>NC_089591.1:67241294-67915560 GCF_019320115.1 Miscanthus floridulus
TTTGCTGCGACTCTTGTTACTGTTACCACTACTTAACGGCCCATTCCATAAAAATTATCGGCCCAGTGTCTGTGGGTCTGACCAAATGGGCAGCCCAGTATTATATACTTTTGGGTCATAATCTATTTGATTGAACGGTGGGGTACCAAAGTTGCGTACCCCGTAATGAACCGGAATAGATCAAGCGATATGCAGCCTGTTCGGTTGGCTGGTTCGTATCGTTGCTGGTTCGTGAAGAAGTACTACTGGCTGGTTTGTGTGAGAGAAAAATACTGTTCCGGCTGAAAATTTACGATCGTTTACGACAAGCCACAGCCAAACGAATAGGCTGCATACAAATTGAAAAAGTCCGTCTGCCTCCTTCATACTATTGCGCAAGTATAATCTGCCTCTCTTCAATTAGAAAATCATATTTTTTAGAAAAAATCATTAGCTTTTCAAACCATCTGATTTACGTACCTCTTTAGGGCCTTATTTGGATGTTGTCGTATTCACCTTAATCCACATGTGTTAGGTGGATTGGAGCGGAATTTAGTTTAAGTTCCACTCCAATCCACCGCAACACACGTGGATTGATGCGAATCCGACTACATCTAAACAACGCTTTAAGCGGTTTTACCTAACATGGTGCCACATCACGAGGGAGATAAATCATACTTTTACGATAGTTTAGGGGTTAGTTAAACTTTATCCAAAAGAAACAATGGAAATATTTAAAAATATATATTTTTTTTTTCTAGAAAAAATATACATTTAAAAATACCCAAAATCTGATGTAATCTTATAATGTTCATAGAAATTTTGTTTTAACTTAGAAAACTATGAAACCATCTATATAATTATTTTCTAAAATCATGCTCTATATTTTTGTTCCTTGCTTAGAATTAATTGAATCTTATATGACCTCCTAAAACATGAAATTGGACCAAATATGAAATGGAAGATGTAGACCAAGACAAATCCTTGTAGACCACAACATGAATCACTATGCAACCTGCTATGCAAACTGCAAATAATGTTTTTTCAGCATCAATGTTTTGTTTAGCCATCGATACATGCACGGGAAAATCCAAATAAAAATATATCATGCTTTTTAACTTTGTAGCAGCACTATCTTCTCCAAAGGCAGGCGGCGGACCACAGGGTATGCTAGGTGGGCCACGACATACCCTGTGGGGCAGCACTGGCTTTACACACTTCACTTGCTTATCACATTAAATAAAAGAAAACTTTTGTTTCTTCGGTGGTTCGAGCCCTTTATAGCTTTTGTTTCTTTTTAATTTTTCAAACTTTTATCTGATTTTACTTTCATTTCTCAAAATTTTATCCACTCTTTTGTTACGTCCGTGAGATCTACTCGCCTTATTAGATACGGTTTTACTTTTATTTTTCAACTTTTTATCTGGTGTGTCCCCTGAGATATTCTCACCTAATTTTCTAATTTTTTGTCCCATCTTTGTTGTGTTCTGCAGAATTTCACCAACGTTTTAGTTTTTACTTTTCAATTATGTATCTCCTCTGAAAGTTAATAACTATAGATAATATGCTTCATCCTTTTTTCTAGTTTTGTCTTTTTGCTATTTTTATCCTATCTTATTGTATTTTTTATGAAATCTTCACCTTGAAGCTCGTCATGTAAAGTTTAGATTCTTACAACCTTGCAGGTATTAGCCTAGTTGTCGACAGAATATCGTCGACAGTCCTCCGAGGGGTATTCCACGAAGGTAGATTGATCGGCAGAGGAGCGTGAGATCAAGAACAAGAAGGCAACAGAGACACACAAGTTAGACAGGTTCAGACCGTCAGTATGACGTAATACCCTACTCCTGTGGTCTGTTGGTTTTTATTAGCTATCGTATGATATTGCGTGTCTGCATATGTATGTATCTTGATGTAGCCTGTCCGCTAGGGGACCCCTGCCTCTCCTTATATACTCTAGAGGGGCAGGGTTACAAGGAAAGTAGCCTATTTGGTACTATACAATATCTTGCAGTGCACGCCGAGCAGCGCCGTGCACGCCTTGATCTTGTGGGCTGGGCCACCTCCGATGGTGCGGCCCATATCTTGTCTTGTGGATACCGGGGGCCATATCCCCACAGCTAGTCCCTGAGCCTGACAGTAGATGACGTAGTCACGTGGTGCCAGGGTCAGAAAGTAGAAGACTAGCCGAGCAGGCAGCCAGACCCCGGGCATAGCTTCGAGATGAGAACAAGCACATTCACCGCATGGTGAAGTATGCCCACTTAGTCCCCGAGCCTCCTAGAAGATGAAGAATAAATCTTGTAGCAGGGTCAAAGAAAAAGAAGTTTGAAAGCTTGCCGATGTCATCTGACATGCGCGTATCAAGACCCTAGACGTGCTGCCCAAGATCAGCACCCCGATCCGAACTGCATGGAGCGGCTTGATAGCACGCCGATGAGACGTAGCAAGATCCGACCACCAACCGAGGAGTCCTCGGTGTCGCTGGCGATGTTCGAGCACCGAGAAGCGAGGATCCCCGGCGTCGCTGGCGATGACCGAGCACCGAGGAGTCCCCGGCGCCACTGGCGATGACCGAGCACCGAGGAGCAGGGAGTCCCTGGTGTCGCTGGTGATGATCGAGCACCGAGGAGCGGGGAGTCCCCGGCGTCGCTGGCGATGTCCGAGCACCAAGGAGCGAGGAGTCCCCAGCGTCGCTAGCGATGTCCGAGCACCGAGGAGCGAGAGGAGTCTCCGACGTCGCTGGCGATGACCGAGCACCGAGGAGCGAGGAGTCTCGGCGTCGCTGGTGATGTCCGAGCACCAAGGAGCGAGGAGTCCCCGGCGTCGCTGGCGATGTTCGAGCACTGAGGAGTCCCTAGCGTTGCTGGCGATGACCGAGCATCGAGGAGCGAGGAGTCCCCGGCGTTGCTGGCGATGACCGAGCACCGAGGAGCGAGGAGTCCCGACGTCGCTGGCGACGACCGAGCACCGAGGAGCGAGGAGTCCCTGACGTCGCTGGCGACGACCGAGCACCGAGGAGCGAGGAGTTCCCGACGTCGCTGGCGTTGTCCGAGCACCAAGGAGCGAGGAGTCCCGACGTCGCTGGTGATGACCAAGCACCGAGGAGCGAGGAGTTCCCAGCGTCACTGGCGATGACCGAGCACCGAGGAGCGAGGAGTCCCCGGTGTTGCTGGCGATGTTCGAGCACCGAGGTGGGAGGAGTCCCCGGCGTCGCTGGCGATGTCTGAGGACCGAGGAGCGAGGAGTCCCCAGTGTCGCTGGTGATATTCGAGCACCAAGGAGTCCCCGGCGTAGCTGGTGATGTCCGAGCATCGAGGAGTTCCCGGCGAAGCTAGCGAGGTCCGAGCACTGGCATAGCTAGAAAGATCCGAGCACCGACATAGCTGGCAACGTCCGTGCGGTGAAGTGTGCCCACTTAGTCCTCGAGCATGAAGAAACCGAGCGCCGAGGAGTCCCCGGCGTAACTGGCAATGAAGCACGAGCGACGAACAGTCTGGTCAACTGGTCGGCGGTGAAGTGAGCATTGAGTAGAAGCGATCGACGAACAGTCTGATCAACTGGTCGACGACAGAGTCCATGAACCAAGCGGTCCGACCAGTTGATCGGTGGAGAAGCCCGAGCACCAGGTGATCCGATCACCTGGACGATGACCCTACAATACAAACATGTAGAACGGGTAGTACATGATGTAAAAATATATGAACTCCGAAGAAAAAATAGCGTATGTAGCTTGGCGATCAGTTGGAGCGAAGATGTATTTAATATAAACCGCCCGAACATTTAGTGTGTAGCTGAGTCTCCAACCCTAGCTAGCCTGTTAACCATAACGCGGAGCGCGGAGCCCGTGCACGTGTAGGAGGAACATGCATGACCAAGGAGCCACTGCCGACCACCCATAACGCAGAGCGTGGAGCCCGTAGCACGTGTAGGGAGGAGCCGGAGACAGGGCCATCTCTAGAGGCGTTCGAGCATCAACGCGACTGTTCAGAGGTTTAGAAAATCGTTTGGAGAGCAAACATGGAGAAAACTGCTCGGAGAAACATTATGGTGATATACGGAGATTGAAGAATATTTAGAATAATATTAAAACGTGACTTAGCTTTAGACACAAAGTCTGGTTGGCAACGTATGGCGTTATCTTGTCGGCGAGAGGATGGACGTCTTTAACCTGGTCAGCGAATCTGCCCCTTAGGGCATGTTGGTAAGCGGCTGCGGCGTTGGTGAACCCGAAGGGCAGAGCCGCAACTCCTAGAGTTTTCCAAGCAGCCCCCGATAGATCTGGATCGGAGGGTGGTCGGTGCTGAACTAAAGTATCCAGGGCCGATTCGACGATGAAGAGGCAATCGACAAGCTTCAGGCCGACCCGATCGATGAATTAGATCAGATCGTCATTGTTGATCTGCCCCCTCTGGTAGCGAGGAAGCGGGCAGTGAGTCGTTGATGAAGGCGACCTCGGAAGTGGTTTCAAGATCGGATCTACAGCTGCAGGAGCGGGGGTGGTCGGCGCAAAAACGATCTGCACCGGCTCGAGGAGCTCTCCGACTCCGTCAGCGTTGATGGTCCATGAGATCGATCCGACCGTGAAGATCTGGCCGGGCTGCGGGAGGGACGAAGAGCCTACGAAAAAGTCATCTTGTTCGACAAGGAAACAGCACGCCCACCCCTACCTGGCGCGCCAACTGTCGACAGAATATCGTCGGCAGTCCTCCGAGGGGTATCCCACAAAGGTGGATTGATCGACAGAGGAGCGTGAGATCAAGAACAAAAAGGCAACAGAGACACACAAGTTAGACAGGTTCAGGCCGTCAGTATGACGTAATACTCTACTTTTGTGGTCTGTTGGTTTGTATTAGCTATCGTATGATATTACGTGTCTGCATATGTATGTATCTTGATGTAGCATGTCCGCTAGGGGACCCCTGCCTCTCCTTATATACTCTGGAGGGGTAGGGTTACAAGGAAAGTAGCCTATTTGATACTATACAATATATTGCGGTGCACGCCGAGCAGCGCTGTGCACGTCTGGATCTTGTGGGCTAGGGCACCTCTGATGGTGCGGCCCATGTCTTGTCTTGTGGATACCGGGGGCCATATCCCCACACCACTGGAGCGTGACATGGTTGTTGAATTGTGCCGTGAGCATATGCCAAATAAAGTAGTTCTGTAAGATTCTTTTTTGAATAATTTGAACTACTGAAATAGTGTTTGGACTATTTGTATTGTAATTTATTTGTACAAATTTTGAGTTTTAGAAATTTTATACCGAATTGCGGAGCAAATTCCTATAATTATATCGAATTGCTAAATGGAGTTGACTGAATTGCATGGTTTTTTTTTTTTTTTTTGGCATACCCTCTAGCGAAATCATAGGTCCGCCACTATCCAAAGGACATCACAACGATGGCGTGTGAAGACTCACTTGACCATCAGCGGTAGCCGGCGTGCGACTTCTCACACTGGATCCGATATTAGTGACTTTGCTGGCAACATCTGGATGGACGCGACCACTTCCTTGTTCGTCGTTGACATCGTAGGTTTGCGCGCGCATCGAAAGCATGTGAACGAGTAGGAAGGCATTTTACACGGGCTCAAGCTTTGTTGTTCCTAAAATCATGCTACATATTATGATGCCTAGCTCAGAAAGACATGAACATGATTTTACAAAAAAAAGATAAAACTATTTTCATTTTCTGGTTTAAATTTTTTCTAATATTAAACCAGATTTTAGTATTTTAAAATTCATATATTTATTCAAAAAATGGATATTTTTTGAAAATTATTTCTATTTCATTTTTTGAAAAGTTTATTTAATTGACCCGCTGAACAATCGCGAAATTCCGACTAAAAAATCTGGAGGAGTCGAAAATCTGATTTTTGGATTGAGGGAGACAAATCAGACTTGTGCAATAGTTGAGAGAGATCGGAGCAAACATTTTCCAAACAAATTCATTTGGAACTGTTGAAGCAGGTACATCTGCTTAAATGGATCAAGGGATCAAATGAAACAAATCTCAAGCGTAGCGGGCTGGGCCAAGGCGAAGTCAGTGGAGTCGATAGGCATTATGTAAAGTCGAGCGCTGCAAATGTTGTGGTTATCATGCAACTTTACATCCTAAGTACTCTGAATCATCCGTCGCGAATTCTCCCTGAATCCATCGGTCTCGAATTCTTGCTGCTCTACCTGGAATCCCTTGGTCAGTTGCGTGGAGAACGTAGCACTTTTGTCACACAAGAAATTGAACGAGACTGCGTGATCCATGAAAGAATGGACAGCATGTTAAAGACATACAGAGTTACAGTGTTTACAGTTTAACTACAAAGAACTTACGACCGTATAATAAGTACAACTAATACCCCCGTGTTTACGTCCAACATTATTTCAACCAAAGTATTAGCGCAGGGGAAAAAATACATAAAAGAATGTTAATCGAAGTTCCTAATAAAGAAAGAGAAATTTGAAATTACAAACAATTGTTTTCCTTCCAAGGTTTCCAGTCTGCACCGTGTCACAACGTGGCACAGTACTCGCTCTCGAGCTCGTCCGGCGTGGTGCGCGAACCGGCCGCTGACGGCGCGCGCACGTGCCCGACCATGGACACGCGCAGCGCCTCCTCCTCGTAGGCCCGCCGCTCCATCTCCGCCATCTCCGACTTGCGACGCTGGATGCTGACCACGGCCACGGCGACCATCCCCAGAAGCACGGTGCCGCCCGCGCCCAGCGCCGCGCCGAACAGCGCCAGCTTCCACTTGCTGACCTCCCCTATATCCGCCTCCCCGGCGCCGCCGCCGCCACTGCCGCCGCCGTCGCCGGCTCCACCCACGACGAGCGCGAAGTGGCCCTGGTCCGACGAGTGGCAGGTGTTGGTCCCCTCCTCCACGTCCGTGACGGTGACGCTGCCGTTCAGCCCCACGGCCAGGCAGAGCGCCGCGGCGCCCGGCTGGAGCGCGGGGATGGCCACGGAGAAGTTGACGCGGATGGCGGCGCCCGTGAGGTCGATCTGCAGCGCCGCCGTGCCGTTGCGCCGCGCCAGGCCGTAGAACATGAGCCCGAGCACCGGCGACGCGAGGCGGTACCCGGCGCCCACCGCGTACTCGTCGTACACGGAGGAGAGGTTCCCCAGGTTGACGCGCACCGCGATGAGGTGCGCGGCGGCGCGGCCGCGCACGGCGAGCCCCGGCGGCACGGAGAACTCGCCGAACCGCCGGACGCCGTACCTCCGGAGGCTCCCCGCGCGGAACCGCGCCACGGTGGCGTCGACGCCCGACAGGCTCCCCGGTAGCGAGAGCGGGTACGCGACGGCCGTCCTCCGGTGCCGCCCGTGGTACCACTCCTCGGCGGCCTCCTGAACGACGTCGTCGAGCAGGACCGTGTCCTGCAGCTCCAGCTGCTGCGGAACGGCGAGCGCAACGGTCCCCGAGAGGGACAGCAGCAGCAGCAGCAGAACACTTGTCGTCATGGCAGCTGGAAATAGAAGCGGTGGCGTGATACAGTGACAGCATGGGACATTTTAGTTGGACGAGTGAAAGCGAGCATGACGGCGACGCGAAAAGCTTCTTTGTAATGGCGTAGCATCAGGCTGTGACTTGTGATGGAAGCATATGGCACTGTGGCAGAACTGCAGTAGCATGTAGCATGGTTAGGTTTCGATCTGGATTAACAGGAGAGTAATGTATGCGCCATTGTACGGGAGGGAGCGTGATGGCAGGATGGTGTATGATTTATTACCGGGCGAAAGTGTACGTAGGGGTGTGGTTTGCAGGGACAGGACGCGCCCCGTTCGTTTGGCCTTATTTGATTTATAAGCCGTATTTTTTGAGCCAACGAATAGCATTTTTCTCTCACACTAAATCAACCAATAGTACTTTCAGCTATGACTTATCAGCCAAACGAGCCCAAACGAACATGACGTAGGTTTCTCGTAGAGCTGTTGATTAGCCCTCGTGGTGACCGGTGAGGGGGCAGTAGTAAAAAGCTCGCCACTTGCGAGACATGGATTGGGGACGAAGGTTCTTCATCAGTGCAGCTATAATCATTACACCATATTCGTTTGATCGTATCAGTCATACTTATCAGCCATGATACAGTGTTTTTCTCTCACAATAAAACAACATCAGTCGGTTTATAAGCTACAGAAACAATCAAGCGAATCGGGCAACATGTCCATGGAACTCTGGATGCCAGCAGGGGAATTGTCAAAAGGAAGGAGGCCTTTTTTTTTTGAAGCGGCTCCTGCTCCTGCAATCGAACGTTCCATGGAAGCTATTCCTAGCTAGCTACGTACTCTGCAACAGGGTGTGTGTGTGAACTCTGAAACATGAAAAAAGCACCATTTTCTTCGTCCAGATTTCAGAACATTCGGCTCTTTCAGTAGGAGGGGAAGGTGCCGTCTGATTTGGGAGTAGGGTAGAGATCTGCTATTCGGCTGGGGCTTAAACGATCATATATGATCGTGGATTATTATGGTTGGCTGATTTAGCGTGAGAGAAAAATATTATTCTGACCGAAAATTTACGAAAAGACTGCTGGGCCTTGTTTAGATCCCATCAAAGTTCCAAGTTTTTTCACTCTCTCTCCATCACATCAATTTTTAGCCGCTTGCATGGAGTATTAAATGTAGGTAAAAAAAATAACTAATTACACAGTTTAGTTGGAAATCACGAGATGAATCTTTTGAGCCTAGTTGGTTCATGATTGGACAATATTTGCCAAATAAGACGAAAATGGTACTATTCATCAGGTTGAAAAATGTTTCAATCTAAACAAGGCCTGATCTCAAGAAGATTAGTTACTCAGTGCACTGTTCTCTACAGTATGAGTTGTTCCGTTGCCTGATGCATTTATGGAAGACGTACCTATAGTCCTATACGGTTCGCTGGAATTCAGAAGCCTGACAGTACAGTACCACATACCCTAGGCTACTATACAAAGTGCAAAGATGGAGTACTGATGAAACTATGCTCCAGTTTAGTTTACAAAAAATTTTGTAAAATTTTTCATATTCCCCGTCACATCGAATCTTTGGACGCATGCATAAAGCATTAAATATAAATAAAAAATAAAACTAATTACACAGTTTAGACGAAATCCACGAGACGAATCTTTTAAGCCTAATTAGACTATAATTGAATACTATTTGCTAAATAACAACGAAAATACTACCGTGCCTATTTTACCAAAAATTTTGGAACTAAACTGGACCTATTATTCACAAAACTTTTTTGATACCAAGAGCTTCTGAGCTTGGCATCACCAGTCCGTTCTCACTTAACCACTTGGATAGATTGATTAATTTGCTGCTTCTCCGCCATGCTTTGCAGATTGCACTTTTGCAGCACTGTTGGTCTGAATCTGAAAATCTACAGCAGTCAGCAGGATATAGGCCCCGTTCGCTTGTCTTAAAAATGGCTTATTCGGCTTCTTTTTTTAGCTGGAACAGTGTTTTTCTCTCACAACAATTCAGCCGGTACAGTGTTTTTCAGCCCGTTTCAGCTAAGTTTCAGACCAGCGAACGGGGCCATACAGGTCTGCTGTCGACTTGGCGGAAGGCAGCATGTTCGTTTGGTCATAGACGATCGTAAATTTTCAATCAGAATAGTATTTTTCTTTCATACCAAACCAGACCAGCAGTAATAATTCATGATCGTATCAGCACCAGCTTAACATATGATTGATTGGGAGTGTGTGCTCACTGCTCAGTGCTCACTGGACGGACGGAGGCAGCAGCAAGCCAGCAACTCCTCTCTGCTGCGCGATTTGATCTGGATGAAATGATTGCGCGGGCATCGGCGTGCTCGCGGCACCATTAGGCTTGCCCACGAATTGTCTGCTCGATCCATTGGGCGTTATTATTGAGGGCCCAAACGAGCATTACTTCAGAACAGTGCTACAACGGTCGTCACTCGTCAGCCATTAACGCATGGGTAAAATGTTCTCCTGCATAAATCTTGCTTGATTCAGGCTTAGGCACATCTATCTACGGCCTTAGTTTAGATCGTAAGTTTTTTTACTCTCTCTTCATCACATTAAATCTTTAGATACATGTATAGAGTATTAAATATAGATAAAAAATAACTAATTACACAGTTTGATTGTAAATTATGAGACGAATCTTTTGAGCCTAGTTAGGTCATGATTGGACAATAATTATCAAATACAAACAAAAATGATATAATATCAAATACTTGCATGGAGTATTAAATATAGGTAAAAAAATAACTAATTACATAGTTTAGTTGGAAATCACAAGATGAATCTTTTGAGCCTAGTTGGTCTACGATTGGACAATATTTACCAAATAAGATAAAAATGGTACTATTCATCGGGTTGAAATTTTTTCGCAATCTAAACGAGGCCCAGGCCTACCACTGGTCTGTAACAGCAGGAGCCTTAAATCAGCTGACAGGGTGCGACAGGTGCTCCCCGAGCAGGTTGTGTTCTTCCTCTAGTGAGGGCGCGTTTAGTTTCGAATTTTTTTTTTGTTGCTTTTTTGGCTACTGTAGCACTTTCGTTTGTATTTGG
Organism: Miscanthus floridulus; assembly: GCF_019320115.1. NCBI lineage: Eukaryota > Viridiplantae > Streptophyta > Magnoliopsida > Poales > Poaceae > Miscanthus > Miscanthus floridulus. Next base: position 67,251,796 of record NC_089591.1, read on the forward strand.
TAAAAATTATCCAATTATAGACTATTTAGGCTTAAAAGATTCGTCTCGTCAATTACAGGCAAACTGTGCAATTAGTTATTCTTTTTACCTACATTTAATGCTCTATGCATGTGCCACAAGATTTGATGTGACGAGAAATCTTGAAAATTTTTGGTTTTTGGGTGGGATCTAAACAGCGCCTGAGTGTGCTGCTAGTCTGTAATCCTCTACTATACTCCTAGCTCCTATCTCTTTCTCCTACTTTTATAACCCTGCACTCCTGTAGCTTGCCGGTGGAATGAAATCTTCAGGAGGGCTTACTTAGCTCCCGGTGATTCAACGCGGAGGGCGGAGTGGGCTCACGTGGCTTTTTATTAACGGTTAATAGGAGAAACGCTATTATAATTTTTGATGTTACTATTCGTCTATTTTAAAACATGTTATCATAATTCTTCGTTTTCCATAAAAATGCCACTGAATACATATGAACATAGCCTGGGCCCAGCTGCAGCGTATACGAAGACGTATACTTCATCACCCTTGTCACTGACACGCGGGCCCCAGCCTGGGAGATGAAGTATACGTCTTTATATACGTCTGCAGCTAAGCCCAGGCTGTGTCCATACGTATTCAGTGACATTTTTATGGGAAACGAAGAATTATAATGACATGCTTCAAAATAAACGAATAGTAATAATGTTTCTCCAAACATAAAAAAATTATAATGACGTTTCTCCGATTAACCCTTTTATTAACGGTACACAAGTTTGTCTTGGTCAAAGTTTTTCTGAGACCCTTTTTCCCGACCATCATATTCGCAGTCATGACACGACTCTTATCATTTGGTTTTCTCAAAACCTTTTCAGGCGTTTATTACATGTACAATTCGTGCAAACAACCTGTTTTTTCTGCATGTTGTGGGATTGTAACTGTGCTGAAGAGTTTTTTTTTTAGTTTTTGCTGAGGTCGAACCTTCTCTCTCTGATTGCCAGTTGGGACATCATATAGAAATGGCAATGCGCGCAAATGGGGTGATCTAAAGGAAAAGGTGGCTTGTGAGCATCTTTAATAGCCTTTCTAAGTATCACTTTCTAAATCATTATTTGGTGAGCCATTTACATAAAAATCGTTTTCTATGGTCCTATTCGCTTATCTTATAATCCATCTTTTTCAGCTTATTTTTTCAACCGGAATAGTATTTTTCTCTCACAACAAATCAGCTAGAACAGTGTTTCGCCTTGTTTTTTCAGTGAAGCGAACGAGGCCTATATCTTTTCACTCTCCAATAGTTTTTCTATATCTCATACGCACTTTAGAGAGTCATTCTCGTCTTCTATTTTTGGCTAACGAAAAATCCGAAATAGAAGATGGCTATATTTGGATAACCATTTGCAGAAGCTATTGAAGGATAGTTTTTCACCAAATTCTTTATTCCTAGCATTTAGAAAAGATTTAGAAAGTCTCTTGGAGATGCTCTGTCTAAAGGAAATGTGTCATGTGGGTATTATTTTTTAGAAGAACGTGGGTATTATTAGTTGAACCACACAACTACTCCACAAATAGCAACTTGGGCTATCGGCACAATTCAGCCCAATACACAGTTTTGTGCTTCTTTGGTTCTTCCAACCTGTGTGCACCCACACGCAGAGAGAGAGAGAGAGAGTACTCATAGACGATGTAGATACATTGAGTATCCCTTGATATTAGCATGGCATAACCATAATCAATAACCTCGTTTTCAGAGAAAATGAGGCCAAAACATACATCGCATGATTAATTTTAGAAAACCTGAGCTAAACTACAACACCACCTAGCTAAACTAGGCCTCAAAGGCAACCACTAACCAGTCCTAGCACAAGGATGAAGATGTGGCATAACCACGGCTAAGAAACAGAAAGTCCCTACACAAGGACCAATTGTGCCACAACCAAAGATGGCAACCAGAGATAGTAAAAAGACACAATTAGGATTTCAAGGCACCTGTACAGGATCACCTTGCAGTTCACTGGGCACGAGAGCTTCTTCGACACCTCCTCTAAGGAGCGATATGATGCCTGAGAACGTCGCCGTCGTCAACCTTAGCATGAGCCATGCACACTACATGAAAAAAGATTTGTAGGGACGCGGCCCTTTTCACTGTAAGGGCGGCTGGCTCTTTAGCCGCCCCTACAGTGGCGCTGCCAGGCCACACCCTGTGCACTAGACACCAGCCGTCCTTACAAATGGCACAGTAGGGGCGGCTGGTGTCTCCAGCCGCTCCTACAAATGGAGGTCATTTGTAGGGGCGGCCGGTGATTGAGCCGCCCCTATAGTTGGATTTTTTGGGGTGGCTCAATCACCAGCCGCCTCTACAAATGTGTACAGTATACGTAGCAGCCACCACCTTCTTTCTCCTCGGGTCACTCACTCTAACCCGAGAAAAAAGGTTAGGAGGCCTTGGTCTCCTCCCAAAAATTGCTCTACTAAGAGGGAGGTTTTGATCTCAATTTCTTTGGTGGGGAGGTTGTAGAAGGTAAGAAAATGCTATTCCAACTCTTTAATTGAAGTTTTAATGGTTGGTTAGTGAGTAATTTGATTATTGGTTTTCTCTCTCCTCCATGGTGCTTGAGCATTGTATGTAGCAAATTAGACCCTAGATTTGAAGCTATTAGTGTAAATTAGGTAGAGAAATGAGCTTACACTCTTCATTAGTCGATTTTGCTTGATTTTAGACCCTAGATTACATCCTAGTTTGATTAAAGCAAATGCATGAGATCTAGTTCTAGATCTAGGTTTTTGTTTTTTTATTTTTTTAATGAAATTGGATTTTGGGTGGCATGAAACGTAGTTTTTAGACCATTTCTTTGTGATGGTATATATTAACCATTTTATATTTCATTTCAAATATTTATGCGTTATATTAGTAGGCAATTGATTAATTATCCTCTACCATGGAGTATATATAATCATTCTCAATTAATTAATTATTAATTTGACTCATTTCGTATATTTTCTTTGGTTGTGTTGTATTTTTAAAAGATGGAGTACAGGAACTCTTGGATGTATGATTCGTTAAGATTCAAGGCACCTTTTCATGAAGAGGTTGACAATTTTATTAAAGTCGTAGAGAAGCATGCAGCGACGTTGACAGATAATAAGGATACAATTATTTGTCCCTGCAAGGATTGCGAGAACACGGTGGTATTTATAGATTTGAGTATCATCAAAGAACATCTGATCAGGCGAGGATTTGTTCGGAACTACACAGTTTGGATTCATCATGGGTGAAACAATGGCAGTTGATGATGATGGCGATGTTCTAGAAGACGATGCCAAAACCCTGCAGTACCTGTCCCAATACTCAGACTAGCTTGCTCAACAAATGGATCATGACTTAGGCAATGATCAAGGTGGTGACATCCGCAATGAACAAGGTGGTGATTTCTGCAATGATGGCGGACCACGTGAGGGGGATAAAGACGACGGTGACAATTTGGATGAAATACTTCGGGCCGTTGGACCAGAAATATTACTACAGAAGAGAGGTCTACAAAATCTAGAAAGGGTGACAAAAGCATCGAAGGAGACTGTGTATGGTGTAGAGAAGGGTTGTCCGACACACTGGACACTGCTAAGTTTTGTGCTTGAGCTACTCATCCTGAAGGCTAAGTACAGCTGGTCGGACTGCAGTTTTGATGATCTTTTGCGTCTCCTAGCATGGTTGCTTCCACAGCCAAACTTAGTTCCCACCAACACATACTATGCGAAGAAGGTTATAAGTCCTTTGACAATGGGCGTTGAAAAAATCCATGCATGCCCCCACCATTGTATCCTCTTTTGTGGTGACACGTTCAAAGATCTAGATAAATGTCCTCGGTGCGGGGCTAGTCGGTACAAAGACAATGACCTTTACAGTGGGGGAGAAGCCTCCACGGGGAACAGGAGGAATAAGAAGGGTGGGAAAAAGGCGGTACAAGAATCTCAGCAACCAGAGAACACTCCATTAGGCAACGATGCAAAGAAGAGAAGAATTCCTGCCATAGTAATGTGGTACCTGCCGGTGACCAACCGCTTGAGGCGTATATTCCTGAACCCTAAGGAAGCCGCGCTCATGACATGGTGGCAAGATGAGCGCAAGGTAGCAAACGATATGATCGCACACCCGGCCGATTGTAGCTAGTGGAAAGACTTCAATAAGAACAACAAAGAGTTCAGCGAAGACCCAAGGAATGTACGGTTCGCCTTGAGCACTAATGGAATGAATCCCTTCAACAAGAGGATGAGCGACCATAGCACTTGGCCAGTGATTCTGACCATGTACAACATCCCAACATGGTTGTGCTAGAAGAGAAAGTATCTTTTCCTCACGGTTCTAGTTTCTGGCCCTAAACAACCAGGCATTGATATGGACGTGTTCCTTGAGCCTGTGATGCAAGAATTTGAGAAACTTTGGAAGCATGGGGTGCCGATGTACGATGCGTTCCTACAGGAGGACTTCACATTAAAAGCAATAATATTTGTCACTATCAACGATCACCCCGCGTTGTTTGCACTGTTTGGACAGATCAAAGGAAAGACAGGATGTTTAGTCTGTTTGGATGATACTAAATGGGTTTTCCTAGATGGATCCAAGAAGGTTGTTTACATAAGGAACTGCCGCTTCTTGAAGACAGGTCACAAGTAGCGCAACAAATTATACATGAGATACTATGACAACACCCTAGAGAATGAACCCCCTCCAAAGAGACGTCATAATGGAGAACATGTGTACAAAATGGTGAAAAACATAAAGATCGTCTATGGAAAGAAGAAACTGGATGGAACGATCAGAGATAGAAGCAAACCTCCTATCGAAGGCGTACCTTTTAAGAAACAATCAATCTTCTTTCAGTATTTGCCTTATTGGCCACAACTAGAGGTCCCCAATGCCATTGATGCTATGCACGTGTAGAAGAATGTGTTTGAGAGTCTTATGGGTACCTTGATGGACACAGCCAAGTCAAAGGATGGACTAAAAGCACGAAAAGACATGGTGCAGCTCAAAGTGATGCCAGAACTTCACCTGATACTTGAGGATAATGGAAAATACACTCTGCCCATGACTAGCTACAACCTAGACCTACCAGAGAGGAGAACTTTATGCACTTTTGTCAAGGACATCAAAGTCCTGACTAGGTTTTCGGCGAACCCCAAGAAGCTAGTGTTGATGAAGGACTTGTCATTTACAAACTGCAAGGCTCACGATTGTCATGTGATGTTGACCATGTACCTACCAATTACAATTAGGGCTATAAAGCTAGAGTTCTTGAGGATGGCCATCACCTGCATATGCTACTTCTTCTTGAAGATCTCATAGAAGACCATTGGCAAGAAAGAGCTGAGTGACCTACATGATTTCGTGGTCGAGACCTAGAACCAACTAGAGATGTGTTTACCTCCTGCTTTTTTTGATATAATGGTACATCTCATGATTCACATGGTTAATCAGATACCGGCTTTGGGCCCTTATTACCTACATGAAATGTGGTCCTACGAGCGGTTCATGTCGGTTCTAAGCCGATACGTGCATAATCGTGCATACCCAGAGGGCTCCATGATAGAGGGCTACAGTAGCGAAGAAGTCATCGAGTGTTGTCAAGAGTACCTGACAATACAGAAAGGGATTAGTAATCCTGATTCTCGTCACAAGGGTAGGCTGGCTGGGAAGGGAACCAGTGGTAAAAAAGAGTTCATAGACCAAGATTACAAAGAAGTAAGTCGGGCACATTACAGTGTCTTGCAGAGCTCTAAACTGATGGAACCATACATTGAAGAACACTTGGAAATCATTATGGCGGAGAGGGATGGTCGTTCAGATGATTGGGTCATAAAACAGCACAAGCAACGCCTAACTTCATGGCTGAAGGACAAGAACATACAGCTGGGAGAAATAATAGATTCTATTACCATCAGTAAGTTGGTAGAGGGTCCATCGAGACAAGTGACATCTTGGAATGCTTATGACATCAATGGGTACACGTACTATACCCACACAAAGGATAGTAAATGTGTGAACCAAAACAGTGGTGTTCGGATAGTGTCTCTTGACGAGGTGGGGCGAAAGACCCATTTCTTTGGCATAATTGAAGATATATGGGAACTTGACTATGGAAGGGGTATAAAGGTGGCCTTGTTTTGATGTCGTTGGATCAAGAAATATCAATTCAATGACATCGGTTTGAGGGTCGTGGACCTCCAGAACATAGGCTACCATGATGATCCTTGGGTGCTCGCTTCACGTGTCGCACAAGTTTTCTATATGCCCGACCCGGAAAGTACCCACCCACCGAAGAAGAGAATTAAGCACGTGGTTGTCCCTGGGAAACAACACATTATCGGAGTTGATGGCGTCGATGATGCTGAAGCCTACAATAACAACGATAAGATGTTGCTATTAACAGACTTTACTAAGAAGATCAGTCTTGTTCAAAAAAACCTACCCAAAGACATAATGCCATGGAAAAGAAAAGGTGTCAAGGGGAAAGTTGTCACGGCGGGGCCTACCTAGTGCGCGTGTCTGCAAGACTTCATCTATGTATGTGTCAATTTGTGTATGTGTGAGACTATATTTATGTATGTGTCAATTATCGGAGTTTTAATGAACACTAGTCAAAAAATCATGAATCTCACACATAGTTTATAAAACTACTTGTGATACATGCCATTTTGTAACTAATGTTTATTAACACTTTGTCAAATGCAAAAAAGATCAAAATAAACATTGTAGATCAGGATGAGTACAACAAACTTGTTATTCATGAATTTTAAATTTGAAACCATTTAGGTTTTCAAAAACAGGTTTAAAGTTGTCTTTTTTTCAAATTCAAAATTTGAACCGTTCAAACTTTGTCAAATTGAAAATTGACCAAAATAAATATTGTAGATCTTGATGAGTACTACAAACTTGTTATTCATTACTTTTAAATTTGAAACCATTTTGGCTTTCAAATACTAGTCTCAATGTTTAAACTTTGATTTTCTATTTAAAAAAATGATTTTGAAAAATATTTTTAAGGGTGGCTGGGGAATGGACCGCCCCTACAAATGCCCGCAGCTATATATAGGAAGGAAAGTGCCAGTGCCAAAATTTGGCTAAGTCTTGGGCGTGCTCCTCCATTTCGACGCCGTCAGGCTGCCAAATTTCCCCGTGCCGCCGCCGCCGCCACCATCACCGCCACCGATCTCCTTCACGGTGACCCCCACCCCTGTCCTCCTCCTCCTTGTCCACGCCCCGCCCCCATGCTCCTCCAGCGCCCTAACCTTGGAACCCTAGCTCCGACGCGCCGCCACCATGGGAACCGCTAGGAACACCGCCGCCAAGCACCTTCACGGCGACCTCCTCCTCCTCTGACACCCCATCCCGGAACCCTACCTCCGGCGTGTCGCCTTCACAGGATCCGCTCTCAGAACCGCGCCCCCCGTGCTGGTGCCCGTGCGCCGCCGTGGTGCCCCTGGTGCACGTGTGCACCGCCGTGGTGCCCCTAGTGCTCGTGTGCCGCCGTGGTGCCCCTACTGGTGCCAGTGCACCACCATGGTGCCCCTGGTGCACGTGCGCCTCGCTGGTGCGCCGCCATGGTGCCCCTGGTGCCCGTTCACTGGTGACCTCGTGCCTCTCCTTCTGCAAGCCCGTCGACCTCTCCTTCCCCGGCCCAGGCGCTCTCCTTCCTCGTCCTCCAAAGATACCTATGATGAACTGCTCCCTATGACGCCTGTGATGAACTGCTGCATGTGATGCTTTTGTTTTGTTGCCTGTGATGAGAATTGAGAACTGAGCAGATGCCACTGCTAATGATGCCTGTGATGAACTACTTATTTCCTTACTGGTATGCTGCCTGTGATGCTTTTTTTGTGAAAACTGAGCATAATGCCACTGCCTTTTGGGTGCTATTGCTGTTAACTGAGCACAATGCCATTTAGTCTACTTGAATTACCTAAGCACAATGCCATTTAGCCAAATTCAATTTTGTTAGCTGCACATTTTACTTGCTGCTACCACACTCTACTCTACTCTTGTCTCTACACTATCTCTCTACTCTGGTAGCTGAACATTTTGGCTTCACTTTGTACTCTGCTGGTACTGTACTACTACTATACTACATTTGTTTGATTGCTGTCTATGATGCCTATGATGCCACTGTGATGGAATGGGATAGATTTTAACTGAGCATATGCCACTACCAATGATGAAATTTGATGAATTTTGCATGAATTTGAGATAAGAGACTGGGTGCCATTTAACTGAGCACTTGCTACATGTGATGCCATTTTTTTTGCTAAGCAAATGCCAAATATACATCTTCCTGTTAACAAAGCACTTGCTGCCTATTTCTATGATGCTACTATACTGCTACTCTACTATGTGGTTACTGTTGCTGTACTATGATGCATATGTGATTTGGGATCTAGTTTTGACACTGTTTTATCTTTGTGGCATTTGCGATGATGATTTTTTTAAAACTTTAAAAAAAATTGCTGAGGCAGTGGCATATGCAATGATGTCTAGACTTTTTATGCTGAGGCAGCGGCGATGATGATGAAATGTCCCTATGCTTGTGTGCTGCTAAACTAGGACAGCTTGTATCTCATGTACAAGCAACCAGTGATGACAATAATGGGCAAATCTAAGCCAAATATGTAACTGATTCAACAATCTACTACTACTGTCTACTACTATGTGCTTGTTGCTGTTGCTGTTCTATTGATCTACTATTGCCTACACTCTATTGCCTACTGCTGCTGCTATACTCTGAATTCAATTATCTTACTACTGCTGCTGCTATGCTCTGAATTCAATTGTCTTACTACTACTTATACTACTACTGCCTACTCTACTACTCCTGCTGCTGTCTATACTACTACTTATACTACTACTGCCTACTCTACTACTCCTGCTGCTGTCTATACTACTACTTATACTACTACTGCCTACTCTACTACTCCTGCTGCAGTCTATACTACTACTGCCTACTCTACTACTCCTGCTATTGTCTATACTACTACACTACTACTTATACTACTACTGCCTACTCTACTACTCCTGCTACTGTCTATACTACTACACTACTATAGCTACTACTACTAGCTGATCTACTACTCTACTACTACTTGCTGATCTGGTTGTCTATACTACTACACTACTGCTAGTACTAAACTACTACTCTCTCTACTCTATGTCACTACTCTCCTCTTTTACCCCCTCCCCTCTCCTCTCCTCTCCTCTCCTCTCCTAAGACCATTGCCGATGATGAATTTGTCCAAGTCCATACTTATATGGAATATGATCTGATGAACAAGAACTTGTGAGGAACTTGGCATCATACCAGCCGCCCCTACATTTCCTTCTCCTCTCTTCTATGTTCTGATGCCTTGAAGCTCCAAGTTCATGATCAAATGATGATTGACATGTTTCTGAGGCCTCTCTTCACCTTTTCAATTCTTATACTTTGTCGCGTATCTAAAGCACTCTTTGTTTCTTGCATATATTGGAACAAATCTAGAAATGTCACGGACAACAGACGGTGTAGCCCAAAGCATCGAACATGATGAACAGCCACCCAAAAGAGGGCAAGAACTCGAGGACTAGCTTAGTCAGGAGCAGTTCAATGATGAGTTACAAAAAGATTTAGAAGTGATGCTTACTCAGGAGGAGCTTTGTGAGGAGGAAGGGGGACCAGAGGGAAGAGAAGGAAGAGAAGGAGAGACTGATGAAGGCGAAGAAGAGGATGATGATGAGGGTGATGCCGAGGATGCAGAAGGGGGATATTCAAGTCCTGATTTCCCTCCAACTGAACCCAGACGAAGGCCAACGGTGGACGAATTGGACAAGGATTTTAACCCGGACAACGAGGTAGGGATGATGCCTTATTACCTTGAAAATTTGGCTAACACTTTAGCAGTGTTACCTCTGCTAACACATTGACCTATCGTTTATACAGGTCCCTATAAAACCTCCAAAAAGATGATGTCGGCGTCCAACATGTTTTGTCGTACAAGATGGAGTAGGGGAAAGGAGTGTAGAGGCAAGACCAGCAGAGACTGACAATGAGGTCTCTGCTCCACAACCTCAAGGCACATCCACAGCCTCGGGTACCAAACCAAAGAGGAAGCGAAGGGACAGAAGGGCAAACCTATATCACGAAAAGGCATTGTATGTGATAATAGAGGTTGGGTCTGAAGGGCAGATCATCAAGCCAGAGAAGTATAGAAGCCGATTCCGTAATGCGCTCGGTTACCTAGTAAGAGATAATCTCAACCCAGCAATCCCTAATTGGAATAGTGTACCTGAGTTGAAAAAGAAGGAGCTTTGGGATACGAAGGTGGCGATCAACTTCAGGTTTCCAGAGGGCAAGAGTGAACTAGTCAAAAGTCATGCTTTCAAGATAATGGGGCACACATTCCAACATTGGAGGTCAGACCTGAACATGAAGTATATCCAAAAGGGGTTAACTCCATTCCACGAGTTTGGCAAAATAACTCAGAGTCAATGGGAGACTCTAGTGGCCGAGAAGACTTCACCCGAAGCGTTGGCCCTCAGTAAGTGTAATAGCAAGCAGGCGAAGCAGAACAAACACCCCCTCGTCTTGGCCCTGGTGGCTACGAGGGCAAGCGAGAGGTGTTTAGGAAGATGGATGAAGAGGCCAAAGCTTCTGGGAATACAAAAGTGAAGAAGTTGAGGCCACACCTCAAGCAATGGATATATGGAAGGAGTACGGATTCATCCGGCAGTAGTCTAAAGTTTCCTAATCTGGAGACCGAAGAGGTAGTATCAAGGATACTGAAATATTCTAAAGACAAGAAGAAGGGCATATTCACTCCTTCCAGAGAGAGGGATGAGCTTAGCCTTGCCTTGGGAAATCCTGAGCACACGGGTCGCACTAGGGGGCTAGGGAAATTGACTACCTGGAAGAAAGGATTCAAAGAGGACATTGACATGTACAAGAAACATGGCAGAGACAGAGTCTAATCTTGCGCTACAAGTGAAGGCTCTGGTTTATCAGGTGCTGTAGGAGAAAGTTCTATCTATGGAGCCAGGAACACTAATGGGGCCGCCAGGATGTATATATGTATAAACTATGTATGTGTATATGCTGTAGACAGATTTGAATTTTTTAATTATTTTTTTACTGAAAAAGCACTGTAGGGGCGGTTCTAGATTGAACCCCCCTACAAATAACAACTGTAGGGGCTGCTGGTGCTTCCAACTACCCCTACAAATAACCTCTGTAGGGGCGGCTAAAAACACCAGCCGCTCCTACAAATCCATTTGTAGGGGCGGCTGGAAACACCAGCCGCTCCTACAGAGGTATTTATAGGGGCGGTTAGGGAGCCGCCCCTATAGAGGTCCTATTTGTTGGAACCCCTAGGGAGAGTGGCTGGTGCAGCCGCCCCTACAGAGGCTCTTAAGCCACCCCAACAGAGCCTTATTGGCGTAGTGGCAAGGCATTCACCCAAAGGCCCTATGTCAAGTAGGAACATATTAGGATAAGACTAACGTTTCACAGGATGTCATTGATGTGAACTGCACCTATAGATGGACATAAAGCCCATGGCTTGATAGCCTCGCCTGAAGCTTGTTAGTTTTGCTCGGCCTAGGCATAGCATAGCCCTAGAGTGCTCCTCAGGCATGTTAGGCAGCATGACACGGTTCAATTTTTTTCACAGACCCGACAAAGGCCTGCTATCCCTAATCCTCAATCCATCTACTCTTTGGTACCGCCCATCTACTATGCTTCACCCTATCTGATGACTCCCAGACCCCATATCCGCTCGCCCTAGACCCCGCTCCACCGAGACCACCTTCCTCCTCGGTTCTAGCCCCCGTCCCCATCGGCACCGACTCCTCATCTTCTCTTCTCATCGCATGGCCGCTCTAGCCATAGCCCTGTCGCCTGCCGGTGCTGCCTACTCAGCTTCTCCCTGCCCACCTAGCCCCCTCCCCACTGGAGCTGCCTCCTCGGCTTCTCCGTACCTGCCCGCCTCAGCCCCCACCATGCTAGGCATCGTCTCACTGGTTGCTCGACTCCACCATGGACAGTCAACCCCACCCCGTTAGGCGCCACCACCTCGACTCCTTCATGCTCTTGCCAGTCATTTGCTCTAGGCTGGCCCGACCTACAACACAAGCCATGCTTTTCGATCTAGCCCGACATAGGGAAGGGTCCGGTGTGCCATCCCTCGGTCGAAGGCCAGGCCCATGGTCCTAATCGGCCTGAGCCGATGTCTATGGGTAATGCTTTCACTAGGCAAGTGTCGTGACGAGCCAGGCGGCCTGTTTGGCCATATTTAACTGCAACAAGTGGTCTTCTGCAGCGCCTCCAACCACACCACCCACCCCGTTGTTCCTACACCTAATCAAACACTATGTCAAGCCAGGCTGAGAAAAAAATGCTAGGTCAAAATCTTTGGCCTGAGCCCGACGAGACGCACTGGTGAGTCAGGCTGTTTTGTTTATTTTTTGAATGGATCAAGTCGGGTGGCCGTGTCGAGTGGCCCATAATTAGGCATAGTCATCATGTGCCACCGAAGTCGCAGTACGTCACGAGGCCATGCCGAGGCCCATGGAAGGGAAAATAGATCCACGATAGGGGCCAGATTGGTCCTTGGGGGAGGCCTGAATCCTTTGTAGCCACATGCTTAGAGAAGAAAGATAGGTGTGAGGGGTAAGAGACTATGGATGGCTATACGCCACCATGGGCCGCCGCTGCTACTTGACGATCCACAGCGGCAGCGGCCAGAGCCCAGAGCAAGGGGGTGGACGGAGAGCTTTTCTGGTGACGGTGGAGTCGCCCCTCCCGTCACTCTGATAGACGTTGATGCGGAGGTGTACATGTTTTTTAGAGGGCTCCCAAAGTCTGAAACTCAGATTTGGCAAAACGAATTATTACTTGACCGCCAATGCTTGTATGGTTGATAAAATTTCCTGAAGGGGTCGTGCAAGAACCAAGAATTTGTGGCAGCAAAGCAAAGTACTATGATGTCGTGTAGCATCGCAACGTGGACATGCATCGATGCCACGAGGCAGCAGCTGCGTTCGCACTAGGACCCGGTAAGCACTTCGGCACATGTGAAGCACCATTGGCTCCTGGCACGTACGATGCCTTCCACTTCTAGTGTTGCACAAGATCCCAGCCCTCGATCTTGTCACCTGGTGGACCATGGATCTAGCTTCTCCCTCCAACTAGAACTAGATCGTCACCCTTGTGGCCTTGCCCTGCACACACTCCTCTGTTCCTCTTCCGGTGCTTGTCTCTTGGCAGCACCGGCCGAGCGTAGGTTTTTCCCACAGCTGCTTGTCTCTTGGTGTTTTCCTCCCCAGTCCCCTGATCGCGATAGGAAATTGTGAGCTGCTGCTAGAGCTCGCCACCAGCACTCATTGTATGGCCTAGTTCGTCGCGCCAGCTGGTTCTTTGTTATAAACCAAGAAGTGATCCAGCAGTTCTTCAATCTCACTACTCTTCATCGTTATAAACCTCTTATATTGTGATCGATAGGGCATTTTCTTTGCAGCTTTTCCCCATAGCCCTTGATGGTCACCAATATCTTCTCTATCTCTTCTTAAATAAAGGGAGAGTTGTATCTCCTATAATAGTGTACGACCACCCCCAACCGTTGATTTTTACACTGCTGTAGCGTAGGGTCCACCCAACTGCTGGGACAATGCCGCCTCGCTCGTGACTCTGGCAAGTCCTCATGACCGCCCCACTCCATGCATGCACCCGCAACAACACACGACCACCTCGTGTGCGCGACCGAGGACGAGGCTACCTCCCTCTCCATCTCGCCGTGACTCCGGTGAGTCATCGGCCAACTCATGTGTCGCGGCCAGGGACGAAGCTGTCTCTCTTCCCGCGTGCCTCGCCCAGGAGTTCAACAGTGGCGAATAGAGGTGTTGGTACTCGGTAGCACATGAGAAGAAGTGAAGGACCGACGGGAAAAAAAGAGGAAAACATATCAATTCTAATCTCACAGGTGGGCCCCATATATTATGGAAGATTATTGGTGATCTATTGTAGTATCTTATTGGGGAGCTATTGGAGATGCTTTAGAGCCTCTTTGGTAGGGCTCCTACAGGGACTTCAGCTCCAACTCCTGTAGGGCTTCAGCTTCGGCTCCTGTAGGAGCTGTGCCAAACGCCTGTTTTGAAAAGGGCTCCGCATGGGGAGCTGGTCAGAGCCAGAGCCATTTTTTGCCTGCGCAGGAGAAGCCTCAAAAACGAGCTTCGCGCGGCTCCTTGCTGTGGGTTCACGTCGTCTAGTGCAAATGAGCCATTTTGCCAAACGTTTTCCAGAACGGCTTTAGTTCCTCGAGAGGAGCTGCTCCTTCAAAGGAGCCAGAGCCAGAGCCATTTTCAAAGGAGCCAGAGCCCTGCCAAACAAATCCTTAGTCACCTCTGATTTAAAGACTATGGAACATATTTAATTCTATCTCTCAACACTACTACAACTGTATAAATGTACGTGCGTTTAGAGAGAGCAAGTCTCGTATTATAAGACTTGAATAAAAAGTTGTTACTCCCTGTCTCTAAATAAATAGATTTCTAGCAAATTTAAAGCGGATTAGAATGTCAGAGAAAATATCATATTATCTTTCATTAACTGAAGTAGTTGCACACTGATCGATGATTGCTTCAATAGCACACTAATTATAACACTTATTACACACATCCAACTGCACAAACTCAAAACTAGATTGAAAGATGGGAGGGGTAAAGTAAATGTGAGGGGACTTCCAGAAAATTAAATGAGCTAGTGGACCATTGACCTTTCTAGAGATTGATTTATTTGTAGACTAATTCTTGAGCTAGGCATCTATTTATTCAGAGACATGGAGTATGTCTTATATATGAGGACGGACAGAAGTACCTAAAAAACCCAGGACGACTTTGTCGGTGCGGGACCCACGGGATACCCCGTAAGGAAGGGAGAAGAACTAGTCTGACTAGAATTCTTCCCCTGTAATCTTAGTAGTAGTATTATCCTGTAATCCTACTAGGAACTCTCATTGTAAAGCGACTAGGACTCTGGCCTCCTGACTATATAAAGGAGGGCAGGGCTCTTTGAATCGGGAGTTCAAGAGAACAATTGTACAACACAAACACTTTACAATCAATCCAACGCAAAGGCTAACGCCGACTGGATGTAGGCTATTACTCGATCTACGATCGAGGGCCCGAACTAGGATAAATCGACTGTCTCTTGTGTTAACCGTCGAGTTCTGCATACACTGAAGCCCGAACATACTGTCTCGGATACCCCTGTGGCAGGCTCTCGGTGGTCAAAATCGACAGCTGGCGCGCCAGGTAGGGGCTTTCGACGACTTTGCATCCAGGAGCTCGATGGACCTCGACAACATGATCTTCTCAAAGGGATCAATCTTCATCTTCGGTTCATGGATCTACGAGGCAGGCGACGATGGCAAGCTCCAAGGCCATCTCCTCGAAGATTCAGATCATTATTAGGACTCTTTCATTTCGACGACAACAACAAATCTGCTTGTTGGAAGATTCGCACAGCTCACGATTTCCAATTCAACTCGGATTCCGCGACTTCACGCATTCGATTTGAACTCAAGTTCCGCTTCCGAGACGAAGTCTTATCCAAGTTCTTTCGGAAAACTTAGTTCTTTTCTAACAAAGCTCTGGAACATGACGTCAACCTATCAAGAATACTACTCGGAATACACTCAGAATACTTCAAAGAAGTTGGGTCCTCTTTCGTTCGGACTCCACAACATGGCGACGTCTAATCAGACATGACCCAAAGGATTCCTCAATCTGGTGCTCAGAATGCCACTAAAGGGAGCCCAGGAAGGTCTCGTTCTAACTATAACTTCTCAAAACTGCATCGTTCACTGGCCAGGTACCATTCCTGAGGATGACGGCACCCAACTAGTCGATGATATGACGACAAAAACTCTACCCTACCGAGAAGGAGACTCAACCTATGATCGTGAAACCTCTACTGAAGTTATCAACAGCTCTAGCAGTACGGAAATCAACAACAATGACAGAACAACTCACGCTAGAGAAGTATTCATGATTCGCCGTCCTCGATCACCATTGATCCCCCCAGAAGTACCTGATGTGAGGTCTTTAGATGAGTCCGAATCCAACATATCACCATTTATCTAGGGGCACGATGGTGAGACTAAGAGTCAGAGGCAAGCGAGAGAAAGAAAGAACAAATTGAAACAAGGACGTCAACACCGTGCTAAGCAGCAAAAGGACACTTGGATCAAATATGAATCAGACCTAGCCAAGCACAATAGAAGAAAATCAGAACGAGAGGTTGAAGAAGGACGAGCAGCAAATACACCCTATGATAAGATCCGAGAAGCACTAGAATAACTCAGGGCGACCTCATATCCCAATGAAAAACAAGAACAACTCTGAGATTTTCTTCGATCAATAGTCCTTAAAACGCATGACGGAAGGGCAACATCTCATAAACAGGAAGATCAAAATCAAAGGAAGTCCGCTTTCGAAAGACATGAACCAAGTGGAAGTCACAACGGAGAAAGCCGAGGAAATCACAGTCAAAACAACCTAGTCGAGCAGCCAAGAAAGACTAGAAGCAAAGCACCTACTTGGACAGCCACGCAGAGCTACTCTCACCAAGATGACAGTTGGCAAGGAGGTGTAGAATCAGAATATACGGAAGCCAGAACGCACGATAGATTCCCCTATTTTGTGAACAGACTTGCTTCAATACGACTACCTCACAAGTTCAAGCCGTCCAACCACTTCAAGTATGATGGCAAGACCGAACCAAAGCAATGGCTCAGGATTTACTCACAATCGATTGAATTGGCTGGAGGAAACGATGACATCAAAACCTTGTTCTTTCCCATGGCCCTAGAAACCATGCCACTCCAATGGTTTGACAAATTGAATCCAGGATCAATCAGAAA
Source organism: Miscanthus floridulus (assembly GCF_019320115.1). Lineage (NCBI taxonomy): Eukaryota > Viridiplantae > Streptophyta > Magnoliopsida > Poales > Poaceae > Miscanthus > Miscanthus floridulus. Next base: position 67,268,701 of record NC_089591.1, read on the forward strand.
TTGGGAAGATTTGCAAAGAGCTTTCTGTGAAAATTTTGCAGGAATCATTACACATCCAATCACCCACGCAGAGTTAAAAGGACTCAAGCAGAAAGGAGGTGAAAGTCTCAGAAATTACTATCGACGATTTGGCGAACTACGAGCTCAAGTACATGACATCACACAACAAGAAGTAATCGAAGCCTTCTCTCACGGAATCATGACAAAACTTCTGCAAAGAAAACCCAAGAAATAATGAAGAATTCAAAAGAATAGTGGAAAAGATGATTACTGCAGAGGAGAAGACACGAGAAAGATTTCTGGATAGAAACAACAGAGACAACCCAGACAGACAAATTCCTCGAAACAGCAGACATCAGGAGAGAAAGCGTGGTCCAAACAACACAGTAGCAATGGCTGACAAATCAAAGAAATTTACCAAGCTCAGAAGATATGACGACATTGAGAACATGCGTTGCCCCTTGCACCCCAATGGAAAGCACACCATCGGAAATTGCTACACCTTCAACGAAAGATACACTAGAAAGATAGCAAGGGAAAACAATAAAGAAGACAGTCAGAAAAATAAGATAACCTTGAAGATAAGGGATTCCAAAAATCTAGGGGAACAGTGGCAATAATCTTTGCTGGGGTTCTAGATTCCAGAAGCAAACATCAAGAAAAACTAGCGTTACGAACCATCATGGCAGCAGAACCTGCTACACTAAGATATCTCAATTGGTCAGAGTATCCAATCCAATTTTCAAGAGAAGACCAATGAACCAGCATAGGAAACGTAGGCCATTACCCACTGGTTCTAGATCCAACCATTGCCGGTATGACTGTTATAAAAGTACTAATCGATGGAGGAGTCGGACTCAACATCATTTTTTCAGAAACTCTAAGGAAGATGGGACTACAACTCACCGGGATGATCACACCAACAAGCACACCTTTTTATGGCATAGTACCCAGCAAGGCAGCAATGCCACTTGGACAAATCACTCTACCGGTTACCTTTGGAACTCCCTCAAACTACCGTACAGAGTTCATCAAGTTTGAAGTCGCAGACTTCGATTCATCATATCACGCAATCCTCGGGCGCCCGGCACTAGCAAAATTCATGGTAATACTGCATTATCCATACCTGTTGCATAAGATGCCAGGGCCTAATGGTGTTCTTTCTCTTCGGAGTGATTTAAAGCGCGCATTTGACTGTGATGTTCAGGCTATTCAAATTGCAGCAAGAGCACAAGCAAATGATGGAAGAAAAGAAATAGCCACTATTGCCGCAGAAATAAGTCAAGAAGAACTAGAGATACCGGCTAAAAAGCCAAGCATCCTAGCACCACCAAAAGAAGTCGACGTCAAGCAAATCGACCTGGGCACCGGAGATCCCTTAAAAACGGTAACCATCAGTGCACACCTATCAGCAAAATAGGAACTCGCGCTCACCAACTTTCTTCGGGACAACAAAGATATCTTCGCTTGGAAGCCGACCGACATGCCAAGGATCCCAAGAGAGTTGGCTGAGCACATAATTGATATCAATGATGGCTCCAAGCCTGTGAAACAACGACTATGATGATTCTCTCCCGACAAGAAGGCAGCAATTAAAAAGGAAATTACAAAACTAATGGTAGCCGGATTCATCAGAGAAATCCTTCATCCAGATTGGCTAGCAAACCCAGTTCTAGCACAGAAAAAGAATACGAACGAGTGGCGCATGTGTGTCGACTACATAGATCTCAACAAACACTACCCGAAAGATCCGTTCGGGCTACCATGTATTGATTAGATAGTTGATTCAACGGTAGGATCTGCTCTATTATCCTTTCTGGACTGCTATTTCGGATATCACCAGATCACATTAAAAGAACAGGACCAAAGCAAGACATCTTTCATCACTCCGTTCAGCGCCAAGCAAATTCGAGCCATAACAGAGATAGGCCCTCCTCGAAGCGTCAAAGATGTATAAAAACTAACAGGCTACATGGCGCACTCAATCGTTTCATTTCAAGACTCGGTGAAAAAGGGTTACATTTCTTTAAATTGCTAAAGAAGACAGACAAGTTCGAGTGGATAGAAGAAGCCAAGGAAGCTTTCAAGAAACTTAAGGCATACCTCACCTCCTCACCAGTCCTCATACCTCCAAAGAAAGACGAAGACATGATGCTATACATTGCGGCAACTTCTACTGTGGTCAGCACGGCGATAGTAGTAGAAAGAGAAGAAGAAGGGCGCGTATATAAGGTACAACGCCCAGTATACTACATCTGCGAAGTACTGTCAGAATAAAAAATCCAGTACCCGCATGTGCAAAAACTACTCTACGCCCTACTGATCACTTCACGTATGCTTCACCACTATTTTGAAAGCCACAAGATTACCGTGGTGATAGATTTCCCACTAGGAGACATCTTACACAACAAAGACGCAACATGGCACATATCCAAGTGGGCAGTCGAACTCGGTGCTCTCAACATCGATTTCACCCCGCGGAAAGCAATTAAATCCCAAGCCCTTGCTGATTTTGTTGCCGAATGGATAGAAATTCAACAACCCGTGTCAAGCACCATCCTTGATCATTGGAAGATGTACTTTGATGGATCACTCAAGCTAGACGGAGCCGGTACAGGCGTCCTCCTAATTTCTCCAGACAGAAAACAACTCAAGTATGTCCTTCAGATCTTATGGCAAGCTACCAACAATAAAGCAGAATACGAAGCTCTCATCCACGGGCTACGAGTGGCAATTACACTCGAAATCAAGCGATTACTCATATATGGTGATTCGGCAGTAGTCATCAACCAAGTCAACAAAGATTGGGATTGCACCAAAGAAAACATGGGTGCTTACTGTGCTAAAATCCAAAAACTCAAAAAACATTTCCAAGGATTAGAAATTCTACATGTCCTGCGGAATTCTAATATTGCGACAGACATCCTCGCCAAGCTTAGATCAGACAGGGCGAAGGTCCCACCCAGTGTATTCATAGAGGAGCTATCAACTCCCTCTATCAAACAACCCGGTGAGATAACCCCTAAAATCTCAGCCATAGACAACCAGATCTTGGTAATCACCACTTCATGGACCCAAGTTTTTATTAATTACATGAAAGAGAATAAGTTGCCAGCAGAAAAACAGGAAGCCACACGAGTTATCCGCAGAAGCAAGAATTACGTCTTAGTAGGAGACAAGCTCTACAGAAGAGCCACATCATCAGAAGTATTCCTAAAATACGTCTCATTTGAAGAAGACAAACAAATCCTAGACGAAATACACTCAGGCTGCTGTGAAAATCACGCCGCTTCAAGAACACTAGTCGGCAAAGCATTTTGCACTGGTTTCTACTAGCCAACCGCTTTGAAAGACATAGAAGAACTCGTCAGAAGATGCAAAAGTTGTTAGATGTTCGCAAGACAGGCTCATGTGCTAGCCCACAACCTCATCTGTATACCACTTGCTTGGCCCTTCTCCTGCTGGGGGCTGGATCAAGTAGGACCTCTCAAGAAAGCAAAAGGCGGATTCGAGTACATCTTCATGGCAATCGATAAGTTCACCAAGTGGATCGAATACAAACCACTCGCAAAATACAGCGCAGCCAAAGCAGTCGAGTTCATCCAAGACATTATGCACCGCTTCGGCATGCCCAATCGAATCATCACGGATTTGGGTTCTCCCTTCACGGCCACAGAATTCTAAAGTTGGGCACAGGACTGCGGTTTCAAAATAGATTACACATCAGTCACACACCTAGAGGCCAACGGACAGGTCGAAAGGGCAAACAGACTCATACTAGCTAGATTAAAACCAAGACTGTATGAAGAACTAGTAGACTATGGATCAAAATGGATTGAAGAATTACCCAAGGTTGTATGGGGGCTATGGACTCAAATAAGCAGAGCCACCAGATACTCACCTTTCTTCCTGGTGTATGGATCAGAAGCCGTACTACCCACAGACTTGATCTGAACGTCACCAAGGATAGAGCAATACAACGAAGGAGAAGCAGAACACACCCAAAGACTAGAACTCGATAGTGCAAAAGAAGTTAGAATAAACGCTACCCTGCAATCAGCAAGATACCTCCAAGGACTAAGGCACCACTACAACAAGAATACACAGTCTCGATCATTACAAGTCGGAGATCTAGTACTAAGAAAAATACAAAAAACCGACGGACGCCACAAACTACTCAGTCCATAGGAAGGTCCTTTTATCGTCACAAAAGTCACCGGACCAGGCACATACAAGCTCATAACTAAAGACGAAAAAGAAGTCAACAATATATGGCACATCAGTCAGCTACGAAGATTCTACGCATGAAAACAACTCAATGGAAAATATGTATACAAGACACATCAAAAACATATGTATCATTGTGACACATCAATACCAATGATCAATAAAGATGATTCTCTCTCGATAGACATATGTCTCATCATGGCTTTCCCCGAGTTGTTTCTTAAATGCAAAATGGCTGAAAATACGCCTGAGCATCCCGGCCGAGAGCAAAATAGCTGAAAAGATGCTTGAGCCCGCCGATGAGGGTGGCTAACAAGCTAACACCCAAAATAAAAAGCAAAATGGCTGAAAATACGCCTAAGCATCCCGACCGAGAGCAAAATAGCTGAAAAGATGCTTGAGCCCGCCGATGAGGGTAGCTAACAAGCTAACACCTGAAATAAAATGCAAAATGGCTGAAAAGACGCCTGAGCATCCCGACCGAGAGCAAAATAGCTGAAAAGACGCTTGAGCCTACCGATGAGGGTAGCTAACAAGCTAACACCTGAAATAAAATGCAAAATGGCTGAAAAGACACCTAAGCATCCCGGCCAAGGGCAAAATAGCTGAAAAGACGCTTGAGCCCGCCAATGAGGGTAGCTAACAAGCTAACACCCGAAATAAAATGCAAAATGGCTGAAAAGACGTCTGAGCATCCCGACCGAGAGCAAAATAGCTGAAAAGACGCTTGAGCCTGCCGATGAGGGTAGCTAACAAGCTAACACCCGAAATAAAAAGCAAAATGGCTGAAAATACGCCTAAGCATCCCGACCAAAGCAAAATAGCTAAAAAGATACTTGAGCACGCCGATGAGGGTAGCTAACAAGCTAACACCTGAAACGACTGAAACTAAGCCTGAGCATAGACCACAGCAATTTAAGACAAGACCCTCCAGCTACTTGTTCCAAATAGCAAGAGGCTCAGGGGCTACACTGGAGATACCCAAGAACACAAAGATCTACATATAACGAGTTGTTTACATGGCACAAAAGAAGGCCAGACAAGCACTCGACAGATCAAGAAAGGTTGTCAACACTAAGACATATATATAATAAGTTGTTTACATGGGACAGAAAAGTACTCGACAAATCAAGAAAGTTTGTCAAGATAGCGCGCATAATTGTTTACAAGGCAAAGACGAGAGAAAGACAAAGTACTCGGCAATTCAAGTAACTCTGACCAATTGGACAAATCATCCAAGGAATAAACAACAAGGCATCCGAGCAAAGAAGACATCAACAAAAAATCTTCATTCAAAAAGAAGTATAATGTCATATTACAAGGCACGGGCATAAAGGTCAAATACATCAAGCCTCATCATCAGGGGAAGGGATAACAATATTAAGATTATCTACTATTCTACTAGCTAAGTCTTCAACCTCAAGCTCCATCCTCTCAACAACATCAATGTATTCTTGACTATCAGCTTCCTCTGCTATCTTGGACAAAGAAGCCGCTGGAGCAAGAACCCGAACCTAGGCCAGGACATTCTTGGTACACAGTTGAGCGCACCTCTTCACAAACTCTTGGAAACGAGTCGGAATTTGAGGAATTAACTGAGCCCAAGATTGCCCATCATCCGCTGGAGTTCGAAGAACGTCGGCTACTGAATGAAAGGATTTCCACAAAGCTTTCCAGTTTTCAGTAGCCATCGCCAACTTGCCACACAAGTCTTCAATAGTTTTTTGGGCCTGCACAAGATCTCTATCAGCTCCACGCCTAATCAACTTAGCAAGCACAAGTTCCTCCTCAGCATGAGTAATTACCTCCTCAGCCTTATTGTGACTCGTACGAACAAGAGTCTTCATTTCATCAACGCCCTCCGAGAGCTTCTGCTTTTCAACCCGGAGAGCTGGACAAGACAACAAACAACAAGTCAGTAGAAAGGAGAATTTGAATGCAGAAGGAAACAAAAAGAACCCACAATACCGTTGCACTCCTTCTTCACGGCCTCCAAGTTCTTCATGGCCTCCAAATTCTTTTGAGCCTCCTGGATAGCAGCATCCCTCTGCTTCTTGGTCTCAACAACCCGAGCACGAAGAGATTTTTCCTCCTCCTGATGCGTTTGACGCTTAGCCTCCATCTCGGCCCGGAGGAGGTCAAGATCAGCTTTTAGGGCGCTCACTTCGAAAGACAACTTTTTCTTGTTTTCAGACGAAAAAAAGAAGCCGGTATGGTCTCGAGAGAAGGACTGAACAAAAAGAAAGAGAGAAACTAGGTATAGGAACATGAGAAAGACGAATGCCCAAAGAAAGAACTTCAGAAAACTTACTTGGAGTTTTTCTCCAAAAGAAGTCACAAAGGTCACGAACTCTCCCCAAGAAGCAGTCAACTCTGACAACCAATGAGTGGCATCAAATTGATGAACCACATCTTCAGCAGAAAGAGGAGCGGAGGGAGATGGCCGATGCGAAGAAGATAAGGCCAAGGACACATCATGGGAAGTCTCGGCTACCTCCCTAGATGAGTCCATCGCAATGGCCACGGTCACCTCCAGGGCAACCAAGACAGCAGCAGCATCATCACCGAAAGGCCTTGTCACCCCCACAACCACTTCACTAACAGCATGCTGTGAGTCCTAAGGCTTAGTACTTGGTGGCACAACAGAGGGCTGAGAAGAAGTCAACGGGGGGACGAGAGAAGACGAAGGCCTGAAAGTTGATAAGAGAACTCGCTAATGAGAACAAGAGAAAAGGAAAATAGAAGCAAAGAGATGAAGCCAGAAGTCACTCACCCAGCTGTTTTCTTCTTTGTAAAACACAAAGAAGACCTCGCAGGGGGAACGACGGTAGCAAAAACATTACCACTACCCTGTGACAGGAGCGGCGCGGCTGGTACCGGAGCCCCAGAGGAACCCGGTACCAGAGCCCCGGAAGAACTTGGTGTCGGAGCCCTAGAGGAACTCGAGCCCAATGACCGCTTGCTACAAAAGAGCTAAGACAAAGTCAGAACAAGAAAAAAGCGCTCAACAAAACAAAGACAAGTAAACAACTCACCGACGCGCAATGAGAGGCACATCATCGTCCTCATCTTCCTTAGTCTCCAGCAAGACAGCTACAACGCCATCTAAAAACAGAGAGAGAAGAACTCGATCAAAGGCACAAATAAATAACAGAAAGACCGAACATATTAATATGCTCACCTAGGAGCACACTACCTATAACTAGAGTACCTGGATGAGTACTCGGCTGGCGAGACTTCTTGGAAACAGGTAAACCAAATGAAGGGCCATCCGCCTGCCCCCTCTTCGAGACGCTATGAGGACCTCGAGGGACTGGACGAGGAACATATTCTTCATATACATCAACAACTTCGGAAGAAACTCTAGGAAACGATGTGGTGATTTGGAACTTACTAATTACAGAAGCCCTAGCAAGATCCTCTCCAGTATTCACCACGGTAGGGAGGACATCAATGGGGATTGTGTCAACAAAGTTGCGCCCCAATTCCTACAAAGAAGAGTAAAACAACTAGATGAGAAAGATTAAACAAAGGTGGAGACCATAAAGGAAATTAAAAAAGTACTCGAATAAAGAAAAACAACTCACAACAGGAGGAGGGTTCTTAGCGCAATACTCAACAACAGCGTAAGGAACGACGTTCACCCCTTTCAGCATCTTCCGAAAATGCTCGAGCACCTCCTCGTCGGTCAACTCAAGGGCAGGGACCATACGAGAAGGATCCTCTGCCCCAGAGTACTCAAAACCAAAGTTTTCTCGCTCCTTAAGAGGTTGGACTCGACGGTGAAGAAAACTGGAAATAATACCAAGGCCGGTCAAACTTTGTTGTTTTAGAGTACTTATCCTCTTAATAAGCGGCTTGATTGCCTGGTTCTCATAATCCGTCAAGAGTTTCTTTTCCCATCGATCGTTAACTATGGGACCAGAAGAAGAATGAATGGAAAGAGCAGGAATCATGTTGGCGGAATAAAACCACTCGGAACGTCAATCCCTCATAGAGTCAACTAAGTCATAATCAAAGAATTTAATTTTGAGACCCTGACGGAACTGAATCCCACACCCACCAAGAATAGAAGTGTCATCACGGCGGGGTTGTGGTTTCAGACGAAAGAGGAAATGGAAGAGGGAAAGAGAAGGAGGAATTCCAAGAAAGGTTTCGTAAAGTTGAACAAAGACAGAAAGATGGAGGACAACATTGGGGGTAAGATGGTTCAAAGTAACCCCAAAATAATTAAGGAATCGATGGAGGAAGGCAGAAGCGGAAAGGCAGAGTCCAGCATGGACAAAGGAGACAAAGAGGACGATCTCACTAGGACCGAGAGCAGGGACTCGATGCTCGCCTAGAGCTCTCCAGTCAGCAAAGTCCTTGCTCTAGATCAAGCCATCGCTGACAAGCTCGTGAAGCTGGTCTTCGGTTGTTGTCGGAGCTGGCCAAACCTTCTAGGCAGCCATCATGGCCACAAACTCTTGGTTCTCAATCAAAGAAAGGGATGACTCCTCGTCCACGAAGGCTCCCTGGGACTTGTTCGCGGCTTTCTTCCTACCCATGAACTAGCGGAAGCAAAAAGGCACTGGGGAAAGATGAAAGCTAGGACGGCGGCGCTCGGGTGATGGCGACTATGGCGACGGTGGATTTCTGAAAGCTAGGGTTTCAAGGCAAGAGAAGGACAGTAAAGAAAAAGAAGATAAAGGGTCTTTAAATAGATTTTACAGCGATAAAAACGGCCCACCAGGCCCGTTAAAGCACCGTGTGAGAACGCAACGGTCCATTTACTGACATAGCTAAAATGATGGAGGGCACAAATCCACACAATGGTATAATTCAACAGGCAGATTTCAGACTTATCCATCCAGCACTACGATGGAGTTATCAGATTACTGCAAAAAATAACCCGTCAACCATGAAGAAAAGAAGGGCTACCTCACAAGTAACATAAGAACTCGGTTCTTACAGAAAGAACTTGAGAATCTCATGAACAACCAGTACTACAGTGGAAAATAAATGACAACTCAGAAGACAAGATTCTTTCCATTACAAGCGACTTCAAAAATAGAAGATTACAAACCTTACAAGACCTAATGAACTCGGTACCACAAAAAGCAAAGAGGAACCCGGACAAGGCTAGGCTCTGTAATGACTACGTGCCCCAAATTGCTACTCGGAAGGACAAACTGCCATCGGCTACACTGTTTTCTTCAAAGGACTGACGCAGTGCATCTAAGGCGGAAATCAGCAGCACGGCGGGACAACATAGAGCAGAGAAGGCCGGTAGGCATCTATCTACCCAAGACTGATGTGATGCTGGATATGGTGTTGATCTGCACCGGACAGTCTCAAGACAGGCAACAAGGATCAACCCAGAACTACCAGATGAAGGAACGAAGCCCACATCACAAGACTTCCTCCAACTACCGCCACGTACATCCTGGTACAATGCTGTTGCGGGATTAGCCTACCTCTAATCCCTATCACAAGACTTCCTCCAACTACGACAAGACACACAGGAACTACAAAACACGTCCGGGGGCTGCTCTACTTTGCAAACTACCATGTTCACGACCACAAAGGTTTCAATAGAATGTTCAATGAATGAAAACAAGCACTCTGGGAGGGTATTTATAGATCGAAGGAGCGGTGCACATGGACTAGGAGTACCAACGAAATAAGCCTAACAAAGGACATAGTGAAAAGATAGGGCTCAATAATGGAAGACTCAGGTGAGAGGGAACAGTACTCGAAGACGAGCATATTCGGAAGAATATATCAACACAGTACAACCCATGAACAAAAGGCATTTACACTCAACCACCACCATACAACTACACCTGACAATAACAGACTACCAGAGAATATGCCAAGACTCTGCATTCGAGTTCTTCCTAAACAAAACAACCTGGATATATGCTCGGGGGCTGCAAAAGGAGAGGTATATAGTTCTGTCGAACAACTCAGATTTAAGACCCTCCAACTTTTTGTTCTAAATAGCAAGAGGCTCGGGGGCTACACTCAGTGAGTGCACTTTTTTCTTCAAAAAGCGCACGTCACTCAGAACACTTCTTCAAAACAGACGACTTCAAGGCCACAAGATAAAAAGAACCCGGACATAGCTAAATCCGAGCTCTTTCCGACAAAAAGAACCTGAACATAGCTAAATCAGAGCTCTTTTCAACAAGGAAGCTGGGGAACCTTTCAACGAAGAATTAGGAAGATTTCAAGAAAATACCCTCAAGCTCCTTGTGCCAAACAGCAAGAGGCTCGGGGGCTACATCCAAATGGGGGTACTTTTTTCTTCAAAAAGGTACACACCACACGAAGATCTCACAAAGCGCTACACGGTTTCGCTCAAGAAAGCACTCGGACGACGCTTGTTCCTGCTCGACAAGACTTGAAGGAACAAGACAAGGCTTCTAGAACTCAACCATGAAGTGCTCGGGGGCTTGTCGGTGCGGGACCCACGGGATACCTCGCAAGAAAGGGAGAAGAACTAGCCTGACTAGGATTCTTCCCCTGTAATCTTAGTAGTAGTATTATCCTGTAATCCTACTAGGAACTCTCATTGTAAACCAACTAGAACTCTGGCCTCCTGACTATATAAAGGAGGACAGGGCTCTTTGAATCGGGAGTTCAAGAGAACAATTGTACAACACAACACTTTACAATCAATCCAACGCAAAGGCTAACGCCGACTGGACGTAGGGCTATTACTCGATCTACGATCGAGGGCCCGAACCAGGATAAATCGACTGTCTCTTGCGTTAACCGTCGAGTTCTGCATACACTGAAGCCCGGACATACTGCCTCGGATACCCCCGTGGCAGGCTATCGGTGGTCAAACATCGACAGACTTATAATTTGGGACAAAGAGAGTACTAAGTCTGTTTACAAAAGAATATAATTTACATGCATTCTTGATTAACGTGTCTAAATTTTAACCAAATATATATATATTGATAATAACAATATTAATATTTATTACACTGAGTAAGCACTCCCTCTCTCCCTGAAAGAATCGATTTCTAGACCAAAAATTTATCTCCAAAAGAATCAATTTCTAGAGATGAGCGGTCCATCGATCCACGTTAATTTCTCTCGTAGTCTGGGTTGCATTTAACACAACCTCTTTCTCTTGCACTGCTATTGGATACTTCAAACAACACTACTTGATCAGGCTTTTGGTAACTAGAGAGTTATTAAGGTTCATTAGTTTAATAAGGGGCAGCATGATCTTTTATCTTCTTTGCTAATCTATCCTAAAATTGCTAGGAATTCATTCTTTCAGGGACAGAGGGAGTATAGCATAAAAATATATCTCATGGTAAATCTAGTAATACTTATTTCAAATTATAAATATTGATATTTTTTATTTATAGCTAGTCAAAGTTAAGATATTTTAACTTGCCCTTATCAGATGCAGCGAACTTGAAACAGTGGAAGTATTCCCTAACAGGATTACAGTTTTTCTAGGGTTCCTTTGACATAATGGCCCTATTTGGATCCATGGGTTAGAGTTAGTTGGAGCTATTTGAGGCTCAAATAGCTCTAAAGTATCTAAACATGAGGGTTAGATTGGGGTTATTTGCATCTAACCCACCCAAAAAACTATCCACCACATCTGATGCTTATTGAGGCTGTTTGAGGTGGGGCCCACTGGAAAAGCGTTTTTTTTTTCGCCCGCATGCCGCACGGGATCTCGCATTCTCGCTCCCGTTTCGCACCCGCACTCATCTCCCTCCCATTCCCCACACGCGCGCCGCCGCAGATCTTGCCACACGCGCTGCCGCGTCTCCCCAGCCATGCCGCCGCCTCCCATCAATGGACGGAGACGGCTTCGACGCGTGGGGATCGCAACCGTCGGCGAGCGGCCCTGGCCACGCTCCCGCTAGCCTCGCGGATCTCGACCTCAACTCGCAAGCGCCGACGACGGAGGTGTTCCTAGGGCTTGGGCTCTACGTAGCCGTCCTCTAGGGCAACACCGACGAGCTCCTCCCTGGCCGCGTCAGGGGCTCTGTCCTCCCTCCCTATCGCCCACCGCGAGCTAGAGCAGGAGACGCGTGGGCGACTCCGGCCTCACCCTACGCCCGGCAACTCCACTTTGGTGGGTCGGCGGTGGCGGCAGCCGGTCACGGAGGAGGAAACAGTGGCGTATTCCCCGGTGGGTCATCGTTGGGGGCAGGCGGTGTTCGTCAGTGCACGAAACCATCCGGCGCGCAGTACCCGGCCGGCAGCGCACCAACACGGCGTTATGTGGCGGCGGCGGCCAGCGCACGAACACGGTGATCCATGGCGACAGCGGCCAGCGCGTACCGCGTCCCCAAGCACCGAGGGCACCAAGGAGTGCCGTCCGTGGGCAAGCATCTGGCTCCAGCGCTCCCTTTGACATCGATGAAGAATTGGAGGATGATGTGGAGGAGTTAGTGAGCTCCGGCGGTCCCCCGGTGAGCCATGCCAATCGAGCCCAATGGAATGATGCAAATAATGCTTGCTTGTTAGAATTGTGCATAGAGCAACATAGAGCAGGAACATATAATGGTGCACAAATGAGTAGTGAAGGGTACGAAGCTATTGTCGACGGCTTACTTGCTCGAAGGGGGTTGCTGTATACCCATCTACAGGTGAAGAACCAAATAGTCATACTCAAAAGCACCCACTCATTCTGGCGCTACTTGCAAACGCACACAGGGTTAGGGAGGAAACTAGATGGAACAATTGATGCAGAGTCTGAGTTCTGGACAACACACACAGAGGTAAAGCTATGCATGAGTCTGAGTTTCCTAGCAAATTGTGTAGTGTGCTCACCTTAACTAGTTTTTGATCACCTTGTGATGTAAACCTATGATGCAGAAAAAACAATACCTAAAGAGGCTGCAGTGGGGTCCTCTAGGAAATGAGGAGTTGCTTGATGAACTATTCAGAGGGTTCACTGTCGATGGAAGCACAGCCCTGGTGCCTGGAGATGATTATGGTCAGAATCAGGAGCAAGATGTAGGGGTAGAAGAGGAAGAGGAGGAGTTTCAAACAACACCTACAAGTAGAAGCAGCCAGAGGAGCCAGAGGGGAAAGAGGTCATTAAGCAGCAATTCAAGCACTTTGACCAGTCCAGTGAAGAAGAGCAAGAGCCCAATGGTGAAGATTGTGAAGGACATAGCCAGTACCTTCAAAGACTCTATCAAAGTCAACACTACTCAAATACAGAAACGTGCAAGTGACAAGGCAGCATGTTCTGTCGAGAGGTGTCAGGAGCTGGCATTTGAGTGTGGCGTTGAGGAAACTGTTGACTCTATCTATGCTATGTCCAAGATGTTCGAAATAGAGTACCAAAGGTAGTTCTTCTATGGCAAATTAACTCCTCAGCTTAGGTTGGGTTACTTCAAGAAATGGTGCAGGGACAACAATCTGAGCTTAGGAGGTGTTGAGTAGTTCAAGAAATGTGCGTGTTAAGATGTTGATCTTTTATCTATGTGTTGAACTATTATCTGTGTGTGAGGTGTTGAACTATTATGTCTGTTGAACCTATCATCTGTGTGTGAGGTCTTCAACTATTATCTGTGTGATGTGTTGACTTAATGCTATGTGTTGAACCTATTTATCTAAGGGCTATATTAATTTGTTGAATTAATTTCATTTGCTTACACTGCTTCAAGTTTTAGGCTATGTGTTGACAATTTGTTACATGTGTTGAAGCAGGAAGAAGATCAGGGCCCCATGATTGAGGAAGAAGATGATGATGGAGGCAGCACAAGTGAGGATGAGATTATATCCATGTGCTGCAATAATTTGGTGGAGGCCCAGAATTTAATCTTGCAGTTGGTTCCTATCTTGGGTATGTACTCTGATAACTACTTTGTCAAACTACCTAGGAGGGTCACTGGAGACTCTGGTTTGGATTGGGTGCAGGAGACACTAGCTCGAGATACCCAATGCTACAATATGTTTAGGGTTGAGAGACCTTTATTTAACAGGTTACATAATACTTTGGTCCATTCATATGGGTTGAAGTCCAGTACAAAAATGACATCTGTAGAGGCTCTTGCTATGTTTTTATGGGTTGTTGGTTCACCACAGTCAGTTAGACAGGCTGAGAACCATTTTAGGAGGTCTATGGAGACAGTAAGCAGAACATTTAATAGAGTTTTGACATGCCTCCTTAGGTTAGCACATGACATAATTGTACCCAAGGACCCAACATTTTTAGAGGTGCACCCAAACTTAGAGAATCCTGCATTCTGGCCACACTTCAATGACTACATAGGAGCTATAGATGGGACACATGTGAAGGTTGTGGTGGATAAGAGTAAGAGGGTTCCATACTTGAACAGGCACAATGAAACCAGTCAGAATGTGCTTGCTGTTTGTGATTTCGACATGAGATTTACCTTTGTGTTGTCGGGATGGCCTGGTTTAGCACATGACATGAGAGTTTTCAAAGATGCCATAACTACTCATCATCACAAATTTCCACATCCACCACCAGGTATGCTACTTGAACTGTCTTGCAACAATTTTTATCCAATTACACTTGTTCATCTAAGTCTCATTGTGTGCCTTTCAAAATATGTAGGGAAGCTTCTATTGGTGTGGAGCGCGGAGGTGGAGGACCTCCGCCTTCACTGTGCTAATATGAAGGTCGAGGCAGCCATGGCTCGGGAACAGGCCGCCCCTTTGGCGGCGTGGATCAAGGAGTTGGAGGAGGAGCTGACCCGGGCGGCCGGTGATCGGGACACCTTCAGGTCCTAGGCTGAAGAAGTGATGGCCTCTGCCAAGGCCCTCGCTGGGCAGCTAGGGGTGGAGCAGGGTGTGTACCTACTGACGAAAGGCGCCCTAGCAGAGGCCCTCAAGGTGGCCGAGGCATAATGGACTGAGGCTCTGGTCTAGAAGGGAAAGGCTGAGGGTGAGTCATGTTCCCCTCGTTTTACCTGTTTTTCTTGTGTTTGACCCCTAACTTCCTGGTGTGATGCAGGGCTGGAGACAGAGGCTTCCAAAGCGGCTGAGGCTTCTCGGATCGAGGTCCAGAGCTGGAAGGAGAAAGCCGAGGCCTCCTAGGTCGAGGCCCAGCGCTGGAAAGAGAAAGCCGAGGGTGAGTCCTGTAGGGCATCACCCCTGTTTGGTTTATTTTCTTTTGCGCTTAACCCCATCCTGCTTGTTTTGGCGCAGGGTTGGAGAAGGAGGTTTCTCAAGCAGCCGAGGCCTCTATCATAGTGCAGGTGGTGCTCGAGGCCAAGATCAGGGAGCACGACATGCTACAGAGCGCCGCCTGTACCGTCTGCGAGGCCCTAGAGGTTGAGGGGGTCAAGTCGGGCAGCTCCCTTAAGAGCCACTTGACCGCGTTGAGCGGCCAAGTGCACGAGCGACTCCGAGGGGCGCTGCACATGGGTGTCAAGCGTGCCCTGATCGTCGTCTCTTCGCACTATGTCGGCGTCGACCTCGAGGCCATCAGCGACGGCTACATCCTGGACGAGGATGACGAGGAGGCCGATGAGGAGGTCGCGAAGCTGATGGAGGCAGCTGAGGGCCTCGGCACAGCGCTGGCCAAGCTGTTCGAAGAGGAGGTGGTTCCTCCCACGCCATCCGCCGATGCAGGAAACCCTGAACCATGACCTGGGCCAAAGGGGCCATGTAAATAAATTAAGATTATTGTCGTGACGTTTGTGGCCGTCGAGGCCTTTTTTTAAAGTACTTATGCGTCTATGTTTTCTAATCATTTTTACGGTATTTCTGAGCCTCTGCCCTCTGTCTCGTTTCTGAACATATCTCTTGTAAAAACATCCTCGGAGCCTAAGCTGCCCCTCGGGCAAAAGGTGGTGAGGGAGTGCCATAGCCCGGAGGCGTAGGCCGTCTTGTGACTCGGGCCTTTTGGCCCTGAGACAGACTTTCGGTCCTTGGGTCTTTAACAATTGATTTGTCAGAGCGCGCTAGAGAGTTTGGCATAGAATTTTTTTTGAAAAACGAATAAAAATGGTGCGTGGAACTTAGGGGGGAGTCCCCCCTTCTAGCCCCCGAGGGAGGCTCAGTTCTGCAGGGGCAGAGCCAAGTCTCCCTTATGGTGTTATCGTAACGCTGAGGCCCACAATGGGCTCGGGGGGTTTCTCAAAAATTAGAACAATTAAAGAATGCTTCTTTATTGTATTTTGAGAAACAATGTATACAATGCTTGGAAATTTAAGGGTAAAAGCGACATAGCTGTTCTATGTTCCAAGCGTTGGTGAGGATTTTGCCCTTCTCGTTGGCTAGCTTGTAGGTCCCGGGCTTCAGCACTTGGGTGATGATGTACGACCCTTCCCATGGCGGGGTCAGCTTGTGGCAGCCCTTGTTGCTCTGCCTTAGGCTCAGCACCAGGTCGCCCACCTTCAGGTCTCGACTTCGAATGTGTTGGGCTTGATAGCATCATAGGGCTTGCTGGTACTTGGCTAAATGTAGTAGTGCAACGTCTCAGGCTTCCTCCAGTTGGTCGAGGGCATCCTCGCGGGCAGTGCGGTTGCTTTGTTTGTTGTAGGCCTACAGCCTCGGGGAACCGTACTCTAAGTCAGTGGGGAGGATGGCCTCAGCTCCATAGACTAGGAAGAACGGTGTAAACCCCATGGCTCGGCTCGAGGTGTTCCTCAGGCTCCAGGTGACCGATGGGAGTTTGGCAAGCCATTTCTTGCCAATTTTCTTCAACCGGTTGTATATTCTTGGCTTAAGGCCTTGTAGGATCATGCCGTTGGCACGCTCTACTTGGTCGTTTGTCCTAGGATGTCCTATGGTCGACTAGGCCACATGGATGTGGTGGTCATCGTAGAACGTCAGGAATTTGTGGCTGGTGAACTGCGTCTCATTGTCGGTGATGATGGTGTTTGGAACCCTGAACCTATGGATGATATCAGTGAAGAACAGCACCGCTTGCTCAGACTTGATTCGATTGATCGGGCGAGCCTCGATCCACTTGGAAAACTTATCAATTGCTACCAGCAGATGGGTGTAGCCCCTGGGGGCCTTCTGCAGAGGCCCAACCATGTCGAGCCCCCACACAGTGAACAACCATGTGATGGGGATGGTTTGGAGGGCTTGGGCCGGGAGATGCGTCTGCCGTGCGTAGTACTGGCCTCCCTCGCAGGAGCGTACGAGCTTGGTGGCATCAGCAACAGCCGTTGGCTAGTAGAACCCTCGGCAGAAAGCATTTCCAATGAGCGTTCGAGGCACTGCATGGTGCCCGCAGGCTCCTGCGTGCAAGTCCCAAAGTAGGGCTCGACCTGCCTCGGTGGTGATGCATCGTTGGAGGACGCTAGATGGGCTTTGCCTGTACAACTCAGCATTGTTGAGGATGTAAGTCTTGGTTCACCAAGCAAGCCATCAGGCTTCAGTCCTATCTACGGGAAGCTCTCCTCGGACGAGGCAATCAAGGAACGGGCCTCGCCAGTCTGTGCCCTGGTTGGCCTCAGGAGGCTCCGTGTTGACTTCCATGACCTCAGACTCGGCCGAAGGAGTCTCAGCGATAGAGGGTTCCTCGAGCCCTGTGGTGGGCATGATCGGTGGGCCCTCTTCCGCTGCCGAGGCATAGTCGATGGAAGGCTTGTGGAGCTCTCTAGCGAAGACATTCGGGGGGACTGGGGCCCGTGCCGATGCCATCTTTGCTAGTTCATCCGTGGCCTCGTTGAATTTACGCGCAACGTGGTTGAGCTCGAGACCGTCGAACTTGTCCTCAAGGCGACATACCAGTTTGCAGTACGCCTCTATTTTGGGGTCATGGCAGTTTGACTCCTTCATCACTTGATCGACAATGAGCTACGAATCGCCCCATACATCGAGATGCCGTACTCCAAGTTCGATGGCGATTTGCAAGCTGTTGACGAGGGCTTCATACTCGGCCGTGTTGTTGGAGGCGGTGAAGTAGAGCCGAATCATGTAGTGCATGTGCACTCCGAGGGGTGAGATGAAGAGCAGACCCATGCCTGCCCTGGTCTTCATCAGGGACCCATCGAAGTACATGGTCCAACATTTCGCCTGGACTTGAGCAGGTGGCAGTTGGGTGTTGGTCCACTCGGCCACGAAATTGGCTAAGACCTGAGATTTGATTGCCTTCCGAGGCACAAAAGATAGGGCTTCCCCCATGAGTTCAACAACCCACTTGGCTATCCTACCCGAGGCCTCTTGGTTATGGATTATCTCCCCTAGGGGGAAAGATGACACCACGGTCATCGGGTGGGACTCGAAGTAGTGATGTAGCTTGCGTCGAGCCAAGACTACGGCGTAGATCAGTTTCTGGATGTAGGGGTAGCAAGTCCTAGTCTCGGAGAGCACTTCGCTGATGAAGTAAATAGGTCATTGGATGGGTAGGGCATGCCCCTCTTCCTGCCTCTCAACCACTATGGCTGCGCTAACCACCTGGGTTGTTGCGGTGATGTAGAGTAAGAGGGCCTCGCCCTTGGCCGGTGGTACCAGGACAGGAGGATTGGTCAGTAATGCCTTGAGCTTGGCGAGGGCTTCTTTGGCTTTAGGGGTCTAAGAAAAGCGTTCCGATTTCCTCAAGAGGTGGTACAGAGACAAGCCTTTTTCGCCAAGGCGCGAGATGAAGCAGCTTAGGGCCGCAAGGCATCCCATAATCCTCTGTACACCCTTGAGGTCTCGGATTGGTCCCATGTTGGTCACAGCCGAGACTTTCTCCGGGTTGGCCTCGATGCCGCGTTTCGAGACTATGAACCCCAAGAGCATGCCTCGAAGGACCTCGAAGACACACTTCTTGGGGTTGAGCTTGATGCCCTTCTATCTGAGGCATTTGAAGGCTATTTCTAGGTCATCGATGAGATTGCTGGCTTTCCTAGACTTGACCACGATGTCATCCACGTAGGCCACAACGGTCCGCCCGATGTGTTCACCAAAGACTTGGGTCATGCACCACTGGTATATGGCCCCTACATTTCTGAGGCCAAACGGCATAGTCACATTGCAGTACATGCCGAATGGTGTGATGAAAGAAGTCGCGAGCTGGTCAGATTCTTTCATCTTGATTTGATGATAACCAGAATAAGCATCGAGGAAGGATAGGGTTTCGCATCCCGCAATGGAGTCAATGATTTGGTCGATTCGAGGTAATGGGAAAGGGACTTTTGGACATGCCTTATTTAGACCGGTGTAGTCTATACACATTCTCCATTTCCCATTTTTCTTCTTAACTAATACATGATTAGCTAACCACTCTGGATGGGATACTTCCTTGATGAACCTGGCCGCCAAAAGCTTATGCACCTCCTCGCTGATGGCCCTACGCTTTTCCTCGTTGAATCGGTGTAGGCGCTGCTTCACCGGTCTGGAGCTAGCCCGGATGTCCAAGGCATGCTCGGCGACCTCCCTCGGTATGCCCGGCATGTCTGAGGGACTCCATGCGAACATATCAGCATTCACGTGGAGAAAGTCGATGAGCATGACTTCCTATTTGCTATCGAGGGTGGCGCTGATCCTCAATGCCTGGTCATTGGAGCCGATGGGGTCGACCGGGACGAGCTTGATGGTTTCCGTGGGCTCAAAAGTCCTGGCACGACGCTTGGAGTCAGACGCCTCGTCACCAAGCCGATCAAGGTTGACGATGAGGGTCTTGACTTCCACAAGAGCCTCGGCGTACTCGATGCATTCGACATCGCAATCGTATGCATGCCCATATGTGGACTCGACCGTGATAACGTCGTTGGGACCCGTCATCTTAAGCTTGAGGTAGGTGTAGTTGGGGACCACCATGAACTTGGCATAGCACGGATGCCCCAGGATGGCGTGGTACGTCCCCTTGAACCCAACCACGTTGAAGGTGAGGACCTCCTTGTGGTAGTTGGAGGGAGTACCAAAGCAAATGGGCAAGTCGATGCGCCCGAGGGGTCGCATGCGTTTCCCCAGCACGATGCCGTGGAAAGGCGTGGCATCACCCCGGAGCTACGACTAGTCAAGCTCTAGGAGCTCCAGGGTGTTGGCGTAGAGGATGTTGAGGCCGCTGCCTCCATCCATCAACACCTTGGTGAGCCAGGTGTTGTCGATGATGGGGTCGACGACAAGTGGGTACTGCCTGGGGTTCGAGACATAATCGGGGTGGTCATCCTGATCAAAGGTGATCGCCTCCCGAGACCAATTGAGGTACGAGGAGTGGCCACCTTCACCGAGAAGACCTCTCGGCGCTCCCTCTTCCGCTGGCGTGCTGTGAGGCACGCTGAAGGCCCACCGAAGATCATGAAGGTGTTGTGCACCTCGGGGAACCCGTCATCCCTATCGCCGGTGCCCCTCTTCTTTGCGTCGTCATCGGGGAGCCTGAGCTTGGTGTAATAATGCTGGAGCATGGTGCACTCCTCGAGGGTGTGCTTCACCGGGCCCTGGTGGTAAGAGCAGGCTTTCCTAAGCATATCGTCGAAGAGCCCGAGGCCTCTAGGGCCTCGAGGATTTTTGCGTTCTACGGCCGTGACTAGGCCGGCCTCTAGGACTTCTTGCTTCCTCTGGCGACCCTTCTTCTTTTTCTTGGAGAGGAGGGGAGCTGAGGCCTCAGGGGCCTCGTCCCTCCGCTTCCCCTTGGCGTCGTTGTCAGGGAAGATAGCTCCGATGGACTCTTCGCCCAAGGCAAAGTTGGTGGTGATGTCGAGGAGCACGGCCACCGAGGTCAGCACATTTCGGCCTAACTCTTAGACCAGGTCTCGGTAGGTGGTGCCAAAGAGGAAAGCCTGGATAATTTCCGAGTCATCGACGCTTGGCAACTCGGTGCATTTCTTGGAGAAGCGTCAGATAAAGTCTCGGAGAGACTCATCCACCCCCTGGCGACAACTCTTGAGGTTCCAGGAGTTCCCAAGGCACACGTATGTGTCCTGAAAGGTCTCGATGAAGACCCTTATCAAGTCACGTCAGTCGTGGATCTGTGAGAGAGGGAGGTGTTTGAGCCAGGCTTGCGCCGGGTCTGACAGGAACAACGGGAGGTTGCGGATGATGAGCAGGTCATCGTCCACGCTGCCTAGCTGACAAGCCAGGTGGTAATTGGCCAGCCAAAGTTCGGGGTTGGTCTCACCACTGTACTTTGTGAGGTTGGCCAGTTGCCGAAACCGGGCCGTGATATGAGCAGCGCGGATAGCTCTGCTAAAGACTCAAGGGCTAGGCGGCTCAGGAGAAGGACTACGGTCCTCCCCACTATCATAGCGGCCACCTTAGTGCGGATGGTAGCCTCGGGCAGGCCCCTCATTGTCGTGGCGCCGTCGCCTACTGACCACATCGTGGTCGCCCTACGCCTCGCGTTGGTTGCCGAGGCGGTCATGCACCGAGGGGAACCTGTTGGCCGTTGGTGCCTGAGCGGGCTCGGGGCGAACCGAGACCTCCCTATCCTGCCAAGGCGATGCCGTGGGAAGTTCTGAGGCGCCTCCGCGCCGTCGAGAGGCGGAACTTTTGGCCTGCTGCACCGCGGCAGTCTCAAGGAGGTCCCGATGCTCGCCGTGAGCCCATCGTCCCTCTGTGGTAGAGGGCTTGGGCATCGTCTAGAGTAGCATTGCCGCTGCCGTGATGTTTTGGCTAGCGCAATTGAAGATAGGGGGTTGATTGTCCCCTTCGTCGTTGTTGATGCGGCGGTTGACGTTGCGAGCCCTCCGCTGGGCTGCTCTACCATCATCGCGACCCCGCTGCTCTTGCTCGAGAGTGTCTCGGAGCTGCTACAGAAGGAGTCGGTCTTGTTCAACCTTGGTCTAAAGCTCATGGAGCTGCTCCAGGTCTAGACGTTGAAGTTGCTCGGGGGCAAGGTTCTCGTTCCACGCTGCTCGAGGCTCGATGCGTGGTCGTGCGGCACCGCCCGCCCCCTCGGGGGGGCAGGGAGCGAGAACCTACCCCTTCGTCCTCATTGCCTGTGCTTGGCATCCCGAGCTCGACGTGGATGCACTCATGAGTGGGGTCGTAAGCGCCTTCATCATCGAAGTCAGAGTAGCCAAAGCAGTAGTCGCTCGCGGCCAGGAAGCGGCACATGGCTTCAGGGTCGTGGAGTCTAAAGAAGTCCACTCTGGCCCATGCCTCATCCTCCTCCGAGGAGTCAGTGTGGGTGTGGGTCGAGGTCGTGGCGTCGAGGTCGAGGGCAAAGCGTTGGTGGCGCCCTAAGGGTTCCGCGTGAGTGGAAGCGTAGGCGGAAGCATAGGTGGCGGCAGCATTCCTTAGCCCAAAGGGGTACGGGGATGGTGCCATCGCCGGGCTTTGCTCCACCAGAGTCGACCCCTCAGGAGGTGGCGGGGCAGGGGATACTGGCAGAGCGCGGCGCGGCGCCCTGAGCTTGCACGGGGTCAGGGTGGTCTCGCCCGTGCCGTGCCTGGCGAGCGCGATGAGAGCGGCGGCCTAGGCACCGCCAGCGCCTAGGCTGTCGGGGCGTGACGTCGTCGATGGTCGGTGGGGCTCTGGGTGAGAGGAGTACCATATCGTACTCATGTCCTAGAGACATGAACTCTAGGCTCCCAAACTAGATTATCGTGCCAAGACACAGTGGTCGCACGGGGTCTGCTATCCAGAACTTATCGGGATGACAAAGATGACACGCAGTAGCACCACTACCTAGCGCGCCAACTGTCGGTGTTTTGGACCGGTGAGCCCTCAACCAACTAGTAAATTTGTACTGCGTGTTCCTAATCCCGGATGGTGATGAAAATAGACACAAGGTTTATACTAGTTCGGGCAATAGGTGCCCTATGTCCAGTCTGAGAGATCGATCTTGTATTCCTTGCACCGAGGTGCTCGTAGTAGGGGTTTACAAGCAGGGCGAGAGAGGGAGCTAGTCCTAGGTCTCTGTGTGGAGCGATGTGAATTGCTTGAGATGTTGATCTCAGGCAACGGGGAAGCATGGGTGTTACATAGTGTTGCTTGTGCGAGCGAGTGAGTCTGTCTGTCTGTGTTCGTGCTTGTTCATCTATCCGTCCCTAGAAACGGCTCCGGTCTCTCCCTTTTATAGTTGAAGGGGGGATAGGGGTGATACATGGGGTTGCTACGTAATGTCGTGTGAACAAAGGCGGCATGTCCGAGCCCTGTAGCCTGTCACTGTGGTGGCATGGTTGACGAAGTGGTCCTATTCTTGATGTGCTGGAGCGATGCGCCGGTCACACCCGATCCTGTGCGATATGGGAGCTCCAGTGATAGCTTGACGCAGGGCATGGCGGATGACGTGCTGGTTGCTGTGCGTTGATAGTGTGAAGAGCCGAGGCTCAGTTGGTGCCGAGGCCGAGCCATCGTGGGGGCTCGGCGGGCGCGAATCCCGAGGCTGCCGAGACCCTAAAGTGGATTGCCAAAGCTTGGAGGGAGCAGTTGGTCCTGTACGCTGATTTCGAGGCTACAGTGACCCGGACTTGACTCCCCACGTCGCGTTGTTCCTGAAGCAGGGGTTTAGGTAGCACAGTGCGGTGCGGGCGTCAGTCGTGGGCACAGTGCTGAGCACAGCGGTCGGTAACCCCGGCCCCATCCCGTCCTAGATGGCCTGGTGTTGATGCGACTTCCCGTCTTGTCGGCCACTCTGTTGTGTCGAGCTGTCGTCGGGCTGACATCATGGGAGTGATTGGTCGCGTCAGTTGGACGTGACGTTTTGTCAGGGAAATCGGTCGAGGCGGAGGCGATGAGGCTGTTGCCCAGCCGGCCTCGAGCGAGACGGAGAATTGATACCACGTCCGAGGCCTTACGTGCAAGGCCTCGAGCGAGACAGAGAATCGGTTCCGCATCCGAGGCCTTACGTGCGAGGCCTCGAGCGAGACGGAGAATCGGTTCCCTGTCCGAGGCCTTTCGTGCGAGGCCTCGGGCGAGGCAGAGAGTCGGTGGGCCGTCCGAGGCCTCTCATGCGAGGCCTCGAGCGAAGCGGAGAATCGGTAGACCGTCCGAGGCCTTTCGTGCGAGGCCTCGGGTGAGGCGGAAAGTTGGTGGGCCGTCTGAGGCCTCTCATGCGAGGCCTCGAGCGAAGCGGAGAATCGGTAGACCGTCCGAGGCCTTTCGTGCGAGGCCTCGGGTGAGGTGGAGAGCCGGTAGACTCGGACAAGGCCGGGGGTTAGCCAATATTTGTCTCTTGGCTTTGATTTTGATAGAGTCTAAGCGATTTTTTCGGTTTTCGCTCAGGGGACCCCTTTTTATGGTACCCGACAAATAGGAACATGGAGCTCCTGCAGGAGCTGGCGTAGCTAGCAACACTCGGCCACCACATGAGCAACAACACGGTACTCTGCTTTGGCACTGGAGCGGGAGACCGTGGTCTGACGCTTGGAGGACCAAGAAATCAGATTGTCGCCGAGGTAGACACAATAGCCGGAGATGGAGCGCCGAGAGTCGGGGCAGCCAGCCTAGTCGGCATCGGAATAGGCGACTAGTGACTGAACAGGGCCAACACCAATGTGGAGGCTGGAGGAGAGAGTGCCCTTCAGGTAGCGTAGAATCCGCTTGATCATCGAGAGATGCGGCTCGCGGGGATCATGCATGAAGAGGCACACCTGTTGGACGGCGTATGCCAAGTCAAGACGGGTCAGCGTGAGGTACTGCAGTGCACCGGCAAGGCTCCGATACACGAACGGATCAGCAACAGGGGCACCAACGGTGGCAGAAAGCTTGGCATGAGTGTCAACAGGTGTCGTCGTAGAGTGACACTCAGCCATGCTGGCGCGTTGAAGGAGCTCAACGACGTACTGTCGCTGTGATAAGAACAACCCGTCGGCGGAGCGAGTGACGGAGATGCCGAGAAAGTGATGGAGTGCACCCAGGTCAGTCATGGCAAACTCAGAGTGGAGGCGCCCAATGATCTGCTGTAGCAATGCCGTCGAGGACGCAGTGAGGACAATGGCGCATGGCTCCCGGTTGGCGCGGAAGATCCCTTCAATGGACACCCACAGATCACGGGCGGTGGGATCGGCACCGTCCATGGCGAGGTCGAGGACGGAGCCGGAGATCCAGCCCCGGACACAGCACTCCACGGCATCCCACTGAGGATCATCAGGACGAGGGGGAGCAGAGCCATCGATGTGCGAGCGAAGGCCGAACTTGCCGCACAGCGACTTGAAGAAGAACGTCCACTTAGAGTAGTTGGATTGCAGGTCCAGCGTGAATGGGATGTGGGACTTGACATTAACTGTGGCGTAGTTGTGAGCCACAATCGGGGCAGCAGCACCGGTGCCCATGGCAGGCACGGTTGGAGTGCCTGTCGCGGGCAGGGTGCCGGCACTGGTGGCCGAGGAGGAGGAAGAAGCCATCGGAGAGGAGAGAGGGAGTAGAACAGCCAATGAGGGTGGACGGGCGCGAGAAAGACGCGCGCGGTGGGCTGCTGCGTGAGCAGGAAGATCGCGCGTGGGAGGAAAGAGCAGGAAAAGAGGCTTGTCCTTCATCATTTTGCGCATTGAGAAAGCAAGCCTGACAAAAATAAAGCATGTTGAGTGGCAGGTGACGAAAGCGCTAGCAGAAAGTAACATGCAAACCATGCTTACGTCAGTGTGACCTATTTACACCTCAAGATGGTGAGACAAAAACTGTAAACACTAAAGCAGTATGCATAAACAGAGAACAGAATACCTACAGCCACTGTGAATATTCTACGTATCGTCTGGCCTACACCCATCTTCCCTTTCACATATTGCACAGATCCGTCAGGATTATAAGTATGCCCAGTGAAGTACCTACAAGAAAACAGGGTGATACAGATTGATGTAGATAAACAAGGTAGACAATTAGCACACTAAAATATAAAGGCAATTTTACCTGGCCAACAGTACAACCAGAACTGCAAGGGCAACAGAAAGTCCAACCATTCCAATGAAAGTAGAGACACCATTCAAACGAACCTGCACCAGAACAACAAAGGCACGTAAAGTCAATAAACTTGCACAAAAGCTGGCAGCAACAACAAAATCAAACCTGAAGTGGTGTCGCTTCACCCGAATCTTCAGATATGCTTGCCATTAGCAATCCCCATTCAGTGTTGATTCCAACAGCAGTTACCTGGACATTACAACAGTAGGGTTCAGTTGATAAATGCTCTACACTGTTCCAATCACTACTAGTGATTAAAGAGGTAATAGGCATTATATCATATGAAAGTAAGTTTGATACTGGAAAGTAACAACACTAAAGCTTTAGCACAAACTTGGGCAACAAGAAGTAGTCTACTATTTTCATGTACCTTTATCCACTATTTTCTTCTACACATCTATGAAATCGAATAATCCATAAGATTATTAAAGTATTTTCAAGACAGATCTAAACATACAATTTTCATGTCATAATCTAAATCTTAAAACTGGAAGTCGAAATTTCAGACGTTTGACTGGATTCCTGTCCAGAAAGTAATTGTGGCTGGGGAGTATGTGGATACAGAAACTTACCAGCATTGTGCCATAGCCATCGGCAACTTTGCAACCTGACATTAGAAATGGTGACTTCTGATCTTTATGTACCTTCAAATAACCCCCATGTGGCCAAGTTAGGGTCAGATGTAACGCGTATTACTTCCAAGGCTGCATATTGGAGTAACTTACAATTTTACTTTCTCCCGTCATGCTTGATTCATCTATGGAAAGGGAGTGGCCACTGACAAGTATACCATCTGCGGGGACCTGGCAAAGAAATTATAGGGTATCCTTAGAAATTGAAAGTACACACATGACTCGAAAATGAGGCTCATCCTCAGTGGCCTTCTCTACCTGGTCACCAATTTTGAGTGGGACAACATCTCCAACAACCAAATCATATATTGATACCGTGATTCGCCTTCCACCTCTAACAACCTGAATGATTCGTAACGTTATTTGGGATCAACAAAGAAACCGATAGCAATAGATGCGCCTCTAATCCTCACCTCCAAACGAATGTTCTGTTTTTCTTCATTCAGATTTTGGAATTGCAGTGATTGCTTGTAGTCGCTGATAGCTGAAAATTAACATGGAAAAACAATAGCCACTAGATTTTGAACAACTGTACACAAACCATAAAAGGGATGTGCGAGCCTCCCCGCCGCCCATTCCCAAGGACGCAGAGCGGTGGGCGGCGAACAAGGCGCATACCGAGGTGTATAAGGAGCGGAAGGACGCCGAGGAGGCAAGGCGCAAGAGGAAGAGCCTCGAGCGTGACGAGCTGGAGAAACGTCGCCGGCAGCAGAGGCACGACGGTCTCCCGGTGGAGCCGTCTCCGTCACCGTCGTTGACGGATTCTTCGAGCGATGACGATGAGAGCGAGGCGGGGCGGGGTCCTCTGGACCATCTCTTTGACGTCAGGGGGACGGCGCCCGGGGCGTCGGCGAACGGCCCGACATCTCCAGGAGGAGGAGGAGAGGACGCCTCAGGGCTGGCGATCGCCCGCCCCGGGGCCGAGGCCGACACGCCCGATGCACGGGCGTTGGGGAAGAGCGCCGTCAGCCCGGTGGGCTCGACGGCGAAGGCGGAACGGCCGACGACGGGGGCGACCCAACAGCCTCTGCAGAGGGTCGAGGGGGCGTCGGAGTCCAGCGAGGGCCGGCTGGCACCAGCGGACACGGGGGCCATGCCACCACCGCCGCCATCACCATTGCAGAGGACGAGGGACGCAGTGTGGAAGCTATTGTGTCCCCGTTCGAGGTAAGTGTTTTGTCAGTGGAGTTTGCAGCATCTTCCACTCGTTCTTTGGCCGTACGCTGACCTTGTGAGTGTTTTGTCTTCAGCCGGAAGCGTCCGCCCTGGCGTCACGTAAGGTGCTCAAGGTGAGCACCAGCTCCACCGCCCAATGGGTGGTGGAGGCGCAGGCCGCCATACAGCGTGGCACGGCGTCGGCCAGGGCCGACCCGAAGGAGCCGGTCGCCCAAGGAGAGGCTACCAAGGCGGCCATGAAGCAAGCGGGGGAGGAGGCGCCTACGCCCCACGAGGCCGAGGCCCTCGAGCCAGGTGAAGCCGAGGCACCTTCGATCGCTGAGGCCACCGAGGGCGAGGCCGAGGCCCTTAGGACCTCCGAGGTCGAGGTGGCGGACGCCGGGGCTCCCAGGACCACCGAGGCTGAGGTGGCAGAGGCTAGAGCTCCCAGGACCACCGAGGCCGAGGCGGCGGAGGCCGGCTTGGGCACAGCGGAGCCGGTGGCCCAGGATGCGGAGATGGAGGCGGGGCAAGCTTCAGTACCGCCCCCGGTCCAAGACCCGCCGCCGTCGCAGGAGAGCGTCCGGGAAGTGGAGGTTCATTCAATCTCCTCCGACGATACTTCCCAGGGGAAGGAGGTGGCGGACGCCGAGGCAGCCAGCACCACGGAGCAGCCGGCTCCGACCTCTGGCGAGGGAAGCTCGGCCCTCGTCTGGGTACAACCCGAGCCCCGCGGGTGGGATCACCCGCGTGTCTTGTGGCAGAGCCAGGACGACCCTGAGGGGGAGCCTCTGTTCGCCCTTGAGGATGTGGCCGAGGGGGCGCTGGGGCTCCTTCGAGCAATTCCGCCAACTAGCGGAGCGGTCACTGCGGACAGCGCTGTCCGTCGTGGCTGACGATCTGCCCGGCATTGCCCAGGTGCACGCTTTCTTTCCTTGTGCTGTGTCATCTTTTTCCTGAGTTTTCTCACAGTGCTTGACGTTTGTTCTGCCTATCCAGGAGCTTGAGGCCCGGTCCCTCAGGAAGTCGATGTTCCTCCGGCGGGAGAGGGACGTCTAGGACCAGCTCCGATAGCAAAAGGACCTGCTCGCCAATGCTAATGAGCTTCTGTCGGTGCGGAGCGCGGAGGTGGAGGACCTCCGCCTTTGCTGTGCTGATATGAAGGCCGAGGCGACCATGGCTCGGGAGCAGGCCGTCCCTTTGGTGGCGCGGATCAAGGAGCTAGAGGAGGAGTTGACCTGGGTGGCCAGCGAGCGGGACACCTTTAGGTCCCGGGCCGAACAAGTGGAGGTCTCTACCAAGGCCGTCGTCGGGCAGCTGGGGGTAAAGCAGGGCGCGCACCTGCTAACGAAAGGTGCCCTGGCGGAGGCCCTCAAGGTGGTCGAGGCCTCCCGGGTCGAGGCCTTAGCCTAGAAGGAAAAGGCCGAGGGTGAGTCCCATTGAGCCACGCCCCTTGTTTTATTTGTTTTTCTTGCGTTCGACCCCTGACTCCACGATG
The DNA here is from genome assembly GCF_019320115.1 of Miscanthus floridulus. Classification (NCBI taxonomy): domain Eukaryota; kingdom Viridiplantae; phylum Streptophyta; class Magnoliopsida; order Poales; family Poaceae; genus Miscanthus; species Miscanthus floridulus. Next base: position 67,297,942 of record NC_089591.1, read on the forward strand.
CGACGCAGAGCTGGAGAGGGAGGCTTCCAGGGCGGCCGAGGCCTCTCGGGTTGAGGTCCAAAACTAGAGGGAGAAAGCCGAGGGTGAGTCTTGTAGGCTTGCGCCCCTATTCAGCTTGTTTTTCTTTCATGATTGACCCCATCCCGCCTGTCTTGGCGTAGGGTTGGAGAAGGAGGTCACCCGGGCAACCGAGGCCTCCGTCGTAGTGCAAGCAATGCTCGAGGCCAAGATTCGGGAGCATAATGTACTGTAGAGCTCCACTCGTACTGCCTACGAGGCCCTAGAGGTCGGAGGGGTCGAGTCGGGCGGCTCCCTCGGGAGCCGCTTGATCGCGTTGAGCGACCGAGTCCACGAACGGCTCTGGGAGGCGCTGCATATGGGCGTCAAGCGTGCTCTGGCTGTCGTCTCCTCGCACTACACCAGCATCGACCTCAAGGCCGTCAGCGACGGTTACATCGTGGCTGAGGATGATGAGAAGGCCAAGGAGGAGGTCATGAAGCTGGTGGAGGCGGCTGAGGCCCCTGGCATGACGCTGGCCAAGCTTTTCGAAGAGGAGGTGGTTCCTCCTACGCCGACCACCGACGCTGGTGACCCTGAGCTTTGACCTGGGCCAAAGGGGCCATGTAAATAGATTAGGACTTACATTATTGTACCATAACGCTTGTGGCCGTCGAGGCCTTTTAAAGTACTTGCGCGTATACGCTTTTTTAATCATTTTTATTGTATTTCCGAGCCTCTGCCCTCTGTCTCGTCTTCGAACATATCTCTTGCAAAAAACTTTCTCGGAGCCTAAGCTGCCCTTCGGGCAAAAGGTGGTGAGGGAGTTGCCGTAGCCCGGAGGCGTAGGCCGTCTCACGGCTCGGCCGGCTTTTTGCCCCTAGGACGGACTTTCGGTCCTTAGGTTTTTTACAATCGATTTCTCAGAGTACGCGAGAGAGTTTGGCGTAGAAACTTTTTTGAAAAATGACTAAAAATTAGTGTCTAGGACTTAGGGGGGGTCCCCCCTTCTAGCCCCCGAGGGACAGCTTAGTTCTACAGAGGCAGAGCCGAGTCTTGTTCGAGCCCCACGGTGGGCACCTCTGCAGAGGTAGAGCCGAGTCTCCCTTATAGCGTTATCGTAACGCTGAGCTCCGTGATGGGCATGGGGGGTTTCTCGAAAAATTAGAACAACTAAAGAACACTTCTTTATTGTATTTCGAGAAACAATGTATACAATGCTTGGAAATTTAAGGGTAGAAGCGACGTAGCTGTTCTATGTTCCAAGCGTTGGTGAGGATTTTGCCCTTCTCGTTGGCTAGCTTGTAGGTCCTCGGCTTAAGCACTTGGGCGATGATGTACGGCCCTTCCCATGGTGGGGTCAGCTTGTGGAGGCCCTTATTGTTCTGCCTCAGTCTCAGCACCAGGTCACCCACCTTTAGGTCTCGACTTCGAATGCGCCGGGCTTGATTCGAGTGATCGGACGAGCCTCGATCCACATGGAGAACTTGTCGATCGCTACCAACAAATGGGTATAGCCCCCAGGGGCCTTCTGCAGAGGCCCAACCATGTCCAGCACCAACACGGTGAATGTCCATGTAACGGGGATGGTTTGGAGGGCTTGGGCCAGGAGGTGCATCTGCCGCGCATAGTACTGGCATCCCTCGCAGGAGCGTACCAGCTTGGTGGCGTCAGCAACCGCCGTTGGCTAGTAGAACCCTTGGCGGAAGGCGTTTCTGACGAGCGTCCGAGGCGCTGCATGGTGCCCGTAGGCTCCTGCGTGCAAGTCCCAAAGCAGGGCTTGGCCTGCCTCGGTGGTGATCCACCGTTGGAGGATGCCAGATGGGCTTTGCCTGTACAACTCGCCATTGCTGAGGACGTAAGTTTTGGCTCGTCACGTAAGTCGTCGGGCCTCGGTCTTGTCTACAGGAAGCTCTCCTCGAACGAGGCAATCAAGGAACAGGACTCGCTAGTCCATGCCCTGGTCGACCTTGGGAGGCTCCACGTCGATTTCCATGGCCTCGAGCTCGGCCACAGGGGCCTCGGTGATAGAGGGGGCCTCGGGCCCTGTGGTGGGCTCGACCGGTGGGCTCTCTTCTGCCATTGAGGCGTAGTCGATGGAAGGCTTGTGAAGGTCTCTGGCGAAGATGTTCGGGGGGACTGGGGCCCATGCCAATGCCATCTTTGCTAGTTCGTTTGCAGCCTCGTTGAATTTTCACGCAATGTGGTTGAGTTTGAGACCGTCGAACTTGTCTTCTAGGCGACGCACCAACTTGTAGTACGCCTCCATTTTGGGGTCATGGCAGTTCGACTGCTTCATCACTTGATCGACGACGAGCTGCGAATCGCCCCGTATGTCGAGACGCCATACTCCAAGCTCGATGGCGATCTGCAAGCCGTTTATGAGGGCTTCGTACTCAGCTGCGTTGTCGGAGGCGGCGAAGTGGAGTCGAATCTTGTAGCGCATGTGCACTCCGAGGGGTGAGATGAAGAGCAGACCTGCGCCAGCCCCGGTCTTCATCAGGGACCCGTCAAAGTACAGTGTCTAGCATTCCGCCTGGACTTGAGCATGTGGCAGTTGGGTGTCGGTCCACTCAGCCACAAAATTGGCCAAGACCTAGGATTTAATTGCTTTTCGAGGCGCAAAAGACAGGGCTTCCCCCATGAGTTCGACGACCCACTTAGCTATCCTACCCGAGGCCTCCCGGTTCTGGATTATCTCTCCTAGAGGGAAAGATGACACCACGGTCACCGGGTGGGACTTGAAGTAGTGACGTAGCTTGCGCCTAGCCAAGACTATGGCGTAGATCAGTTTCTGGATGTGGGGGTAGCATGTCTTAGTCTCAAAGAGCACCTCGCTAATGAAGTAAATAGGTCGTTGGATGGGTAGAGCGTGCCCCTCTTCCTGCCTCTCGGCTACTACGGCCGCGCTGACCACTTGGGTCGTTCTAGCTACGTAGAGTAAGAGGGCCTCGCCCTTGGTCGGTGGCACCAAGACAGGAGGATTGGTGAGTAGTGCCTTGAGCTTGGTGAGGGCTTCTTCGACCTTGGGTATCCAAGAAAAGCGTTCGGATTTTCTCAAGAGGCGGTACAGAGGCAAGCCTTTTTTGCCAAGGCACGAGATGAAGTGGCTCAGGGCCACAAGGCATCCCATAAACCCTCTGCACCCCCTTGAGGTCTCAGATTGGTCCCATGTTGGTCACGGCCAAGACCTTCTATGGGTTGGCCTCGATGCCGCGCTCCGAGACTATGAATCCCAAGAGCATGCCTCGGGGGACCCCAAAGACACACTTCTCAGGGTTGAGCTTGATACCCTTCTCTCTGAGGCATTTGAAGGCTACCTCCAAGTCATCAATGAGATCACCGGCCTTCTTGGACTTGACCACGATGTCGTCCATGTAGGCCTCGACGGTTCGCCCAATGTGCTCGCCGAAGACCCGGGTCATGCACCGTTGGTATGTGGCCCCTATGTTTTTGAGGCCGAACGGCATAGTCGCATAGCAGTACATGTCGAATGGGGTGATGAAAGAAGTTGCGAGCTGGTCGGATTCTTTCATCTTGATTTGATGGTAACCGGAATACGCATCAAGGAAAGATAGGGTTTCGCATCCCACGGTGGAGTCGATGATTTGGTCAATTTGAGGTAATGGGAATGGAACTTTTGGATACGCTTTATTCAAACTGGTGTAGTCTACACACATCCTCCACTTCCCATTTTTCTTCTTAACTAATACAGGATTAGCTAACCACTCTGGGTGGGACACTTCCTTGATGAATCCGGCCGCTAAAAGCTTCTGCACCTCCTCATCGATGGCCCTACACTTTTCCTCGTCGAATCAGTGTAGGCGCTGCTTCACTGGTCTAGAGCTGGCCCAGATGTCCAAGGCATGCTCGGTGACCTCCCTTGGTATGCCTGGCATGTCCAAGGGACTCCACGCGAATACATCAACATTCGCGTGGAGAAAGTCGACGAGCATGGCTTCCTATTTGCTGTCGAGGGTGGCGCTGATCCTCAGCACCCGGTCATTGGAGAAGGTGGGGTCGACTAGGATGAGTTTGACGGCCTCTGTGGGCTCGAAAGTCCCAGCACGATGCTTGGAGTCAGGCGCCTCGCTACCAAGTCAGTCGAGGTTGACGATGAGGGTCTTGGCCTCCACGAGAGCCTCGGCATACTCAATACATTCGACATCATAGTCGTATGCATGCTTGTACGTGGACTCGACAGTGATGACGCCATTGGGGCCTAGCATCTTGAGCTTGAGGTAGGTGTAGTTGGGGATCTCCATGAACTTGGCGTAGCACGGGTGCCCTAGGATGGCGTGATAGGTCCCCTTGTACCCAACCACCTCGAAGGTGAGGACCTCCTTGCAGTAGTTGGAGGGAGTGTCGAAGCAGATGGGCAAGTCGATGCGCCCAAGGGGTCACGTGCGTTTCCTTGGCATGATGCCGTGGAAGGGCGTGGCATCGCCTCGGAGCCATGACTGGTCGAGCTCTAGGAGCTCCAGGGTGTTGGCATAGAGGATGTTGAGACCGCTGCCTCCGTCCATCAACACCTTGGTGAGCCGGGTGTTGCCGATGATCGGGTCGACGACGAGTGGGTACTGCTCGGGGTTTGGGACATAATTAGGGTGGTCGTCCCGATCAAAGATGATCGCCTCCCGAGACCAGTCGAGGTACTAGGGAGTGGCCACCTTAACCGAGAAGATCTCCCAGTGCTCCTTCTTTCGCTGGCGCACCGTGAGGCACGCTGAAGGCCCGCCAAAGATCATGAAGGTGTTGTGCACCTCGGGGAACCTATCGTCCTTATTGTCGTCCCTATCGCTGGCGCCCTTCTTCTTAGCATCATCGTTGGGGAGCCCAAGCTTGGCATAGTAATGCCAGAGCATGGTGCACTCTTTGAGGGTGTGCTTCACCGGGCCCTGGTGGTAAGGGCAGGGCTTCTTAAGTATATCGTCGAAGAGCCCAGGGCCTCTAGTGGGGCCTCAGGGATTCTTGCGATCTGCGGCCGCTACTAGACCAGCCTCAAGGACCTCCTGCTTCCCCTGGCGACCCTTTTTCTTTTTCTTAGGGAGGTGGGGGGCCGAGGCCCCAGGGGCCTCGTCTCTCTACTTCCCCTTGGCGTCGTTGTTGGGGAAGATGGCCCCAACAGCCTCTTCGCCCGAGGCGAAGTTGGTGGCGATGTCGAGGAGCGCGGCTGTCGTGGTCGGTACATTTCGGCCTAACTCTCAAACTAGGTCTCAGCAAGAGGTGCTGGAGAGGAACGCCTAGACAATTTCTGAGTCACTGACGTGGGGCAACTCGGCGCATTGCTTGGAGAAGCGTTGGATGAAGTCTCAGAGAGACTTGTTCAACATCTGGCGACAACTCTTAAGGTCCTAGGAGTTCCCGAGGCACACGTATGTGCCCTGGAAATTCCTAGCGAAGACCTTTACCAAGTCGCGCCAGTTGTGGATCTGCAAGGGAGGGAGGTGTTCGAGCCAGGCTCGCGCCGAGTTTGACAGGAACAAGGGGAGGTTGCGGATGATGAGCAGGTCATTGTCTGCGCCGCCTAGCTGACAAGCCAGGCGGTAATTGGCCAGCCATAGCTCGGGGTTGGTCTCGCTGCTGTACTTTGTGAGGTTGGCCGGTTGCTGAAACCGGGCCAGGAAGTGAGCGCCACGGATGGCCTTGCTGAAGACTCGAGGGCCAGGTGGCCCAAGAGAAGGACTGTGGTCCTCTCCACTGTCGTAGCGACCGCCTCAATGCGGGTGGTAGCCTCGGGCGGGCCCATCATTGTCGTGGCGTCGTCGCCTGCTGACGACATTGTAGTCGCCTTGCGCCTCGCATCGGTCGCTGAGGCGGTTGTGCACCGAGGGGGCCTTGTTGGCTGTCAGTGCCTGAGCGGGCTCGAGACGAACTAAGGCCTCTCTATCCTGCCAAGGCGGTGCCATGGGTAGTTCCGAAGCGCCTCCGCGCCGTCGAGTGGTGGAACTTTTAGCCTACTGTACCGCGGCGGTCTCGAGGAGGTCTTGGAGCTCGCCATGGACCCATCGCCCCTCCAAGGTAGGGGGCTCAGGCATTGTTCGGAGTAGCATCGCCACTGCCGTGATGTTCTGGCTAGCGCGATTGAAGATAGGGGGTTGCTCGTCCCCTTCATTGTTGTTGATGCAGCGGTTGACATCGCGAGCCCTCCGTTGGGCTGCTCCGCCATCACTGCGACCCCGCTGCTCTTGCTTGAGAGTGTCTCGGAGCTGCTGTAGAAGGAGTCAGTCTTGTTCAACCTTGGCCTGAAGCTCACGGAGCTACTCCAGGTCCAGGCATCGAAGTTCCTCGAGGGCAAGGTTCTCATTCCACGCTGCCTGGGGCTCGACACGTGAGGTGCGGCGTCGCCTGCCCCTTCATGGGGCGCGGAGCGATTGCCTGCCCCTTCATCCTCATCGCCCGCGCTTGGCATCCCAAGCTCGATGTTGAAGCACTCATGAGTGGGATCATAAGTGCCTCTGTCATCGGAGTCAGAGTAGCCAAAGCAGTAGTCGCTCATGGCCATGAAGCGGCGCATGGCTTTAGGGTCATGAAGCCCGGAGAAGTCCGCTCTGGCCCATGCCTCGTCCTCCTCTAAGGAGTTAGAGTGGGTGTGGGTCGAGGTTGTGGCGATGAGGTCGAGGGCAAAATGTTGGTAGGTGGCGGCGGCATTACCCAACCCAAAGGGGTACGGGGACGATGTCGTCGCCGGGCTTCGTTCCGCTGGAGGCGACTCCTCAGGAGGTGGTGGGGCAGAGCTTGATGATGGGGCATCGCTGCGCGCCACCAGTGTCTTTACCCTGCCCTAGCTTAAGCTAGATAGGTCCCCAACCAGGGACTTTGTACCAATAGCCGGGCATGAGATACCGGCGGAGCACGGTGCGTCGCCCTGAGCTCGCGTGGAGTCGGGGTGGTCCCACCCGCGTCGCGCCTGGCGAGCGCAATGAGAGCGGTGGCCTGGGCGCTGCCTGCACCTAGGCTACTGGTGCGTGATGTCATTGTCGGTCGATGGGGTTCTGGGTGGGAGGAGTACCATATCGTACTCATGTCCTAGAGACATGAACTCTAGGCTCCCGAACTAGATTACTATGTCGTGACGCAGTGGTCGCACGGGGTCTGCTATCCGAAACTTGTTGGGATGACTAAGCTGACACGTAGTAGCTCCCCTACCTGACGCGCCAACTGTCGGTGTTTTGGGTCAGGCGGATCCTCAACCGACTAGTGAAAGTGTATTGCGTGCCCCTAATCCCAGATGGTGATGCAAAGAGACATAAGGTTTATACTAGTTTAGGCAATAGGTGCCCTACATCCAGTCTGAGAGAGCGATCTTGTATTCCTTGCACCGAGGTGCTTGTAGTAGGGGCTTACAAGCTAAGCGAGAGAGGGAGCTAGTCCTAGGTCTCTGCGTGGAGTGGGTTGCGTGAGATGTTGATCTCTTGCAGTGAGGGAGCACGTGTGTGTTATAGAGCGTTGTGCGTTGCTTGCCCGTGTCTGTCCTTCTGTGTCCCCTAGAAGCGGCCCGGTCACTCCCTTTTATAGTCGAAGGGAGGCACGGAGGCGGTACATGGATTTGCTACGTGGTGTTTTGTGAACAGAGGTGGCATGTCCGAGCCCTATAGCTCATCACTGTGGCAGCATGGTCGGTGGAGCGGCCTTGTCCTCGGTGCACTAGAGTGACACGCCGGTCATGCCTGATCCTGTGCGACGTGGGAGCTCCTACGGCTTGACGCAGGGTATGGTGCGTACTGCGGACGATGTGCCGGTTGTTGCATGTGGACAATGTAGAGAGCCATGGCCTAGTCGGTGCAGAGGCTTAACCATTGTGGGGGGCTCGGTGGGCGCGAGTCCCGAGGCTACAGGGGCCCAGAAGCAGATAGCCGAGGCTCGGTGGGAGTAGTTGGTCTTGTACGTTGATTCCGAGGCTACAGGGACCCGGACGTGACTCTCCACGCCGCGCTGTCCTTGGAGCAGGGGTTAGGCAGCACAGTGCAGCATGGGTGTCCATCGTGGGCACAGTGCCGGGCACATCGACCGATAACCCCTGCTCTGTCCTGCCCCGGACGGCATGGCGTCGATGTGTCTCAGGTCTCGTCGGCCACTCCGCTGTATCGAGCCATCATTTGGCTGACGTCGCGGGAGTGGTTGAACGCGTTAGTTGGACATGACGTCCTGTCAGAGAAGTCGGTCAAGGCGGAGGTGACGGGGTTGATGCCGAGCCGGCCTCGAGCGAGTCGGAGAATCAGTACCTCGTTCAAGGCCTTACGCGCGGGGCCTCGGGCGAGGCAGAGAATCGGTACCTTGTCCGAGGCCTTACGGGCAGGGCCTCAGGCGAGGCGGAGAATCGGTACCTCGTTCGAGGCCTTACGGGCGAGGCCTCGAGCGAGGCGGAGAATCGGTACCTCGTTCGAGGCCTTACGGGCGGGGCCTCGGGCGAGGCGGAGAATCGGTACCTCGTTCGAGGCCTTACGGGCGGGGCCTCGAGCGAGGTGGAGAATCGGTACCTCGTCTGAGGCCTTATGGGCGAGGCCTCGAGCGAGGCGGAGAATCGGTACCTCGTCCGAGGCCTTACAGGCGGGGCCTCGGGCGAGTCAGGGAATCGATACCTCGTCTGAGGCCTTACGGTCTCATTTTGGGCCGAGCCCGCTTCGGGTGAGCCCGTATATTGTTAGAGGTGGGCCAGGCGGTCTAGCCGAGCCTCGAATAAGGTGGGGGTTTGCCGTAGGTTGTCTCTTAGCTTTGATTTTTACAAGGTCTAAGCAATTTTTTCGGTTCTTGCTTAGGAGACCCCTTTTTATGGTACCCGACAGTACATGTATGCTATTCTTCATCTCTCGGTCACATGAATTCACATTAGTTTATAAATGTGTCTATAAACACTGTGGCACTGAAAATAAAACGTAAAATGCCTAGTGAACATTAATACAGTGTTATTCTTGGGAACCGCAAAACCCACTCAAGTTAGGTCATTGTGAAACCGCAAAGGGCTATTGCCATTGCGGTTTGTTTTGGAAACTAGTTAATTAGCAAGAAATTTATCAACTATTAACTTTCTTTCAGTGAGATTTATGCAATTTTGGTGTGCTCGAGTTTATAGGATGTATTATCCTTTCAGCATTATTATTAGGTAAAATTCACCGTGCTCTACTTGTACTTGATAGCATAACTACCCAGCACCTTGAATGCATGATACCTTGAAATAAATTGAGTAAGTACTAAATAAAATGTACCCTGTTGTTTGTAACTAATGCAAATTGTTCTAATCACCTAGAGACAGTTTTCAATTGTTGCTTTATTATGCGGCTTGCGTCCTTGGTAGCCCCTTCGTGTGCACAGTGGTGTCATGTTTTAGATTTTAGATTTGTTGCAAATGCATGGTTGTTTTTTTAAAGAATTCATCCTCTCACGGGTTTCCCTTGAGATATTGTTGTTAAACCTTTTTTATTCTGAAATCTAAGTGACATTTAGTTAGCTTATAAGAATCCATGCTACTAAAGGTCTTGTGCACCGAATACAACTGTTATGACATCACCTCACATTAGCCTTGTGGGATATACTCCTCAGTCCCAAATTTCTTCATTCCTGAACATGACTCTGTTAACACAGACCATAATATATAATCATTTATGTGAGAAATTGAATTTGATAATTCAATTTTTCCCCTTTGGCAAATATCCATGCTACTAAAGGTTTTATTATAAGCAAGTATTTGCTAACTTTCTGTGCAAGAGAAGGTTTTAAGCCTTTGTAACGAAAAAATTATTGAGTGTGTGTTCTTTTTGTTAACACTTAGCTCAACATTCCACTTACCCATATATGTTATCTTAATTTGGTTACCATAGGTTCGGTGATGTTCTTCCAATACTACTAGCATATTTTCGAAGTCGCCAAACTTCTGCCAAGCCAGTTCTGTGGATTGCTCATAATGCAAAAGGTTTTGATGTCCCTTTCCTTAACCAAGAGTTTGACTGTTGTTCAGCCCAGGTTCCTTTAGATTGGCTATTTATCGACAGTCTTCGTTTAGCGAGAAAGTTGAAGAAAATAGATGGTATGCCATCGTACATCTGGGTTCCTCTCATCATATAATGTTTGCTTGCACCTTGCTAAGACAATCCTAACAGCTCTTCTGGGGCGCTATCTAGGACTTTTTAAGACCGCTACCTCTTTCTATTCATGCATAGTAGTAGACAGAAAGTGTTTCTGTTGCGATGTGTATGAATTTAGTATCACAATTTAGTTAATCATATTTGTTCTAGTATTTGAATGGTTCTTGTGGTATATATCATTTTGCAGTTCTCAGTTTGATTGCATATTTTGTGTTGTTTGCCTATTATGGTATATCTGAAGCACAAGTAGATCTAGTTCTAAGTGGATTTTCTGTTCTATTACAGGAAAGAAAAATCTTGTGAACTTGGAGGCACTAGGAAAAAGCTATGGCATCAGTTCGGAACAATGTATTCAATTGGTAACTGTGGTCCTCCAGTCCAGTGGTTTGGTGTCTCTAGTCATCTTCTTGCATCATAGTATTATATACTGATTCCACTCACTTGTTGGAAATGGTGGAATATTGCACTTGGAGCTAGATTTATCAATTGATTGGACCATCTAAGTGCACGATTGAAAGGTCCTAATAGCTAGAGGGGGGTGAATAGCCTATTAAAAATTTCTACAACAACACTTGACAAACCGGTTAGATAATTATGAGACGAAGCAAGTATTGCGCTAGCCTACTAAAAATGCAAGCCACCTACCACAATTTTAGTTTATATAGTTTCTATCCTCACATTAGCTATGACACTACACTAAGTTAGTGTGCTCTCAAAAGCTAACTAAAGAGCCACACTAACCAAACTAACAAGCTCTCACAACTAGCTACACTAAAGAGCTTGACAACTAGTTTGCGGTAATGTAAAGAGAGTGAGCAATTTGTTTATACCGCCATGTCGAAGGAGCCAGTCAATCATAAAAATGAATACCAATGAAGACCAATCACCTCGGAATTAAATGATGAACACAATGATTTTTTACCGAGGTTCACTTGCTTGCCAGCAAGCTACTCCTCGTTGTGGCGATTCACTCACTTGGAGGTTCACGAGCTAATTGGCATCACACACCAAACCCTCAATAGGGTGCCGCACAACCAACACAAAGATGAGGATCACACAAGCCACGAGTAATCCACTAGAGTACATTTTGGCTCTCCACCGAGGAAAGGTCAAGAACCCCTCACAATCACCACGATCGAAGCCGGAGACAATCACCAACCTCCGCTCGACGATCCTTGCTGCTCCAAGCCGTCTAGGTGGCGGCAACCACCAAGAGTAACAAGTGAATCCCATAGTGAAATACGAAAACCAAGTGTCTCTAGATGCAAACACTCAAGCAATGCACTTTGATTCTCTTCCAATCTCACAAAGATGATGAATCAATGATAGAGATGAGTGGGAGGGCCTTGGCTAAGCTCACAAGGTTGCTATGTCAATGCAAATGGTCAAAAGTATGAGCTTGAGCCAGCCATGGGGCTTAAATAGAAGCCTCCACGAAAATAGAGCCGTTGTACCCCTTCACTGGGCACAACATGGGGTGACCGGACGCTGGACCTCAGCGTCCGGTCACGCGATGCGTGCCACGTGTCCCCTCTCTTCAAATGTTGATCGCCCGATCTCAACGGTCAAGTGATGACCGGACGCAGCAGCTCAAAGTGACTGGACGCTGGACCTCAGCGTCCGGTCGTTTCCAGTAAGCATCCAGAAATGATTATTCACGGCCGGACGTGTCCAGTCATGCTCGACCGGACTCTCCCAGCGTTCGGTCACTCGGCTTCTCCTCTATGTACTGCCATGTCAGCGGGACCGGACACAGCCTGTCAGCGTCCGATCACTGAGTGACCCAGCGTCCGGTTAGAGACCGACGCTGCGTGCCCTCTGCTACCACTGACCAGATGCGCCGGTCCAACAGAGACCAACGTCGGGTCACTTACAGTGACCTCCGTCTTTTCTGTCTAGGGCGCCGGTGGCACCGTCGGACTGTCCGCACTCTATAGGCGGACACTCTGCCGATGAAGTTTCTAACCCTTGCTCAAATGTGTCAACCACCAAGTGTATCACCTTGTGCACATGTGTTAGCATATTTTCACAAAAAAATTTCAAGGGTGTTAGCACTTCACTAGATCCTAAATACATATGCAATGAGTTAGACCATCTAGTGGTACTTTGATAACCGCATTTCGATACGTGTTTCACCCCTCTTAATAGTACGGCTATCGAACCTAAATGTGATCACACTCTTTAAGTGTCTTGATCACCAAAACAAAATAGCTCCTACCATTTATACCTTTGTTTTGAGCCTTTTGTTTTTCTCTTTCTTCTTTTCAAGTCCAAGCACTTGATCATCACCATGGCATCACCATCATCATGTCATGATCTTCATTTGCTTCACCACTTGGAATGTGCTACCTACCTCATGATCACTTGATAAACTAGGTTAGCACTTAGGGTTTCATCAATTCACCAAAACCAAACTAGAGCTTTCAACGATTGGCATGTTAGCTCGGACAGGTTGCGCATGGCTCTGCAAGAGCATGACACTTGGGCCGGGGAGCTGGAAATATGGACGTGGGCCAAGAGAGTCGATCCTGAACATTTGTCCCATATGTGTAAGATGGTTCGATTGTTCGACGAAGACGTCGAATCCTTTAAGGGTGGGTGGATGTGAGATCCAGCCCATTGGGCCAGACCGAATTCAGATTACTATAGCACCGAGCTAGTGTAGCTGTAGGAAACACTGTTCACCCAAGGTTTAGTACCTCTACAGAGATTATGTAATATAAAATGTTATAATCTTGTACGTAATAAAATGTTATAATTTGTGGCGCATCCTTTTTTTTTGAAGGACCATAATATGGGAGCATGAACTCTAGGTGGTTGCTAGCCGTTTTATACCCACTAATATTATGACACGGTCAGCTAACATCCATTTTTTCACTGTGAGGAATCCATGAGGACGTCATTTCAATAAGTCATTTAGTTCTCCATAGGGCTTTTCATCCCTGGGTTTGCCTCCCGTTTCCAAATTAGGCCTAATATTCTTTCTCTTATTACTCTAAATGTAAGTCACTTAGATATACTTTTGTTCAACATTGAGAACACCATCATAAAATTTAATTAAACAAATATTTTTTTCTAATTACTATATACAAATTAGAAAATAGGAAAGCTGTTGGAGAGTGAAAAAAAATATTGAAATGATTTTCCAAATAATTACTTAGTGAGTGAGTTTTAAAAATACTCTTGGAGCTGAACGCTCCACGCTCCAGCGCAGGCACCAAATTTAGCTGGCCGGCGCGGGCATCATCTGCACGGTTGCGCCCAGAAGCCAAAACATGCATTGTGTAACTTGATTTTCTGATATATGATACACAAGAGCGTTGCCCGTCTAACGCAGGCACACAATATATCGCGTCAAGTACGCTTTATGCCAACCTCCAGTTAATTTGGCTGACACATCAGGGTGGTGGTTAGTCGATCGTCGTCCTAATCGTAATCAGTTCGCGGTTGGTCCGCTCCTATCCGGCATCTGTACGCGTACCGGCCGCGCGGCCTGAAGCCAAGCACGTACGTGGCAAGGGAATCAGGGACGACTAGCCGAGCCGTGCCATACCCATGCCAAGTAGGCCGGCGCGCCGACGCGGCAGCAGGTGGGAGCGGCACAGCGGGCACGTCACCTCGCCCAGGTCGATCCAGCGGTCGATGCAGCGCGTGTGGAACGCGTGGGTGCAGTTGCCCAGCCGCCGCACCTCGTCCGTCGCCTCCAGCCTCTCCAGGCACACCCGGCACGTCGGCTCCGCCGCCCCCGACGACGGCGACGAAGCCACCGCCAGCTCCAGGAACTCGACGAGCGGGAGCCGCTGCTTCACCGCCTCCGGCCTCGGGGCGTCCCCGCGTGGGCGGTGGGCCGGGCCGTTGATGACCGGCGCGTGGTCCTCGGGGTCGTAGGGGAACTCGTAGAGGCCGAGGAAGCAGAGCACCAGCACAAACACCAGCGCCACGGCGTGGAGGAGCTTGAACAGCGCGGCCACGGGGCGCGGCACCGCGTTGCAGTAGCAGACCAGCGGGAAGGTCATGACCGGCGCGGCGTGCATGCATCTGCTTAGTTTGGCTCGGGTTTCGGTTTCGGAGGGCACACGAGAAGGCGCGGGGTCCGTCCTTGTGGATATATAGGGACGAGGCAACCGAAAAGAGGAAAAAGGGGTACGGTGTGGCTCACGCTGCGCAAAAAGGGCTGGTGGACCGCGGGGCGGGTGCAGCGTGGCTGTCGTTCTATATACAAGTCGTGGCCGGAACCGGATGGCAAGATGCATTGGGCTATGGCCAGTTTGGGCGAGCGGTTTGCGGAGGGCCGGCGTGGTGTCGTACGGGGCCGGTGTATCTAGATGGCTCATGCAAAAGCGCGAGCGCAATGGCGAAAGTCGTCGTCACGGCACATCAATATTTGGAGGAAGAAGAAACGGTGCATCGCACGGCAGGGACGCGTACCATTTCGGCTTTTCCCGACGGGACTCGTCCGGGCATATGCCATCACATTCGCAGCCATGGGTTCCGCGTGTTCCGGTAACCGGCCTGCCGTCTGAATGTGTGATATGTTTTATTCATTCATTCAGGTTTTGCCAGGTTGGTATACCTCTACTGCCCATATAGACATGATATGCTTATGCATCGTCCGTTATGGTAGCCTTGCAAGCCCTGTTTAGTGGAGTTATAGCTCCAGAAAATATCTAAATTCTTTTAAAATAGGGTATTCGTAGCTTTAGAAAACTTGGATCTAGCTAGAACTGCGGACATGTCTGATGCATTTTATATAACATGTTTTATTTATAGTTTAGATTAAATATAAGCATTTCAACCATTTTAATCTAGTCTCTACAAACTAGCAAATGTAGATCTAACACATGGATCTTGAAGCGAGAGTTATGCCAAACGAGCTCTAGTGTTTGACTCTTTAACGTAGTAATCTAGAAGGGTGAATATGTGATATGTAGTGTTGTTGTATATATGATGTCATATCATATCTTATCTCCCATGTAATCTTGACACGAGTTACGACAGATAATCACTGAAACGGATGGCTGTTCCTGTCTCTTTCTCCTATACTATAGAAGTATATTGATGTCTAAATTTTGACATCTTCTCAGGCGACAGGTTCACTGCCAGGGTTATAATAATTATAATGACCTCATAACTCCACCGTGTATGCTAGATTCAAAGATAACATGTATAGTACGATTTTGTACCACAAAAAATAATTTGTTCATACTACATAGAATTTTCAAATTGCAAGAAGAGCCTAGGAGCTGTGATAGAGAGTGGAGCTGATGAAAGATACATTCTATATATATATATATATATATATATATATATATATATATATATATATATATATATATATATATATATATATATATATATATATATATATATATATATATATATATATATATATATTGATCTTGGCCTAGACTGCTGTATTTAGGCATGTTTGTTCATATGTTTCATATTGTACTCAATCTTTGCAAATAAGAAAAATGAGTATGTGGCGGGTTTGATCCAAGCGAGAGATTCTCGCCCTGTTTGTTTGGGCTTGTTTGGCTTATAAGCCGTACTTTTTCAGCCAACGAACAATATTTTTCTCTCACACCAAATCAGCCAACAGTACTTTCAGTCATGATTTATCAGCCAAACAAGCCTAAACGAACAGTGCGATCTATCACCATCCATGTCCAACCTTATTAAAGGCCTGTTTATTTGCGCTACTTGGGAGCTTTTAATCTCAGCTTATGAACCTTTCAAAAGCCAAAAATCTCGAGGGAGCCAAAAGTCAGAAGCTTAGATGGTGACCTTCTAGGCTTTTGGCTTATCCCTCCAACAGTTTTCTATTTTAATTTTCTAAAACCTAAAGTAGGGTCCACGTAATTTATTATCGGTTCAGTCTGGAGCTAATCCGTGGACCGTGGATACTGCCGCCGCCCTTTCATCCCTGCGTGTGAGTGCTCTGCCGGCGACCATCACCTCACCTGGCACCGCATGCAGACCTGCACCTGCCGCAACTGCAGAGCAGCCAGCTGGGCGTGCGGTGCAGGCTTGCAGGCCCACTACAGGGAGGTTGCAGGCTTGCAGCAAGTGGTGTACTGGAGGGAGAGGAGGTAGCAGGGCTGCAGGTAGAGCCGTAGAGGTAATACACACCAACAACGATCGGGACGGAAACACTCGTGATCTCGAGCCACAAAAACAACGCCCGTGCCCACGGAAACCGTCCGACGAGGAATAGGAAGTTCACTCGACTAGGAACATTTATGAGTTATTAGGAACAATATTTGGCAACTTTTTATTTCGAAGGAGCTCTTAAACTCCTGAAGATGCTCTAAAGACACGTCGGTTGCGAAGGGAAAATTGAAAGTGCGAGGGAGCCAAAGCCATGCGGATAGCCGATGGCTCTGGATCACTACGGCAGGACAGTGGCCAGAGACATAGCGCCTGGGAGGCCACCAAGGATGGGCTCGCTGGTGGGAGGTGGGCCGGGGACGTAATCACTCAAGCCGAATTTGTTCAAGAAGACGAGCACAAGAGGTTAAAGATGAATCAAAACTGATTGCATTGGAGACGTCTTCTCTCCCTCTCTTGTCTGATGCCCTAGGGCACAGCCGTGGCTGCCGCCCCATGCCTCCACCATCGCTGGTTCCCCTCCCTTCCCCCTCCGGCATCTCGGCGGAGGTTGGAGGGAGTGAGGATCCATCTCTTCAATAAGTTTTTCAATAGATCAAATTCTTTGTGGTTAGGATCTCTCCATATCAAATTTCTTGGTATTGGGGGTTTGTGTCCTCCTCCTCCTTCTCGGCGACGACGAGGGGGTAGGGGGTGGATTTAGTTTCTTCATGGCGACTATGATAAAGATGAGGGCGACAACTATGGCATCAACAACTTTCACGACATGACGGCATATAGACTTAGGTTTTCGAACGCCGACATCAAGACGGAGATGATGTTGGCACCATGGAAAAATTTTCTCTGGTCTTTTCTCCATTTTCTTGTGGTTAGATTTAACCACGATGAAGGACTATTGACAATAAGTCTGCCACTCAAGCCAATTATTGGTATTGAGTTAGGAAGATTCATATTAGTTTTTCTTATTCTTCGGTGCAGAAGGAAGAAGGAAGCCACAAGAAAGAAGTTTTTCAACTCCGCCTGCAGAAATGTTGGCTGTTGTTCGCTGGGCATCTGTTCTCAGGCCTTTTGCCAAGTGTTTGCTTGTGCGGTCATACATGCGAATCGTCATACATGTTTGGGTTTGAGATTTGGAGCTATATAATGTAGATGAAGAATAGTTTCTGGGTATACGTACTGTATTCCAGAGTGTGCTAATAACATGATGATGTACTCAGCTATAATTTAATATAATTCTTCTTTCATTAAAAAAAAAGGGTTAAAGATGAATCACGTCTGATCCACGTCCGACTGCAAGGCTGTCGCCTAGGAAAAAAAACAAAAAGCCAAATACATTATGATATATATTGATTTTTCTATGACTCCATAAACTCTAATATTTGGTGGATCGGTGAAGGCAAAAGGAAGCTTTTTTTTTTTTTTTTTTTTTTTTTTTTTTTTTTTTGCGAAGAAGAAAGCTTACCATTGCAACAGATATGGTATAGTGTCCGTTGTTTAATTAGCGCTAAAGTTAACAACAATACAACATCTTGCGAGACTAGCTAGCAAGTAGGAATCCACTATAGACATCGAGCTATACCTGCATGTGATTATTAGCAAAAATGAAATTGAATATAATCGCTGTCACATTGATGGATAGTACTGAAAATTCTTGAGAGAATTATTTTCTTGGCCTAAAAAAAGTTCGGCTGACTTTCTTGGCCCTTTTATTTTTGAACTTACTTATTTAGCCAGAAAAGCTATCTTAGTTCCTTATATGGCCTTTCCGTTAGTTTTGGGACTTAACGGGGATAAATGACGATTTTGCTCCTAGATAAAAAGTAAATAAATGCAAAGTTCTGCTTGTCTGTGTTTCATTTTAAGAAATATTTTGCATGGTTTAAGGTTGTCATATTTATTCCATATTTAAAAATAATATACTCCTTATTTTATGTATTTTTCAGCATGGAAAATATTTTCCAAAGTTAAACACAGGTAAATTGAACTCTGCATTGATTCATTTTTTCACCTAGGGGCAAAATCATCATTTCACCCTTGACTTAACACCGTTAAGCCTCAAAACTAATGGAATACAAGGAACTAAAAATAGTTTTCTAACCAAATAGGCAAGTTCAAAAAAAGGGGAAGAAAGTAAGGCAAACCTTTTTTAGGCCAAGGAAATAATTCTCTTAAAATTATTCTACATAGCAGAGAAAACTTCGAGGCTAGTGCCCGGACGTCCCGTGTTCGGACGCCCACGCCTGCTGCACGTCTCCTGCACGCATAGGCAGGGACCGCCCACGCCCGCGCCTGCTGGCTGCTGCCCACCTCACGTGGGGACGTGGGGACCGCCCGAGCCCCTGTCGCCATCCCCTCCGCTTCCCGCGCCCACCGCTCCGCCGCGCTCCTTCCCTCCGCTTCCCATGCACATGCATAGCGCCCATGGAGCTGCATTAGGCGGCTACGGTAGGTGGGTCCCATTGCAATATGTACAACATCAAATCCACTTTTACAACATCAAGATGAAATACTTGCAATATACGTCCGAAAACAGCTGAAACACTTGTAAATACGTCTGAAACATTTGCAAAACACTTGAAAGCCATTTGCAAATATATGTAACATCTAGATAAAACACTTGCAACATATGTATAAACATATGCAACATCCAGATAAAACACTTGTAACATATGTCGGAAAAACAGATGAAACATTTGGAACAGAGGCTTACAACATACGTGTATAGCCATTGCAATATAAGCAACATCCGGATTTATTTTTGCAACATCAATATGGAACACTTGCAATATTTCTCTGAAACATCTGAAATACTTGAAACATATGCTTGCAACATGCGCTTTCACCGCAACATCTCCTTGCTGCTTGCGAGAATAAAGACTCATCGGCGTGTGGAGTTCACTAGAGGCAGTGGCATCGGCGATGGTCCGGCGGCGACGGCGGCTATGCGACGTGGCGGGGAGACAACAGCAACTAGGAGAGGGCATGTAACACCCCGCGTCCAAAGCTGCTTATATAGCATCCAAAAATAAGGATAAAATCCTTTTCTCAACCTTCAACTCACATATATGGCATTTTAATTTCAAGCTTGAACTATGAAACGGGTGATCGGACGTTCTTCTATTGTCAAAACCTTTTGGTTCTCTAACTGGTTTCAAAAGCAATTTCTATTTTCTAAAAAATATTAAGAACATAGTTTAATCTCTAAAAAATTATAACTAATTTATTTTAATTAGGAAAATACGAAACTAGTATATTTTTTAAATTGTTATCTGTCTACTTGTGATTTATTTAGAGTTATTTGGAACTTCTTTATTTCTATTCTATTGTTTTATTGCTCGATGTCATTCTCATTATTATTTTCCTGCAGATCAACCAATAGTATCTAGGACTATGATTATGTAGAAAGATATGAAAAACAAAGCTAGCATTTTAGAAAAAAGTTATTAGTTTTTTTTATATTTCAAATAAATTATTTATATTTTAGAGATTATATTAGGTTTTTATTATTGTTTTTTAGAAAATAGAAAATCATCTTTGAAACAAGCTAAAGGACTAAATTTGTCTTGTTCTACAGTTGAAGGATGCCCGTGACCCGATTTCATAGTTCAGGGTTCAAAATCGACCATCAAGTTGAAGGTTGAGTAATGAACTTTAACCAACAAATAAATCCACGAACTACCATGAATGTCATGCAATTTGTATGTCAGTTTCTGATATGCATAAGTGTATATGAAGCAAAACACGTCCTTTTTTTTTATTCCAAAACACGTCCTTTTGTTGCAGGCACAAAACGCAAAGATTTTGTCAGGTTACCGGTCTCTTTCCGAGTCTGGTAGCCGTCGCACCGAGCAGCTCGAGTGTGCAGGTGCACCGGCGTTGTTGACGATGGATAACCAACTAACCGTGTACGTCCATATATCCGTTCGCTTCGCTGAAAAAACAAACCAAAATATTGTTCCGATTGATTTATTATGATAGAAAAATACTCTTCCGACTAAAAAGATAAGTCAAAAAATACGGATTATAAGACAAGCGAACATAGTAGTATATGGTATGGTATGCCCAGGCCGGTGGTCCTACTTCAATTCAATTAATATATGGTTCGCTGACCAATTAAGCCCGTGTTTAGTTGCAAAAAAAAGTTCCAAAAAAGTGCTACAGTATCTGTCACATCGAATCTTGCGATACATGCATGAAGCATTAAATGTAGATGAAAAAAACTAATTACACAGTTTGGTGGGAAATTGCGAGACGAACGTTTTGAGCCTAATTAGTCCATGATTGAACACTAATTGCCAAATAAAAACGAAAGTGCTACAGTAGCCAAATTCCAACTTTCCCCTCAACTAAACAAGGGCTAAAATGAAAGATACTAATAATGGTGCACGTTTTGACACCATATATACTTTGTGGTACCCATGTTATAGGAGTCAAACGTGCACCATGTCTAGCTAATAGGAGCACTAGTATAAACTGGAGTAATTAACTAGAGATGAGCTGGCATCCACGGAGCTTGGCTCGCCAGTGAAACTTGAGCGCATGAGCGGAGGCAGGATCTGGGGATGCAAATGCATGTGTAGATGCAAGCAACAACAGTGGAACCATCCATCCAAACAATGTTTCTTTCAAAGTTTATACAGATCCGCTCGTGCAGGCTGGCTGCGTGTAGCCATCCAAACACGTCCCTGATATCCTACTCCGATCGAGGCGAAGGCACAGGACCAGGAGGAAGGAGCCTGGCAATCTGTTAGTCGCGCCGCTCAAGTCTCCCGAAATGAGAACGGTGCGGGAGCCGAGTCATACCATGCGTGGTACACTGGCAGTTGCACGTATTGTATGGTGTTTAGCATAAAACAACCATCAACGTTGCTAGGATTGGAAGAGACCATTGAAGTCCCATCCCGTGGGAGCTAGGATGGACAACAATAGAATAAGCGATATATAACCTGTTCGTTTGATCATATCAGTCATGATACACTATTTTTCTCTCACCATAAAACAGCATCAGCCGGCTTATAAGTCACAAAAACAATCAAGCGAACAGAGTGATGCAGATTGGCTTCAACCAGTGCGATTGTGGGTCTTGCAAGAAGCAAAATGTAGTAGGCTAATCTCAATGTGATTTCATCGGAGTTCCACACGTTTTCGAAAATAGCATGGATCTGAGGGGTCGTTTGGTAAGGTGAAACAGTTCCGATTCTTATTTGCAACGCAAGAATCATTGCCAAACGAATTTCGTTCCAGAATCCGAGAGAAACGATTCTCCTTTTGACACACGTGAAATGGCTCAGCCCTGGTTTCAGCCGATTCAGTTTCTAGCTCCAGTTACCCTTTTTGACCCTAAAAAGCGGAATAACTTTAAAAGAGTTGTATTTAAATTGTTCTTCACCTACAAAAAGTTTCAAAAAATTTTGAAGCATATTTTCATTTATATGATTTCTATTTAAAAATATTTTTTTGTTGAATTAGAATCCAATTTAGCAGACAAATGGTTTTATAAAGTCGTTGTGATTCATCACCTAAAACGTTTGTTAAGAGAATCTGAATACGAAACGTTTCTATGGGAATCCAGATCACTACCAAACACACACCATTTTAGTTGCACCAAGACTGCCACCACAGCTCTGGTAGTGCAAGGGAAACGATCGATCGGCACGAATACATGCACACTGGTGTGTGTTTATATCTATCTATCATATCACGGTGAAATTAAGGGACAGAGACAGAGACCTCGGTCACCGGGGCGAGCGCGGGACAAACTCTGCCCGTCGTCGTCCCACATGCGCGCGCGGCACAGCGGGCAGGTTGCCGCATCGTCGCCACTGCCGACCCAAGCATCGATGCACGCGGCGTGGAACGCGTGCGAGCAGCTGCACAGCTCCACGACCGTCTCGAGATCTCCAGACTCCAGCCCCGCCAAGCAAATCGCGCAAACGGCCGCCGCGTCCTCGGCGTCGCCTTCTGCGGCCATCTTGTCGTCCGCTGGCTGCGCAACCCGCCGCCGCCTGTACCGCGTTGCCGTGAGCGACCGCGTCCCGGTCTCCCACAACCTCGCCTCCAGGAAGCGTTCCAAAGTGGCATCGCTGGTATGCTCTCCGCCCCAAGGCTGTCCTGGCAGATCCACCTCGCCCAGCCACGACGCGACGCCGAGGCGGTCCAGGAGCACCCCGGCGATGAAGCGGATGAGGCCGAGGACGTCGAGCAGAAGTAGGAGGTTTCGCCGCAGAGGGAGCTCGTAGCTGTGATCGAAGCTGGTGGGGTTGCTCATCGGCAACATGGCGGTAGGCGGTAGCGTATCACCGACGCCTGATCGAGCGTGCAGCCGCGTGGTGCTGCACTGCCGCTGCATGCGTGGATTTCTTGCTCGCAACAGGCGCTTCTTTATAAACTGTGATTATGAAGCCTGTTTGGTGCGTGCGATGGATCGAGACTTCAATTGCGGAGGTTGCGAGTTGCCTATCAGATCAGATGGATCGATACTTGAGAGGAAGCAGCAATCGCACGTTGCGGGCCTGTGGCCAAGCACTTGGCGTGGTGGTATTTTTCGAGCCGTAGCTTTAGCCATATTCGCTTGTCTAATCCGTACTTTTCGGCTTTTCTTTTCAGCCGAAACAGTATTTTTCTCTCATAACAAATCAGCCGAAACAATGTTTCAGCTTGTTTTTTCAGCGAAGCGAACGAGGCCTTATTAGCGTGTAGTCGTCGCAGCATCTGGACCACAAATGGAACATCAGCGCATTATGGAACTTGATGACCTAAAAACGTGTTGGTCACAAGTTGGAGAAGTTGGGAGTTGGAAAAAAGTCCATTTTATACCTCCTTAAAACATCATCATAGCCTAATTTTTCTCTCAAACTGTAAAATTAGATATATTACTGCCTAATAAACTCTTAAAACCGTTTAAGGCCCCGTTTGGTTCTTTCGGAATGGGCCGTTCCGCGCCTCGAAGTACTTCTGTAGTATAAAGTAGTATAAATTAGTGAAGGAAAGGGTTCGGCTGGGAATTAATCCTAGATAACCGAACGAGGCCTAAATATATTATCTCCCTACTCTATTTTCAAAAAGATTTTAAAGACAATTTTATCTTCTTTTAGTTAAAAAATATGGTAAATACTTGATAAAGCTATTAAACCGCAGAAAATGTCTCTAAGCTTTAAAAATTCCAATTTTTTTCCCTAGAGTCTAGAGATATATTTGGATATGTCCAATCCAAAGAAAATATCTAGAGCTAATACATTTAGAAGATTCCATAAGTTAGATTTATCTCTAAGAAAATAGAAAAATATCCTAAAAATCTATGAAATTTCCAGAACATTCTACCTGATGTATAAACATATTTTAAAAAATTTCCGCAACAAAAACATAAGACACAACTAGCATGAATGCATAACATAAATGTATTCATGTTTTGCAATGCGAAGTTTTAAAACATGTTTATACACTTTTAGAATGTTTTGGAAAAATATTCTAGATTTTTTTAATATTTTTCTCATTTTTCTAGAGCTAAATCTAAATTCTCAAGCTTTATATACATTTTCATGAGCTCTAAATATTTTATTTGTATTATTAATATCCCAATGTGCTTCATGATTTTTTTTCAAAAATTTAGAAAGTTGGAGACATTTTTTGTGGTTTAAAAACATTATCAATTATTTACCAGGGTTTTTAACAAGAAAAGGACAAAACTTCTCTAAAAACAAGACAAGAAGGTAATTTAAATGGAGTTGAGAGTAAGATGTCTTGTTGTAGAGTTTGAAGAGAAAAATTCAAACTACGACGATAGTTTATATAGGTGGTATAAAAATATAAAATAGACTTTTTGCTCGGGAGTTTGGACTTGGGCTGTAGTTGGGATCGATGCCTCGGTCTGTCTAAGCAGCCTAGCAGGCTAGAAGGCACCGGTCCACACTTTCAGGGAGAACGAGCCCGGAAACGCGGAGCCTGCCCAAAAACACGGTTTGCAGTCGCTGGGCAGGGCCGAGATGTCTCCGTTAGGCCTCTCTATGTATCAGATATCAGATGTGGCCCCGTTTCTTCTTTGTAAATGGGCTTCCGGCCGTCTCATACTGATACTGCGCTTGCTGAGAGCTAGGCAGCTAGCACTAGGCCCATACTTTCTTTGTGCTCGGCTCGCCCAACCCTGTGGGCTGTGGCCCTGTCGCTGCTTCCAAAAAAAGAGAGTACTCTTGATTTCGGTCATGCTTGCTACCATGCGCGTCTTTTGCAACGTGGTCACGTGGAGAGCAGCTTTACGCCATGTATACGGCAGTTTCACAAAGTGAAATCAGGTCTATTATGCGTCCAATGGCAAGTAGGTAACAGCGCTTGCAATGTCAGAAGCCACCGAACCAGTGCAAGGGGAGACGTTACAGAATCGTTTCAGGATCTACACTTCCCTCTATCTTGTGCCTTTCCGGTCATAGTCAATTTTCTTCACCGGAAATCACGCTTTTACTACCTGCTGCCAGAGCACTGAAAGTCCAGCGCGACGTTAACTGCACACTCTGCCGACGTGATGGTCTCTTGTGCCGACGCCGACAGCCCGGCCGGCACCGCCCCTTCATTTTCGTTCGGTATCTGCAGTCTACGTTTCCAGTTTCATTACCGAGAACTACCGGCAAATCGTCCTGATACCACAAGACATATCGCAGCCGCGAGCAGTCTCCAAAAGTTTCGTCACTTATGTCAATGGTAACTCGGTCGCAAACACTTCATTGAAACGTGCAACACTGATACGCATGAACGTCCTATGAGCCAAAAGTGACAGGGGGCAAAGATTTCCATGGCATCAAACAGGAAATGCAAAGAGAAGCTAGCTTTGTTTTAATAAATGGAAAACGAGTTTGACTTCAACTTCTTGAAGTATCGGTCCACACCAAAGTATGGACCATGCTATGACAATCGTAACCACTTGGGCAATCAAAAGGTGCCACAAAAGGAACATTATTGTCAATTCTAAAAATTAAGTGGCAGACTGACAGCCATGATCCTAGCCAAAAAAAAAAAAACATCCATGACAAGCGAAGAACTGCATATATAGCTCTTGATTAAAAATTAATTGTCGCAGCAAGTATGGATCACCATTTCCTTTTGTTTCTACTCTATTGTAACGACGCGCCTCCATAAACGAGACATACAGAAACATTTTCGATTAACTGGTATTTGTCAATCACAAAACATTATTTCGAATGATCCACAGTACCCCGTGCATTTCGTCTCTGCATGCATCATGAGTGGTGATTAAGCACTTTTTTTTTTTTGGAAAGATTTCATTTTTCTGACTCACGCTAGGAAAGAGGAAAGAATAAAATCACATCAGTGTAGGAAGACAGGAGGCGAAAGAAAGACAGAGACGGGCAGAAGAAAGTGGTATGAGAGTGGATTTTTCGTTTCCGTGTGTGTGGCCGCACGCCCTATCCTAGCAGTCGAAATGTCCCTGGCTTCCGGATTCATGCGTAGCTTTTCAGCCGGGTACTATTCAACGAGGAAGGGTAAAGTTGGAAATGTACATGAGGACCATCGGACACCGTGGGCATGCGAAAAGTTAAAGTTACTGTTGTCGTCTCAGCTGGGATTCAAAAGGAGAACACTTCGCCTACCAACCTGTATGCAAAAGCTGAAGTGGGGGAGGCGCATAGGAGCGTAGCCATTGCAGAGAGGATTGGGGCAATTCCCTTCCACTAAAATAGAGTCCACTGAGGATGGAATCGCAACTGAGTGCGAGCAAGTGAGCCAAGTGAACTGGAGCAGCAGACCAGAGAGCGAGGGAAAGTGAAGAGCGCAGGTAGAATGACGAACAAGTGAAAACAGAGCACATATATGAGAAAGACATCCAATTATTTGAGAGAGAAAACATTTCACTACAAGAAATACCCCTGCCAGCTGATCCACTCCTCAGCAGAAACCGTGAAGCATGAAGACAATCTACACAGTCCTATAGTGGGACCGGGTACTGAAATGGACGGCCAGGATAACCGGTGCGGCCACACATGGATGCGGATCTGGTCGTGCTTTTTTCAGAAATGGAAGCAAAGGAACGTGTTCATCCTCAGGGACTGTAGAAGATCAGCAATTAAGGACACTGGCTACTGCTGGTCCTTAGTATGAGGGGCAACCCTTAAACCCCTAATAGTAGTTCAACTTTGTAGTGAGTAATCAATCTTTGTAAAACCCAAACCTACGCAGCCTAGACTACGGTAGGGAGCGCCTGTCGCGCATGTAACCAACTGTTGTATGCTACCTTCTCCTTAATATTAACCAAAGCCGGTGAATCTTTCGAGAGAGAGAAAAATTCCCTTCTCGCTTCCAGTTGGCCTTCTAATTTTGATCGTGTGCGTTAGTGTGTTGGCAGCGGCAGCTCCTTTTCTCCCCTACCTGTTTCTGTTTGGTCCACAGTCCACACACATGCGTAATTCACGGGGGCACTGGAAGCGCGCGACCCATGCAAAAGTCCGGGTCCAGCCATCCCCAGGTACGTCTGGTCCTCGGCAACGAGCGATGGTTCCAAAAAACTCGCCGTCCGAGCACCGGCAAGCATTTCTGCTTCACTGCTTTCCGTGTGTTCCCGTGCTCCGGCGTCGAACGTGTTGTGTGGGAGACGGCGGGCAGTGTACGTTTTCCTCGATTTGGTGCGTCAACGCATGGGCAGGTCAAGATGCCGTCTGGCTCGCTGCCGTGCACGTCGACGCGAGTCGTTATGCTGTTGTCGGAGCCACTAATAACAAGCTGAAGCTTACGTACCCGGCGACTTCGATCCGGTCTCGCCTAGTACGTACAGAGCTCCTAGAAGCAGGAATTCGCCACCTGATTTTGATTGCCAAAGACAAAGAGGCGAGGCAAGAGGCGGCGTGCATTGTGCTTCCAAAAGTTGCAATGACCTCGGTAACTGTGTCTTCTTTTGGTCAAGGTAAAAGACAAAATAGGATAACCACTTTCATGGAAAATGTTTTTTTCTCCCGAAATATTCAAAGCTTCGAGTATGTGTGCAATGTTTGGGCGCTTCTTTTTGATGTGCAGCTCCCTGCTTTACCATTTGAAATATATTATGCGGCAAAGCAATTGCTTATACACGTTCTATACTAAAATTAGCTAGAGTTATCTATAATATTCTATATCTGAAGGACCGGAAACGGCGATCAGAGGGGGGAGTGAATGGGAGCCTCAAATTTCTTTCGAAATCTTCGACCACTGTCCCAACATCAATCCCCAAAAAGCATACACGAAAGACTTGATGACCACGACCCTAGAGAAGGGTGGATGCTCCCTCAGAACAGAGCGGGTCACCACAGAGCAAACAGAACACAGATCGAAGCCCAAACGAGCAAACTCCCAAAAGAAAACAGCACTGCTCCTGCAAATATCGGACACGTCCGGTATTTTCGGACACGTCCGGTATGATATCGGACACGTCCGGTATTTTCAGCAGCAAGCTGACCAAAAGAGAAAAATCCAAAACCCCGTCAAATGGTGTCCAAAAATCATGAAATTTTAACCATAGCTCTTTAGACACCAAGGGAAGGTCTTCACCAAATTTCAGCTCAAAACTCCAAAGTGAGTATCGGACACGTCCTAGATCATATCGGACGCGTCCGGTATGAACAAGCAGTTTCTCGGAAAAAATCAAATCAAGCCATAACTTGATCAAATCAACTTCAAATGACTTGAAACTTTGCACAAGGGTTCACGAGCGAGTAGAAAGGCAACCTCTAAAGGACCATGGCCCGAAACAAACTCTAACTCCGTGAATCGAAGGAATTGAAGAATCCCCCAAAAAATAGGTCAAGAACTTAAATTGCTCGGATCTGTGATCTCGTGAGGAATTAGTGGATTTCCTTCGGTGGAAAGCTTCTACTCATGTCATTGATCGATCCAAGGCAACAAGAACGAACCAAAACCATCCCAAAACGAAGAAACGAGAGGGGAAACAAGAAGGGACAAAAGGAGCTCGTGAAGAACACCAAAATCACATCAAGAACACAACTAAATCATGAATCCTGGTGGGCATACGGTGGTTACGGCCACCGATTCCTTCAAAACCAAGTCACAATTTGAGTTGTGGACCTCTCTCATACATGGAAGCAAACTAGAGGAAGAAACCCTAAAGGAGAAAATGAAAACTGGAGGAGGTGAGGGAGATGGGGGCTCCCTCATCCTATTTAACAGGGCTATTACACATTCCCAGTTTTGCCCCTGGATACAAATGAGTTGAACCGCTAAGCCCAAGGGCGTTGTTGTCCAACCCGGTGTAATCTTGATCCGACGGCCACCGCGCCTTCTCATCGGTAGCTTCGCCTCGACGCGAACTCCTCGATGCCGCCACGTGCCGTCCGTCCCTCCTCGGAACCTCCGCCCGGGTTTTGAGGCCCAAACCCGTAAACCGTTCATCCGATGGTTTTGAGGCCCAAACCATCAAACCGTCCACGAGTAGCGTACTCCATACGCGTCCCCCGCCATCCGACGCATGTCACCACCGTCCTCGACCGGTCGGCCCGCCAAGTCCTCCTGAGCCTCGCTCGACTCATGCGTCCGCCGTCTTGACCCGGTCAACACCGTCACTCCATGTCTTCTTGCACTTGTCGATGTCCCAAGTGTCAGCCACCACGGCTAGTCACCCGGCCTCTGGGTCCCTCGGTCCAAGCCTCACGTCCGTCCTTCACCGCTCCCGGTCTGTCGGCATGGCACGCCTCCTTAACCTTCACCTCGCCGTCGACCACCGCATCCGAGCTCCACACCTGCACAACACAAGCCAAAAGACATGTCGCACATATAGCTTTCACCATGGTAGGGTTAGTCACCACTCAACCTACTTCGTGGATCATATTGACAATCACTCATCACAAAACGAACACACAAGGGTACTTATCAACCTTGTGTTCGCAATCTCCCCTTGATGAGTGCATTGTCAACACCAATACACGAACAGTTTGAGCAAAAGAAAATGAAGAAGAAGAGAAAAGAGAGAACTCACCCAAATGACCAAAAGCCAAAGAAAAGCCAAGAACCGGGTCATTTGAAAATGAGCAAAACTTGGTCCCCAAAGACATGGGGCAACGGCTTGACGCAACCAAGTAAAACAAAGCTAGCCCTCAAGAAGAGGCAATGGCTCAACACCACTAGCAAAGCTCGAAAAACCGAAAAACTGCTAGACCCTCCAGAAGAGGCAAAGGCTCAACACATCTAGCAAAACACCTCAATGCAACTCCCCCTGAACGATCTCTCTCAAATGAATGCATATCTCTCTACTTTAGGTGAAATTGGAAGTTTCTTCCCCCTTTTCTTGAATATTTTCTCCCCTTGTGTCATTGGTGAGTGTGGAAAACTTCTCCCCCTTGTTGACCACATGCACTTATCAAGCTAGAGCCCCAAAGATTGCATCTCTCCCTCAAATCATGCTATGAATGCAGAAATGCAGGAATGCAGAAGCTTCAAGATTATAGTAAGTAGATTGAAAAGAGGCTCTAGTTGATGCTGTCATGTATATATAGCAACACATACAGTGCTAGCAATGCTCAAAGTGACCAAATGAGACGAAATATGGTATTTAAGCAATTTTGATCAAGTTTGAGTAATTTTAAAAGAGGGTTCACACACCAAAGGAGCACATAGCAAAAATAACAGGAGATCGACCTTGTGCTACACATGTATGCAAAGTGAACTACCCCAAACAAAGTTCACACATCATGTCATGAGACAAACTTGTGGTTTGATCAAATTTTAGACACCAATTGAAATTTATCGAGTTATGCAGCTTATTACCAAAGTTTGTCAGACAAGTGTGTGCGGGAGGTTATCTGTGCCATCAAAACCTGACTTAGCGACCATGTCAAGCCTATGCCAAAGGCAATCAGAAGCTTAAGACAATGATCTCGGTATCCATTACAGAGCTCAAGTTCACCAATGTGCAATTTGGAGCTGTCTCGATACTCTGACATAGGATAGTACAGACCCATCCCGATCTTTTCAAATCACTTAGTTTGATTTTCAAGTTTTAGCACAAATTCAAGTTTCTCAAGCAAGTGTGTAACTCAAGTATGAGCCGTAGCAACTAAGCATATATGAAGCAAGAAAAAGATCTCGACACATTCTACACATGCTAGTGCCACAAGTAGTGGTGAACACATTTCATGTTTCAACAAGTTTTAATCAAGTTCACAGTTTGGAAAACAAGCTTAGCTCATAACATGCATCAATTGATCAAGAGGAGCCTAAGCCAAAAGCACATCATGTATATCCATAACATCCCCAACAAGAGCATAGTGTCAATCTAGCTACTATAAGGATGAAGCTCAGGATGCAATATGATACATGATGATATGATATGCAAGTATGATATAAAAACAAAAACAAAGGCTAAACTACAAAGAAAAGCAAAACTAGAATACAACAACCAAAGTTCCCTCCTCTAAAAAGGGAAACAAACTCCAAGCTCCCCTCGCAAGCGAAACTGGGCTTGGTCAAGTGGTTTGGTGAAGATATCTGCAGCTGGTTTTGGGTATCAATGTGGTGCAGATCGATATCACCTTTCTCATAGTGGTCACGCAAGAAGTGAAAGCGAACTTCTATGTGCTTTGTCTTTGAGTGAAGGACTGGGTTTTTGGCTACACTTATGGCACTGGTGCTGTCACAAAACAAAGGCACTCGCCTCCTCCGCCTTCACTGTGCTAATATGAAGGTCGAGGCGGCCACGGCTTGGGAATAGGCCGCCCCTTTGGCGGCGCAGATCAAGGAGTTGGAGGAGGAGCTGACCCGGGCGGCCGGTGATCAGGACACCTTCAGGTCCCAGGCTGAAGAAGCGATGGCCTCTGCCAAGGCCCTTGCTGGGTAGCTAGGGGCGGAGCAGGGTGTGCACCTACTAATGAAAGGCGCCCTGGCAGAGGCCCTCAAGGTGGTTGAGGCGTAATGGATCGAGGCTCTGGTCTAGAAGGGAAAGGCTCAGGGTGAGTCCTGTTCCCCTCGTTTTACCTGTTTTTCTTATGTTCGACCCCCTAACTTCCTGGTGTGATGCAGGGCTGGAGATAGAGGCTTCTAGAGTGGCCGAGGCTTCTTGGATCGAGGTCCAAAGCTGGAAGGAGAAAGCCGAGGCCTCCCAGGTCAAGGCCCAGCGCTAGAAAGAGAAAGCCGAGGGTGAGTCCTGTAGGGCATCGCCCCTGTTTGGCTTATTTTCTTTTGCGCTTAACCCCATCCTGCTTGTTTTGGCGTAGGGTTGGAGAAGGAGGTTTCCCAAGCAGCCGAGGCCTCTGTCGCAGTGCAGGCGGTGCTCGAGGCCAAGATCGGGGAGCACGACATGCTACAGAGCGCCGCCCGTACCATCTGCGAGGCCCTGGAGGTTGAGGGGGTCAAGTCGGGCAGCTCCCTTAAGAACCGCTTGACCGCGTTGAGCGGCCAAGTGCGCGAGCGACTCCGAGGGGCGCTGCACATGGGCGTCGAGCGTGCCCTGATCGTCGTCTCTTCGCACTACATCGGTGTCGACCTCGAGGCTGTCAGCGACGGCTACATCCTGGATGAGGATGATAAGGAGGCCGATGAGGAGGTTGTGAAGCTGATGGAGGCGGCTGAGGGCCTCGGCACAGCGCTGGCCAAGCTATTCGAAGAGGAGGTGGTTCCTCCCACACCATCCGCCGATGCAGGAAACCCTGAACCTTGACCTGGGCCAAAGGGGCCATGTAAATAAATTAAGATTATTGTCGTGACGTTTGTGGCCGTCGAGGCCTTTTTTTAAAGTACTTATGCGTCTACGTTTTCTAATCATTTTTACGGTATTTTTGAGCCTCTGCCCTCTGTCTTGTTTCTGAACATATCTCTTGTAAAAACGTCCTCGGAGCCTAAGCTGCCCCTCGGGCAAAAGGTGGTGAGGGAGTGCCGTAGCCCTGAGGCGTAGGCCGTCTTGCGACTCAGGCCTTTTGGCCCTGAGACAGACTTTCGGTCCTTGGGTCTTTTACAATTGATTTGTCAGAGCGCGCTAGAGAGTTTGGCATAGAATTTTTTTTTGAAAAACGAATAAAAATGGTGTGTGGGACTTAGGGGGGAGTCCCCCCTTCTAGCCCCCGAGGGAGGCTCAGTTCTACAGGGGCAGAGCCAAGTCTCCCTTATGGTGTTATCGTAACGCTGAGGCCCACAATGGGCTTGGGGGGGTTTCTCAAAAATTAGAACAATTAAAGAACGCTTCTTTATTGTATTTCGAGAAACAATGTATACAATGCTTGGAAATTTAAGGGTAAAAGCGACGTAGCTGTTCTATGTTCCAAGCGTTGGTGAGGATTTCACCCTTCTCGTTGGCTAGCTTGTAGGTCCTGGGCTTCAGCACTTGGGCGATGATGTACGACCCTTCCCATGGCGGGGTCAGCTTGTGGCAGCCCTTGTTGCTCTGCCTTAGGCTCAGCACCAGGTCACCCACCTTTAGGTCTCGACTTCGAATGTGTCGGGCTTGATAGCATCATAGGGCTTGCTGGTACTTGGCTGAATGTAGTAGTGCAATGTCTCGGGCTTCCTCCAGTTGGTCGAGGGCATCCTCACGGGCAGTGCGGTTGCTTTATTTGTTGTAGGCCTGTAGCCTCGGGGAACCGTACTCTAAGTCAGTGGGGAGGATGGCCTCAGCTCCATAGACCAGGAAGAACAGTGTAAACCCCATGGCTCAGCTCAAGGTGTTCCTTAGGCTCCAGGTGACCGATGGGAGTTTGGCAAGCCATTTCTTGCCAATTTTCTTCAACCGGTTGTATATTCTTGGCTTAAGGCCTTGTAGGATCATGCCGTTGGCACGCTCTACTTGGTCGTTTGTCCTAGGATGTCCTACGGCCGACTAGGCCATACGGATGTGGTGGTCATCGCAGAACATCAGGAATTTGTGGCTGGTGAACTGCATCTCATTGTCAGTGATGATGGTGTTTGGAACCCCGAACCTATGGATGATATCAGTGAAGAACAGCACCGCTTGCTCGGACTTGATTCGATTGATTGGGCAAGCCTCGATCCACTTGGAAAACTTATCGATTGCTACCAGCAGATGGGTGTAGCCCCTGGGGGCCTTCTATAGAGGCCCAACCATGTCGAGCCCCCACACAGCGAACAACCATGTGATAGGGATGGTTTGGAGGGCTTGGGCTAGAAGATGCGTCTGCCATACGTAGTACTGGCATCCCTCGCAGGAGCGTACAAGCTTGGTGGCGTCAGCAACAGCCGTTGGCCAGTAGAACCCTTGGCAGAAAGCATTTCCGACGAGCGTTCGAGGCACTGCATGGTGCCCGCAGGCTCCCGCGTGCAAGTCCCAAAGTAGGGCTCGACCTGCCTCGGTGGTGATGCATCGTTGGAGGACGCTAGATGGGCTTTGCCTGTACAACTCACCGTTGTTGAGGACATAAGTCTTGGTTCACCAAGCAAGCCATCAGGCTTCGGTCCTGTCTGTGGGAAGCTCTCCTCGGACGAGGCAATCAAGGAACAGGCCTCGCCAGTCTGTGCCCTGGTTGGCCTCAGGAGGCTCCGTGTTGACTTCCATGACCTCGGGCTCAGTCGAAGGAGTCTCGGCGATAGAGGGGGCCTCGAGCCCTGTGGTGGGCATGACCAGTGGGCCCTCTTCCACTGCCGAGGCATAGTCAATGGAAGGCTTGTGGAGCTCTCTGGCGAAGACGTTTGGGGGGACTGGGGCCCGTGCCGACGCCATCTTTGCTAGTTCATCTGCGGCCTCGTTGAATTTACGCGCAACGTGGTTAAGCTCGAGACCGTCGAACTTGTCCTCAAGGCGACATACCAGTTTGCAGTACACCTCCATTTTGGGGTCATGGCAGTTTGACTCCTTCATCACTTGATCGACAACGAGCTACGAATCGCCCCGTACGTTGAGATGCCGTACTCCAAGTTCGATGGCGATCTGCAAGCCGTTGACGAGGGCTTCATACTCAGCCGTGTTGTTGGAGGTGGTGAAGTGGAGCCGAATCATGTAGTGCATGTGCACTCCAAGGGGTGAGATGAAGAGCAGACCCATGCCTGCCCTAGTCTTCATTAGGGACCCATCGAAGTACATGGTCCAGCATTCCACTTGGACTTGAGCAGGTGGCAGTTGGGTGTTGGTCCACTCGGCCACGAAATTGGCCAAGACCTAAGATTTGATTGCCTTTCGAGGCGCAAAAGACAAGGCTTCCCCCATGAGTTCGACAGCCCACTTGGCTATCCTACCCGAGGCCTCTCGGTTATGGATTATCTCCCCTAGGGGGAAAGATGACACCACGGTCACCGGGTGGGACTCAAAGTAGTGACATAGCTTGCGTCGAGCCAAGACTACGGTGTAGATCAGTTTCTGGATGTAGGGGTAGCATGTCCTAGTCTCGGAGAGCACTTCGCTGATGAAGTAAATAGGTCATTGGATGGGTAGGGCATGCCCCTCTTCCTACCTCTCAACCACTACGGCCGCGCTAACCACCTGGGTTGTTGCGGCGACGTAGAGTAAGAGGGCCTCGCCCTTGGCCGGCGGTACTAGGACGGGAGGATTGGTGAGTAATGCCTTGAGCTTGGCGAGGGCTTCTTTGGCTTTAGGGGTCTAAGAAAAGCGTTCCGATTTCCTCAAGAGGTGGTACAGAGGCAAGCCTTTTTCGCCAAGGCGCGAGATGAAGCAGCTTAGGGCCGCAAGGCATCCCATAATCCTCTGTACACCCTTGAGGTCTCAGATTGGTCCCATGTTGGTCACGGCCGAGACTTTCTCTGGGTTGGCCTCGATGCCGTGTTTTGAGACTATGAACCCCAAGAGCATGCCTCGGAGGACCTCGAAGACACACTTCTCAGGGTTGAGCTTGATGCCCTTCTATCTGAGGCATTTGAAGGCTATTTCTAGGTCATCGATGAGATTGCTGGCCTTCCTAGACTTGACCACGATGTCGTCCACGTAGGCCACAACGGTCCGCCCAATGTGTTCGCCAAAGACTTGGGTCATGCACCACTGGTATATGGCCCCTATGTTTCTGAGGCCAAACGGCATAGTCACATTGCAGTACATGCCGAATGGTGTGATGAAAGAAGTCACGAGCTGGTCAGATTCTTTCATCTTGATTTGATGATAACCAGAATAAGCATCGAGGAAGGATAGGGTTTCGCATCCCGCAGTGGAGTCAATGATTTGGTCGATTCGAGGTAATGGGAAAGGGACTTTTGGACATGCCTTATTTAGACCGGTGTAGTCTATACATATTCTCCATTTCCCATTTTTCTTCTTAACTAATACATGATTAGCTAACCACTCCGGATGGGATACTTCCTTGATGAACCTAGCCGCCAAAAGCTTATGCACCTCCTCGCTGATGGCCCTACGCTTTTCCTCGTCGAATCGGTGAAGGCGCTGCTTCACCGGTCTGGAGCTGGCCTAGATGTCCAAGGCATGCTCGGCGACCTCCCTCGGTATGCCCGGCATGTCCGAGGGACTCCACACGAACATATCAGCATTCACATGGAGAAAGTCGATGAGCATGACTTCCTATTTGCTATTGAGGGTGGCGCTGATCCTCAGCGCCCGGTCATTGGAGCCGGTGGGGTCGACCGGGACGAGCTTGACGGTTTCCGTGGGCTCGAAAGTCCTAGCACGACGCTTGGAGTCAGGCGCCTCGTCACCAAGCCGATCAAGGTTGACAATGAGGGTCTCGGCTTCCATGAGAGCCTCGGCGTACTCGATGTATTCGACATCGCAATCGTATGCATGATCATATGTGGACTCGACCGTGATAACGCCGTTGGGACCCGTCATCTTGAGCTTGAGGTAGGTGTAGTTGGGGACCGCCATGAACTTGGCATAGCACGGATGCCTCAGGATGGCATGGTACGTCCCCTTGAACCCAACCACGTCGAAGGTGAGGACCTCCTTGCGGTAGTTGGAGGGAGTACCAAAGCAAATGGGCAAGTCGATGCGCTCGAGGGGTCGCGTGCGTTTCCCTAGCACAATGCCGTGGAAAGGCGTGGCATCACCCCGGAGCTATGACTAGTCAAGCTCTAGGAGCTCCAGGGTGTTGGTGTAGAGGATGTTGAGGCCGCTGCCTCCGTCCATCAACACCTTGGTGAGCCAGGTGTTGTCGATGATGGGGTCGATGACAAGTGGGTACTGCCCGGGGTTAGGGACATAATCGGGGTGGTCATCCCGATCAAAGGTGATCGCCTCCCGAGACCAATTGAGGTACGAGGAGCGGCCACCTTCACCGAGAGGACCTCTCGGTGCTCCCTCTTCCACTGGCGTGTCGTGAGGCACGCTGAAGGCCCACCGAAGATCATGAAGGCGTTGTGCACCTCGGGGAACCCATCGTCCCTATCGCCAGTGCCCCTCTTCTTGGCGTCATCATCAGGGAGCCTGAGCTTGGTGTAATAACGCTGGAGCATGGTGCACTCCTCGAGGGTGTGCTTCACCGGGCCCTGGTGGTAAGAGCAGGCTTTCCTAAGCATATCGTCGAAGAGCCCGAGGCCTCTGGGGCCTCGGGGATTTTTGCGTTCTACGGCCGTGACCAGACCGGCCTCTAGGACTTCTTGCTTCCTCTGGTGACCCTTCTTCTTTTTCTTGGAGAGGAGGGGAGCCGAGGCCTCGGGGGCCTCGTCCCTCTGCTTCCCCTTGGCGTCGTTGTCAGGGAAGATAGCTCCAATGGCCTCTTCGCCCAAGGCAAAGTTGGTGGCAATGTCGAGGAGCGCGGCCGCCGAGGTCGGCACGTTTCGGCCTAACTCTTAGACCAGGTCTCGACAGGTGGTGCCGAAGAGGAAAGCCTGGACAATTTCCAAGTCATCGACGCTTGGCAACTCGGTGCATTTCTTGGAGAAGCATCGGATGAAGTCTCGGAGAGACTCATCCGCCCCCTGGCGACAACTCTTGAGGTTCCAGGAGTTCCCAAGGCGCACGTATGTGTCTTGAAAGGTCTCGACGAAGACCCTTATCAAGTCACGTCAGTCGTGGATCTGTGAGAGAGGGAGGTGTTCGAGCCAGGCTCGCACCGGGTCTGATAGGAACAATGGGAGGTTGCGGATGATGAGCAGGTCATCATCCATGCCGCCTAGCTGACAAGCCAGGTGGTAATCGGCCAGCCAAAGTTCGGGGTTGGTCTCACCACTGTACTTTGTGAGGTTGGCCGGTTGCCGAAACTGGGCCGAGAAATGAGCAGCGTGGATAGCTCTGCTAAAGACTCAAGGGCTAGGCGGCTCAGGAGAAGGACTGCGGTCCTCCCCACTATCATAGCGGCCACCTTAGTGCGGATGGTAGCCTCGGGCAGGCCCCTCGTTGTCATGGCGCCGTCGCCTGCTGACCACATCGTGGTCACCCTACGCCTCGTGTCGGTTGCCAAGGCGGTTGTGCACCGAGGGGACCCTATTGGCCATTGGTGCCCGAGCGGGCTCGGGGTGAACCGAGGCCTCCCTATCCCGCTGAGGCGATGCCATGGGAAGTTCTGAGGCGCCTCTACGCCATCGAGAGGCAGAACTTTCGGCCTGCTGCACCACGGTAGTCTCAAGGAGGTCCCGATGCTCGCCATGAGCCCGTCGTCCCTCTGTGGTAGAGGGCTCGGGCATCGTCTGGAGTAGCATTGCCGCTGCCGCGATGTTCTAGCTAGCGCAATTGAAGATAGGGGGTTGATTGTCCCCTTCGTCGTTGTTGATGCGGCGGTTGATGTCGCGAGCCCTCCTCCGGGCTGCTCTGCCATCACCACGACCCTGCTGCTCTTGCTCGAGAGTGTCTCGGAGCTGCTGCAGAAGGAGTCGGTCTTGTTCAACCTTGGCCTGAAGCTCATGGAGCTGCTCCAGGTCTAGGCGTTGAAGTTGCTCGGGGGCAAGGTTCTCGTTCCATGCTGCTCGAGGCTCGATGCGTGGTCGTGCGGCACCGCCCGCCCCCTCGGGGGGCGGGGAGCGAGAACCTGCCCCTTTGTCCTCATTACCTGCGCTTGGCATCTCGAGCTCGATGTGGAAGCACTCACGAGTGGGGTCGTAAGTGCCTTCATCATCGGAGTCAGAGTAGCCGAAGCAGTAGTCGCTCACGGCCAGGAAGTGGCACATGGCTTCAGGGTCGTGGAGTCCGAAGAAGTCCACTCTGGCCCATGCCTCATCCTCCTCCAAGGAGTCAGCGTGGGTGTGGGTCGAGGTCATGGCGTCGAGGTCGAGGGCGAAGCGTTGGTGGTGCCCTAAGGGTTCTGCGTGAGTGGAAGCGTAGGCAGAAGCATAGGTGGCGGTGGCATTCCTTAGCCCGAAGGGGTACGGGGATGGTGCCATCGCCGAGCTTTGCTCCACCAGAGTCGACCCCTCAGGAGGTGGCGGGGCAGGGGATACTGGCGGAGCGCGGCGCGGCGCCCTGAGCTTGAGCGGGGTTAGGGTGGTCCCGCCCGTGCCGTGCCTGGCGAGCATGATGAGAGCGGCGGCCTAGGCGCCGCCAGCGCCTAGGCTGCCGGGGCGTGATGTCGTCGATGGTCGGTGGGGCTCTAGGTGAGAGGAGTACCATATCGTACTCATGTCCTAGAGACATGAACTCTAGGCTCCCAAACTAGATTATCGTGCCAAGACGCAGTGGTCGCACGGGGTCTGCTATCTAGAACTTGTCGGGATGACAATGATGACACGCAGTAGCACCCCTACCTGGTGCGCCAACTGTCGGTGTTTTGGACCGGTGAGCCCTCAACCAACTAGTAAATTTGTATTGCGTGTTCCTAATCCCGGATGGTGATGAAAAGAGACACAAGGTTTATACTGGTTCGGGCAATAGGTGCCCTATGTCCAGTCTAAGAGATCGATCTTGTATTCCTTGCACCGAGGTGCTCGTAGTAGGGGTTTACAAGCAGGGTGAGAGAGGGAGCTAGTCCCAGGTCTCTGTGTGGAGCGATGTGAATTGCTTGAGATGTTGATCTCAGGCAACAAGGAAGCATGGGTGTTATAGAGTGTTGCTTGTGCAAGCGAGTGAGTCTGTCTGTCTATGTTCGTGCTTGTTCATCTATTCGTCCCTAGAAACGGCTCCAGTCCCTCCCTTTTATAGTTGAAGGGGGGATAGGGGTGATACATGGGGTTGCTACGTAACGTCGTGTGAACAAAGGCAGCATGTCCGAGCCCTATAGCCTATCACTGTGGCGGCATGGTTGACGAAGTGGTCCTATCCTTGATGTGCTGGAGCGATGCGCCGGTCACACCTGATCCTGTGCGATATGGGAGCTCCAGTGATAGCTTGACGCAGGGCATGGCGGATGACGTGCTGGTTGCTGTGCGTTGACAGTGTGAAGAGCCAAGGCTCAGTTGGTGCCGAGGCCAAGCCATCGTGGGGGCTCGGCGGGCGCGAATCCCGAGGCTGCCGAGACCCTAAAGTGGATTGCCGAAGCTTGGAGGGAGCAGTTGGTCATGTACGCTGATTCCGAGGCTACAGTGACCCGGACTTGACTCCCCACGTCGCGTTGTTCCTGAAGCAGGGGTTTAGGTAGCACAGTGCGGTGCGGGCGTCAGTCGTGGGCACAGTGCCGAGCACAGCGGTCGGTAACCCTGGCCCCGTCCCGTCCTAGATGGCCTGGTGTTGATGCGACTTCCCGTCTTGTCGGCCACTCCGTTGTGTCGAGCCGTCGTCGGGCTGACATCGCGGGAGTGATTGGTCGCGTCAGTTGGACGTGACGTTTTGTCAGGGAAATCGGTCGAGGCGAAGGCGATGAGGCTGTTGCCCAGCCGGCCTCGAGCGAGATGGAGAGTTGATACCACGTCCGAGGCCTTACGTGCGAGGCCTCGAGCGAGACGGAGAATCGGTTCCACGTCCGAGGCCTTACGTGCGAGGCCTCGAGTGAGACGGAGAATCGGTTCCCTGTCCGAGGCCTTTCGTGCGAGGCCTCGAGCGAGGCGGAGAGTCGGTGGACTGTCCGAGGCCTCTCATGCGAGGCCTCGAGCGAAGCGAAGAATCGGTAGACCGTCCGAGGCCTTTCGTGCGAGGCCTCGGGCGAGGCGGAAAGTCGGTGGGCCGTCTGAGGCCTCTCATGCGAGACCTCGAGCGAAGCGGAGAATTGGTAGACCGTCCGAGGCCTTTCGTGCGAGGCCTCGGGCGAGGCGGAGAGCCGGTAGACTCGGACAAGGCCGGGGGTTAGCCAATATTTGTCTCTTGGCTTTGATTTTGATAGAGTCTAAGCGATTTTTTCGGTTTTCGCTCAGGGGACCCTTTTTATGGTACCCGACAAATAGGAACATGGAGCTCCTGCAGGAGCTGGCGCAGCTAGCAACACTCGGCCACCACATGAGCAACAACACGGTACTCTGCTTTGGCACTGGAGCGGGAGACCGTGGTCTGACGCTTGGAGGACCAAGAAATCAGATTGTCGCCGAGGTAGACACAATAGCCGGAGATGGAGCGCCGAGAGTCGGGGCAGCCAGCCCAGTCGGCATCGGAATAGGCGACTAGTGACTAAACAGGGCCAACACCAATGTGGAGGCTGGAGGAGAGAGTGCCTTCAGGTAGCGTAGAATCCACTTGATCATCGAGAGATGCGGCTCGCGGGGATCATGCATGAAGAGGCACACCTGTTGGACGTCGTATGCCAAGTCAAGACGGGTCAGCGTGAGGTACTGCAGTGCATCGGCAAGGCTCCGATACACGAACGGATCAGCAACAGGGGCACCAACGGTGGCAGAAAGCTTGGCATGAGTGTCAACAGGTGTCGTCACGTTGAAGGAGCTCAACGACGTACTGTCGCTGTGATAAGAACAACCCGTCGGCGGAGCGAGTGACGGAGATGTCGAGAAAGTGATGGAGTGCACCCAGGTCAGTCATGGCAAACTCAGAGTGGAGGCGCCCAATGATCTGCTGTAGCAATGCCGTCGAGGACGCAGTGAGGACGATGGCGCGTGGCTCCCGGTTGGCGCGAAAGATCCCTTCAATGGACACCCACAGATCACGGGCGGTGGGATCGGCACCGTCCATGGC
Organism: Miscanthus floridulus; assembly: GCF_019320115.1. Classification (NCBI taxonomy): domain Eukaryota; kingdom Viridiplantae; phylum Streptophyta; class Magnoliopsida; order Poales; family Poaceae; genus Miscanthus; species Miscanthus floridulus. The sequence goes on from NC_089591.1 coordinate 67,339,006, forward strand.
GAGGTCGAGGACGGAGCCGGAGATCTAGCCCCGGACGCAGCACTCCGTGGCATCCCACTGAGGATCATCAGGACGAGGGGGAGCAGAGCCATCGATGTGCGAGCGAAGGCCGAACTTGCCGCACAGCGACTTGAAGAAGAACGTCCACTTAGAGTAGTTGGATTGCAGGTCCAGCGTGAATGGGATGTGGGACTTGACATTAACTGTGGCGTAGTTGTGAGCCACAATCTGGGCAGCAGCACCGGTGCCCATGGCAGGCACGGTTGAAGTGCCTGTCGCGGGCAGGGTGCCGGCACTGGTGGCCGAGGAGGAGGAAGAAGCCATCGGAGAGGAGAGAGGGAGTAGAACAGCCAATGAGGGTGGACGGGCGTGAGAAAGACGCGCGCGGTGGGCTGCTGCGTGAGCAGGAAGATCGCGCGTGGGAGGAAAGAGTAGGAAAAGAGGCTTGTCCTTCATCATTTTGCGCTTTGAGAAAGCAAGCCTGACAAAAATAAAGCATGTTGAGTGGCAGGTGACGACAGCGCTAGCAGAAAGTAACATGCAAACCATGCTTACGTCAGTGTGACCTATTTACACCTCAAGATGGTGAGACAAAAACTGTAAACACTAAAGCAGTATGCATAAACAGAGAACAGAATACCTACAGCCACTGTGAATATTCTACGTATCGTCTGGCCTACACCCATCTTCCCTTTCACATATTGCACAGATCCGTCAGGATTATAAGTATGCCCAGTGAAGTACCTACAAGAAAACAGGGTGATACAGATTGATGTAGATAAACAAGGTAGACAATTAGCACACTAAAATATAAAGGCAATTTTACCTGGCCAACAGTACAACCAGAACTGCAAGGGCAACAGAAAGTCCAACCATTCCAATGAAAGTAGAGACACCATTCAAACGAACCTGCACCAGAACAACAAAGGCACGTAAAGTCAATAAACTTGCACAAAAGCTGGCAGCAACAACAAAATCAAACCTGAAGTGGTGTCGCTTCACCCGAATCTTCAGATATGCTTGCCATTAGCAATCCCCATTCAGTGTTGATTCCAACAGCAGTTACCTGGACATTACAACAGTAGGGTTCAGTTGATAAATGCTCTACACTGTTCCAATCACTACTAGTGATTAAAGAGGTAATAGGCATTATATCATATGAAAGTAAGTTTGATACTGGGAAGTAACAACACTAAAGCTTTAGCACAAACTTGGGCAACAAGTAGTCTACTATTTTCATGTACCTTTATCCACTATTTTCTTCTACACATCTATGAAATCGAATAATCCATAAGATTATTAAAGTATTTTCAAGACAGATCTAAACATACAATTTTCATGTCATAATCTAAATCTTAAAACTGGAAGTCGAAATTTCAGACGTTTGACTGGATTCCTGTCCAGAAAGTAATTGTGGCTGGGGAGTATGTGGATACAGAAACTTACCAGCATTGTGCCATAGCCATCGGCAACTTTGCAACCTGACATTAGAAATGGTGACTTCTGATCTTTATGTACCTTCAAATAACCCCCATGTGGCCAAGTTAGGGTCAGATGTAACGCGTATTACTTCCAAGGCTGCATATTGGAGTAACTTACAATTTTACTTTCTCCCGTCATGCTTGATTCATCTATGGAAAGGGAGTGGCCACTGACAAGTATACCATCTGCGGGGACCTGGCAAAGAAATTATAGGGTATCCTTAGAAATTGAAAGTACACACATGACTCGAAAATGAGGCTCATCCTCAGTGGCCTTCTCTACCTGGTCACCAATTTTGAGTGGGACAACATCTCCAACAACCAAATCATATATTGATACCGTGATTCGCCTTCCACCTCTAACAACCTGAATGATTCGTAACGTTATTTGGGATCAACAAAGAAACCGATAGCAATAGATGCGCCTCTAATCCTCACCTCCAAACGAATGTTCTGTTTTTCTTCATTCAGATTTTGGAATTGCAGTGATTGCTTGTAGTCGCTGATAGCTGAAAATTAACATGGAAAAACAATAGCCACTAGATTTTGAACAACTGTACACAAACCATAAAAGGGATGTGCGAGCCTCCCCGCCGCCCGTTCCCAAGGACGCAGAGCGGTGGGCGGCGAACAGGGCGCATACCGAGGTGTATAAGGAGCGGAAGGACGCCGAGGAGGCAAGGCGCAAGAGGAAGAGCCTCGAGCGTGACGAGCTGGAGAAACATCGCCGGCAACAGAGGCACGACGGTCTCCCGGTGGAGCCGTCTCCGTCACCGTCGTTAACGGATTCTTCGAGCGATGACGACGAGAGCGAGGCGGGGCGGGGTCCTCTGGACCATCTCTCTGACGTCAGGGGGACGGCGCCCAGGGCGTCGGCGAACGGCCCGACATCTCCAGGAGGAGGAGGAGAGGACGCCTCAGGGCTGGCGATCGCCCGCCCTGGGGCCGAGGCCGACACGCCCGATGCACGGGCGTTGGGGAAGCGCGCCGTTAGCCCGATGGGCTCGATGGCGAAGGCGGAACGGCCGACGGCGGGGGCGACCCAACAGCCTCTGCAGAGGGTCGAGGGGGCGTCGGAGTCCAGTGAGGGCCGGCTGGCACCAGCGGACACGGGGGCCATGCCACCACCGCCGCCATCACCGTTGCAGAGGACGAGGGACGCAGTGCGGAAGCTATTGTGTCCCCGTTCGAGGTAAGTGTTTTGTCAGTGGAGTTTGCAGCATCTTGCACTCATTCTTTGGCCGTACGCTGACCTTGTGAGTGTTTTGTCTTCAGCCAGAAGCGTCCGCCCTGGCGTCACGTAAGGTGCTCAAGGTGAGCACCAGCTCCACCGCCCAATGGGTGGTGGAGGCGCAGGCCGCCATACAGCGTGGCACGGCATCGGCCAGGGCCGACCCGAAGGAGCCGGTCGCCCAAGTATAGGCTACCGAGGCGGCCATGAAGCAAGCAGGGGAGGAGGCGCCTACGCCCCACGAGGCCGAGGCCCTCGAGCCAGGTGAAGCCGAGGCACCTTCGATCGCTGAGGCCACCGAGGGCGAGGCCGAGGCCCTTAGGACCTCCGAGGTCGAGGTGGCGGACGCCGGGGCTCCCAGGACCACCGAGGCCGAGGTGGCAGAGGCTGGAGCTCCCAGGACCACCGAGGCCGAGGCGGCGGAGGCCGGCTTGGGCGCGGCGGAGCCGGTGGCCCAAGATGCGGAGATGGAGGTGGGGCAAGCTTCAGTACCGCCCCCGGTCCAAGACCCGCCGCCGTCGCAGGAGAGCGTCCGGGAGGTGGAGGTTCATTCAATCTCCTCCGACGATACTTCCCGGGGGAAGGAGGTGGCGGACGCCGAGGCAGCCAGCACCACGGAGCAACCGGCTCCGACCTCTGGCGAGGGAAGCTCGGCCCTCGTCCGGGTACAACCCGAGCCCCGCGGGTGGGATCACCCGCGTGTCTTGTGGCAAAGCCAGGACGACCCTGAGGGGGAGCCTCTGTTCGCCCTTGAGGACGCGGCCGAGGGGGGCGCTGGGGCTCCTTCGAGCAATTTCGCCAACTAGCGGAGCGGTCGCTGCGGACAGCGCTGTCCGTCGTGGCTGACGATCTGCCCGGCGTTGCCCAGGTGCACGCTTTCTTTCCTTGTGTTGTGTCATCTTTTTCCCGAGTTTTCTCGTAGTGCTTGATGTTTGTTCTGCCTATCCAGGAGCTTGAGGCCCGGTCCCTTGGGAAGTCGATGTTCCTCCGGCGGGAGAGGGACGTCTAGGACCAGCTTCGATAGCAGAAGGACCTACTCGCCAATGCTAATGAGCTTCTGTCGGCGTGGAGCGCAGAGGTGGAGGACCTCCGCCTTTGCTGTGCTGATATGAAGGCCGAGGCGACCACGGCTCGGGAGCAGGTCATCCCTTTGGCGACACGGATCAAGGAGCTGGAGGAGGAGTTGACCTGGGTGGCCGACGAGCGGGACACCTTCAGGTCCCGGGCCGAACAAGTGGAGGTCTCTGCCAAGGCCGTCGCCGGGCAGCTGGGGGCAGAGCAGGGCGCGCACCTGCTGACGAAAGGTGCCCTGGTGGAGGCCCTCAAGGTGGTCGAGGCCTCTTGGGTCGAGGCCTTAGCCTGGAAGGAAAAGGCCGAGGGTGAGTCCCATTGAGCCACGCCCCTTGTTTTATTTGTTTTTCTTGCGTTCGACCCCTGACTCCCCGATGCGACGTAGAGCTAGAGAGGGAGGCTTCCAGGGCGGCCGAGGCCTCTCGGGTTGAGGTCCAAAACTGGAGGGAGAAAGCCAAGGGTGAGTCTTGTAGGCTTGCGCCCCTATTCAGCTTGTTTTTCTTTCATGATTGACCCCATCCCGCCTGTCTTGGCGCAGGGTTGGAGAAGGAGGTCACCCGGGCAGCCGAGGCCACCGTCGCAGTGCAAGCAGTGCTCGAGGCCAAGATCCGGGAGCACAATGTACTGTAGAGCTCCACCCATACTACCTACGAGGCCCTGGAGGTCAGAGGGGTCGAGTCGGGTAGCTCCCTCGGGAGCCGCTTGATCGCATTGAGCGACCGAGTCCGCAAACGGCTCTGGGAGGCGCTGCATACGGGCGTCAAGCGTGCTCTGGCCGTTGTCTCCTCGCACTACGCCAGCATCGACCTCAAGGCCGTCAGCGACGGTTACGTCGTGGCTGAGGATGACGAGAAGGCCAAGGAGGAGGTCATGAAGCTGGTGGAGGCGGCTGAGGCCCCTGGCACGACGCTGGCCAAGCTTTTCGAAGAGGAGGTGGTTCCTCCTACGCCGACCACCGACGCTGGTGACCCTGAGCTTTGACCTGGGCCAAAGGGGCCATGTAAATAGATTAGGACTTACATTATTGTACCATAACGCTTGTGGCCGTCAAGGCCTTTTAAAGTACTTGCGCGTATACGCTTTTTTAATCGTTTTTATTGTATTTCCGAGCCTCTGCCCTCTGTCTCGTCTTCAAACATATCTCTTGCAAAAAACTTTCTCGAAGCCTAAGCTGCCCTTCGGGCAAAAGGTGGTGAGGGAGTTGCCGTAGCCCGGAGGCGTAGGCCATCTCGTGGCTCGGCCGGCCTTTTGCCCCTAGGACGGACTTTCGGTCCATAGGTTTTTTACAATCAATTTGTCAGAGTACGCGAGAGAGTTTGGCATAGAAACTTTTTTGAAAAACGACTAAAAATCAGTGTCTAGGACTTAGGGGGGGTCCCCCCTTCTAGCCCCCGAGGGAGGCTCAGTTCTACAGAGGCAGAGCCGAGTCTTGTTCGAGCCCCATGGTGGGCACCTCTGCAGAGGCAGAGCCGAGTCTCCCTTATAGCATTATCGTAACACTGAGCTCCATGATGGGCATGGGGGGTTTCTCGAAAAATTAGAACAACTAAAGAACACTTCTTTATTGTATTTCGAGAAACAATGTATACAATGCTTGGAAATTTAAGGGTAGAAGCGACGTAGCTGTTCTATGTTCCAAGCGTTGGTGAGGATTTCGCCCTTCTCGTTGGCTAGCTTGTAGGTCCTCGGCTTAAGCACTTGGGCGACGATGTACGACCCTTCCCATGGTGGGGTCAGCTTGTGGCGGCCCTTATTGTTCTGCCTCAGTCTCAGCACCAGGTCGCCCACCTTTAGGTCTCGACTTCGAATGCGCTGGGCTTGATTCGAGTGATCGGACAAGCCTCGATCCACATGGAGAACTTGTCGATCGCTACCAACAAATGGGTATAGCCCCCAGGGGCCTTCTACAGAGGCCCAACCATGTCCAGCACCAACATGGTGAATGTCCATGTAATGGGGATGGTTTGGAGGGCTTGGGCTAGGAGGTGCATCTGCCGCGCATAGTACTGGCATCCCTCATAGGAGCGTACCAGCTTGGTGGCGTCAGCAACCGCCGTTGGCTAGTAGAACCCTTGGCGGAAGGCGTTTCTGACGAGCGTCCGAGGCGCTGCATGGTGCCCATAGGCTCCTACGTGCAAGTCCCAAAGCAGGGCTTGGCCTGCCTCGGTGGTGATCCACCGTTGGAGGATGCTAGATGGGCTTTGCCTGTACAACTCGCCATTGCTGAGGATGTAAGTTTTTGCTCATCGCGTAAGCCATCGGGCCTCGGTCTTGTCTGCAGGAAGCTCTCCTCGAACGAGGCAATCAAGGAACGGGACTCACTAGTCCGTGCCCTGGTCGACCTTGAGAGGCTCCACGTCGATTTCCATGGCCTCGAGCTCGGCCACAGGGGCCTCGGTGATAGAGGGGGCCTCGGGCCCTGTGGTGGGCTCGACCGGTGGGCTCTCTTCTGCCACTGAGGCATAGTCGATGGAAGGCTTGTGAAGGTCTCTGGCAAAGATGTTTGGGGGGACCGGGGCCCATGCCAACGCCATCTTTGCCAGTTCGTCTGCAGCCTCGTTGAATTTTCATGCAATGTGGTTGAGTTCGAGACCGTCAAACTTGTCTTCTGGGCGACGCACCAACTTGTAGTACGCCTCCATTTTGGGGTCATGGCAGTTTGACTCCTTCATCACTTGATCGACGACGAGCTGCGAATCGCCTCGTATGTCGAGACGCCATACTCCAAGCTCGATGGCGATCTGCAAGCCGTTTATGAGGGCTTCGTACTCGGCTGCGTTGTCGGAGGCGGCGAAGTGGAGCCGAATCATGTAGCGCATGTGCACTCCGAGGGGTGAGATGAAGAGCAGACCCGCGCCAGCCCCGGTCTTCATCAGGGACCCATCAAAGTACAGGGTCCAGCATTCCGCCTGGACTTGAGCATGTGGCAGTTGGGTGTCGGTCCACTCAGCCACAAAATCGGCCAAGACCTAGGATTTAATTGCTTTCCGAGGCACAAAAGACAGGGCTTCCCCCATGAGTTCAACGGCCCACTTGGCTATCCTACCCGAGGCCTCCCGGTTCTAGATTATCTCTCCTAGAGGGAAAGATGACACCACGGTCACCGGGTGGGACTCGAAGTAGTGACGCAACTTGCGCCTAGCCAAGACTATGGCGTAGATCAGTTTCTGGATGTGGGGGTAGCGTGTCTTAGTCTCAAAGAGCACCTCGCTAATGAAGTAAATAGGTCGTTGGATGGGTAGAGCGTGCCCCTCTTCCTGCCTCTCGGCTACTACGGCCGCGCTGACCACTTGGGTCGTTCCGGCTACGTAGAGTAAGAGGGCCTCACCCTTGGTTGGTGGCACCAAGACGGGAGGATTGGTGAGTAGTGCCTTGAGCTTGGTGAGGGCTTCTTCGACCTTGGGTATCCAAGAAAAGCGTTCAGATTTTCTCAAGAGGCGGTACAGAGGCAAGCCTTTTTTGCCAAGGCATGAGATGAAGCGGTTCAGGGCCGCAAGGCATCCCATAAACCCTTTGCACCCCCTTGAAGTCTCGGATTGGTCCCATGTTGGTCACGGCCAAGACCTTCTATGGGTTGGCCTCGATGCCGCGCTCCGAGACTATGAATCCCAAGAGCATGCCTCGGGGGACCCCAAAGACACACTTCTCGGGGTTGAGCTTGATACCCTTCTCTCTGAGGCATTTGAAGGCTACCTCCAAGTCATCGATGAGATCACCGGCCTTCTTGGACTTGACCACGATGTCGTCCACGTAGGCCTCGACGGTTCACCCAATGTGCTCGCCAAAGACCCGAGTCATGCACCGTTGGTATGTGGCCCCTGTGTTTTTGAGGCCAAACGGCATAGTCACATAGCAATACATGTTGAATGGGGTGATGAAAGAAGTTGCGAGCTGGTCGGATTCTTTCATCTTGATTTGATGGTAACCGGAATACGCATCAAGGAAAGATAGGGTTTCGCATCCCACGGTGGAGTCGATGATTTGGTCAATTTGAGGTAATGGGAATGGAACTTTTGGATACGCTTTATTTAAACCGGTGTAGTCTACACACACCCTCCACTTCCCATTTTTCTTCTTAACTAATACGGGATTAGCTAACCACTCTGGGTGGGACACTTCCTTGATGAATCCGGCCGCCAAAAGCTTCTGCACCTCCTCATCGATGGCCCTACACTTTTCCTCGTCGAATCGGCGTAGGCGCTGCTTCACTGGTCTGGAGCTGGCCCAGATGTCCAAGGCATGCTCGGCGACCTCCCTTGGTATGCCTGGCATGTCCGAGGGACTCCACGCAAATACATCAACATTCGCGCGGAGAAAGTCAACGAGCACGGCTTCCTATTTGCTGTCGAGGGTGGCGCTGATCCTCAGCACCCGGTTGTTGGAGAAGGTGGGGTTGACCGGGATGAGTTTGACTGCCTCTGTGGGCTCGAAAGTCCCGGCACGATGCTTGGAGTCAGGTGCCTCGCTACCAAGTCAGTCGAGGTTGACAATGAGGGTCTCGGCCTCCATGAGAGCCTCGGCATACTCAATACATTCGACGTCGCAGTCGTATGCATGCTTGTACATGGACTCGACAGTGATGACGCCGTTGGGGCCTAGCATCTTGAGCTTGAGGTAGGTGTAGTTGGGGATCGCCATGAACTTGGCGTAGCACGGGTGCCCCAGGATGGCGTGATAGGTCCCCTTGTACCCAACCACCTCGAAGGTGAGGACCTCCTTGCAGTAGTTGGAGGGAGTGTCGAAGCAGATGGGCAAGTCGATGCGCCCAAGGGGTCGCGTGCGTTTCCCTGGCACGATGTCGTGGAAGGGCGTGGCATCGCCTTGGAGCCGTGACTGGTCGAGCTCTAGGAGCTCTAGGGTGTTGGCATAGAGGATGTTGAGACCACTGCCTCCGTCCATCAACACCTTGGTGAGCCAGGTGTTGCCGATGATTGGGTCGATGACGAGTGGGTACTGCTCGGGGTTTGGGGCATAATTAGGGTGGTCGTCCCAATCAAAGGTGATCACCTCCTGAGACCAGTCGAGGTACTAGGGAGTGTCCACCTTAATCGAGAAGACCTCCTAGTGCTCCTTCTTTCGCTGGTGCACCATGAGGCACGCTGAAGGCCCGCCAAAGATCATGAAGGCATTGTGCACCTCGGGGAACCTGTCGTCCTTATCGTCGTCCCTATCGCTGGCGCCCTTCTTCTTAGCATCATCGTTGGGGAGCCCAAGCTTGGCATAGTAACGCCGGAGCATGGTGCACTCTTCAAGGGTGTGCTTCACCAGGCCCTGATGGTAAGGGCAGGGCTTCTTAAGTATATCGTCGAAGAGCCCAGGGCCTCTAGCGGGGCCTCGGGGATTCTTGCGATCTGCGGCTGCTACTAGACCAGCCTCGAGGACCTCCTGCTTCCCCTGGCGACCCTTTTTCTTTTTCTTAGGGAGGTGGGGGGCCGAGGCCCTGGGGGCCTCGTCTCTCTACTTCCCCTTGGCATTGTTGTTGGGGAAGATGGCCCCGACAGCCTCTTCGCCCGAGGCGAAGTTGGTGGCGATGTCGAGGAGCGCGGCCATCGTGGTCGGTACATTCCGGCCTAACTCTCGGACTAGGTCTCAGCAAGAGGTGCTGGAGAGGAATGCCTAGACAATTTCTGAGTCACCGACGTGGGGCAACTCGGTGCATTGCTTGGAGAAGCGTCGGATGAAGTCTCAGAGAGACTTGTTCAGCATCTAGCGACAACTCTTGAGGTCCTAGGAGTTCCCGAGGCACATGTATGTGCCCTGGAAATTCCTAGCGAAGACCTTTACCAAGTCGCGCCAGTTGTGGATCTGCAAGGGAGGGAGGTGTTCGAGCCAGGCTCTCGCCGAGTCTGACAGGAACAAGGGGAGGTTGCGGATGATGAGCAGGTCATCGTCTATGCCGCCTAGCTGACAAGCCAGGCGGTAATCGGCTAGCCATAGCTCGGGGTTGGTCTCGCTATTGTACTTTGTGAGGTTGGCTGGTTGCCAAAACCAGGCCAGGAAGTGAGCACCGTGGATGGCCTTGCTGAAGACTCGAGGGCCAGGTGGCCCAGGAGAAGGACTACGGTCCTCTCCACTATCGTAGCGACCGCCTCAATGTGGGTGGTAGCCTCAGGCGGGCCCATCGTTGTCGTGGCGTCGTCGCCTGCTGACCACATTGTAGTTGCCTTGCGCCTCGCGTCGGTCGCTGAGGCAGTTGTGCACTGAGGGGGCCTTGTTGGCTGTCGGTGCCCGAGCGGGCTTGGGACAAACCGAGGCCTCTCTATCCTACCGAGGCAGTGCCGTGGGTAGTTCTAAAGCGCCTCCACACCGTCGAGTGGCGGAACTTTTGGCCTGCTGTACCGCGGCGGTCTCGAGGAGGTCTTGGAGCTCGCCATGGACCCATCGCCCCTCCGAGGTAGGGGGCTCAGGCATCGTTCGGAGTAGCATCGCCGCTGGCGCGATGTTCTGGCTAGCGCGATTGAAGATAGGGGGTTGCTCGTCCCCTTCATTGTTGTTGATGCGGCGGTTGACATCGTGAGCCCTCCGCCGGGCTGCTCCGCCATCACCGCGACCCCGCTGCTCTTGCTTGAGAGTGTCTCGGAGCTGCTGTAGAAGGAGTCGGTCTTGTTCGACCTTGGCCTAAAGCTCACGGAGCTACTCTAGGTCCAGGCGTCGAAGTTCCTCGAGGGCAAGGTTCTCGTTCCACGCTGCCTGGGGCTCGACACGTGAGGTGTGGCATCGCCTACCCCTTCATGGGGCGTGGAGCGATTGCCTGCCCCTTCATCCTCATCGCCTGCGCTTGGCATCCCAAGCTTGATGTTGAAGCACTCATGAGTGGGATCATAAGTGCCTCTGTCATCAGAGTCAGAGTAGCCGAAGCAGTAGTCGCTCACGGCCATGAAGCGGCGCATGGCTTCAGGGTCATGAAGCCCAGAGAAGTCCGCTCCGGCCCATGCCTCGTCCTCCTCTGAGGAGTCAGAGTGGGTGTGGGTCGAGGTTGTGGCGATGAGGTCGAGGGCAAAATGTTGGTAGGTGGCGGCGGCATTACCCAACCCAAAGGGGTATGGGGACGATGTCGTCGCCGGGCTCTGTTCCGCTGGAGGCGACTCCTCAGGAGGTGGCGGGGTAGAGCTTGATGATGGGGCATCGCTACGCGCCACTAGTGTCTTTACCCTACCCTGGCTTAAGCTAGATAGGTCCCCAACTAGGGACTCTGTACCAACAGCAGGGCATGAGATACCGACGGAGCACGGTGCGTCGCCCTGAGCTCGTGTGGAGTCAGGGTGGTCCCACCCATGTCGTGCCTGGCGAGCGCAATGAGAGCGGTGGCCTGGGCGCCGCCTGCGCCTAGGCTACTGGTGCGCGATGTCGTTGTCGGTCGATGGGGTTCTGGGTGGGAGGAGTACCATATCGTACTCATGTCCTAGAGACATGAACTCTAGGCTCCCGAACCAGATCACTATGTCATGACGCAGTGGTCGCACGGGGTCTGCTATCCGGAACTTGTTGGGATGACTAAGCTGACACGTAGTAGCTCCCCTACCTGACGCGCCAACTGTCGGTGTTTTGGGTCAGGTGAATCCTCAACCGACTAGTGAAAGTGTATTGCGTGCCCCTAATTCCGGATGGTGATGCAAAGAGACACAAGGTTTATACTAGTTTAGGCAATAGGTGCCCTACGTCTAGTCTGAGAGAGCGATCTTGTATTCCTTGCACCGAGGTGCTTATAGTAGGGGCTTACAAGCTATGCAAGAGAGGGAGCTAGTCCTAGGTCTCTGCGTGGAGTGGAGTGGGTTGCTTGAGATGTTGATCTCTTGCAGTGAGGGAGCGCGTGTGTGTTATAGAGCGTTGTGCGTTGCTTGCCCGTGTCTGTCCTTCTGTGTCCCCTAGAAGCGGCCCCGGTCACTCCCTTTTATAGTCGAAGGGAGGCACGGAGGCGGTACATGGATTTGCTACATGGCGTTTTGTGAACAGAGGTGGCATGTCTGAGCCCTATAGCTCATCACTGTGGTAGCATGGTCGGTGGAGCGGCCTTGTCCTCGGTGCACTAGAGCGACGCGTCGGTCATGCCTGATCCTATGCGACGTGGGAGCTCCTACGGCTTGATGCAGGGTATGGTGCGTACTGCGAACGATGTGCCGGTCGCTGCATGTGGACAACGTAGAGAGCCATGGCCCAGTTGGTGCAGAGGCTGAACCATTGTGGGGGGCTCGGTGGGCGCGAGTCCCAAGGCTACAGGGGCCCAGAAGCAGATAGTCGAGGCTCGGTGGGAGCAGTTGGTCTTGTACATTGATTCCGAGGCTACAGGGACCCGAACGTGACTCTCCACGCCGCGCTGTCCTTGGAGCAGGGGTTAGGCAGCACAGTGCAGCATGGGTGTCCATCGTGGGCACAGTGTCGAGCACATCGGCCGATAACCCCTGCTCTGTCCTGCCCCGGACGGCATGGCGTCGATGTGTCTCATGTCTCATCGGCCACTCTGCTGTATCAAGCCGTCGTTTGGCTGACGTCGCAGGAGTGGTTGAATGCGTTAGTTGGACATGACGTCCTGTCAGAGAAGTCGGTCAAGGCGGAGGTGACGGGGTTGATGCCGAGTCGGCCTCGAGCGAGTCAGAGAATCAGTACCTCGTCCGAGGCCTTACACGCAGGGCCTCGGGCGAGGCAGAGAATCGGTACCTCGTCCGAGGCCTTACGGGTAGGGCCTCAGGCGAGGCGGAGAATCGGTACCTCGTTCGAGGCCTTACGGGCGAGGCCTCGAGCGAGGCGGAGAATCGGTACCTCGTTCGAGGCCTTACGGGCGGGGCCTCGGGCGAGGCGGAGAATCGGTACCTCGTTCGAGGCCTTACGGGCGGGGCCTCGGGCGAGGCGGAGAATCGGTACCTCGTCTGAGGCCTTACGGGCGAGGCCTCGAGCGAGGCGGAGAATCGGTACCTCGTCCGAGGCCTTACGGGCGGGGCCTCGGGCGAGTCGGGGAATCGGTACCTCGTCCGAGGCCTTACGGTCTCATTTTGGGCCGAGCCCACTTCGGGTGAGCCCGTATATTGTTAGAGGTGGGCCAGGCGGTCCAGCCGAGCCTCGGATAAGGTGGGGGTTTGCCGTAGGTTGTCTCTTAGCTTTGATTTTTACAAGGTCTAAGCAATTTTTTCGGTTCTTGCTTAGGGGACCCCTTTTTATGGTACCCGACAGTACATGTATGCTATTCTTCATCTCTCGGTCACATGAATTCACATTAGTTTATAAATGTGTCTATAAACACTGTGGCATTGAAAATAAAACGTAAAATGCCTAGTGAACATTAATACAGTGTTATTCTCGGGAACTGCAAAACCCACTCAAGTCAGGTCATTGTGAAACCGCAAAGGGCTATTGCCATTGCGGTTCGTTTTGGAAACTAGTTAATTAGCAAGAAATTTATCAACTATTAACTTTCTTTCAATGAGATTTATGCAATTTTGGTGTGCTCGAGTTTATAGGATGTATTATCCTTTCAGCATTATTATTAGGTAAAATTCACCGTGCTTTACTTGTACTTCATAGCATAACTACCCAGCACCTTGAATGCATGATACCTTGAAATAAATTGAGTAAGTACTAAATAAAATGTACCCTGTTGTTTGTAACTAATGCAAATTGTTCTAATCACCTAGAGACAGTTTTCAATTGTTGCTTTATTATGCGGCTTGCGTCCTTGGTAGCCCCTTCGTGTGCACAGTGGTGTCATGTTTTAGATTTTAGATTTGTTGCAAATGCATGGTTATTTTTTTAAAGAATTCATCCTCTCACGGGTTTCCCTTGAGATATTGTTGTTAAACCTTTTTTATTCTGAAATCTAAGTGACATTTAGTTAGCTTATAAGAATCCATGCTACTAAAGGTCTTGTGCACCAAATACAACTGTTATGACATCACCTCACATTAGCCTTGTGGGATATACTCCTCAGTCCCAAATTTCTTCATTCCTGAATATGACTCTGTTAACACAGACCATAATATATAATCATTTATGTGAGAAATTGAATTTGATAATTCAATTTTTCCCCTTTGGCAAATATCCATGCTACTAAAGGTTTTATTATAAGCAAGTATTTGCTAACTTTCTGTGCAAGAGAAGGTTTTAAGCCTTTGTAACGAAAAATTTATTGAGTGTGTGTTCTTTTTGTTAACACTTAGCTCAACATTCCACTTACCCATATATGTTATCTTAATTTGGTTACCATAGGTTCGGTGATGTTCTTCCAATACTACTAGCATATTTTCGAAGTCGCCAAACTTCTGCCAAGCCAGTTCTGTGGATTGCTCATAATGCAAAAGGTTTTGATGTCCCTTTCCTTAACCAAGAGTTTGACCGTTGTTCAGCCCAGGTTCCTTTAGATTGGCTATTTATCGACAGTCTTCGTTTAGCGAGAAAGTTGAAGAAAATAGATGGTATGCCATCGTACATCTGGGTTCCTCTCATCATATAATGTTTGCTTGCACCTTGCTAAGACAATCCTAACAACTCTTCTGGGGCGCTATCTAGGACTTTTTAAGACCGCTACCTCTTTCTATTCATGCATAGTAGTAGACAGAAAGTGTTTCTGTTGCGATGTGTATGAATTTAGTATCACAATTTAGTTAATCATATTTGTTCTAGTATTTGAATGGTTCTTTTGGTATATATCATTTTGCAGTTCTCAGTTTGATTGCATATTTTGTGTTGTTTGCCTATTATGGTATATCTGAAGCACAAGTAGATCTATTTCTAAGTGGATTTTCTGTTCTATTACAGGAAAGAAAAATCTTGTGAACTTGGAGGCACTAGGAAAAAGCTATGGCATCAGTTCGGAACAATGTATTCAATTGGTAACTGTGGTCCTCCAGTCCAGTGGTTTGGTGTCTCTAGTCATCTTCTTGCATCATAGTATTATATACTGATTCCACTCACTTGTTGGAAATGGTGGAATATTGCACTTGGAGCTAGATTTATCAATTGATTGGACCATCTAAGTGCACGATTGAAAGGTCCTAATAGCTAGAGGGGGGTGAATAGCCTATTAAAAATTTCTACAACAACACTTGACAAATCGGTTAGATAATTATGAGACGAAGCAAGTATTACGCTAGCCTACTAAAAATGCAAGCCACCTACCACAATTTTAGTTTATATAGTTTCTATCCTCATATTAGCTATGACACTACACTAAGTTAGTGTGCTCTCAAAAGCTAACTAAAGAGCCACACTAACCAAACTAACAAGCTCTCACAACTAGCTACACTAAAGAGCTTGACAACTAGTTTGCGGTAATGTAAAGAGAGTGGGCAATTTGTTTATACCGCCATGTCAAAGGAGCCAATCAATCATAAAAATGAATACCAATGAAGACCAATCACCTTGGAATCAAATGATGAACACAATGATTTTTTACCGAGGTTCACTTGCTTGCCAGCAAGCTACTCCTCGTTGTGGCGATTCACTCACTTGGAGGTTCACGAGCTAATTGGCATCACATGCCAAACCCTCAATAGGGTGCCGCACAACCAACACAAGATGAGGATCACACAAGCCACGAGTAATCCACTAGAGTACATTTTGGCTCTCCACCGAGGAAAGGTCAAGAACACCTCACAATCACCACGATCGAAGCCGAAGACAATCACCAACCTCCGCTCGACGATCCTCGCTGCTCCAAGCCGTCTAGGTGGCGGCAACCACCAAGAGTAACAAGTGAATCCCATAGTGAAACACGAAAACCAAGTGTCTCTAGATGCAAACACTCAAGCAATGCACTTTGATTCTTTTCCAATCTCACAAAGATGATGAATCAATGATAGAGATGAGTGGAAGGGCCTTGGCTAAGCTCACAAGGTTGCTATGTCAATGCAAATGGTCAAAAGTATGAGCTTGAGCCAGCCATGGGGCTTAAATAGAAGCCCCCACGAAAATAGAGCCATTGTACCCTTTCACTGGGCACAACATGGGGTGACCGGACGCTGGACCTCAGCGTCCGGTCACGCGATGCGTGCCACGTGTCCCCTCTCTTCAAATGTTGATCGCCCGATCTCAACGGTCAAGTGATGACCGGACGCAGCAGCTCAAAGTGACTGGACGCTGGACCTCAGTGTCCGGTCGTTTCCAGTAAGCATCCAGAAATGATTATTCACGGCCGGACGTGTCCGGTCATGCTCGACCGGACTCTCCCAGCGTTCGATCACTCAGCTTCTCCTCTATGTACTGCCATGTCAGCGGGACCGGACACAGCCTGTCAGCGTCCGATCACTGAGTGACCCAGCGTCCGGTTAGAGACCGACGCTGTGTGCCCTCTGCTACCACTGACCAGACGCGCCGGTCCAACAGAGACCAGCGTCGGGTCACTTACAGTGACCTCCGTCTTTTCTGTCTAGGGCGCCGGTGGCACCATCAGACTGTCCGCACTCTATAGGCGGACACTCTGCCGATGAAGTTCCTAACCCTTGCTCAAATGTGCCAACCACCAAGTGTATCACCTTGTGCACATGTGTTAGCATATTTTCACAAAAAAAAATTCAAGGGTGTTAGCACTTCACTAGATCCTAAATGCATATGCAATGAGTTAGAGCATCTAGTGGTACTTTGATAACCGCATTTCGATACGTGTTTCACCCCTCTTAATAGTACGGCTATCGAACCTAAATGTGATCACACTCTCTAAGTGTCTTGATCACCAAAACAAAATAGTTTCTACCATTTATACCTTTGTCTTGAGCCTTTTGTTTTTCTCTTTCTTCTTTTCAAGTCCAAGCACTTGATCATCACCATGGCATCACAATCATCATGTCATGATCTTCATTTGCTTCACCACTTGGAATGTGCTACCTACCTCATGATCACTTGATAAACTAGGTTAGCACTTAGGGTTTCATCAATTCACCAAAACCAAACTAGAGCTTTCAACGATTGGCATGTTAGCTCGGACAGGTTGCGCATGGCTCTGCAAGAGCATGACACTTGGGCCGGGGAGCTGGAAATATGGACGTGGGCCAAGAGAGTCGATCCTGAACATTTGTCCCATATGTGTAAGATGGTTCGATTGTTCGACGAGGACGTCGAATCCTTTAAGGGTGGATGGATGTGAGATCCAGCCCATTGGGCCAGACCGAATTCAGATCACTATAGCACCGAGCTAGTGTAGCTGTAGGAAACACTGTTCACCCAAGGTTTAGTACCTCTACAGAGATTATGTAATATAAAATGTTATAATCTTGTACGTAATAAAATGTTATAATTTGTGGCGCATCCTTTTTTTTTGAAGGACCATAATATGGGAGCATGAACTCTAGGTGGTTGCTAGCCGTTTTATACCCACTAATATTATGACACGGTCAGCTAACATCCATTTTTTCACTGTGAGGAATCCATGAGGACGTCATTTCAATAAGTCATTTAGTTCTCCATAGGGCTTTTCATCCCTGGGTTTGCCTCCCGTTTCCAAATTAGGCCTAATATTCTTTCTCTTATTACTCTAAATGTAAGTCACTTAGATATACTTTTGTTCAACATTGAGAACACCATCATAAAATTTAATTAAACAAATATTTTTTTTCTAATTACTATATACAAATTAGAAAATAGGAAAGCTGTTGGAGAGTGAAAAAAATATTGAAATGATTTTCCAAATAATTATTTAGTGAGTGAGTTTTAAAAATACTCTTGGAGCTGAACGCTCCACGCTCCAGCGCAGGCACCAAATTTAGCTGGCCGGCGCGGGCATCATCTGCACGGTTGCGCCCAGAAGCCAAAACATGCATTGTGTAACTTGATTTTCTGATATATGATACACAAGAGCGTTGCCCGTCTAACGCAGGCACACAATATATCGCGTCAAGTACGCTTTATGCCAACCTCCAGTTAATTTGGCTGACACATCAGGGTGGTGGTTAGTCGATCGTCGTCCTAATCGCAATCAGTTCGCGGTTGGTCCGCTCCTATCCGGCATCTGTACGCGTACCGGCCGCGCGGCCTGAAGCCAAGCACGTACGTGGCAAGGGAATCAGGGACGACTAGCCGAGCCGTGCCATACCCATGCCAAGTAGGCCGGCGCGCCGACGCGGCAGCAGGTGGGAGCGGCACAGCGGGCACGTCACCTCGCCCAGGTCGATCCAGCGGTCGATGCAGCGCGTGTGGAACGCGTGGGTGCAGTTGCCCAGCCGCCGCACCTCGTCCGTCGCCTCCAGCCTCTCCAGGCACACCCGGCACGTCGGCTCCGCCGCCCCCGACGACGGCGACGAAGCCACCGCCAGCTCCAGGAACTCGACGAGCGGGAGCCGCTGCTTCACCGCCTCCGGCCTCGGGGCGTCCCCGCGTGGGCGGTGGGCCGGGCCGTTGATGACCGGCGCGTGGTCCTCGGGGTCGTAGGGGAACTCGTAGAGGCCGAGGAAGCAGAGCACCAGCACAAACACCAGCGCCACGGCGTGGAGGAGCTTGAACAGCGCGGCCACGGGGCGCGGCACCGCGTTGCAGTAGCAGACCAGCGGGAAGGTCATGACCGGCGCGGCGTGCATGCATCTGCTTAGTTTGGCTCGGGTTTCGGTTTCGGAGGGCACACGAGAAGGCGCGGGGTCCGTCCTTGTGGATATATAGGGACGAGGCAACCGAAAAGAGGAAAAAGGGGTACGGTGTGGCTCACGCTGCGCAAAAAGGGCTGGTGGACCGCGGGGCGGGTGCAGCGTGGCTGTCGTTCTATATACAAGTCGTGGCCGGAACCGGATGGCAAGATGCATTGGGCTATGGCCAGTTTGGGCGAGCGGTTTGCGGAGGGCCGGCGTGGTGTCGTACGGGGCCGGTGTATCTAGATGGCTCATGCAAAAGCGCGAGCGCAATGGCGAAAGTCGTCGTCACGGCACATCAATATTTGGAGGAAGAAGAAACGGTGCATCGCACGGCAGGGACGCGTACCATTTCGGCTTTTCCCGACGGGACTCGTCCGGGCATATGCCATCACATTCGCAGCCATGGGTTCCGCGTGTTCCGGTAACCGGCCTGCCGTCTGAATGTGTGATATGTTTTATTCATTCATTCAGGTTTTGCCAGGTTGGTATACCTCTACTGCCCATATAGACATGATATGCTTATGCATCGTCCGTTATGGTAGCCTTGCAAGCCCTGTTTAGTGGAGTTATAGCTCCAGAAAATATCTAAATTCTTTTAAAATAGGGTATTCGTAGCTTTAGAAAACTTGGATCTAGCTAGAACTGCGGACATGTCTGATGCATTTTATATAACATGTTTTATTTATAGTTTAGATTAAATATAAGCATTTCAACCATTTTAATCTAGTCTCTACAAACCAGAAAATGTAGATCTAACACATGGATCTTGAAGCGAGAGTTATGCCAAACGAGCTCTAGTGTTTGACTCTTTAACGTAGTAATCTAGAAGGGTGAATATGTGATATGTAGTGTTGTTGTATATATGATGTCATATCATATCTTATCTCCCATGTAATCTTGACACGAGTTACGACAGATAATCACTGAAACGGATGGCTGTTCCTGTCTCTTTCTCCTATACTATAGAAGTATATTGATGTCTAAATTTTGACATCTTCTCAGGCGACAGGTTCACTGCCAGGGTTATAATAATTATAATGACCTCATAACTCCACCGTGTATGCTAGATTCAAAGATAACATGTATAGTACGATTTTGTACCACAAAAAATAATTTGTTCATACTACATAGAATTTTCAAATTGCAAGAAGAGCCTAGGAGCTGTGATAGAGAGTGGAGCTGATGAAAGATACATTCTATATATATATATATATATATATATATATATATATATATATATATATATATATATATATATATTGATCTTGGCCTAGACTGCTGTATTTAGGCATGTTTGTTCATATGTTTCATATTGTACTCAATCTTTGCAAATAAGAAAAATGAGTATGTGGCGGGTTTGATCCAAGCGAGAGATTCTCGCCCTGTTTGTTTGGGTTTGTTTGGCTTATAAGCCGTACTTTTTCAGCCAACGAACAATATTTTTCTCTCACACCAAATCAGCCAACAGTACTTTCTATCATGATTTATCAGCCAAACAAGCATAAACGAACAGTGCGATCTATCACCATCCATGTCCAACCTTATTAAAGGCCTGTTTATTTGCGCTACTTGGAGCTTTTAATCTCAGCTTATGAACCTTTCAAAAGCAAAAAAATCTCCCGGGAGCCAAAAGTCAGAAGCTTAGATGGTGACCTTCTAGGCTTTTGGCTTATCCCTCCAACAGTTTTCTATTTTAATTTTCTAAAACCTAAAGTAGGGTCCACATAATTTATTATCGGTTCAGTCTGGAGCTAATCCGTGGACCGTGGATACTGCCGCCGCCCTTTCATCCCTGCGTGTGAGTGCTCTGCCGGCGACCATCACCTCACCTGGCACCGCATGCAGACCTGCACCTGCTGCAACTGCAGAGCAGCCAGCTGGGCGTGCGGTGCAGGCTTGCAGGCCCACTACAGGGAGGTTGCAGGCTTGCAGCAAGTGGTGTACTGGAGGGAGAGGAGGTAGCAGGGCTGCAGGTAGAGCCGTAGAGGTAATACACACCAACAACGATCTGGACGGAAACACTCGTGATCTCGAGCCACAAAAACAACGCCCGTGCCCACGGAAACCGTCCGACGAGGAATAGGAAGTTCACTCGACTAGGAACATTTATGAGTTATTAGGAACAATATTTGGCAACTTTTTATTTCGAAGGAGCTCTTAAACTCCTGAAGATGCTCTAAAGACACGTCGGTTGCGAAGGGAAAATTGAAAGTGCGAGGGAGCCAAAGCCATGCGGATAGCCGATGACTCTGGATCACTACGGCAGGACAGTGGCCAGAGACATAGCGCCTGGGAGGCCACCAAGGATGGGCTCGCTGGTGGGAGGTGGGCCGAGGACGTAATCACTCAAGCCGAATTTGTTCAAGAAGACGAGCACAAGAGGTTAAAGATGAATCAAAACTGATTGCATTGGAGACGTCTTCTCTCCCTCTCTTGTCTGATGCCCTAGGGCACAGCCGTGGCTGCCGCCCCATGCCTCCACCATCGCTGGTTCCCCTCCCTTCCCCCTCCGGCATCTCGGCGGAGGTTGGAGGGAGTGAGGATCCATCTCTTCAATAAGTTTTTCAATAGATCAAATTCTTTGTGGTTAGGATCTCTCCATATCAAATTTCTTGGTATTGGGGGTTTGTGTCCTCCTCCTCCTTCTCGGCGACGACGAGGGGGTAGGGGGTGGATTTAGTTTCTTCATGGCGACTATGATAAAGATGAGGGCGACAACTATGGCATCAACAACTTTCACGACATGACGGCATATAGACTTAGGTTTTCGAACGCCGACATCAAGACGGAGATGATGTTGGCACCATGGAAAAATTTTCTCTGGTATTTTCTCCATTTTCTTGTGGTTAGATTTAACCACGATGAAGGACTATTGACAATAAGTCTGCCACTCAAGCCAATTATTGGTATTGAGTTAGGAAGATTCATATTAGTTTTTCTTATTCTTCGGTGCAGAAGGAAGAAGGAAGCCACAAGAAAGAAGTTTCTCAACTCCGCCTGCAGAAATGTTGGCTGTCGTTCGCTGGGCATCTGTTCTTAGGCCTTTTGCCAAGTGTTTGCTTGTGCGGTCATACATGCGAATCGTCATACATGTTTGGGTTTGAGATTTGGAGCTATATAATGTAGATGAAGAATAGTTTCTGGGTATACGTACTGTATTCCAGAGTGTGCTAATAACATGATGATATACTCAGCTATAATTTAATATAATTCTTCTTTCATTAAAAAAAGGGTTAAAGATGAATCACGTCTGATCCACGTCCGACTGCAAGGCTGTCGCCTAGGAAAAAAAAAACAAAAAGCCAAATACATTATGATATATATTGATTTTTCTATGACTCCATAAACTCTAATATTTGGTGGATCGGTGAAAGAAAAAGGAAGCATACATTTTTTTTTTTTTTTTTTTTGCGAAGAAGAAAGCTTACCATTACAACAGATATGGTATAGTGTCCGTTGTTTAATTAGCGCTAAAGTTAACAACAATACAACATCTTGCGAGACTAGCTAGCAAGTAGGAATCCACTATAGACATCGAGCTATACCTGCATGTGATTATTAGCAAAAATGAAATTGAATATAATCGCTGTCACATTGATGGATAGTACTGAAAATTCTTGAGAGAATTATTTTCTTGGCCTAAAAAAAGTTCGGCTGACTTTCTTGGCCCTTTTATTTTTGAACTTACTTATTTAGCCAGAAAAGCTATCTTAGTTCCTTATATGGCCTTTCCGTTAGTTTTGGGACTTAACGGGGATAAATGACGATTTTGCTCCTAGATAAAAAGTAAATAAATGCAAAGTTCCGCTTGTCTGTGTTTCATTTTAAGAAATATTTTGCATGGTTTAAGGTTGTCATATTTATTCCATATTTAAAAATAATATACTCCTTATTTATGTATTTTTCAGCATGGAAAATATTTTCCAAAGTTAAACACAAGTAAATTGAACTCTGCATTGATTCATTTTTTCACCTAGGGGCAAAATCATCATTTCACCCTTGACTTAACACCGTTAAGCCTCAAAACTAATGGAATACAAGGAACTAAAAATAGTTTTCTAACCAAATAGGCAAGTTAAAAAAAAAGGGGAAGAAAGTAAGGCAAACCTTTTTTAGGCCAAGGAAATAATTCTCTTAAAATTATTCTACATAGCAGAGAAAACTTCGAGGCTAGTGCCCGGACGTCCCGCGTTCGGACGCCCACGTCTCCTGCACGCATAGGCAGGGACCGCCCACGCCCGCGCCTGCTGGCTGCTGCCCACCTCACGTGGGGACGTGGGGACTGCCCGAGCCCCTGTCGCCATCCCCTCCGCTTCCCGCGCCCACCGCTCCGCCGCGCTCCTTCCCTCCGCTTCCCATGCACATGCATAGCGCCCATGGAGCTGCATTAGGCGGCTACGGTAGGTGGGTCCCATTGCAACATGTACAACATCAAATCCACTTTTACAACATCAAGATGAAATACTTGCAATATACGTCCGAAAACAGCTGAAACACTTGTAAATACGTCTGAAACATTTGCAAAACACTTGAAAGCCATTTGCAAATATATGTAACATCTAGATAAAACACTTACAACATATGTATAAACATATGCAACATTCAGATAAAACACTTGTAACATATGTCGGAAAAACAGATGAAACATTTGGAACAGAGGCTTACAACATACGTGTATAGCCATTGCAATATAAGCAACATCCGGATTTATTTTTGCAACATCAATATGAAACACTTGCAATATTTCTCTGAAACATCTGAAATACTTGAAACATATGCTTGCAACATGCGCTTTCACCGCAACATCTCCTTGCTGCTTGCGAGAATAAAGACTCATCGGCGTGTGGAGTTCACTAGAGGCAGCGACATCGGCGATGGTCCGGCGGCGACGGCGGCTATGCGACGTGGCGGGGAGACAACAGCAACTAGGAGAGCGCATGTAACACCCCGCGTCCAAAGCTGCTTATATAGCATCCAAAAATAAGGATAAAATCCTTTTCTCAACCTTCAACTCACATATATGGCATTTTAATTTCAAGCTTGAACTATGAAACGGGTGATCGGACGTTCTTCTATTGTCAAAACCTTTTGGTTCTCTAACTGGTTTCAAAAGCGATTTCTATTTTCTAAAAAATATTAAGAACATAGTTTAATCTCTAAAAAATTATAACTAATTTATTTTAATTAGGAAAATACGAAACTAGTATATTTTTTAAATTGTTATCTGTCTACTTGTGATTTATTTAGAGTTATTTGGAACTTCTTTATTTCTATTCTATTGTTTTATTGCTCGATGTCATTCTCATTATTATTTTCCTGCAGATCAACCAATAGTATCTAGGACTATGATTATGTAGAAAGATATGAAAAACAAAGCTAGCATTTTAGAAAAAAGTTATTAGTTTTTTTTTATATTTCAAATAAATTATTTATATTTTAGAGATTATATTAGGTTTTTATTATTGTTTTTTAGAAAATAGAAAATCATCTTTGAAACAAGCTAAAGGACTAAATTTGTCTTGTTCTACAGTTGAAGGATGCCCGTGACCCGATTTCATAGTTCAGGGTTCAAAATCGACCATCAAGTTGAAGGTTGAGTAATGAACTTTAACCAACAAATAAATCCACGAACTACCATGAATGCCATGCAATTTGTATGTCAGTTTCTGATATGCATAAGTGTATATGAAGCAAAACACGTCCTTTTTTTTATTCCAAAACACGTCCTTTTGTTGCAGGCACAAAACGCAAAGATTTTGTCAGGTTACCGGTCTCTTTCCGAGTCTGGTAGCCGTCGCACCGAGCAGCTCGAGTGTGCAGGTGCACCGGCGTTGTTGACGATGGATAACCAACTAACCGTGTACGTCCATATATCTGTTCGCTTCGCTGAAAAAACAAACCGAAATACTGTTCCGACTGATTTGTTGTGATAGAAAAATACTGTTCCGACTAAAAAGACAAGTCAAAAAGTACGGATTATAAGACAAGCGAACATAGTAGTATATGGTATGGTATGCCCAGGCCGGTGGTCCTACTTCAATTCAATTAATATATGGTTCGCTGACCAATTAAGCCCGTGTTTAGTTGCAAAAAAAAGTTCCAAAAAAGTGCTACAGTATCCGTCACATCGAATCTTGCGATACATGCATGAAGCATTAAATGTAGATGAAAAAAAACTAATTACACAGTTTGGTGGAAAATTACGAGACGAACGTTTTGAGCCTAATTAGTCTATGATTGAACACTAATTGCCAAATAAAAACGAAAGTGCTACAGTAGCCAAATTCCAATTTTCCCCTCAACTAAACAAGGGCTAAAATGAAAGATACTAATAATGGTGCACGTTTTGACACCATATATACTTTGTGGTACCCATGTTATAGGAGTCAAACGTGCACCATGTCTAGCTAATAGGAGCACTAGTATAAACTGGAGTAATTAACTAGAGATGAGCTGGCATCCACGGAGCTTGGCTCGCCAGTGAAACTTGAGCGCATGAGCGGAGGCAGGATCTGGGGATGCAAATGCATGTGTAGATGCAAGCAACAACAGTGGAACCATCCATCCAAACAATGTTTCTTTCAAAGTTTATACAGATCCGCTCGTGCAGGCTGGCTGCGTGTAGCCATCCAAACACGTCCCTGATATCCTACTCCGATCGAGGCGAAGGCACAGGACCAGGAGGAAGGAGCCTGGCAATCTGTTAGTCGCGCCGCTTAAGTCTCCCGAAATGAGAACGGTGCGGGAGCCGAGTCATACCATGCGTGGTACACTGGCAGTTGCACGTATTGTATGGTGTTTAGCATAAAACAACCATCAACGTTGCTAGGATTGGAAGAGACCATTGAAGTCCCATCCCGTGGGAGCTAGGATGGACAACAATAGAATAAGCGGTATATAACCTGTTTGTTTGATCATATCAGTCATGATACACTATTTTTCTCTCACCATAAAACAGCATCAGCCGGCTTATAAGTCACAGAAACAATCAAGCGAACAGAGTGATGCAGATTGGCTTCAACCAGTGCGATTGTGGGTCTTGCAAGAAGCAAAATGTAGTAGGCTAGTCTCAATGTGATTTCATCGGAGTTCCACACGTTTTCGAAAATAGCATGGATCTGAGGGGTCGTTTGGTAAGGTGAAACAGTTCCGATTCTTATTTGCAACGCAAGAATCATTGCCAAACGAATTTCGTTCCAGAATCCGAGAGAAACGATTCTCCTTTTGACACACGTGAAATGGCTCAGCCCTGGTTTCAGCCGATTCAGTTTCTAGCTCCAGTTACCCTTTTTGACCCTAAAAAGCGGAATAACTTTAAATGAGTTGTATTTAAATTGTTCTTCACCTACAAAAAGTTTCAAAAATTTTTGAAGCATATTTTCATTTATATGATTTCTATTTAAAAATATTTTTTTGTTGAATTAGAATCCAGTTTAGCAGACAAATGGTTTTATAAAGTCGTTGTGATTCATCACCTAAATCGTTTGTTAAGAGAATTCTATGGGAATCCAGATCACTACCAAACACACACCATTTTAGTTGCACCAAGACTGCCACCACAGCTCTGGTAGTGCAAGGGAAACGATCGATCGGCACGAATACATGCACACTGGTGTGTGTTTATATCTATCTATCATATCACGGTGAAATTAAGGGACAGAGACAGAGACCTCGGTCACCGGGGCGAGCGCGGGACAAACTCTGCCCGTCGTCGTCCCACATGCGCGCGCGGCACAGCGGGCAGGTTGCCGCATCGTCGCCACTGCCGACCCAAGCATCGATGCACGCGGCGTGGAACGCGTGCGAGCAGCTGCACAGCTCCACGACCGTCTCGAGATTTCCAGACTCCAGCCCCGCCAAGCAAATCGCGCAAACGGCCGCCGCGTCCTCGGCGTCGCCTTCTGCGGCCATCTTGTCGTCCGCCGGCTGCGCAACCCGCCGCCGCCTGTACCGCGTTGCCGTGAGCGACCGCGTCCCGGTCTCCCACAACCTCGCCTCCAGGAAGCGTTCCAAAGTGGCATCGCTGGCATGCTCTCCGCTCCAAGGCTGTCCTGGCAGATCCACCTCGCCCAGCCACGACGCGACGCCGAGGCGGTCCAGGAGCACCCCGGCGATGAAGCGGATGAGGCCGAGGACGTCGAGCAGAAGCAGGAGGTTTCGCCGCAGAGGGAGCTCGTAGCTGTGATCGAAGCTGGTGGGGTTGCTCATCGGCAACATGGTGGTAGGCGGTGGCGTATCATCGACGCCTGATCGAGCGTGCAGCCGCGTGGTGCTGCACTGCCGCTGCCTGCCTGGATTTCTTGCTCGCAACAGGCGCTTCTTTATAAACTGTGATTATGAAGCCTGTTTGGTGCGTGCGATGGATCGATACTTCAATTGCGGAGGTTGCGAGTTGCCTATCAGTTGGACTATCCGACTATCAGATCAGATGGATCGATACTTGAGAGGAAGCAACAATCGCACGTTGCGGGCCTGTGGCCAAGCACTTGGCGTGGTGGTATTTTTCGAGCCGTAGCTTTAGCCATATTCGCTTGTCTAATCCGTACTTTTCGGCTTGTCTTTTCAGCCGGAACAGTGTTTTTCTCTCACAACAAATCAGCCGAAACAGTATTTCAGCTTGTTTTTTCAGCGAAACGAACGAGGCCTTATTAGCGTGTAGTCGTCGCAGCATCTGGACCACAAATGGAACATCAGCGCATTATGGAACTTGATGACCTAAAAACGTGTTGGTCACAAGGTGGAGAGGTTGGGAGTTGGAAAAAAGTCCATTTTATACCTCCTTAAAACATCATCATAGCCTGAATTTTTCTCTCAAACTGTAAAATTAGATATATTACTGCCTAATAAACTCTTAAAACCGTTTAAGGCCCCGTTCGGTTGTTCCGGAATGGGCCGTTCCGCGCCTCGAAGTACTTCTGTAGTATAAAGTAGTATAAATTAGTGAAGGAAAGGGTTCGGCTGGGAATTAATCCCTAGATAACCGAACGAGGCCTAAATATATTATCTCCCTACTCTATTTTCAAAAAGATTTTAAAGACAATTTTATCTTCTTTTAGTTAAAAAAATATGGTAAATACTTGATAAAGCTATTAAACCGCAGAAAATGTCTCTAAGCTTCAAAAATTCCAATTTTTTTCCTAGAGTCTAGAGATATATTTGGATATGTCCAATCGAAAGAAAATATCTAGAGCTAATACATTTAGAAGATTCCATAAGTTAGATTTATCTCTAAGAAAATAGAAAAATATCCTAAAAATCTATGAAATTTCCAGAACATTCTACCTGATGTATAAACATATTTTAAAAACTTTCCGCAACAAAAAACATAAGACACAACTAGCATGAATGCATAACATAAATGTATTCATGTTTTGCAATGCGAAGTTTTAAAACATGTTTATACACTTTTAGAATGTTTTGGAAAAAATATTCTAGATTTTTTAATTTTTTTCTTATTTTTCTAGAGCTAAATCTGAATTCTCAAGCTTTATATACATTTTCATGAGCTCTAAATATTTTGTTTGTATTATTAATATCCCAGTGTGCTTCATGATTTTTTTTCAAAAATTTAGAAAGTTGGAGACATTTTTTGTGGTTTAAAAACATTATCAATTATTTACCAGGGTTTTTAACAAGAAAAGGAAAAAACTTCTCTGAAAACAAGAGAAGAAGGTAATTTAAATGGAGTTGAGAGTAAGATGTCTTGTTGTAGAGTTTGAAGAGAAAAATTCAAACTACGACGATAGTTTATATATGAGGTATAAAAATATAAAATAGACTTTTTGCTCGGGAGTTTGGACTTGGGCTGTAGTTGGGATCGATGCCTCGGTCTGTCTAAGCAGCCTAGCAGGCTAGAAGGCACCGGTCCACACTTTCAGGGAGAACGAGCCCGGAAACGCGGAGCCTGCCCAAAAACACGGTTTGCAGTCGCTGGGCAGGGCCGAGATGTCTCCGTTAGGCCTCTCTATGTATCGGATATCAGATGTGGCCCCGTTTCTTCTTTGTAAATGGCTTCCGGCCGTCTCATACTGATACTGCGCTTGCTGAGAGCTAGGCAGCTAGCACTAGGCCCATACTTTCTTTGTGCTCGGCTCGCCCAACCCTGGCTGTGGCCCTGTCGCTGCTTCCAAAAAAAGAGAGTACTCTTGATTTCGGTCATGCTTGCTACCATGCGCGTCTTTTGCAACGTGGTCACGTGGAGAGCAGCTTTACGCCATGTATACGGCAGTTTCACAAAGTGAAATCAGGTCTATTATGCGTCCAATGGCAAGTAGGTAACAGCGCTTGCATTGTCAGAAGCCACCGAACCAGTGCAAGGGGAGACGTTACAGAATCGTTTCAGGATCTACACTTCCCTCTATCTTGTGCCTTTCCGGTCATAGTCAATTTTCTTCACCGGAAATCACGCTTTTACTACCTGCTGCCAGAGCACTGAAAGTCCAGCGCGACGTTAACTGCACACTCTGCCGACGTGATGGTCTCTTGTGCCGACGCCGACAGCCCGGCCGGCACCGCCCCTTCATTTTCGTTCGGTATCTGCAGTCTACGTTTCCAGTTTCATTACCGAGAACTACCGGCAAATCGTCCTGATACCACAAGACATATCGCAGCCGCGAGCAGTCTCCAAAAGTTTCGTCACTTATGTCAATGGTAACTCGGTCGCAAACACTTCATTGAAACGTGCAACACTGATACGCATGAACGTCCTATGAGCCAAAAGTGACAGGGGGCAAAGATTTCCATGGCATCAAACAGGAAATGCAAAGAGAAGCTAGCTTTGTTTTAATAAATGGAAAACGAGTTTGACTTCAACTTCTTGAAGTATCGGTCCACACCAAAGTATGGACCATGCTATGACAATCGTAACCACTTGGGCAATTAAAAGGTGCCACAAAAGGAACATTATTGTCAATTCTAAAAATTAAGTGGCAGACTGACAGCCATGATCCTAGCCAAAAAAAAAAAAAACATCCATGACAAGCGAAGAACTGCATATATAGCTCTTGATTAAAAATTAATTGTCGCAGCAAGTATGGATCACCATTTCCTTTTGTTTCTACTCTATTGTAACGACGCGCCTCCATAAACGAGACATACAGAAACATTTTCGATTAACTGGTATTTGTCAATCACAAAACATTATTTCGAATGATCCACAGTACCCCGTGCATTTCGTCTCTGCATGCATCATGAGTGGTGATTAAGCACTTTTTTTTTTTGGAAAGATTTCATTTTTCTGACTCACGCTAGGAAAGAGGAAAGAATAAAATCACATCAGTGTAGGAAGACAGGAGGCGAAAGAAAGACAGAGACGGGCAGAAGAAAGTGGTATGAGAGTGGATTTTTCGTTTCCGTGTGTGTGGCCGCACGCCCTATCCTAGCAGTCGAAATGTCCCTGGCTTCCGGATTCATGCGTAGCTTTTCAGCCGGGTACTATTCAACGAGGAAGGGTAAAGTTGGAAATGTACATGAGGACCATCGGACACCGTGGGCATGCGAAAAGTTGAAAGTTACTGTTGTCGTCTCAGCTGGGATTCAAAAGGAGAACACTTCGCCTACCAACCTGTATGCAAAAGCTGAAGTGGGGGAGGCGCATAGGAGCGTAGCCATTGCAGAGAGGATTGGGGCAATTCCCTTCCACTAAAATAGAGTCCACTGAGGATGGAATCGCAACTGAGTGCGAGCAAGTGAGCCAAGTGAACTGGAGCAGCAGACCAGAGAGCGAGGGAAAGTGAAGAGCGCAGGTAGAATGACGAACAAGTGAAAACAGAGCACATATATGAGAAAGACATCCAATTATTTGAGAGAGAAAACATTTCACTACAAGAAATACCCCTGCCAGCTGATCCACTCCTCAGCAGAAACCGTGAAGCATGAAGACAATCTACACAGTCCTATAGTGGGACCGGGTACTGAAATGGACGGCCAGGATAACCGGTGCGGCCACACATGGATGCGGATCTGGTCGTGCTTTTTTCAGAAATGGAAGCAAAGGAACGTGTTCATCCTCAGGGACTGTAGAAGATCAGCAATTAAGGACACTGGCTACTGCTGGTCCTTAGTATGAGGGGCAACCCTTAAACCCCTAATAGTAGTTCAACTTTGTAGTGAGTAATCAATCTTTGTAAAACCCAAACCTACGCAGCCTAGACTACGGTAGGGAGCGCCTGTCGCGCATGTAACCAACTGTTGTATGCTACCTTCTCCTTAATATTAACCAAAGCCGGTGAATCTTTCGAGAGAGAGAAAAATTCCCTTCTCGCTTCCAGTTGGCCTTCTAATTTTGATCGTGTGCGTTAGTGTGTTGGCAGCGGCAGCTCCTTTTCTCCCCTACCTGTTTCTGTTTGGTCCACAGTCCACACACATGCGTAATTCACGGGGGCACTGGAAGCGCGCGACCCATGCAAAAGTCCGGGTCCAGCCATCCCCAGGTACGTCTGGTCCTCGGCAACGAGCGATGGTTCCAAAAAACTCGCCGTCCGAGCACCGGCAAGCATTTCTGCTTCACTGCTTTCCGTGTGTTCCCGTGCTCCGGCGTCGAACGTGTTGTGTGGGAGACGGCGGGCAGTGTACGTTTTCCTCGATTTGGTGCGTCAACGCATGGGCAGGTCAAGATGCCGTCTGGCTCGCTGCCGTGCACGTCGACGCGAGTCGTTATGCTGTTGTCGGAGCCACTAATAACAAGCTGAAGCTTACGTACCCGGCGACTTCGATCCGGTCTCGCCTAGTACGTACAGAGCTCCTAGAAGCAGGAATTCGCCACCTGATTTTGATTGCCAAAGACAAAGAGGCGAGGCAAGAGGCGGCGTGCATTGTGCTTCCAAAAGTTGCAATGACCTCGGTAACTGTGTCTTCTTTTGGTCAAGGTAAAAGACAAAATAGGATAACCACTTTCATGGAAAATGTTTTTTTCTCCCGAAATATTCAAAGCTTCGAGTATGTGTGCAATGTTTGGGCGCTTCTTTTTGATGTGCAGCTCCCTGCTTTACCATTTGAAATATATTATGCGGCAAAGCAATTGCTTATACACGTTCTATACTAAAATTAGCTAGAGTTATCTATAATATTCTATATCTGAAGGACCGGAAACGGCGATCAGAGGGGGGAGTGAATGGGAGCCTCAAATTTCTTTCGAAATCTTCGACCACTGTCCCAACATCAATCCCCAAAAAGCATACACGAAAGACTTGATGACCACGACCCTAGAGAAGGGTGGATGCTCCCTCAGAACAGAGCGGGTCACCACAGAGCAAACAGAACACAGATCGAAGCCCAAACGAGCAAACTCCCAAAAGAAAACAGCACTGCTCCTGCAAATATCGGACACGTCCGGTATTTTCGGACACGTCCGGTATGATATCGGACACGTCCGGTATTTTCAGCAGCAAGCTGACCAAAAGAGAAAAATCCAAAACCCCGTCAAATGGTGTCCAAAAATCATGAAATTTTAACCATAGCTCTTTAGACACCAAGGGAAGGTCTTCACCAAATTTCAGCTCAAAACTCCAAAGTGAGTATCGGACACGTCCTAGATCATATCGGACGCGTCCGGTATGAACAAGCAGTTTCTCGGAAAAAATCAAATCAAGCCATAACTTGATCAAATCAACTTCAAATGACTTGAAACTTTGCACAAGGGTTCACGAGCGAGTAGAAAGGCAACCTCTAAAGGATCATGGCCCGAAACAAACTCTAACTCCGTGAATCGAAGGAATTGAAGAATCCCCCAAAAAATAGGTCAAGAACTTAAATTGCTCGGATCTGTGATCTCGTGAGGAATTAGTGGATTTCCTTCGGTGGAAAGCTTCTACTCATGTCATTGATCGATCCAAGGCAACAAGAACGAACCAAAACCATCCCAAAACGAAGAAACGAGAGGGGAAACAAGAAGGGACAAAAGGAGCTCGTGAAGAACACCAAAATCACATCAAGAACACAACTAAATCATGAATCCTGGTGGGCATACGGTGGTTACGGCCACCGATTCCTTCAAAACCAAGTCACAATTTGAGTTGTGGACCTCTCTCATACATGGAAGCAAACTAGAGGAAGAAACCCTAAAGGAGAAAATGAAAACTGGAGGAGGTGAGGGAGATGGGGGCTCCCTCATCCTATTTAACAGGGCTATTACACATTCCCAGTTTTGCCCCTGGATACAAATGAGTTGAACCGCTAAGCCCAAGGGCGTTGTTGTCCAACCCGGTGTAATCTTGATCCGACGGCCACCGCGCCTTCTCATCGGTAGCTTCGCCTCGACGCGAACTCCTCGATGCCGCCACGTGCCGTCCGTCCCTCCTCGGAACCTCCGCCCGGGTTTTGAGGCCCAAACCCGTAAACCGTTCATCCGATGGTTTTGAGGCCCAAACCATCAAACCGTCCACGAGTAGCGTACTCCATACGCGTCCCCCGCCATCCGACGCATGTCACCACCGTCCTCGACCGGTCCGGCCCGCCAAGTCCTCCTGAGCCTCGCTCGACTCATGCGTCCGCCGTCTTGACCCGGTCAACACCGTCACTCCATGTCTTCTTGCACTTGTCGATGTCCCAAGTGTCAGCCACCACGGCTAGTCACCCGGCCTCTGGGTCCCTCGGTCCAAGCCTCACGTCCGTCCTTCACCGCTCCGGTCTGTCGGCATGGCACGCCCTCCTTAACCTTCACCTCGCCGTCGACCACCGCATCCGAGCTCCACACCTGCACAACACAAGCCAAAAGACATGTCGCACATATAGCTTTCACCATGGTAGGGTTAGTCACCACTCAACCTACTTCGTGGATCATATTGACAATCACTCATCACAAAACGAACACACAAGGGTACTTATCAACCTTGTGTTCGCAATCTCCCCCTTGATGAGTGCATTGTCAACACCAATACACGAACAGTTTGAGCAAAAGAAAATGAAGAAGAAGAGAAAAGAGAGAACTCACCCAAATGACCAAAAGCCAAAGAAAAGCCAAGAACCGGGTCATTTGAAAATGAGCAAAACTTGGTCCCCAAAGACATGGGCAACGGCTTGACGCAACCAAGTAAAACAAAGCTAGCCCTCAAGAAGAGGCAATGGGCTCAACACCACTAGCAAAGCTCGAAAAACCGAAAAACTGCTAGACCCTCCAGAAGAGGCAAAGGCTCAACACATCTAGCAAAACACCTCAAATGCAACTCCCCCTGAACAGGCATCTCTCTCAAATGAATGCATATCTCTCTACTTTAGGTGAAATTGGAAGTTTCTTCCCCTTTTCTGAATATTTCTCCCCTTGTGTCATTGTGAGTGTGGAAAACTTCTCCCCCTTGTTGACACATGCACTTATCAAGCTAGAGCCCAAAGATTGCATCTCTCCCTCAAATCATGCTATGAATGCAGAAATGCAGGAATGCAGAAGCTTCAAGATTATAGTAAGTAGATTGAAAAGAGGCTCTAGTTGATGCTGTCATGTATATATAGCAACACATACAAGTGCTAGCAAATGCTCAAAGTGACCAAATGAGACGAAATATGGTATTTAAGCAATTTTGATCAAGTTTGAGTAATTTTAAAAGAGGGTTCACCACCAAAGGAGCACATAGCAAAAATAGACAGGAGATCGACCTTGTGCTACACATGTATGCAAAGTGAACTACCCAAACAAAGTTCACACATCATGTCATGAGACAAACTTGTGGTTTGATCAAATTTTAGACACCAATTGAAATTTATCGGAGTTATGCAGCTTATTACCAAAGTTTGTCAGACAAGTGTGTGCGGGAGGTTATCTGTGCCATCAAAACCTGACTTAGCGACCATGTCAAGCCTATGCCAAAGGCAATCAGAAGCTTAAGACAATGATCTCGGTATCCATTACAGAGCTCAAGTTCACCAATGAGTGCAATTTGGAGCTGTCTCGATACTCTGACATAGGATAGTACAGACCCATCCCGATCTTTTCAAATCACTTAGTTTGATTTTCAAGTTTTCACACAAATTCAAGTTTCTCCAGCAAGTGTGTAACTCAAGGTATGAGCCGTAGCAACTAAGCATATATATGAAGCAAGTAAAAGATCTTGACACATTCTACACATGCTAGTGCCACAAGTAGTGGTGAACACATTTCATGTTTCAATAAGTTTTAATCAAGTTCACAGTTTGGAAAACAAGCTTAGCTCATAACATGCATCAATTGATCAAGAGGAGCCTAAGCCAAAAGCACATCATGTATATCCATAACATCCCCAACAAGAGCATAGTGTCAATCTAGCTACTATAAGAATGAAGCTCAGGATGCAATATGATACATGATGATATGATATGCAAGTATGATATAAAAACAAAAACAAAGGCTAAACTACAAAGAAAAGCAAAACTAGAATACAACAACCAAAGTTTCCCTCCTCTAAAAAGGGAAACAAACTCCAAGCTCCCCTCGCAAGCGAGCAAACTGGGCTTGGTCAAGTGGTTTGGTGAAGATATCTATGAGCTGGTTTTGGGTATCAATGTGGTGTAGATCGATATCACCTTTCTCATAGTGGTCACGCAAGAAGTGAAAGCGAACTTCTATGTGCTTTGTCTTTGAGTGAAGGACTGGGTTTTTGGCTACACTTATGGCACTGGTGCTGTCCCAAAACAAAGGCACTCGCCTAAACTCTAGCCCAAAGTCTCTCAGAGTAGCTATCATCCAAAGCAACTGGGAACAACAAGCAGCAGCAGCAACATACTCTGCTTCTGTGGTGGATTGGGCGACGCTAGACTGCTTGCGAGAAGACCAAGACACAAGAGAAGATCCAAGAAACTGACAAGTCCCCGAAGTGGACTTCCTCTCAACACGACAACCAGCATAATCCGCATCAGAATACCCACAAAGAGAAAGAGAGGAGGAGGCTGAAAACCAAAGACCAAACTCGGGTGTGAAATGAAGGTACCTGAGGATCCACTTGATGGCTTGACGATGAGACGTGCGCGGCGAAGACTAAAGCGCGCGCACAAGCAGACTACAAACTGGATGTCCGGTCTTGTCGCCGTTAGGTACAGCAGGGACCCGATCATGCTTCGGTATTCCTTCTGGTCCATGGCTTCTCCCTCCTTGTCCTCATCCAGGGCCGTCGTGGTTGACATGGGCGTCGAAAGAGGCTTGGCCTCACCCATATCAAATTTCTTGAGCACATCCTTGGTGTACTTGCCTTGGTGCACGAACGTCCCCTCACGAGTTTGCTTGATTTGCAGCCCAAGGAAGAAACTCAATTCGCCCATCATGCTCATCTCAAATTCCCTGCTCATAGTATCTGAAAACTTGGCAACAAGAGTATGAGAAGAGCCACCAAAGATTATATCATCCATGTATATCTGAACTAAAAGGATGTCTATGCCTTGCTTGAGGAGGAACAAAGTCTTATCTACGGAACCCATCCTAAAACCCTTATCAAGCAAGAAAGCTTTCAAACGCTCATACCAGGCTCTCGGGGCTTGTTTCAAACCATACAAGGCTTTGTGGAGTTTAAAAACATGGTTGGGGTACTTTGGATTTTCAAAGCCAGGGGGTTGCCTCACATAAACCTCTTCCTCTATGTACCCATTCAAGAAGGCACTCTTTACATCCATCTGATACAGCTTGAACCCTTTCGAA
This sequence comes from Miscanthus floridulus, assembly GCF_019320115.1. Lineage (NCBI taxonomy): Eukaryota > Viridiplantae > Streptophyta > Magnoliopsida > Poales > Poaceae > Miscanthus > Miscanthus floridulus. The sequence goes on from NC_089591.1 coordinate 67,374,928, forward strand.
GCTACAAATGCTAAAAGAATCCTAATGGCTTCTAGACGGGCAACAGGAGCAAAGGTTTCTTCATAGTCTATTCCCTCTTTTTGGCAAAAACCCTGAGCCACTAATCTCACCTTGTTTCTCACCACCACCCCATCCTCACTCTGCTTGTTCTTGTAAACCCACTTTGTACCTATGGGGTGGCACTCTGGTGGAGGTGGAACTAAAACCCACACTTGGTTCCGCTCAAAGTTCTCTAACTCCTCGTGCATAGCATTAACCCAATCGGCATTAGATAGTGCGTGTCCAATATCTCGAGGCTCAAAAGAAGCCACGAAAGCAGAATGAGCGAAATGAGAAATATGATAAAACTTGGAACGTGTTACCCTTTCATCGATGTCGCCGATCATGGTCTGAGGAGGATGGTGTCGCTGGATATGTCGAGGTGCACCCAAAGATGAAGTCGCCTCCCCCTCATCCACAGCTGGGGCCTCCTCAATCGATTGAGGAAGCGGCTCGCACGGACCCCATGAAGTAGAGGTGGAGGGCTCGGGGCCGTGAGCCGAAGTGGTCAAAGCTGGCTCGATCGGGGTAGCTGGTTGAGATGGCTTGGGATCATCCCAATCGACGTCATCGTCATCCTCAACGAAAATGCTGTCACCCATCTCTTCATCACCTGCATGTTCAAAGACAGAAATAGAAGAGGGCATGGTTTTGTCGAAGGTGACTTCACAAGTCTCCACGACACAGTTAGTCTCAAGATTAAGCACACGGTACGCATGTGAATGAGAAGCATAACTGAGAAATATACCATCCGAAGATCTAGATTCAAACTTGTCAAGATTACCTTGCTTAAGAATGAAGCACCTGCAACCGAAGACTCGAAAATGACTCACCTTGGGTGGACGCCCAAACCGCAACTCATAGGATGTCTTCTTTAAGAAAGCACGAAGAAAAATGCGGTTTGAAACATGGCAGGCGGTGTTGATGGCTTTAGCCCAGTAACGCCTAGGAGTCCTATGCTCATCGAGCATCGTCCTAGCCATTTCAACCAAAGTCTGATTTTTGCGCTCAACAACACCATTCTGCTGAGGGACATAGGGCGAAGAAAACTGATGTTCAAGACCCAAGGAAGCACAGAAGGTGTCAAACTAAGAGTTTTTGAACTCAGTGCCATTGTCACTGCGGATAGCTCGTATGGCATTCTTTGGTAACTCAGTTTGCAACCTCAAGATCAAGTCACGAGCATGAGAAAACGCTTCATCCTTGCCCTCCATGAAAAACACCCAAGAATAACGAGAAAAATCATCCACGATCACAAGAATGTACCACTTCCCTCCCTCTGACCGAACCCGAGCCGGACCAACAGTGTCCATATGGAGTAGCTCACCGGGTCTCGTGGTCATGACCTGAGTCACTGGAGGATGGGAAGCAGCCACCATCTTTCCATGGCGACAGGGATGGCATACCAGATCCTTCTCAAACTTAAGTTTGGGCAATCCTCAGATCATGTCAAGAGAACTCAACCTCACTAGGAGATCGAAGCTCAAGTGACCAAGTCTCCTATGCCACTTCCACAAATCAGAAGAAGATCCGACAACCAAACAGCGAGAAGAACTGAAAGACTGAGAGAAATCAGCTCTGAAAACTCGACCAAAAGGAACGATCTGACAAACTAGATGTCCCTGAGAATCGAGCACGCGAGAAAGTCCAGTCTTAAAGCGCACCTCAAACCCATCTTGAAGGAGTTGCGAAACAGAGAGCAAATTGAAATGCAGGCTTGAAACCAAAGCAACGTCCTTCAAGATAAAAGACTCATTGACCCAAATGGTCCCACGAGATAGCACCTTACCTTTGCTATTGTCCCCAAATGTGATGTACTCCTTGTATTGCATGGGATCGAGGCTGGAGAACCATTTGGAACTTCCGGTCATGTGGCGCGAATAGCCGAAATCAACAAGCCACGTGTTCTCTAGGCCTCCGCTCTCATTTTCGTCGTTGTCGACGTCGACGTCCTTTTTGAGCTTTGCTCCACCGTCAACCGCCATAGTGCAAAACCCACCACGGTTTGCACCGGCAACAAAGCAGAGACCGTTGAGCTTGTCCTCGCGCTTCTTCTCGGACTCATCGTCGGTCGAGGGAGAAGAAGAGTGATCATCGTCAGAGTCGTCGTCGAGGTCACTGAGGGAGGCGAGGAAGGCGCGTTCTTGAGCTTTGGCCTTCCTGTGGTACGCCTTCTTAATTGCCTCCTTGTCGAAGCCGCCCTTGGCCTTGTGCTTGCCGGAGGTGTAGTCACGCTTATCCTTGCGCTTGCCGAAGTCGTACTTGTTGGTGAAGGGCTTCTTCTTGGGGCAGTGCGCGACAAAGTGGTCTGGATCTTCACATCCATAGCATCCCTCCTTTGGGCCACCACTGCGTCGACGGTTCAAACAGTTGTTGTGAAACCAAGAGAACTGACTGATGACAAGTGCCAACTCATCATCCCCAAGAGACTCCAGCTGCTCCTCTATGACTGACATCAAGCACGACAAAGAGAAAGAAGCTTATGAAGCGTTAGTCAATGAACTTGAACCACTACCTGAGACCAAAGCCATGGTTGGTGCAGAAGGATTCTTGAGCTTGGCTTGGGTTTGGTAGTCGATCTCTGTGGACTTGAGCTTGCTGAAAAGCTCATCGATGGTGAGGGTGTCGTAGTTGGCCAACTCGATGATTGCCGACACCTTCACATCCCATACCTTTCGATCAAGGGCATAGAGAAGCTTGAGCGCCCTCTCATGATCCCTATAAGGTAGGTTGGCCTTGTTCGCTTTCATTTTGTTGACGATAGTCTGAAAGCAGGAAAACATGGCATCGATGGACTCGCCATCAAACTAAGAGAAGTTCTCGTACTCGCGCTTGTACGTCTCGTAGAGTCTGGTCTTGACCTGTGCGGTCCCCTCGTGATAGCTCTGAAGCCTCACCCAGATCTCTCGAGCTGTAGTACAATCGGAGACACGCTCAAACTCAGAAAGCGAAAGACTCGAGAAAAGCACACTACAAGCTTTGCTATTTGCATTGTGCCGATCCTTGTGATCCTGGGTGGTACGGGCCGCAACAGGGAGCACAACGTACGTAGCATCCTCGCAAATTTCCCAGACGAGCCAATCAATCCCCTGGAGATGCGCAGACATGCGGATCTTCCAATAAGGATAGTTGGACCCATCAAAGTGCGGTGGTTTACCGGAACCACGCTCCATGTCGCCTTCGTGGATCACGGACCGATTAAGGTGGAATGATCCTTAACCGGCTCTGATACCAATTGAAGGACCGAAACGACGAACCAGAGGGGGGGGTGAATGGGAGCCTCAAATTTCTTTCGAAATCTTCGACCACTGTCCCAACATCAATCCCCAAAAAGCATACACGAAAGACTTGATGACCACGACCCTAGAGAAGGGTGGATGCTCCCTCAGAACATAGCGGGTCACCACAGAGCAAACAGAACACAGATCGAAGCCCAAACGAGCAAACTCCCAAAAGAAAACAACACTGCTCCTACAAATATCGGACACGTCCGGTATTATATCGGACATGTCCGGTATTTTCAGCAGTAAGCTGACCAAAAGAGAAAAATCCAAAACCCCGTCAAATGGTGTCCAAAAATCATAAAATTTTAACCATAGCTCTTTAGACACCAAGGGAAGGTCTTCACCAAATTTTAGCTCAAAACTCCAAAGTGAGAAATATCGGACACGTCCTAGATCATATCGGACGCGTCCGGTATGAACGAGCAGTTTCTCGGGAAAAATCAAATCAAGCCATAACTTGATCAAATCAACTCCAAATGACTTGAAACTTTGCACAAGGGTTCACGAGCGAGTAGAAAGGCAACCTCTAAAGGATCATGGCCCGAAACAAACTCTAACTCCGTGAATCGAAGGAATTAAAGAATCCCCCAAAAAATAGGTCAAGAACTTAAATTGCTCGGATCTGTGATCTCGTGAGGAATTAGTGGATTTCCTTCAGTGGAAAGCTTCTACTCATGTCATTGATCGATCCAAGGCAACAAGAACGAACCAAAACCATCCCAAAATGAAGAAACGAGAGGGGAAACAAGAAGGGACAAAAGGCGCTCGTGAAGAACACCAAAATCACATCAAGAACACAACTAAATCATGAATCCTGGTGGGCATACGGTGGTTACGGCCACCGATTCCTTCAAAACCAAGTCACAATTTGAGTTGTGGACCTCTCTCATACATGGAAGCAAACTAGAGGAAGAAACCCTAAAGGAGAAAATAAAAACTGGAGGAGGTGAGGGAGATGTGGGCTCCCTCATCCTATTTAACAGGGCTATTACACATTCCCAGTTTTGCCCCTGGATACAAATGAGTTGAACCGCTAAGCCCAAGGGCGTTGTTGTCCAACCCGGTGTAATCTTGATCCGACGGCCACCGCGCCTTCTCATCGGTAGCTTCGCCTCGACGCGAACTCCCCGATGCCGCCACGTGCCGTTCGTCCCTCCTCGGAACCTCCGCCCGGGTTTTGAGGCCCAAACCCATAAACCGTCCATCCGATGGTTTTGAGGCCCAAACCATCAAACCGTCCGCGAGTAGCGTACTCCATACGCGTCCCCCGCCATCCGACGCGTGTCACCGCCGTCCTCGACCGGCTGGCCCGCCAAGTCCTCCTGAGCCTCGCTCGACTCACGCGTCCACCGTCTTGACCCAGTCAACACCGTCACTCCATGTCTTCTTGCACTTGTCGATGTCCCAAGTGTCAACCACCGCGGCTAGTCACCCGGCCTCTGGGTCCCTCGGTCCAAGCCTCACGTCCGTCCTTCACCGCTCCCGGTCTGTCGGCATGGCACGTCCTCCTTAACCTTCACCTCGCCGTCGACCACCGCATCCGAGCTCCACACCTGCACAACACAAGCCAAAAGACATGTCGCACATATAGCTTTCGCCATGGTAGGGTTAGTCATCACTCAACCTACTTCGTAGATCATATTGACAATCACTCATCACAAAACGAACACACAAGGGTACTTGTCAACCTTGTGTTCACAATATCTTGTGTCATCTTTTTGCAAGTTCGTCGTTTTAAAGTGCGGCCCACAATGCCAAAACTACACAAACCATATACCCTATCCAGTGGCACGGATTAGCAAGCGCCTGTAATATATGATTAGAGACTCATACACGTCTTTGATGAGTTGTCACACATGGCAACCGGACGAACCACGTCTCTAATGGCAAAGGGCAGCTATTAGTGACGTGTTCCAATGAAATCTGTATGTAATACAAGACTCATGCCCGAAAAAATTGTTGAGATTGCACTATGTTAGATTTCCTTATCACAGATGCGTCTTAACTCAATTTGCAGACGGGGTTGGACGGTCACTCTTTTTTGCGTCTGCGATGACTGCAAATCACATACATGTGTTTAGTTTAAGCGTCTAAGATGTTGTCTCATTCCAGACAACTCGTCCTTAGTAAACTCGTTTGTGATATATCATGGCCATGAACATGTTTGGACAACACGAGTAACTAATGATACCTTATCATAGACTCCAATCACTTGCTCACGTCTGCTCTTCCCCTCCCACCCCAACCCATTAGTGCCCTCTCTCTCCCTCGCTCATGTATGCTCTACCCTATCACATCCCCTCTCCTCATCTTCTCCTCCACTGCCCCTACTATGCCGCCCCATGCAAATCTGTCCCCGACATCACCTTCTCACCATAGATCACTCGACTCTAGTGTCTTTTTAGATTCACAGTTTCACACGTGGGTCAACGAGTGGCGGTGGGGCTTGAGAGCCAGCATTGGTCTCTTAGCTACTATCTCAAGTACTCCTTGCTTAGACTAGACCCACGAATCGATCACATGCCGAAGCAAGGCGCACATGTTGTTGCATGCGTGCATGCGTTGCGGTCCTCCTGCTATGGCTACCCTGCGGAGCACATCCGCAAGTGTAGGATCCCATAAGATCCCTTAGTGCTCAGTCTATTCTTTCCTTGTCAATTTATTTGGTGCTACAGTGTCTGGGTAGTATGGTGCGGAGGGCAGCTGTGTGGTGGCGACTGCACTGGCAAAGGCAGTGTTATATCGGAAGGGTGTAATAATAATCATTTGATGAGTATACTTTAAAAATCAAAACAAAATTTTTGCCAGTGCTGTACTTGCACAATGATATATTATATAGTAATATACAACCTGTTCACTTACTCGTTTACGATCGTGGATTATAAGCTAGAACAATATTTTTTTCTCACCCCAAACCAGCCCGCAGTAAATAATCCACGATTATTTACGACGAAACGAACAGGCTGATAGTCAGGTAATGCTTACAGTGCTGTACTTGCACAATGATATATTATATATAGTAATATAAGAGATCAGTAGATCACTGACGCATCCCGCACGATTAGTAAATAAACTCTAGTATGATCTACACATATTGTAAAGACCAGATATAGAATAATTTGTAGTAGCCGTCTACTCGACAGGCAAACACGATAGATATGTTACTTAAGATCTTCCCTGAATTTGGCAGTCATGCCGGGAACTAGTACAAATAAATTGATCTAATGGAGGCTAACAGTCATAGCGGTTCTAGTACAAATAAAATAATCCACATAGACTAGGAAATGTTGAGACTACTATTCACACAATGTAAACTATCACTACTGTGATTTGTAAAGAAACTTTTTTCCTTTCAACATACCTCACCTTTATTTTCTTTCCTCTTCTTTTTTTTAGCATGAACCACCTTCTCTCTTCCAAACATATATAGCTTCTGCAAGCTACTATAATAAAGTATAGAGCACCTAATTTTTTTATCCGATCCTACATGATACTTACGACTACAACTAAAAAGGCAGCGTTGGGAAGCCCTTATTCCAGCGCGTTTGCAAAATTTTTGCTTTAGCTGATTACGTCATACGTGGCGATCCAGTGGAGGCCCATGCATGCGCTACTAGTTCGAACCTGACGATCGGGTGCACTTTCTCTTTGTAAAAGCTCATTAAGATGGTGTTTAAATTTAGGGGCTAAAATTTAGAGATGTCACATCAGGGTGTTGTATGGAGGTGTCATATGTGAGTGTTCGGATAGTAATAATAAAACAAATTACACAAGTCCTCGGTAATCCGCGAGAGAAAATTTATTAAATCTAATTAATCCGTCATTAGCACATATTTACTGTAGCACCACATTGTCAAATCATAGACTAATTAAGCTTAAAAATTTGTCTAATAAATTAGTCGTAATCTGTGCAATTAGTTATTTTTAGTCTATATTTAGTACTCCATTCATGTGTCAAATATCCGATATGATAGAGGCTAAACTTTAGAGGAGAAACTAAACAAGACCTAGAACTAAACAAGACCTAAGCTACGTTGCTGAGTAACGCTCAACGTGTCTCGTCATGTCTAGAGGAACCTTTTTCTGCTATCTATGCGCTAATGTTGACGACAGCAAATCACTCTAGCGTCACACAAATCATCGGCGTGTTCGCTGGTTGGTTTCTGGGCTGGTTTGGGCTGACTGGTGCTGGTTTATTGTGAGAGAGAAATACTGTTGACTGGTTGAATAAGCCTGACCGAAACCAACAAATGAACAGGGTGCATATGTCATGTGTTAGGCTCACTCCCTCGGATCCAAGCATTATTGTTGATTCTAGACTTATATTATTACTATTAACTGGAACCTCTTGTTTTCATTTTCAGCTTGTGTCCTCTACTCTAACAATTATGGTCTGATTTTCCACTTGTGAGGATGAAGCCAGATGTTGTGGGGGTATTAACCTCTATACCCTTACGGCTAGGCTTGGGCCAGCCCGGATCAGGGGGTTCGGTCCACTAGAAGACGACGCGCGGCCTGATCAACCTGTTCGGAGTCCCGCGCAAGGAGTCAAAACAGATTTAGGAGATCAAGCAAGATCCTAGGTCGGTTAGAATAGGAATCCTTATCCGGCCACCTATGGTAATTGTAACTGGCTAGGATTAGTTTCCAGATCTGTAACCCTGTCCCCCGGACTATATAAGGCGGGCAGGGACCCCCCTCTAAAAATCATCTTTCATTGACATACAACAATACAATCAGACGCAGGTATTACGCCTTCTTGGCGGCCGAACCTGCATAAAACCTCATGTCTGTCTTGCGTCACCATCTTGTTTGTGGCTTACGCATCTGTCTGCCGACAATCTACTACCTTGGGCATACCCCTAGGTAGACTGCCGACCATATTTCGTCGACAGTTGCGCGCCAGGTAGGGGTCCCCTTTTAGGGGTTGTGCGTGCTTGATCTTCCGGCGAATCAGATGGCAATTTTCTTTATCTATACATCGTCCACGACGACTCGGCTCCTCGCGGCAGGCTTCCCTCGGCAGTGTTGCATGAAGATCTTGATCGACGTATCGGTGGGCCTTGGCCCTTGGCAACGACGCCGCTCGTAGCGACCACACATCAAGACCCATGATACCCCAAGCCTCCGTCGGACAAGACTTCGTGGTCAGCGCACCGTGCGGCAAGGCAGATCAAGCAAGGAGCAAACACGTGCATGCTTTGCATGTACCTCCAATCTCTGATAACAAGACGATCCAGATTCATGAACGACGTAGCTGAAGGTCATGCAACACTAATCAACCAGCAAGCAATCAAGGACAAATACATCTACAAGACATGCAAGTTAGCTGAGTCAGGCTTGCATGCATATGCATCACTTGTACGGAGTATTTTCTAGCAGCAAGCCGACCAGCGAGCGACGCCGAGCTCCGACCACCAGACCACGTCGACCACGGATCACGTCGACCACGTCCCGAGCGGCTCCGCCGAGCTCCGACCACCGGATCACCAGACCACATCCCGAGCGGCTCCGCCGAGCTTCGACCACTAGACCACGTCCAGAGTGGCTCCGCCAAGCTCCGACCATCAGACCATGTCCAGAGTGGCTTCGCCGAGCTCCGACCACCAGACCACATCCCGAGTGGCTCCACCGAGCTCTGACCACCAGACCACGTCCCGAGCGGCTCCGTCGAGCTCCGACCACCAGACCACATCGCAATGATGATCGCCACGAAGAACGGCGCTATGACAACCGTGACCACCGTCACAACAGGCCAAAAAGTACAAGGATCGGACAACTTTATCGCCATCGACCAAATTTCTATCCAAAGATAACTACACTTCTAATATTTATATTTAATATAATTTTCATTACGACGTTTCTCCACAACCGCCTGGTCATGATTATTCTTCAAATAGCGTTTCTCCATGTATACCATCTTAAATATAACATACAGCTATACTTAGTGCAAATCCTCGACCAGTCATGTTGACGCTCGATGCCTCTAGAGACGGCCCTGTCTCCGGCTCCTCCCTACACGTGCACGAGCGTCTGCCCTCTACGTTATGGTTGGTCGGCAGCGGCTCCCTAGCAACGCTTTGTTCTTTCTACACGTGCACGGGCTCCACGCCCCGCGTTATGGTTAACGGGCTAACTAGGGCTGGAGACTCAGCTACATACTAACTGGTCGGGCGGTTTATATTAAGTATAAACACAAACTTCATATTAACACTGATGTTTACAAAGCACCAACTGCTTTATCACATCATGCTCATTTGCAAATGACTGCTGAGCGTTGTTTCTTCACCGCTGATTTTTTCTCCATAATTTATTATTTTGTACATCATGTACTACCATTCTACATATTTATCTACAGGAATTTTGAGCTATGCTCGGAGACTTTGTCGCTCGCTTCTCGACCTACGCTCGGGGACTGCCTCGATCACTCTCCGACCACAGCACGGGGACTTCGTCGCTCGCTTCTCGACCTACGCTCGGGGACAGCCTCGATCACTCCCCGACCACAGCTCGGGGACTTCGTCGCTCGCTTCTCGACCTACGCTCGGGGACTGCCTCGATCACTCTCCAACCACAGCTCGGGGACTTCGTCGCTCACTCCTCGACCTATGCTCGGGGACTGCCTCGATCACTCTCCGACCACAGCTCGGGGACTTTGTGTCTCAACTACATGCGATTGGCGACTCACATACAGTTGGGATATTCTTTCTCGTTTAGACCTTGCTACAAGGCTCATACCTCACCTTCTAGCAAGCTTGGGGACTACATCGGTACGATGCACCTATCGGTGCATCTCGTATCGCCTATACGACGATTGGATTCTCAACTTAACTGGAATTCTTTTTAGACCCTGGCACCACGTGTCTACGTCACCTACTACCAGGCTCGGGGACTAAGTGGGCACACTTCACCTTGTGGTGAACGTGTTTGTTTTTCGACCCCTACGCCTCTGATGATCAAAGACGCTACGCTTCAAGACGCACTTACATTTCTTTTCAGAAATACAAGTGGGCACACTTCCCAGGACGGAAAATCTTTTTTCTTTCTTCTTAAGAGCACCATACATTCTTCGGACAACCTACTTCTCCGGCAACAACGGTGGTCGGAGATGTCAAGAACTCAAGCCTCACTATTCGGAGAAGGTTAAAATGGCGTGTCGCATCAGAATACATGGCGCTCGGAGACTAGCTGTGGGGGATATACCCCCGGGTACCACAAGATGGTACATGGGCCGCACCATCCGAGGTGGCCCGGCCCGTAAGATCAAGGCGTGCACATCAAGATTACAAGTTGTACTAGATATTGTAATAGTACCAAATTGGATACTTTACTTGTAACCTTGTCTCTTCGGAGTATATAAGGAGAGACAAGGGTCCCCTAGAGGACAGGTTAATATGTATACATCTCAATACAATACACCAAAGACACTAGGACATAGGGTATTATGTCAACCAGATGACCCGAACCTGTCTAAATCGCTGTCTCTGCGCCTTGTGTCACCATCTAGTTCCTGATTACACGCACCATCTACCGACAATCTACCACCACGGGCACCCCCCTCGGTGGACTGCCGACCATATTTCATCGACAGTGGCATGCTAGGTAGGGGTCCCCTTTTAGGGGTTGTGTGTGCTGATCTTCCAACGAATCAGATGGTGATTTTCTTCATCAACATCATCCATGGAACCTAGCTTCCGATGACATCGATGCTCATGCCGGCCCTCATCATCGACCATCAATATCATCCACGGTGTCATGCCCCAACATGACATCGGGTGCAGGCGGGGCGTCGATTCCTAGTTGCTGCCTCATCTGCTATGAAGCTGATCACATCGGCCTACGTGGCGTGATCTGCTCCAACCGACCTCCGACCCACTAGATCCTACTCCTGACTCAGACCAGCAAAGGCCAAGATGATCGTACCTATCTCCCATGGAGACGATAATAGGTCTTCAGGACTCCAAGCAGCCAACGTAGCCAGTTGCTATGGCGACAATGCAGTGGCTACCCAATACCCTAGAAACCCAGGCAGTTCATGATGATATACAAGCTTATCTGACGGCGGCTATGGCCTAGACCACAGAGATTGTAAATCAAGCCCAGGCTCCATCCATCTCAGTCGAATCAAGCCACAGCCGCTAGTACTCAAGTCACTCACAGCCACCCAACCAACGTGGCTCGCGCAACAACTGACTCGTTAGACAACCGTCATGGTGGAAATGGTGGTCATGATGGTGGTCGGGATGACAACCGTTGTTGGGAGGACAACCGCCACGGATGTTCGGGACGACAACCACCGAGACAACCGTGATAATCGCCGCGATAACCACGGTCGCAGGGTTAATCAGGATGGCAACCGAGATCGCCATGATGGCAATAACGATCTCCGCCATTACCTCAGAGGACGTGATCTACGCGATTGCATCAACCAAAGAGCCAACTGATCGTGCATCCCACAAAAGCTATCGCCGTATGGAATATGATACTGCCCACGGCCCACCGAGTTTGAAGTAGTTTACTCCGCACCTTCGCCAAGTCATATGGCCCAAGAACTTCATGCTCGAAAAACTTCAGAAGTACGACGGTAAGGAGAACCCCGAATTATGGGTCATGCTCTATGAAACTACGTGCAGATCAGCCATGGCTGACGAGCACTGTCATGTCTAACTACTTCCCAGTCGCTGTTGGCCATGCAGGTCACCAATGGCTGGTCAGCTTGCCAGCGAACTACTTTGATTCTTGGCAAGAGCTCAAGCAAGCCTTCATCGACAACTTCATTGCTACTTGTGAGCAACCCAGCAACAAATATGATCTGCAGTGGATTCGAGATCGGAAAGATGAGCCACTGCATGAGTACGTCCGGTGTTTCTCGGAGATGCGCATCAAGGTCCCATCAATCTCCGACAATAAGGCAATCGAGGCTTTCATCACTGGCCTCCGCTTCCATGACGCCCTAAGGGACAAGCTCCTCCACAAGAGACCTGAATCAGTCACAGCACTCCTGGCCACCACTAAAAAATATGCGGACGCCGACGACGCTAAAAAGATAATTATCGAAGAAATAGCAAGGGTTCCACGCTCCGACCACCCCCCACACCACTGATGACTACCATAGCAATCGTGGTCGGAACGACAATTTTGACCGCCGCAACCAGCGCAACAACTCCTACGACCACCGTGACCAATGTAATCAGCGGCGTAACCGCCGAGATGATTACAGGGGCAAGCATGCTCGGGAAGACGACGGTGAGGTCAACACCATCAAAAAGGTGGCAGACGTCGTAACTACAAAGAAGACTACACCAAAGCATTGAAAGGGCCCTGCCAGCTCCATCCCAAGTCAAACCATACCATGGAGAATTGCCGCATTCTCATGTCTATCTACACGCGTCAACAGGCTCCGGATACGTCCGACAAGCCTAACGATGCAGGGGAATAGCGCAACGAGGACAACGACAATGAAGACGCAGATCCCCGTCACAAGTACGTCAAGCCAACCGATCACGTGCACACCATCATTGGAGGCAAAGTGTCCATCGAAACCAAATGAGAACGCAAGCTGCTCGCCCATGCTTGCTTGAACGTGGCCAACACCGACAACCTCATCGCCGATCCGTGGCTCCCTCCTTGGTCTCACCGCGAGATCTCCTTCAGCAGAAAGGACCAATGGGCCGCAATACCTGAGCCAGGACATTTTCCTCTGGTCCTCAATCCTTGTGTCAACAAGGTTCAGTTCGACAAGGTGCTGATTGACGGCGGTAGCTCCATTGATATACTGTTCAAGAATAGTCTGCCAGCCCTGAAGATAACCTAGGCGTATCTCAAGCCATACGAGGCACAGTTCTGGGGTGTTCTCCCCAGACAGAGCTCTACACCTCTCGGGCAGATCACGCTACCTGTGCAATTTGGGACCCCAGACCACTTCTGCACTGATTACGTCAACTTCGTGGTCGCTGACTTCGACGGCACCTACCATGCTATCCTAGGTCGATCATCACTCACCAAGTTCATGGCTAATACCTCATTATAGGTATCTGGTGCTCAAGATGCCTACCAAGAAAGGAGTTCTAACCCTCAGGGGCAACGTATACGCAGCTTATACCTGCGAGGGACGACAGCTTCAAAATAGCAGAGGCTCACAACCTCTCTATTCGCATGGCTGAGACCATGCTCGATGCCAAGAAGACCTCGGTCGACCACCTAGAGATCCTAGAGCTCAAGGCTCCACGCAAGAACATCAAGTCCAAGGAGCACAAGGTGATCCAGCTGGTCGACGGTGATCCTAGTAAAACGGCCCTTATCGGGGCCAACCTAGATCCCAAATAGAAAGACGCGCTCGTCAGGTTCTTGAGGAGCAACGTGGATGTGTTTGAATGGAAACCTACTGACATGCCCGGTGTACCTCGGAACTTGATCGAGCACTCCTTGAATGTCAATGGCAAGGCCAAACCTATCAAGCAGAAGCTACGACGGTTCGCTTGCGACAAGAAGGAGGCGATTAGGGTAGAAGTTACACGGCTTTTGGCAGCCGGATTTATCAAAGAAGTGTATCATCCGGAGTGGTTAGCCAACCTGGTTCTTGTACGCAAAAAGAATAATGAATGGAGAATGTGCAGTTGATTATACTGATCTCAACAAACACTACCCTAAGGACCCCTTTGGCTTACCTCGCATAGACGAGGTCGTAGATTCAACCGCCGATTGCGAGCTGCTTTCATTTCTTGATTGCTACTCTGGTTATCACCAGATCGCTCTCAAAAAGGACGACCAGATCAAGACATCTTTTATCATGCCTTTCGGCGCCTACTGTTACACGACCATGTCGTTCGGGCTTAAGAACGCCGGGGCTACCTACCAACGCACCATATAGGCCTGCCTCAAAGACGAGATAAAAGACGACCTCGTCGAGGCTTATGTTGATGATGTAGTTGTCAAAACCAAGGAAGCACATACCCTTGTTGACAACTTGGAACGTACCTTTGTAGCCCTTCATACATTCCAGTGGAAATTAAACCCAAAGAAGTGCATCTTTGGTGTTCCTTCTGGTATATTGCTTGGCAATGTTATCAGTTATGATGGCATACGCCCTAACCTGGAGAAAGTCAAAGCTGTCTTAGACATGAAGCCGCCCAAAAATGTGAAGGATGTCCAAAAGCTTACCAGATGCATGGCTGCCCTTAGTCATTTCATATCAAGATTAGGAGAAAAAGGACTACCATTTTTCAAACTACTCAAAGCATCCAAGAAGTTTGAGTGGTCAGAGGAAGTAGACGCTGCCTTCACACAGCTGAAACAATACCTTACATCACCTCCGGTCCTCACTGCTCCCAGAGAAGATGAAACTCTCCTACTTTACATTGCAGCAACTAATCGAGTGGTCTCCACTACCATGGTGGTCGAGCGCGATGAGCCTAGCCACACCTACAAGGTACAGCGACCAATTTATTTCATCAGTGAGGTACTCAATGAATCCAAGACTAGGTACCCACAGATTTAGAAACTGATCTATGCCATACTGATAACATCCCAAAAGTTGAAACATTACTTCGACGGATATCGTGTGGTGGTCATGACCGAGTACCCTCTGGGAGACATCATTTGCAATAAGGATGCAAACGGGCACATTGTCAATTGGGCATTGGAGCTATGCCCTTTCTCCTTGGAATTTGCAAGCCGTACTACAATCAAGTCTCAGGCACTTGTCGATTTCATCGTCGAGTGGACAGACTTAAGCACGCCTGCCTCTTAGGGGCCCGATGAGTATTGGAAGATGTACTTCGACGGCTCTCTCAACATCGACGGCGTAGGAGTAGGAGTTCTTTTCGTGTCACCATCCAAGGAGCAGCTCCGATATGTCCTCAGGATTTATTTCCCAGCATCTAATAACGCCACTGAGTATGAAGCATGCTTACATGGTTTGCGCATTGTGGTCAAGCTTGGTGTTAAACATCTCTATGTCTATAGAGACTCGGCTCTGGTCATCAACCAACTCAACAAGGACTGGGACACGACCAGCGAAAAGATGGATGCATACTGCAAATCGATCAGAAAGCTGGAAGGCAAGTTCTATAGCATCGAGTACACACACATGGTCCTGGGACAAAAATCAAGCAGCAGATGCGCTATCAAAGTTAGGATCATCCCGAGCTAAAGTCCCACATGGTGTATTCTTCCAAGACCTGCTCACGCCTTCCATCGAAGAGGAAGATCCCACGGTCGACAAGCCTCTAGACCAGTAATTGGTGGCTATGGTTCTAGCGTCGAGCACCACTGAGCCACCTCCGACCACTCATGAGCCCGATAGGAGAGTACTTTCCATCAAGTACCTGACAGATGGCAGCGGTTACACTGATCGGACAAAAAACGAGCGCCTGATGTGTCGCAGTAAGCAGTATCTGCTCGTCAATGGCAAGTTATGGCGCAGGAACACAAAGGAGGAAATCTTGATGAAGTGTATAACCCAGGAGGATGGCAAACATCTCCTAGACCAAATCCACTCTGGCTCCTGTGGCAACCACGTGGCCTCGAGAATGCTGGTTGGCAAGGCTTTCCGAGTAGGGTTCTATTGGTCGTCAGCGGTAGCCGATGCAGAGAAGCTAGTCCACCACTGTGAGGGTTGTCAGTTCTTCGCCAAGAGAATCCACATACCAGCACATGAGATCCAGACAATACCAGCCTCTTGGCCCTTCGCATGCTGGGGACTAGATATGATCGGGCCCTTCAAACCAGCTCCTGGGAAATTTACATGTGTCTTTGTGCTAATCGACAAATTTTCTAAGTGGATAGAGTACATGCCTCTGGTACAAGCATCCTCAAAAAAGGCTATCACGTTCCTCGACCAGGTCATCCATCGCTTTGGCATACCCAACAGCATCATCACTGATCTGGGTACTCAATTCACCGGGAACACTTTTTGGGACTTCTACGATGAAAGGAGCATAGTAGTAAAATACGTCTTGGTGGTGCACCCTAGAGCTAATGGTCAGGTCGAGCGGGCAAACGGTATGATTTTGGACGCATTGAAGAAGAGGATGTACAGAGAAAATGACAAAGCTCCCGAAAGATGGCTCAAAGAGTTACCAGCCGTGGTCTGGGGCCTCAGAACTCAGCCCAGTCGTAACACCGGCGTCTCACCATACTTTATGGTTTACAGTGCTGAGGCAGTCCTCCCAACAGATATAGCTTTCAGATCAGCACGGGTAGAGAACTTCGAAGAAGGCAAGGTCAATGAAGTGCGGGAGCTAGAAGTGAATAGTGCAGAAGAGAAGCGGCTCGATTCTTGCGTACGTACAGCCAAATACCTTGCTGTTTTATGCAGGTACTACAACAAGAATGTTAAAGAGTAGTTTTTTGTGGTCGGGGACCTGGTCCTGAAGTGGAAGACGAATCAGGCTGGTGTCCATAAACTCACAACTCCATGGGAAGGGCCCTTCATGATCAAGGAAGTCACACGATCAACATCTTACAGGTTAGCTCACCTGGACGGTACGGACGTACCCAATTGATGGCACATCGATAAGCTTAGGTGTTTCTATGCTTAACTATTAAGATATGTACTCCTCTTGTACTTTCGATTTAATTCAATAAAGCTATTATGATTTCTCCGACCACTCTGATGTGTCACTTCGAATTTTACAGTTATTCTAACTTAGCCAGTCAAAGCCGACCACCATTCCTTCCTAGGTTTTCAAAGCAGGCCCTGTCTCTGGTTCCTCCCAACGCATGCATGGGATCCGCTCTCTATGCTACGGGTGATCGGCAGGTTCCCCCCTGGTTTGACTTGTCCACGTCTACATGTGCACAGGTCACGCACCTCACACTCTGACCACATGGTAAACCAGGGCCGTACAAACTTTTTAGGATGATGTGTCGACTAAACTGGTACAACTAAATAGAACGCTAACATGTTCTCACTTAGTTACACCAACACGAGTTTCAAGCTTAAATACGTTTTATACAAAACAAACAAGCTTATGATGATATACAGTTATGTTATTACAAGCTTGCCTGAAAAGGTACAAGTTTACAATAACACAACTACATCTTCTTCTACAGCTATAGCCTATCCTATTGGCTGGTCGGGGCAAGTGGCACCTGCTGCTCGCTGCTCCTGACATCTTGCTCGAGTCTCGGAGACTCTTGTACTGGTCGAGCTGAAGAAGATGGCCCCACCGATGCCTGGCTGGTCGAGACCACAGGCTTCATCGGTTGGCTTAAAACTAATGGTGCTTCCAGCTGACTCGTTGATGGCGTACCCTATGCAGGTGCTTGTCCCGCCTCCACATAGGTTAATATCACCAATTATTTTTGCCGACAAGTCCAACTGGGTCATCCGAAGCTCCTTAGCCTTGTCTAGATCTACCTCCTTCGGGTACCCAGCCTCCAGGCGCTTGAGATCGATCAAGGGGTAGTGGGCACACACCATGCTTAGCACATGTGCGCCTATGTACTCACCCGCCTCCTTCACAAACTCTTGAAACCATCCCCATGCCTTTCGGCATCTCTCGACCAGTCCAAGCTATGGCGTCCTTGGCACTTCCTCTATAAGCGCTAGGTCAATAAGGTTGAGGACGGGCAAAATGCCAGTTGCCACTTCCTGGCACCGATTCTTCCATGTGTCCCGATCCTCGGTGATCTCCAGGCATCGCGCCTTCCAGCCATCACGATCTTTCATCATGGTTTCTAGATGCTTCTTGGCATTAACTTTTAAAACTGCAAACCACACAAGACTGTGGTAGAACCTCCTAAGAGATCTGGACCACGTGCACCTATCGTTGTCTTAACAGACCTCAGATAGCGTTCATGAGTTCCCAACAACTCAACAGGTCTGTCGGGTGTCCTCGGGAAACCTGAATCATCCATGATTCTCTTTTCAAACAGGATCCCAATCACAGACATTACAGATTACAACAGTTTATTCAAATATATACATCGGAGTAAAGATAGCGGAAGTCTTAAGGTAACATAGTTTACAAACCAGTTGTTTTTAAACTTACAATACCATAAGTGTCATACAACCATAGTAGCGGGATAATATTACATTAACTTTATTTATCATACAAACTAGTGCCTTGTCCAAAGGCCATTCATCACTCCTCATTGTCATTGACTTCAAACACAGACATGCAGCAGTGACCAAAACAAGCCTGCGCATGCGACTCACCTACAACAAGGGTTAACAAATCCTGAGTACAAAGGTACTCAACAAGACTAACCCGACGTAACGGGGTGTAATACTTTAGAGATGCAGGGTTTTGGGGCAAGGTAAGGATGTAGCAAGATTCAAAAGTTCTTTGCCAAAAGCTTACTATTCTTCATTCTATTTTCAAGTTTTACCCCTAATTTCTTTTAGTTCATTATCTCAACTAAATGTACATTTCCCATATTCTATTCTTTCTCATTCCATCCTTTTCTTATATTTTAGTAATTCACCAGTCCTGCATTGCTTCTGTAATGAATCGAGTCTCCATATCCGTGGAGCACCGGCAATTCGAATTGATTCAAGTCCCAGCTGGGGATTCCTTATCACACGACATATGTAGAACTTAATCTTGCATATATCAACCTCGCTACCGGATCCTCCTATACTAAGCCATCTCCACGCCACCCGAGAGTACAGCACGCCTCAAATCTGGCCACATTCCAGCCACGAGGGTACACACTACTCCTGCCATCTCTCCACTCCCAGTGCGTGGGCATTCGTCTTAGTATCAGATTAGCCGAAGTAGGCTTACCGGAGTATGTGACCAGTACTACAAAGTGTCTCGTTCAGAAGATCCACAATGAGTGGCCTTTAAGCGACATAGTCGGCAACATTACCCAACATTCAAGATAAGTCACCCGACTAGTCTCTAGTTCATTCAATCTTCTTTCTTTCTTTGGCCAGTATGCCATCTTTGATTGTATCAAAACTTTTACTTTGAAAGCCTACACTAAGCATTCTACGCCTTTGTAAATGAAATCATCTTCAAGGATGGTAAACAATTAACAAGGTAGGCAATGCATCAAGTAGGTAATATTTGAAATAATCAACTTAATGCAATAGGTAACATAGGTGATAAACTTTTCAAATTAACAAGGTAAGGGTTTAATGCATAAACCGGGGCTTGCCTTCGTTGACGATCTCGGGTTCTGGATCAGTACCACAATTATCGAATCCCAAGACAACCGGGGATTCTTCCATAACTTGCTCAACTAGGATTGGTTCACTCTTGGATTCTACATGAAATAATAGCATATGCTTCAACATGATGATAATGTAAACATGATGCTTTCATGGTGCATGAAATGTAAAAACACCTTGAATACGACTTTCCTTCACGGTACAGTTGCAAGCCAACAAAACCAACTTGCAATTCTACCATCAAGGTCCACATAAGTGACTTAACCAAATTGATCTTGAATCCCTACTGGTCACAAAACATGACCAAAATAAGATCAAACACTAATCTAACACTTAGGGTTTACTTTCATCCATTTTTGAATTAATTTGGAAATAAGTCCAAAAATGAACTTGTTCCAAATGACCTAAAAATTTTATGTAAGCTTCCTCATGACAAATTAGTGTACCAAAACAAATTTCATAATTTTTGGAATTATACAGTGGCCTACAAAAATCATGAAAATTGCATTTATCAATTAATTGACTGAATTTTTGAACATTAAAAGTTTATTCCAATTTCAAGTTTCATATTTTTAAACCATACTAGAGCATGTACAGAGGCTACACACAAAATTTCAGAATTTTTGGAGCTATTATTATTTTTCTACAAATTCCCAAAGTTTTAGCACTATTCACAATTTCAGAAAATACAAAATCGCACTGTTCTTCTTGCTCTCTCGCACTGACAGCCAGGCCCCGCTTGTCAGTGACCCAAAGAGGACACACGGCTGCGCTGTCTGCTCCGATCGGCAAAACGCGCCGGCGGCGGAGCTCTGGCGAAGCAGACCGCACCTACATGACCTACTCTTTCCCCCGAACCGATCCCAGCTATCAGAAAGGCAAAAGGCGCACCGGAGATAGCTCCATGCCGGGCATGGTGGCTTGGGCACGACGGCGTACGACGTAACCACGACGACATTGTAGTAGAGACTAAAGCGAAACGATCTTCACGTTTAGGAGCTCACCGTGATCACATAGGTAGACTCGGTGAAGGCAGAGACATACTGGATCAACGGGACCTCGGTGAGACCGATGATGGCGGAGCTCCGGCCGGCTCCGAAGAAAACGATGTCGCGCGGTGGCGCTATCTGGCTAGAGGCAAGGCGAGCAGGTCAGGAACGAGCGGTAGGGCAAGGCAGAGCTTCTAGCCAACGCAATTGACCCTAGGTACTACGGCGAGGACGAATTTCGCGAGCGCGGTCAGGACACCGGCGGCGAGCAGTCGACGGGAAACTGAGGAACGACGACGGCGTGCTCCTATTTATAGAAAGAAGGAAGGCATGCGGTGTCGACAGCACACGAGCGAGCTCACCACGGAGGCATCGGCGTGTCACCGCGCATGAAAGCGGCGAAGAAGGTCGGCGGCGAACAGCGGCGTGTCGCCGGTGGCAAACAGGTGGTGTTGATTTTATTTTTGAATTATTTACAGAACTGCCACTGAGTCCATTTTTCAAATTACTCTCAAATTTTCTAAAGAAGTTGAAAATCTCCAAAAATGAAAGTTGCTCAATTTTTCAAACTCTACAACTTTGCTTCTATGAACATTTTCAAATTCTACCTCCATTTTGAAATTTGAATTTGGGGTGCATTTGAGCATTTGAATCATTTAAAAATTACTCCAAATTTTATATATAAACTTGAAAAACTTTGAATACCAAAGTTGATCCACATAAAATAATCTCCAACTTTGCTTTTTGCCTCCACCCCAAATTCCACATGGATTTTGAATTAGTCAAAAGGGGCAGAAAGGACTTTTATAATTTGAATTTGAATTCAAATTTGATCTGTCTTTCTTTTACTTAAATTTTGATTTTTGACCAGTAACATGGCCCATTAGGGTTATTTGAGTCAAATGTCACATGGCCTCACATGATCACATGAAATTGGACCCTTGTGGTCATGATCTTTATTTAGGGTTTTGAAACACATCACATGAAATAACAACATTATGAAATAAGGCTTATTTAGTCAATGCATTCCAAAATTTTCTACTTATGAATGCTTTGCAATGCTCATGATGACATGGCAAGTTTTAGTGTTAGGTCAAAACACCAGAGGTGTTACAAAGACATTAAAATGTCATGCCACGATAAGATAAGGCAGGCAACAGAGTGAGCAAGGTGGTCTGGAACACTTACTTTTCAGTTCCTCCTTCATCTTGGTTGTGCGGTCTCAGAGTTGCGACTGGTCATGCACCAGTTTCTTATTGTCCTCCTTCAAGCGACCACACTCTACGGCCACACAACTATTCTCCTCTTGGAGATGGACTACTTCGGCTTCTAAGCCTACACTACAGCTGTTACTACCAACAATGCAACAACACGTGTCATGCACTTATTGTGATAAAGTGACAACTTATTTTTTCCTGCTCTTTGTTACTGAGCTGGATGACCAGGTTCTGGTTCTACGCCTCTTGCTCCGTCCTCTCTTGGTTAGTGGCTTCAAGTTGGTGGCGCAAGCGTTCCACCTCGGCCGCCAGTTCTTTATTGCTTGCTATGATCCCCTCAATCTGGTCGAAGCACTTCTTTTAGTACCTTGCGGTCTTCATTAAGTCCTGCATGTAAAAAGCTAAGTAAGACAGTTTGACTGGATAGCAGGATTAGGTGGTCAAGCAAAACATACCTGGACTTCTGTCACCAGACGTTTCGCCGCTTGTTCAACTTTCATGGTCTCTTCGACCTCTAGGATTTCCTCATGAACAACCCATTGGTCGTTCCACCAGCGCGGTGACACATATACATGTTGTCGTTTGTCCTAGGGACGGCCCAGGACCTCCTCTACTTTGTCCTCTTTGGCCTCTTCTTTGGGTAGCGGTGCTGGTCTGGAGTTTGCAGCTTCTGCGATCACTATGGCCTTCCCACGGGCCGTAGCATCGACAAACATGCTCTGTGCCACCTCCGGCTGCTGCTCCTCGGTTTGGTCTATTTCCCTTGGTGTTGAAGTATCCCCCTCAGTAGGGTTAGTGCTCAGAGCAACTGTACTTGGCTTGGCTCTCCCCTCGACCACCTGCTCGGGGACTGTTGTCTGGCTGCTAGTCTGCTGAGGCTCCAGCGGACTTTCTGCTATAGGTTCTTCCATGGCCGGCTGCTAGGCAGTTTTCTCTGACATTGCTGGCGGAGCCATGCCGCTCCCGGCTAGTTGGTCGGGATTTTTGGTGGACGCCGACCTAATATATCCAAGATAAGTTCAGAAGACCACAGTATTCAATATAAATTGAAAGCTAACATCAAGGTTACAAGTACTTACATGTTGGAAGCATGGAATGATGTGGTGAAGGCGTGTCTCTTCGGCCGTGCTTGCTCTGCATGCTCTGCAGGTGCCACCTGGTCTCCCTCTATGACCAGCACTGGTGTCGGGGCTTGATGCTCGACCCCTTTGCCGCTTGTCCTCGGTGCTGCGGGGGTATGTGATGTGAGTCCCACTGGCGCAGAGGAGCCACCTTGCTCCGTCGACTCCAGTTGCCTCCTCCTCTTTCGAGGGACAAGCCAAAAGATGCCTGCATCCTTTGTGTCATCGTCCGACAAAGTCATGATCGCCTGACGATGCTTGCTGGTCACCGGCTGCTTACTAGTAGCTCTGGCCGCTACTTCCTCACCAACTCCGAGCATGGCCCAGTCCACGTCCTCGCCCCCGATGCTAGTCTGGGTGGTCGGGTAAGCAACTTACGGCCAATCTACACCAGGGGGTGGCGACACAAACACTGTCGCTCTATCCCGACCATTAACCTAGGAAAAAATAGGCGATCATACAGTAAGTTTCTACTACAAAATGAGACTACGGGTACAAAGCAAGTTAAGTTACCTTTGGGGGAGGTCGGGCGAGCTTGAAAGCGTGCTCGATGGCGCTCAATCTAACATAATTTGGATCAGCTAAGTTGAATAGCTCTCCAATTCTGGCTCTGATTTCGATGTTATCGAGCGCCTCCTGCCTCGTTCTTGTTGGATCTACGCTACCTTGGTACTCGTAGCTGGGATGTATCCTCCTCTGGTAGGGTTGGATCCTTCGGCTGATGAAGTTCCCAACCACGCTCGGACTGTCTAGTTTCTTCCACAGGATCATCCCAAGAAGTTCTGAGATCTATTCCAAGTGCTCGGGCTTCTCTGACCAGCTGTTCTTCTTCTTCGAAATAAACCCCACGTCGCACAGTGTGATCATGTTTGGCTCTTCGCGGATGTAGAACCACTTCTTGTACTAGTCATCAAGCGACGTGTTCCAAGGGCAGTGCAGGTACTGGGCCTTCATCCTGTCATGAAGATTGAGGTACACACCTCTGGCTATCTTTGATCCACTGCTTCCTTTCTTCCACAGACAGAAAACATGGCAAAAGAAGTCAAAATGGGGCTGAAAGCCACCATATGCTTCGCAAAGTTGAATGAAGGTGGAGACAAGAAGAATCGAGTTGGGATGCAGATTGCAAATCCCAACCTCATAATACAAACAGAGCCCCTGAAGGAAAGGGTGCACTGGGACCCCAAAACCCCGCTTGAAGAAATCTTTGAAAACCACAATCTCACCTGGTTGTGGATCAGGGTACCCCTTGCCCTCCGACATGCGCCATCCTATGAGTTCCTTGTTGTGGAGTACTCCCATGATGACGAGGTCTTCGATGGTCTGCTCGTCGCTTCTTGATTTCCACCACTCCTTCGCCATGACTCCGTCTTTCTTCTGGGCGTCACTCTTTGCCATGAATCCACCCTTGCTGATGGAGGTGGATATGGTGGAGGGGTGATTGGTGATGATTTTGGAGGTATTAGGGTTGGCAAGAGGAAGAAGAAGGCTGTGGCGGCGAATGGTAATGGGGATCGGTAAAAAGTAACTTACCAGTTCTATATTATAAATAACCAAGCGTTCTGCTGTTTCGTCTACCCAAGATTCTTGGGAGACATGCGCACGCACCGCAGACGGTTATTTTCACAACCTCGAGATCTATGCCAATATATGCGCCTCTTCGTTATCAGTGTATGCGCCTCTTCGTTGCTAGTGTGAGAGGGCCCACACTGACGCACCTCCTTATAGGTGCCAAGCGACTGTTTGCTTGAAAGGATAAGAGGGCAGTATGACATGCTATACCCGTCTGCTTTTTTGACCAGACATGTCAGATCGGACTTGACAGAGTAAGAAGATAAATAAATACACCAAATAATAGTACAAGTGGCATTCGTTTCTTTGCTGCATGTCTCGTGAATAGGGATGGTCCAGACCACTGTTGTGCTCGGGGACTGTCCAGACTACTACCGTACTCGGGGACTGCCTAGACCACTACCATGCTCGGGGACTGCCCAAACCACTACCATGCTCGGGGACTGCTCCGACCACTGCTGTGCTCAGGGACTGCTCCGACCACTACCATGCTCGGGGACTGTTCCGAAGAGTGCTCGGCGACTGCTCTCCTCGACTACATGTGATGTGTACTCACATATAGTCGAGAGGCATTTATTTGGACCTTGCTACAAGGCTTATACTTCTCCTTCTAGCAAGCTCGGGGACTACATCGGTATGATGCACCTGCCGGTGCATCTCGTATTGATTGTACGACGACTGGATTCTTAACTTCAGTGGAAATTCTTTTTAGACCCTAGCACCACGTGCCTACATCACCTACTACCAGGCTCGAGGACTAAGTGGGCACACTTCACCTTGCGGTGAATGTGTTTATTTTATTGACCCCTACGCTTTGACTGATTGCCAAGATTACTACTGTCCAAGGGTCACTTACATTTCTTATCAGAAATACAAGTGGGCACACTTGATAAGAAAAGAATTCTTTTTCTTTTTTCTTTAAGAGCACCATGCATTCTTCGGACAACCAGAATCTTCGGCTATAATCGTGGTCTACTGCTCTCAATTCTGATCAGAATGCTGGCGCATTTGATTGGTCAATGTTTCAATCAGTTGAAGATAACATGAAGACGGATCGTATTAGTCGAAGGATATCCAACGGCGTGTCGCAGCATAATACATGGTGCTTGGGGACTAGCTATGGGGGTATTAACCCCTATACCCTTATGGCTAGGCTTGGGCCAGCCCGGATCAAGGGGTTCGGTCCACTAGAAGACGACACGCAGCCCGGTCAACCTGTTCGGAGTCCCGCACAAGGAGTCAAAGCATATTTGGAGATCAACCAAGATCCTGGTCGGTTAGAATAGGAATCCTTATCCGGCCACCTATGGCAATTGTAACTGGCTAGGATTAATTTCCAGATCTGTAACCCTGTCCCCTAGACTATATAAGGCGGGCAGGGACCCCCTCTAAAAAACATCTCTCATTGACATACATCAATAGAATCAGACGCAGGACGTAGGTATTACATCTTGGCGGCCGAACCTAGATAAAACCTCGTGTCTGTCTTGCGTCACCATCTTGTTTGTGGCTTGCGCATCTGTCTGCCGACAATCTACTACCTTGGGCATATCCCTAGGTAGACTGCCGACCATATTTTATCGACAGATGTTCTTCCATCATCTAAAAGAAAATGGGAACCTCTGCATTAATTCTTGTTTATTTGCAAGAGACGTGCTAAAAATAAAGACATAATACCATTTTTGTTTTATTAAAGGAGCAAAACAATGGCCCCATTCGGCTGGCAGAAGTTTTGGCTGAAACTGGCTAAAAACACTATTCTGGCTAAATTGTTGTGAGAGAAAAATATTGTTCTGTCTGAAAAAAGAAGCCGAACAAGCCGAAATATGGGGTAAGCCGAATGGATCCAATATATCCATTGACAATTTGGCATACTTTGACTGTGATCATCACCATTAGCAATAACCACTGGATCTAACTTGTTTCTAAATTACTTTATCTATATTTGTGTCATCAAGGAACAAAAGTAACCATCATGTTTAGTCCTAATAAATTATACATATATGTCATTATGGAAAATAACCAATGGTGTGCAACCCACTGTAGCCTTCTCTGCGCCTGACATCTGACTGTCGGCCACACCGATCTGCATGAAATATCACTACACCACAACACCAAATTGCCATCTGACGTCGGTCGCTAAAAGTTGACAATTATTGTTAAACAGTCGATCACTAAAGATTTGTCTCAGACCTTTAGTCGCTAATTCTACGTATTTCGATAGCTTGTCTGTCGCTATATCTATTTTAGTTCAACGTTGGACAGTCGGTCGCTATATCCTAATAACTGGGTCCAATTGTCCGTCGCTGAACAAGGTTGTGTGCTTAGTGCGTCGTGGCCTAGCCCAGTGAGCCCACTCCCATGAAGTTTTGGCCCAAAAATTTGCCACAACCCTTGACCCCTCCCCACACCCCCACACATGTGAGATACTCCCCCTCCCTTGACATGCCGCCACTAGTTCCTCCCTTAGACATGCCGCCACCATTGCTCACCCCCTCACAGCACTCTACTCCGCTCGCTGCTCGCCCGCTCCTCCTTCTGCAAGCACAAGCAGCACCCAACTCCGCTCGCCAGACACACATGCGTCGCCCCATTCTATGAGTGCGTGTGACACCACGGCAGCCCCTTTTGCGAGCACACACGACGCTCCAACGGTTGCGCCCTAACGCGGTGCCCCCTTTTGCGAGCGTGCATGACGCTCCTCCATTCACCTCTCATGTAGTGCTCCTCCTCAGATCTATATCGTATGTTACCCCTCATCTGCATTCTTTGATTCTTCTCCACTCCGAACTCCCCTCATATGCATCCTTAAATTCTTCTCCACTCCGAACTCTAATCCTAGGGTGTTTTGAGCGGCTAGGTCATGCATTAGCACAGAGAGGACACGATGTGGCCATAGCAAGGCAAGCTACACCATAGTAAGAAGCGGCATGTAGGACAGCAGCACCAGCAAAGCAGTAGGCGGGCCAATCCCCCTTCTTGGTAAATTCTTTATTATAGGATCAGAGTTTGGCTCTAGGGTCTGAAGCAGTCTAGGCAGCAGGAGATCTAGACGGAAATTAGGCTCTTAGACTTATGTGAAATATATACCTGCATATTGCCTAAATACACTTCATTGGTTTTAATTTATCTTACCTACAAACTTTTGTTGTTCTATTATCTTTTTTTCCAATCAAGTGTATTGAGCTAGAAATATATGTATCTAGATTTATATAGATTTCTAGGTTGATATACGACCATGACCTCTAGAACTGAAATGGGATTGACCATGGGTTTGGTAAATTCCACAAATTTAGTGTTTACATACTATTGAAGATGTCAGGTTCCCCTCATCCTTTTTCCGTTGGATTAAGTTCTAGTAGTCCTTGATTGTTTAATTCTATAGCATTGTTTTTGGATGGTTGACACAATACTTGAAGCTTTTCTCAATGC
Organism: Miscanthus floridulus; assembly: GCF_019320115.1. Lineage (NCBI taxonomy): Eukaryota > Viridiplantae > Streptophyta > Magnoliopsida > Poales > Poaceae > Miscanthus > Miscanthus floridulus. Next base: position 67,402,705 of record NC_089591.1, read on the forward strand.
AAGTTGTAGTAATGAAAGGCCGGAGGGGTCGGAGAGTCAAATTAGTTGGTTATATATTAGTATATAACATAACTCATGCATCATGTACTGTGTAGTCTCTCAATATGACATTCCTCCAGCGAGGAATGACACCCATATGCATCACCGTTGTCTGGCGCCGATAGCTTGCCATGGCCTTCTTAGCAGAGGAGATGCAATGGTGAAAGGTCCTTGTTTTGTTTTGGTACTTGAGTGACAACCTAGGTGAATTAATGTGTGGTCAAGTGATTTACACAGGAGATTAGTCCACAAGAACATGTGTGTGAGGAACATATGCCATGGAGGTGAAAATGACTCAGAGATATTGCAAAGATCACACATGTGATGAAGGAGCTTATTGCATATGAGATATGACATTGAGTCATGTGACTAAGGTGGAGAAGATCAAGATAAGACTTGGCTTGATGGACCAGTTGCAAGCGTGAAGGGCAAGTTGAGTGATGACTTGGCGCCGATGGACCGAAGCAACGGTAAAGAGCAAGTGAAGTCAAGATTGATGAACCAATATGGTCACGTGATGATATGAAGTGGATCATATCATTTGTGATTGGTTGGTGCATGTGTTGCATCAACAATGGAGGAGATGAAATGGAATGCGCAAGGCAAAGGTATAACCTATAGGGTATTTCATTTCATCGGTCATAGGTGTGTAGAGAAGTTTATGACCGAGCTTAGGATAGATGGCCGTACTATCAAGAGGGGCAAACTTGTTTGCATATCGGTCATCTAGTGCCACTTGAGTGATCTAACTTTTCATACGTGCTAGGATCGAGTGGCATGGTGAATTGAGTGATTAACTCCTTAAAAATGTTTGTGAAAAGCTAACACACATGCACAAGGTGTTGTACACTTGGTGGTGTTGGCATATTTGCAAAGGAGAAGAAGTTGGAGTTGTTGTGAATCAACTCGATGAAGAAAAGGAGGTGAAAAGAGGTCACTGGAGGAGACCGGACTCTGGCCTCGGTAGGACTGGACTCTGCCAGGCGTGTCTAGTCAGTTAGCATAGAGGGTGCTGCTCTAGACTCTTGGATTAGACGCTAGTGCCTAGAGGTGACCGAACGTGATGCTTCTGCGTCTGATTAGACGTGACGTACACTTATGTTATGGCGCGAGGAGCGGCAGTGACACGTGGTAGGCGAAGAAGGACCGAACTCGGTCGCTGAGTCTGGTCATGACTAACCTGACATGTCCAGTTGGGTTTTGGCCTCCTCGGGAGCTCTCTGTTTTTTGACCAGACGCTGAGGAGTGACGAGTCCGGTCAAGCTGAGCTGCACGTCCAATCAGTGGTTGCAAGCGCATGTGCGAAGTAGCCATTGGTGTCTATGGCTAGTTCAAATGGCTAGTGACACATGGCGGCGCTGGAGCGACTGGACGCATGGACCGGCGCATCTGGTCATGTGGACCTATGTGTCCGATCGATATGCAGAAAACCCAGTGAATGGGTAAGGGCTCTACTTGGCCCTTGGGCTATAAATAGAGGGGTGTCTCAGTCATGGCTGAGGTTGAGCACCTTGGGGGACTTTGTGTCCATGCTTGAGATTGCTTGGGAGCCCTCTAACTCACTCATGCTTGTAAGAGTATGAATCCATTGTCAGTGAGTGATTCTAGTGCGTTGCCTTGTGAGATTGCATCGAGTGGCACTAGGTGTTCAAGTTGCAAGCCGGTGGTGCTTGTTACTCTTTGAGGTTGCCATCTCTTAGATGGCTTGGTGGCTTGTGTGTCCGTTGAAGCACGTGAGATGATTGTGCAGTGGTCCAGAGGAGGATTTGTGTGGGGGATTATGCTCACCCAGCGGGGATCGCGAAGAGCAACTCTAATAGAGCGTGTCATTGAGCTATCCTCACTTGTGGGTAGGTTCTTGTGGTGCCCAATGTGTGGGCTTGGCAAATGATGCTAATTAGTTGCCGAACCACCAAGTGAGCGGTCAACACAACGGAGACTAGCTTGGTGGCAACCAAGTGAACCTCAAGAGAAAAATCACCGTGTCAACATTATTCTTCCCGGTGGTTTGCATTCCCCATACACAAGCTTGTATTTACTTTCATATATATTATGCTTGTTTAGTTGCTCTTGTAATTAGTTAGCTTGTGTAGCTTGCTAGTTACCTTCTTGCTTGTGTAGCATAGAAGTAGCTCTCTTGCGTAACTAATTTGGCTTGAGTAGCCTTGTTAGTTACATTGCTTAGTTTGTGTAGCTAAGTAATTTGTGTTCTCTAATTTGTCTTGTGTAGGCTTGTTATTGAGCATTGCTAGTGAGCTTAGGAGCTTTGTGCTTTTGCTTACTAGATTATGTAGGAGCTCCTCTAGTTGCCAAAGTACTAGTTGCATAGGTTTGTGTGACCTTGCTAATAGAATTGATTAGGTGAGCTCTAGCTAGCCCGACACCTTTGTTACCTATTTAGGATATTTGTAAGGTGCTAGAGAACTTAGATAGAGGTGTTTAGTCTTGGCTAGACCGATAGTTTTAATTCCGCATTTGTTTTGGCTAGCCGGCGTGATTAATTTTAGAAAGGACTATTCACCCCCCTCTAGTCCACCATCTTGACCCTACACGTGGTATCAGAGCTAGGTCTTTCATTTGTGGTCTTCACCGACCCGAGAGGATGGCGAACTTTGGGCTAGATGTTGAGTGTGACACACATTTTTGATGGCATACACTTTGCACGGTGGAAACACCATATGCTTGATCATTTTCGTGCAATGGGTCCAAAGGAGTGGTGGATCATTGTTGTTGGCTTTTCTCGTGATACTTTGGATAAGAGAAATCTAACCCAAGCTCAAAAGGATTGCTTACAACTTGATACACATGCTCAATATTATCTAACGTGTGCTTTGCATAAAGATATTTTTAGGCGTGTGTGGGACTTGGAGAGTGCTCATGATATGTGGATGGCACACCAAGCCTTCTTCGGTGACTCCTCCACAAGTGATGATGGAAAGTTCAAGAAGGAGGATGATCACAAGGAGGAGGTGCATGAGTGTGTTGAGCATGACCACAATTCGGTGATTGCGGAAGATTGCTCCACCTCATGGTCAAGTGATGATGATGAAAGATCTATCATAAGTTCACTTGACAAGGTTGATGATGATACGTCAAGTGATTCAAATGATGATGCTACCCCATGCACACTTAATGGTGATGATGATTGTTCTGCCCAAATGATATTGCTACAACAAGCTCTCCACCTCTACATTGCCTCATGTCACAAGGTGACACTAAGGTATCAAGTTGTAATGTAATTGGTCATGATTCATACGATGAGCTTGTTAGTAGACTTGCTATCATGAACATAGCTTTAGAAAATGAGATGGCTAAAACAAGTAAATTGGAAAATGAAAACTCATTTCTAAAGAACACATGGGAACAACAGAAGCATCTACTTTATGTCATTAGTTGTTCACATGAGGAGCTAAAATTAGCTCATGAGGAACTTAGTGTTGCTCATGATAACTTGGTACAAGACCATACTTTTCTCACTAAAGAGTTTTCAAATGAAAAATCTAAAACTAGTGAGAGCTCATCACATGGGTCAATTGATCAATCATATATTGTTACTAACCCTTGTGATATAGGCAAGAAACATGCATCCACCTCTTGTGATGATTTATTAGATATGCCATGTTCTTCACATATAGATGCTTGTTCTACTTCTATGTCTTGTGAGACTAACATTTTGGAGGAGAACAATGAGCTCAAAAGAGAAGTTAAGAAATTAAGCAACAAGTTAGAGAGGTGTTACAACACCAAAATCACCTTCGAGCATATGTTGAACAACAAAAGAAGCTATGGTGATATGAGTGGCATTGGATTCAACAAGAGCATGACAAAGGGCAAGAGAAAAAGAGAAAGAAGGATGAAGAAGTTACTACAAAAGAAGCTCTCTCATTCCATGTGCTACAAATGCCATGAAATGGGACGTCTTAAAAAAGGTTGCCCCAACCTTGAGAAGCTCAAGTTGAAGAAAGAAGAAGAGAGGCTCAAGCATGTCAAGTGCTTCAAGTGCCGCACATAGGATCATCTTACCTCTATGTGCCCAACCAAGCAAGTGGTGAAGTAACAAGTAGAGCCTCAATCAAAGCCACAAGTTGAGCAAGAAAAGACACCCCAAGAGTAAATCAAGATCAACCATGAAGATGGTGGTGACTTGATGAAGAAGAAGAAAATAAGAAGGGGTGGAAGAGCAAGGCATCCAATCCTTGATCAAGATGCCAAGATGATGAGCAAGACTCAAGATAAGAAGAAGGTGTGTGCTCACATCAAGTGCTTCAAGTGTGAAGATATGTGACACTTTGCCTCGAGTTGTCCTACTAAGCTTGAGAAGAAGGCTCAAGTAACTCATGAGAGGCAAGGCAATGGAAAGCACCACATGAGCAAGGAAGAGAAGGCTCAATCAAAGAGGAAGTGCTACTCATGTTGGGAAAGGGAACACATGGCTAATTCATGTCCCCTAGGTAACACTCCTAAGCCTATTTCAATTGATGCAAATATTATGCTTAGGAAGGATGGCAATGATACCTTATTGGTTACAATTGCAAAACATCCTGCTATTCATACTAAGGCTATGTCTAAGTATGTTACTCCTAACTTGAGAGGACCCAAATTAGTTTGGGTACCATCAAAAAGTAGATGAATGTGTGTAGATACCATGGTATTGGAGGCTTGATTCAATCGGTTACATATTGTTTATTATATGTTGAGTCAAGTAATGAAGCTTAGTGCATATTCAAACCCAATGCCAAGTCAAAATAAGTGAAGTCCAAGTGCTACAACATACAAGTGCTATAATTCAAGTTGTGATGACTTATTGGATATATTCGGTGGCTTGCACATATTTGAGTTGAAGCTTGCTAATTGGATGATCATGAGCTAACCAAGGTATATCTATTATTGATCATTTCATTTGGGTGCATATGAGATTGATTGAATTGGAAATATATGCATTTGTTGCTTACTATAAGATGATTGAATGGATTAATTGATTAGTAATAAAATTTAGATTGATTTGAGTTGGATAAATTCATAAGATGGCCTTTAGTAAGTGGATCCAATGGATATATGTCTTGTGAAAGTATTCAATCTAGTTAGTTTCAAGTTTGATTCAATTTGAAAAAGAATAGCTCATGTGAAGAAATCTGTCCTATATTTGAAAATCTGAGTGATCTGAGTTTAAGTCTGAGTTTGAGTGACCAAATCATATTGTATTGGCTTGAAATTTGGTATGCATGCTCTATACTTATGGTATTAAGTGCTGTACAAATTTCATGAGAAATGGATAAGAGATGCTTCGGTTATGGAGTAGATCTTGTCAGCTATAGTACAACAGTTTTCAGCATATAGCAGTGGTAAAAGAATTAAAATCTGGTAGTAATCTAGAAGTTGAATGAAGCCCAAATTTTTACAACTGCTATATGACCTAGTAAATCACATATTCACTGAATTTTGTGGTAATTGGATCTGTACATTAGGAGTTATGAATATTTCTTTGAAGGTTATAGAATCTGTTAGAAAAGTGACAATCATTGGATTGATCAAGAGTCACTTTGATTGAAAGATCCTCAAGTTGGAAACATGTTTATAAGTGTTTGATGTACCTAAGTTTGGTTTTGAGATGATCTAGAAGCATGATAAGCAAATAGTACAAGGGCATTTGATTATGGAGTGTACTTTGCACACCTTTGGTACTCAAATTGAAGATCAAGATCAAACTCAAGGTGAAGATGAGGTTTAAGTTCTAGTGACAATTAGAAATCATTTGGAAAAAAGAAAAGGACTTAAAGAAGGATTCAAGATTTCACACCAAGTTAAGTCCATCATATGGATCAATCAAATAAAGTCATTTCAAGTGAGTGTCAAGAATGGTTCTTTAGAGAGAGGTCACTTCTCCCTAGTGTAGGGACTTGCTGCCTTTTGTAGGTAAACCGAGCGTGGTGCTTGGAAGGCTAAAATAGAAGTGGTGATCTAAGGGACATTTGAGATGCTTAGTTGGAGCATTCAAAAGGATTGATCTAGAGAGCAAGCAACACCCAAAAGAGAGCTAGTCATGGTAATTCAAGTGGTACTTAGTTCTCTCATGCAAGCATTGGTCGAAGGATGAAGCAAGCCAACCACAATAAGTTAGTGCACTTGATCATTAGTGGTTCTCATTTCATATGGGTGAGGAATAGAATTCAAATGCAAATATTGGTCTTCACCAAGCTATTGAATTGGACTTCACATTGCTATTGGAGAAATAAATTAGAATCTATGTGACTATCCTCTTCTCCAACATAGCAAAGGTATCATTGTAATGTACATGATCATTTTCATCCCTTACTAGTATGTAGTTAGTGCATATAGTACATGCCTATTAGGATCATGCATAACAAATAAAATTTTAAAATTTGTAGCCTACCACTATATTGCTTGAATGGTTATTTGAAACTAGTGGTAGTGTATGAGTTTGTTCATGAGCTAGTGAACCCAAGTACTTGGATTAATTTGGATTGCCAACAAGTGACAAGTACAATATTAGCAAGATAACCCTTGCGAGAGGTGTGAAGAAGCTTGTCATTGGTTCAAACCGGACTTGGAAACTTAGACAAATCAATTTAGTTTAAGTCATGAATAGAAGCTCATGATAGTGACAAGAGTACATGAACAAGACAATAATGCAAATGGATATCTAGTTTGTATGTTTCAAGAGGTATCTAGACTCAAATAATCTTTCAAGAATAATTCATAAGTGGTGTCTAGATCAACTTACAAGTGATATCCCACAAATGATACTCATGAAGATAGAAAATGTTCAAGAAATGGTTCTTATTGACAAAACCAACAAGTGGTTCCCATGCAAGTAAATTCTTCCAAGTGGTATCACATTTCCACACATGGTATCAATCATACAAGACGGTGGTTCCATAAGTGATCCTCAACTTTAAGTGATCATCAAGTGAAGCAAGTTTCCTCACATACAAGAGCTCAAGATTATCAAGTGGATGACCCATGCTATGACATAGGGGGAAGTGCCCCACGAACTGGTATCAAAGTCAAAGATCCTTCATGAGTGATCTCAAGGGTCATAGTAGTGTCATTCCAATATATGTGGTGGTGTCCATAAAAAATGCAAGATTCAAGTGTCAACCATCTACCCCAATGCAACCCTTTGTATCAAGAGATGCACACTTTTTATGGAAATTTATGACAAAGGGAGAGAAGTTGGAACAAAGATATGAAATGCATCATGAGGAGAAGTAGAAGTTGGACATGGACAATGGACAAAGAGGGAGCAACATTGAGGAATTGAGGAGAAGTAGAAGTTGGACATGGACAATGGACAAAGAGGGAGCAACATTGAGGAATAGAGGAATTGAAAAGGATTAAAATTCTTGGACAAGAGAAGCACACAAGTAGAGGGAGCAAGCTCATGAACTTTGATTGTTTGCATTTGATATGTGCATATTCATGTGCTTGCTTGCATTGCATAAGTTTTTAAATTTGATATACATGCTTGTGTGTTGTATGCTAGTTATAGAACTTGATTGATGATTTGATAACTAGCATGCATAGGATGGTAGCTAGACTTGTGTTTTTTCAAGCAAAAATTAGAACCTTGCTTATAATGTTGATCTCACGGGATTTCTAGTATATTTGTTATCTAGCTACTCATGGTGCTAAGGATGGTGTTAAGACATGCACTATGATTGGTATCACACATCAAAGGTTAATTCTTTACATCTTGGCATCATCTGGTAGTAATTACTCTTCCCACAATTAACAATCTATATATATACGCAAGCGCTCTAGCACATATGTAGGGGGGCTAATACTACCAATTCGGGTTTGTGGTACTTGTCCAAGATCATTTACACATGGTAAAATTGTTTGGGCAAGCAACATGAATCCAAAAGAGCTTAATTTCCATATCTTTGTAGAGTTGTCATCAATTACTAAAAAGGGGGAGATTGAAAGGTCCTTATTTGGTTTTGGTAATTGAGTGATAACCTAGGTGGACTAATGTGTGGTCAAGTGATTTACACAAGAGATTACTCCACAAGAACATGTGTGTGAGGAACATATGCCATAGAGGTGAAAATGGCTCGGAGATGTTGCAAAGCTCACACATGTGATGAAGGAGCTCATTGCATATGAGACATGACATTGAGTCATGTGACTAAGGTGGAGAAGATCAAGGCAAGACTTGACTTGATGGACCGGTTGCAAGCATGAAGGGAAAGTTGAGTGATGACTTGGCAGTCGATGGACCGAAGCAATGGTGAAGAGCAAGTGAAGTCAAGATTGATGAACCAATATGGTCACATGATGATATGAAGTGGATCATATCATTTGTGATTGGTTGGTGCATGTGTTGCATCAACAATGGAGGAGATGAAATAGGAATGCACAAGGCAAAGGTATAACCTATAGGGTATTTCATTTTACCAGTTATAGGTGTGTAGAGAAGTTCATGACCGGGTTTAGGATAGATGACCATACTATCAAGAGGGGCAAACTTGTTTGCATATCGGTCATCTAGTGCCACTTGAGCGATCTAACTTTGCATACGTGCTAGGATCGAGTGGCGTGGTGAATTTAGTGATTAACTCCTTAAAAATGTTTGTGAAATGCTAACACACGTGCACAAGGTGTTGTACACTTGGTGGTGTTGGCACATATACAAAGGAGGAGAAGTTGGAGTTGTTGTGAATCAACTTAGTGAAGAAAAGGAGGCAAAAAGAGGTCACTAGATGAGACCAGGACGCTGGCCTCGGTAGGACCAGACTCTGCCAGGTGCACGTCCAGTCAGTTGGCACAGAGGGCGCTGCTCCGGACTCCTCGATCGAACGCTGGTGCCTAGAGGTGACCGGACATGATGCCTTTGCGTCCGATCTGACAGTGATGTACGCTTACGTTATGGCGCGAGGAACGACAGTGATGCATGGTAGGCGAAGGAGGACCGAACTCAGTTGCTGAGTCTAGTCATGACTAACCTTACATGTTCGGTCGGGTTTTGGCCTCCTTGGGAGCTCTCTATTGTTGATTGGATGCTGAGGCATGACGAGTCTAGTCAAGCTGAGCAGCGTGTCCGAATTAGTGGTTGTAGGCACGTGCGTGAAGTAGCCATTAGCAGTAATGGCTAGTTCAAATGGCTAGTGACACATGGCGTCGCTGGAGCGACCGAGCGCATGGACTGGCATGTCCGGCCGATGTGTAGAAAACCCAATGAAGGGGTAACGGCTCTATTTGGCCCTTGGGCTATAAATAGAGGGTTGTCTCGGCCATGGCTGAGGTTGAAGCACCTTAGGGGACTTTGTGTCCATGCTTGAGAGTGCTTGAGAGTCCTCTAACTCACTCGTGCTTGCAAGAGTGCGAATCCATTATGAGTGAGTGATTCTAGTGCATTGCCTTGTGAGATTGCATCGAGTGTCACTAGGTGTTTCGAGTTACAAGATAGTGGTGCTTGTTACTCTTGGAGGTTGCCATCTCTTAGATAGCTTGGTGGCTTGTGACTCCATTAAAGCACGCTAGCAGATTGTGCAGTGCTCTGGAGGAGGATTTGTGTGGAGGATTATGCTCACCCGGTGGGGATCACGAAGAGCAACTCTAGTAGCGCGTGTCATTGAGCTATCCTCACTTGTGGGTAGGTTCTTGAGGTGCCCAACATGTGGGCTTGGTGGAGGATGCCTAATTAGTCAGTCGAACCACTAAGTGAGCGGTCGACACAACGGAGACTATCTTAGTGGCAACCAAGTGAACCTTGGGAGAAAAATCACAGTGTCAACATTGTTCTTCCCATTGGTTTGCATTCCCCATACACAAGCTTGTATTTACTTTCATATATATTGTGCTTGTGTAGTTGCTCTTGTAATTAGTTAGCTTGTGTAGCTTGCTAGTTACCTTCTTGCTTGTGTAGCATAGAAGTAACTCTCTTACATAACTAATTTGGCTTGAGTAGTCTTGTTAGTTACATTGCTTAGTTTGTGTAACTAAGTAATTTGCGCTCTCTATTTTGGCTTGTGTAGCCTTGTTATTGAGCATTGCTAGTAAGCTTAGGAGCTTTGTGGTTTTGCATACTAGATTGTGTAGGAGCTCCCCCGGTTGCCAAAGTACTAGTTGCAGGCGTCATCATCGTCCACTGTACTGCCAATGGTGTGCTATCGACCTTGAACTTCTCATGCCGCTATCTAGGCCACCAACCTCATTGATCCATCCATCACCTCATAGATCTAGGTCACCAGGCACTCCATTTTGGCCACCCCCTTCCTAAATTGGATGTCGGCCACACAACGCCAGTTGCCAGCCAACCACAAACCACGCGGACTAGCCGACTAACTGCACTGCCTACCACGCCGGTCAGACTGTCCCTCACAAACTATCTCCGGGCACCACTGCCGGCCATGTGCCAACCCCACATCGCCTCCAAATCCACCAGGCTAGCTAACATAGAGGAAGGGAGGGGGCGAAACTCTCTCGGGCCTGTGGTAGCCCGCTCGGATTTGAGCACTAGTTACGTCGAGCAACTTGCCAGCCTCCATTTGGCTGCACCTATGTGTAGACGCACCACCACTTGAGAGCGAGATGACATTGGGCAACTGCACCTGCCACCACCCGTAGCACCGCCTCAAGCCGCAGCAACGCCACCAAGGGAAGCAGCCCCTAGATCTAGTAGGAGGGATGGTGGATCTAGACTCCAAGGCCAAGGATCTAGCCATGGCCACACTAGAACTGAGCTCGCCGGCTAGACTGACATCGCCATTTGAAACCTCAATGGGCTTGAGAAGAAAAGTCATGAAAGGAGGCCCTGCTGCCGCTGTCCTCGCAGTAGCATGGACTTCCAGCCGCACTGCTCTGGTGGCGGCAAGGTGGTAGGAGCGAATGAGGGCCTAACTATGGTGGCGGTGCTGCGTGCCACCCATGTTGCCTGCAAGGGGCGACGCGGGGGCCTTGAGTCAAGGGATGGCAATACTCAAACACTTTAGGAAATCATTTCACTTTTGCAGATCTGTGATAGGTAGTCACTATCAAATTAAATTGTCCCAACCTTTGACATCTAATGATGAAAAATTGACAAATATTTTGAAAGGAAGAGTCTCCTCACGGTAACAATGTTTTTGCCCCTAGGGGCATATGCCCCCATGTGAAGAGGTTCAGGTTTGGTGGTGGCTTAGCATCCATGGTTTTACGGTGCTATTGTCACAATCTAATGTTGATGCTACAACTAAGTTAAGCATGTCACTAGTACAAACAAAACCCTTCACTATTGATTTAGAAACAAGAAATTGCATCATCAAAGGATTTACTTGCCACTAGGACACTAAACATCATTACGATTGAGTCTGCGGTTTGTTGCCCTATGGCTAGATATATATTCCTATCGATTAGGCTAGCTAGAGAAGCATATCTTTGTGTTTTTTAGAAGGTGCAATAGAAAATGTTTCCCTCATAGACCTAGTTCTTTGTAGTTCCAATATGTTGCCTGGTGGGCAATGATCAGCAATACCAAAAGCTATTGTAAGGAGCAGGCTTTGTGAATCCAAGTTGTTCAATAGTCAACCATCCTTTGTTTAGTGTTTAGGCCTTTTACACAGTGTTTAAACAGAGTTAAATGGGCTAAACGATTTTGTATACTAATACTAAAATATACATATTCATGTATGTAAAAAAATATGCTAGAAAGTATACGTATTTATGCATGTAAAAGAATGAGTATTCTACCAAATATTTTTTTGTCAAGAAAACTAAATCCGACTCCACCTCATATACTTACGGAGTTAATTAGTTGGGTGCCAAATGTGGTAGCTGTAATCCTCCTATTAACTAAATAGTGAGTTAAATGACCATTTAGCTCATTTAATCATGTTTATCTTGATTCTATTTAGACCGTTTTGATGGTCATTAATGATTTAAATGGGTTTAAACAATCCAACCATTTAATTCACCGTTTAGGGCCTAAACGACATGGGTGGCCATTGTTTACCGTTTAAACAGCTGTTTAAACGGACTAAACGGCTCTTTAGGTGAACAGTGGATATCGGGGATCAACAAATTTAAGGAAGGTGCAGATCAAATTGGTGTCATACTTCAAATTCTCCAACCCATTCTTGGTGTGCCGGGCAGCAACATGATCATACCGCAAAGGTAGTGGCGTAGTTTCAATGACTCCAGAGCATCTGTCACCTCCATCTGTATGAAGTTGTCAAAGCACTTTCTATCATGATAGTTTCCAGCATGGATGGGGTCATCCTCTTCCAACAAAGTAGAAATCAGTAGCAGGTAAGGGCTCAACTTTGTTTCCACTGCCTCATCCTCTTGGGAATCTATAGGCTCCATGTTTCACAGTGTAGGCTCCTAGGTTTGCCTCCTGCTGGCAAATGGCCAAAGTAACTATTATATTTGTGTGCACCAAGCAGGACAGAGCTAGGGGCAGGCATGGGGCATTCCCCCCCTAACCACAAACAACACAACAACACTTTTTATATACTTTAACAATCTATTTTTGCATTAATAAAGTGTGATAAAAATATTGTCATATATATTTATTGATGTCTTCTGGACAATAAAATTGAAAGGATCAAGATACCCAAGTGGGGGGTGAATTTGGCTAATTCTAAATTTCTTTGCAATAATTAAACCCTATGGTTAGCCTAATTCACCACTTGTGCCTAGAAAGCTGTTTCTAATGTTCTACCGCACAAAAAGTCTTGCAACCTAAGTTTCCAATCCTACTCTAGCATGGCAATTCTATAATGTAAAGACAAGAATTGAATTGCTCAAAGTAAAGAGAGAAGGAGGAACGCAGCGATGTTTTGCTGAGGTATCAGAGAGTCGCCACTCCCCACTAGTCCTCGTTGGAGCACCCACTGCAAGGGTGTAGCCCCCCATTGATCCGTGCAAGGATCAAGTGCTCTCTACTGAGTTGATTCTTTGACACTCCACAGTGGAGAATCACCCACAACCACTCACAACTTGAGTTGGGTCATCCACAAGCTCCAGTCGGATGATCACCAAGCTCCCAATCACCACCAAGCCATCTAGGTGATGGCGATCACCAAGAGTAATAAGCACAAACTCTCACTTGACCATGACAAGCCTAATGAGAAGGGTGGATGCACACTTTGCTACTATTGCTTTCACTAATGAGGGCTCTCTTTTGGATTCTCAAATCTCAATCACCTCACTAGGACCTTGCTCTTCTTGGTACTCTCAAGGGTGTTTCTCAGCTGTTGGAATGAGCAAAAGTGATTCCTTGAGTGAATAGAGGAAGTATTTATAACCCCTCATTCACAACAAATCGTTATGTGCCTCTATAGGGTGACCAGACGCTCCGGTCAGTTCACCCGCCACTGCGTAGTTTAAGTTGTGACCAGACACTGGCCAGCGTCTGGTCAACACTAATTGGATGCATCTGGTCACAAAAAATGCCCTCTAGAACCTTATTGATGTTGACCGAACTCTAGAACCCCAGCGCCCGGTCAGCACTGACCAGACGTGTCTGATCCAGATTCTCCCTCTCTAGAACCTTACTAGAGTCGACCGAACGTTGGCCCCCAGCGTCCGGTCATGCCAGACGACTTCACCTTGATCAAATGAACTGACCAGACTCTGTGCCAGCGTCCGGTCACACCGGAACCAGCGTCCGGTCAGTATTTGACCCTCCATTCACTTCCATCTCGCAATCATATGTAAATGAAGTTTGCTCCAATTGATCTAAGGGCTTTTTAGGAGCACCTAGTGATAGATTTGACAAGTGTGCACCATACCTAACCCACTAAACTCACCTAGGTCAAGCTACCCATCCATACCCCCTTTAATAGTATGACCAAAGGAAAAATAAAGTCCTAAACTACTCTAAGTGTCTCTTCAACACCAAACGATACTTAGAACTAGTCCATCCTTAACCTTGTCGTCCATCCTTTGAAAACCAAAACAATTTCCATTGTAGGGGCATGACCACCATGATCGCCCAATCAATTTCCATTACCACGACCTAACTTAATTGCCTCTACAAAACACATGTTAGTCTTAGTAATCACGTATTGTCATTAATCACCAAAACCCAACCAGGGGCCTAGATGCTTTCAATCTCCCCCTTTTGGTGATTGATGACAATACCACCTCAAGTATGTGAAAGAGATGAGGTTTTTAACATGCTTGGTTCATATAAGCTTTTGACAATAAGAACAAAAGAGTTAGGCAAGCTTATATGACCCAAGCCAACATGATGTACTCAAAAGATATGAAATAAGCATGAGTACAAGTAATAAAGCTCATTTGCATCGGAGTAAAACACAGAAGCAAAGCAAATGAGTATAACACAAGTGATATGACATATAAATAATTCAAAGTAGAGAGCACACATGTCAAATATCATGATCATGTAGATATCACTATCACATAAATATAGTTCGATGCATGAAAGTAAACACATGAATACATAATAGTGTATGACACATAAAAAGCCAAATATAATAGATAAACTCCCCTAAATGAATCGCTCCCCCTAAGTCTAACATACTCGATCCCTCTCCCCTTTTGGCGTCAAACACCAAAACCTAAGGGTCGGTCGACGGGGCTACAATGGATGAGTTAGGCGCTGAGGTGCGAGGAGCGAGCTAGAACTAGGTGCCATCATCATCTGATCCTAAGCTCTGAGTGGTATGACCCTCTGTAGCTGGAAGCGATGCTGAAGTGGTCTGGGTTGGATCAGGGACTAGAGCGGCCTATGACTCTACAGGTATGACTGTCGTAGGTGGCTCTGATGATGTAACTAAAGAAGGGAGTGTCTCTATAGTCCCAGTAATAGGTGTAAGTGTGGAAGGACTAGGGACATGTAGATATGGTGGAGCAGGCTACCCTATCAACTCACTGAAGGTAGCACCAAGGCTCCTGAAAACTATAGTATCTAGCACTAGCAGTGAGGAAGTCTGAGCCGGTGTGAAGCCTATCTAAAAAGGTGTGAACCGTAGGGTTGGCATTGGCGAGACAAACCACTGGGACACCTGCTCTATAGGAGAAGCAAACTGAGTAGCAGTCTATCCCTGACTCTGAAGCCCACTGGCTGTACAACTAGAGTCATAGAAGTGGTGGCAGGCTAGCCGATCTGGGGTGAAGGCTGTGGCGGTGGAGCCCCAATAGCTATCACAACATGCTGCATAAACCCAAGTAATTACTGCTGCATTAGAAGCTACTGCTGATGCATGGCCTGCTGTTGAATCACCTGCTGCTATTGCTGAAACTCATCCCGCCTGGTCTAAAACTATGCAAATGTAGCAGCGATCTCCTAGGCCTAGTGAGCCTGATCCTGCCTCATCCGCTCAAGGATAGCAAGTAGAGCGGGGTCTGTCTATGGTGCAGATGGAGCTAAACTAGAGCTACCAGTCTCATGATCATGTCATCGTGGTGGCATCTAAGGAATGTCCTAGTAGTCATCATCAGTACTATCACTTGGGTCGCTCTCGACCATCCTCTCCTACTGAGTATCAAGCTCCTCCTCCTCTGTAGCTGCTATACTCCTGATGGTCTCATCCTGCTAGGCTACAGTCTTAGGCACCTCTAGGTGATGGCATGACTGGCTAAGTGCACTCAACCTGCTGTGACAGAGCATCTGAGCATGTTATAGGCAGCAAAACTCTATAGTAGCACCACTGTACTTTACTAGCATCTCAGGTGGCCTCACTGTAACTGCTCTGTGAATCAAGAATGTAATCCAGTGAGCATAGGGCAACTGTCGGTGACCTCTGAACCCCCCTATAATAGTATCATCTATCTCTGATAGTTGGAGATCCCAAATATCTAATACAGTCTGCTGCATCCGGGCATTCAGTAGCCATAACTAAATGGAGTCAACCCCTCGCAATATCCCATCCTTGGAAGTAGGGTCCTCCTTATGATAGCATCAAGCACTCTAGCTATAGGAGTGAGGTCACTAGGTGTCCTGCTTGACCCTTCGTCGAATGGCTCTGTGAAGCAATGGCGGGCCAAATCTGTAGGAGGCACCATACCACCATGAGGGCATCTAGGAGGCACTGTCTATCCATAGCAAACCTCATGTAGCCGAACAGGCTGCTCCTAAAGCCTGAGAATCTCGCTGACCCTAAAACTCATCAGTCTATAATCTCTGCCTCTAAATGCAAAGTGTATAAATCTGTGCTGCGGGTCAATCCAAAGTGTAGCATAGAACTCATAGACCCAAGATAGAACATATAAGCCTGTCTGTCCGAGTAAGTCTGTCAGCCCTGACAAGTAAGATAGGTAAGGGTGAATATGCTCTCCAGCTGTTGCTACAATGGACTCAATGTTGCACACCCTCTGAGACCTGAATGTTGCCCCACTATTAAGATATGCATTATAAAAATCTTCCTGCAGTGGTGTGTAGAAGCCCTCTGATCCACGCTCATCCCATCTTAGCGGAAACCACTCCTCGAACTAAACAAACCTGAGCTGCTGCACCTACTTGGCCACGGTGGCCCTCAAGTCCAGATGAGTCACTAGAGGCGGACCTTGTGATCTAGGAGGCGGACGAGAACCCCTCCTCTGTGTCTCTGGCCTTGGTGTCACCTGGGTGCGACTACGACTAGAGCGGTGAAGCTAGTGGCTGAGGTGCCTACTCTGTCTCCTCTAACTATTGTCCTTCCTAAGTTTGCTCTGCTGGCTGTGCCTACTACTGTGGCTCCCCTTGAGACTGACTCTCATCTATAGCAACACGCCATCCTCCAACCATGGCTGTCCTAGCTAGACCACCATGACAATGCTCAACCTCCTAGACAGTGGCCCTCTAAGCTGATGATAGCTGATCTGCAATGACTACACCACTCCGAGCACCTCCTCTCTCAGCAAGCTCTGCGGTTGCTACAACTGTGGCTGCTCTCGCTGTATCAGCATTAGGATACTTGCGCTTCTTCGTTCCAAGCTTCTTCGTCGCCTTGCCTTTTGCCTCAGAAGGTAGGCGAGGTGGGGGCCTTAGATCCTCATCACCAGGACCACCTCCAATATTCTTGACACGAGCCATCTGATGGAACTAAAAAGAACAACTACACTGACAAGAATCTGCCAACTGTCACTTCCGAGGCTTGGCCTCGATCCATACTCGCGAGCTTGGCCCCGAGTTGACTGACAACTGCCAATGAGACCTCAGAAACACCGACTCACTACACGTTAGAATAGATCGGATATCTAAATAATTACAATATATCTAGAGATATGAAACCCTAAGAAGCAAGTAATAGGTACGAAATTAGAGATGATGGCTTGCTACCTAATGAACTGGCGAACCAAAGAACAAGGAACAGATCACGAAGAACCACCGGGTCGGCACTACGAAGCTAGGGTTAGGGTTGGTGAAGTGCGGCGAGGAATCAGCCATGGAGAGGCAATGTAGGCACTGGCGCGTGGAGCAATGCGGTAGGGGAGGCGCTGGCATGAGGTGACGGTGTAGGGAGGTGGCACGATGGCACTGATGTGCTACCTGCGGCGCTAGGGCACATGGTCGCGGTGAGGGGTGGCGCGTGGTGCTGCTGTGTGGGAGATGGTGTGGGCACAGTGGTGCAGCACTGTGGTGCATGAGCAGCACTGGTGTGGGAAGTCAGGCACGAGTGAGGGGCGAGGTCACGGTGGCGTAGGCATGGGAGCAGGGCGGCAGCGGCGAACTGTGGACTCGGCAACTAGGGCATAGTTGCAGCGATGTCGATGTGGGCAGGTTGCGATGTGGGCTTAGGTAACGATAGTACGACGGTTATATGGGGTCCTCGTGATGGAATAGAAAAGGAAAGAGATAAGAGTTTGAATCATGTACGATTTCTATTGACCGGACGCTCTGGTGGCAACGATCGGACACTGCCACCCAGAGTCCGGTCAACTCTAGAGAGGTCCAAAACCCCTGGAGTCACGACCGAACAGCGTTCGATCACAACTGACCGGACAGCAGCTGGAGTCCGGTCCAACCTGTCTCCATCGTCTTTGCTCGGTACCGGACAGTAGGAACACCATCTGACCAGACACTAAACAGTAGAGTTCGGTCACTCCATCGCAAGCAATGGTTCACCTCTTGTGAACTAGCCGAATGCTGGACTTCAGAGTCCGGTGCAGCATCTGGTCACTCTTTTCTAGCAAATCTTCAAAGTTCCTTCATGCTGCCTGTTCCCAATCAAGTCCCAACTTCAATAAGACCTAAATAAACACCAATTGGGACTGATGTGAGTGACCTCTCTCAAACCCTCAATTTTTTCAAAGATTTTGCCTTAGGCTATAATTCTTTTTAAGAAAATAGACAATAAAATGGTGATTGAAGAGAAACGACAAAACAACATTCATGCATATGTAATGCAATACTTGAAAGTAAATCTAGTTGCTTGTCAAGTTTGATCCAAGGTTAAGCTTCTTCACTCACTTTTCAGCAGTTATCTTAACCATGTTAGACAAGCCCTATATGCATTACCAAAGATTAAACATGTTGTATATTACAATGCAATGTAAGGGACAACACAAGTTCATTTTCTAGTGAAGTTGCTAAAATCAAGAACATTGAGCTCATTCCATAATCGACAAAAAGTCGCCTCATCTAGCGGTTTAGTGAAGATATCCGCCAATTGATCCTCGGTCCTTACACCTTCTAATGATATATCATTCTTTGCAACATGATCTCTAAGATAGTGATGGTGGATATCTATGTGCTTGGTGCGAGAGTGTTGAACCGGATTATTAGCAAGTTTTACCGCACTCTCATTGTCACACAAAAGAGGTACTTTTTCTAGAACTACACCATAGTCTAGCAAAGTTTGCTTCATATAAAGTATTTATGCACAATAAGCACCCTAGGGCAATGTATTCCGCTTTGGCGGTGGACAAAGCCACACTATTTTGTTTTTTGGAGGACCAAGACACAAGTGATCTACCAAGCAAATGGCACCCTCCAGATGTACTTTTTCTATCAACTTTGCAACCAGCATAATTCAGATCGGAATAGCCAACTAATTCAAAAATAGCTCCTTTGGGATAACAAAGGCCAATGCTTGGTGTGTGCTTAAGATACCTAAGGATTATTTAACGGCAAATAAATGAGTTTCCTTAGGATTAACTTGAAATCTAGCACACATACACACACTAAACATGATGTCGGGCCTAGATGCGGTTAAATATAACAAGCTACCAATCATAGAGCGGTAGAGAGTTTGATCAATCGTGTTACCTCCCTCATCTAGGTCGAGATGTCCATTGGTTGGCATTGGTGTCTTGATTGGCTTACATTCATCCATTTTGAATCTCTTGAGAAGATCATTAGTATATTTTTCTTGAGAGATGAAAATCCCTTCTCTCATTTGCTTGACTTGAAAACCAAGAAAGAATGTAAGCTCTCCAATCATTGACATCTCAAACTCCTTCGATATCAATTCACCAAACTCTTTGCAAGAATCTTTATTTGATGATCCAAAGATGATATCATCAACACACACTTGACAAATGAAGATATATCCATCAAGCTTCTTGATGAATAGTGTGATGTCGACCTTCCCAATGGTGAAGCCCTTCTCAATAAGGAAGTCCCAAAGATGCTCATACCAAGCTCCTGGGGCTTGCTTAAGCCCATATAGCGCCTTGGACAACCTATAAACATGATTAAGATATCTAGGGTCTTTAAACCCGGGAGGTTGATCAACATAGACTTAGTTCATTAATAAAGCCATTTAAAAATAAACTTTTCACATCCATTTGATATAGCTTCATTTCATGATGTGATGCATATGCAAGTAGGATACAAATGGCTTCTAGTCTTGTAACCGATGCAAAGGTCTCTCCAAAATCCAAACCTTCAACTTGAGAGAACCCCTTTGCAACTAGTCTTGCCTTGTTCCTCACAACAACGCCTTGATCATCTTGCTTGTTGTGGAACACCCACTTTGTTCCAATGACTCTTGTATCTTGTGGTCGCTCTTCAAGAGTCCAAACTTCATTGCGGGTGAAGTTGTTCAACTCTTCATGCATGGCATTTATCCAATCCGAATCTTGAAGAGCTTCTTCTATCTTAGTAGGCTCAAAGCAAGAGACAAAAGAGTGATGTTCAATAAATGAAGCAAGCTTTTGAGAGCGAGTCATTACTCCATTTGATGGACTCCCTATGATGAGATTGTGTGGATGAGCTTGTAGTAGAGGTGAATTTCTTCTATCAACCACTTGAGGGGGAGGTTGTGGAGCATCAATATCATGTGCTTGTGTCACCATTTGCTCATGGGAGACATGAGTGTCTTTATTTTCTACTCTCCCATCTTTATCACCATCTTGTGGCATATTTGATGAAGAAAGTGGATTGATCACTTGTACATCATCTTCTTCATCATTAGGCTTGATGTCTCCAACCGGAATATTCTTCATGGCCTCCCTCAATGTCATCACCTACATCATCAAGATTCTCATGTGCTCCTTGGGAGCTGTTAGATTCATCAAATTCCACATCATATGTTTCTTCAACCAAGCCAGTGGCATGATTAAATACTCTATATGCTTTGGACTTTGATGAGTAACCAACAAGAAAACCAATATCACAACGTCTTTGAAACTTCCCTAGGTGTTGCCGCTTCTTATAGATGTAGCATTTGCAAACAAACACCCTAAAAAAGGAGACGTCTAGCTTCTTCCCATTGAGCAACTCATAAGGTGTCTTTCCAAGAAACTTTTGAAGGAATAGGCAGTTGGATGCATAGCATGCGGTGTTGATAGCTTCTGCCTATAGAGCTTCGGGAGTGTTGTACTCATCAAGCATTGTTCTTGCTAGTGTGATCAATGTCCGATTCTTTCTCTCAACTATACCATTTTGTTGAGGAGTATATGTTGCGGAGACCTTATGCTTGATCCCAACTTCATCACAATAGGCTTCTATATTTGTGTTGTCAAATTCTTTCCTATTGTCGCTTCTAATCTTCTTGAGCTTCACTTCAAACTCATTTTGTGCTCTCTTGGTAAACTTCTTGAAGCATGATGCAACTTTGGATTTGTCATGAAGGAAGAATACCGATGTATATCTTGAGTAGTCATCAACAATCACAAGACAATAAAGATTTTCTCCCAAACTCTTGTATGTTGTTGGTCCAAATAAATCCATGTGAAGGAGCTCTAGCACTCTTATGGTTGACATGAAAGCCTTTGTAGGATGAGTATTTGCAACTTGTTTGCCGGCTTGATATGCACTACAAAGCTTGTCATTCTCAAACTTCACATCCTTCAACCCTCTCACCAAATCATTCTTCATTAGCTTCTTGAGTGAGCTCATCCCAACATGAGCAAGTCTTCTATGCCATAGCCACCCAAGTGTTGTTTTGGTGAATAGGCAAGTCTTCAAATTAGCATCTTTGGAGGTGAAGTCCACTAGATATAGGTTGTTGTATCTAAATCCCTTGAATATCACTTGATCATCATCTTTCTTGTATATAACCACTTCCTTCTCGGTAAATAGGAATTGAAAGCCAATATCACATAATTGTCCAATGGATAGCAAGTTGAAGCTCAATGAAGCAACATATAGCACATTTGAGATTGAATGATCATTTGATATTGCCACTTTGCCCAATTCTTTAACCTTGCCCTTTGAATTATACTTTAAATATGATTCTTTCTTGTCCATCTACTTCTTCATCTAGTGAGGTGAACATACAAGGATCATCGGTCATATATTGTGTGCAACCACTATCAATTACCCAATGACTTCCACTGGTCTTGTAGTTTACCTACACACAAGAGATCAAGCTTTAGGAATCCAAACTTGTTGAGGGCCCTTGACTTTCTCAACAAGTGACTTTGCAACCCAAATTTTCTTAGGCCTATTCTTGTTGGAAGATCCTAAGAACATAACTTTCATCTTTCCACTAGAGTTCTTTCTAAGCATGTAATAAGTATTGAAAGCAAAAGGTCTAGCATACTTGGGCAAGGGTTGTGGTGGTGGAGTTTGGCACTCATGGGCAAAGTGGCCTTCTTGTCCACACTCAAAACATCTCTTTGGCTTTGGCTTTGACTTGTGTTGTTGTTGTTGAGCTTGAGCCTTCTTCTCTTGGTTTACCAAATACCCAATGCCACTTCTATCCATCTTCATGATGGTGTTCATTAGTATCTCACTTTGAAGATGCTTGCCTCTTGTGAACTTGCTCAATCCAATCTTGAGATGCTCTTTCTCTAACTTGAGCTTCTTGTTCTCTTGAGTGCATCATTATTTTTCTCTTCCTTGAGTTTCTTGTTCTCTTCTTTGAGCTTCTCATTCTCAAGAATCAAATCACCATCATGATCAAGAGTTTCTAGCACAATGGTGTTGTGGGTTTTGATCTCTTTAAGTTCTTTCTTGAGCTTTTCATTATTATTCTTGAGCTTGACATACTCATCATAATTATCGGTCTCAACCACTTGCTTGCCCTTGCTTCTAGAATTTTGCTCAATGCTCTCAATGATCAAATCATCACATGATGTAGCTATATCAATCTTAACAACATCGTTAGTAGCATCATATGTCTCATTGGATAAAATTTTTTGAGCAATAACAAGATTATCATGATTAATCTTAATATTGGTATATTCTTCTTTTAGTATATTATGGCTAGTGATGAGCTCATTGTGTATCCTCTCAAGTTTATCATGTTTATCTTTAAGCTCTTTCTTAGAAGATTTGAGCTCCTTGAGTTTGGATGACATAGCATCATTTGCTTCTCTAAGCTCAACACTAGCCTTTTCGGCTATATCACATTTGACTAAAAGAGAATCATTATTAGCTTCTAGCCTTGTCATTCTTAGCTCTAGTCTTTCTAATGATCTTAGTATATTGATTTAGCAATTTAACAAGATCATCATAAGAAGGTGATTCATATTCATCATCATCACTATCACTATCATCATTGTTAGCATGATCATCAGCCACTACTATCATCATCATTTGATACCTTGCATTCACCTTTGGCCATAAGGCATAGGTGTGTAGAGGATGATGGTGGTGGTGTCGGTGAAGATGATGAAGAGTCAATCACAATGGCGGACACCTTCTCATTATCACTTTCATCATCGGATGAGCAACTTAATGAATCAATGTCCATGAGCCAATCACCGACGATGTATGCCTTGCCATTCTTCTTTTTCTTGTGGAAGTACTTCTTCTCATCCTTCTTCTTGTATGGCTTATTTTTCTTCTTCTCATCTTCTTCTTCATTACTTGAGTCATCTTTCTTGCCCTTGTACTTGTTTTTCTTAGGCTTTGTGCATTGGTGTGCTAGATGACCAAGGTCTCCACAATTGTAGCAATCCATCTCCTGAGATTGACTTCCTTCTAGAGATAATGAAGAACTTCTTTTTCTTGCCATCAAACTTGATGCCACTCTTGTTAAGCTTCTTTAGCATCTTGGCGGTTCTTCTCACCATGAGAGCAAGACTTGCATCATCAATTCTCATCATCACTTGAGCTCTCATACTCAAGCCTTGCTTTGTCCTTCTCTTGGCTAGCTTTGAATGCTAAGTCCTTGTCTTTCTTCTTAGTAGAGGATGAGCCATCTAGTGGTGTAATGTGCATATACATCTCATGAGCATTGATCTTTCCTAAGATTTGTGTTGGTGTAGCGGTGAAAAGATCACCTTGATGAAGCACGGTCACAATATGCCCATATTTGTCAATGAGGAGGACACTCAAGATTTTTCTTACAATGTCGGATGGTTGCATTTGAGTAAGTCCAAGCCCATTGACTTCCTCTACAAGAACATTCAAGTGTGAGTATATTTCATTAGCACTCTCTTTAGGAAGCATCTCAAATGAATTTAGCTTTTTCATGATAAGAGGATAGTGTTCCTCATGGTCGCTCTTTGTTCCCTTATAGAGCGCGCAAATGTCCGACCATAGTGCATGAACGTCTTTGTGGTTCCTCACCCTGATTAAACACATTTTTGCAAAGGCCTCTAAAGATGGTGTTTTAGAGCCTTTGCATTCCATTTTTTGTAATTTACTTCATCACCTTGAAGGTGCATGGGATCCTAAGGTTTTGGGAATCCTTGTGAGGCGGCTCTAAGTATTCCAACATCTAGAGCTTCTAAATATGCCTCCATGCAGATTTTTCATTAAGGAAAATCATCCCCCTCAAAGATAGGAGGAGGACCATCCCCATGAGACATTTTTTTCTAGATGGTTAAGTCTAATTTCGTGAGCACGAGGCTCTGATACCAATTGAAAGGATCAAGATGCCCAAGAGGGGGGTGAATTGGACTAATTCTAAATTTCTTTGCAATAATTAAACCCTACGGTTAGTCCACTTCACCCCTTATGTCTAGAAAGTGTTTCTAATGTTCTACCGCATAAAAAGTCTTGTAACCTAAGTTCCAATCCTACTCTAGCATGGCTATTCTATGAATGTAAAGACAAGAATTGAATTGCTCAAAGTAAATGCTCAAAGTAAAGAGAGAAGGAGGAACGCTATGATGTTTTGCCGAGGTATCGGAGAGTCGCCACTCCCCACTAGTTCTCGTTGGAGCACCCGCTGCAAGGGTGTAGCTCTCTCTTGATCCACGCAACGATCAAGTGCTCTCTACGGGTTGATTCTTTGACACTCCATCATGGTGAATCGCCCGCAACCGCTCACAACTTGAGTTGGGTCATCCACAAGCTCCGCCGGATGATCACCAAGCTCCCAATCACCACCAAGCCATCTAGGTGATGGCGATCACCAAGAGTAACAAGCACGAACTCTCACTTGACCACGACAAGCCTAATGAGAAGGGTGGATGCACACTTTGCTACTCTTGCTTTCACTAATGAGGGCTCTCATTTGGATTCTCAAATCTCAATCACCTCACTAGGACCTTGCTCTTCTTGGCACTCTCAAGGGTGTTTCTCAGTCGTTGGAATGAGCAAAAGTGATCCCTTGAGTGAATAGAGGAAGTATTTATAACCCCTCATTCACAACGAACCATTATGTGCCTCTGCGGGGTGATCGGACGCTCCGGTCAGTTCACCCGCCACTGCGCAATTTAAGTTGTGATCGGACACTGGCCAGCGTCTGGTCAACACTGATCGGATGCGTCCGGTCACAAAAACTGCCCTCTAGAACCTTACTAATGTTGACCGAACTCTAGAACCCTAGCGTCTGGTCACTTTGCTGCTCAGCGTTCGGTCAGTAGCCAGAACCTGACCAGCGTCCGGTCAGCACTGACCGGACGTGTCCGATCAGGATTCTCCCTCTCTGAAACATTATTGGAGTCGACCGGACGCTAGCCCCCACCGTCCGGTCACTCATCTCTCAGCGTCCTGGTAGCGCCAGACAACTTCACCTTGATCAGATGAACTGACTGGACTCTGCGCCAGCGTCCGATCACACCGGAACCAGCGTCCGGTCAGTATTTGACCCTTCTTTCACTTCCATCTCGCAATCATATGTGAATGAAGTTTGCTCCAATTGATCTAAGGGCTTTTTAGGAGCTACCTAGTGCTAGATTTGACAAGTCTGCACCACACCTAACCCACTAGACTCACCTAGGTCAAGCTATCCGTCCATACCCCCCTTAATAGTACGGCCAAAGGAAAAACAAAGTCCTAAACTACTCTAAGTGTCTCTTCAACACCAAACGACACTTAGAACTAGTCCATCCTTAACCTTGTCGTCCATCCTTTGAAAACTGAAATGATTTTCATCAGTAGGGGCATGACCACCATGATCGCCCAATCAATTTCTATTACCGTGACCTAACTTAATTGCCTCTATAAAACACACGTTAGTCACAATAATCACGTATTGTCATTAATCACCGAAACCCAACTAGGGCCTTAGATGCTTTCAAAAATCACCCAAAACATAATTGGAATAAAACACTTTGGTTCATCTAAATTTGTTTGACTACCATATTAGGATAAATTTAATGAAATTTTTAGGTTTTACTAAATGCGAGGTCCTTGACGTAACACTTGGCCACCCCATTGTAGTGCAGGGGCTGGTCATGGCGCAGAGGGGCCATGGTGTTTTGGTCTCGTGGGGTAGACACCATGTCAGTAGGGGCTGATCATGGTGCCACGGGCCACGCATGGCGAGCGGTAGCACAGAGCCACGGTGAGGGCGCTGACACCTAAAGCTCTTTTTTTTTATGAATAACTTTTACCGATGGTGGACATAATAGAATATCCGCTGATTTTTTTTATACAAGCAAATCACATAATAGACCCACCTGTGAATGGTCACTTAACTGTCTGTGCAGATGATTATATTCTCAATTTTTACTTTGCTACTGACCTGCCTATGCTAATGGATTTTAGTGCCTGTAATCGCCCCTGCACCAGCGAAGGTTAGGGCCCCTCCATTGAATGAACTACTGTTAGTAATTCCCTATAGCTAATATCCGTAGTTAGGAGGTTTATTAGCTGGGATGTTTGATCTTTACATGCTAATTTTACCTTCCTTAACACTAATAGATCCAACGAGGCCTATATATGTATCCTCTCGGTTTGTGTCTCGAGCAAACCCTGCCAGTTGTTCCGTGACGCTCACTGCGCGCGTCAACTCTGCTAGGTCTCCGCCTTCTGCCGTGGTTGATCCTCTTTCCTTCATCCCCCACCTTTCAGAAACAATTAAGCATAGTGATCTCTTGCAATCCGATGGGAAGCCAGCTTCTGTCCACCGTCGAGCGTCGCGAGGTCCTCCCGGAGAGCTATATCCGGCCGGAGTTCGACAGGCCGCGACTTGCCGAAGTGACGACGGACAGGGACGTCCCGCTCATCGACCTCGCGTCGCCGGATAAGCAACGAGTCATCGACCAGATTGGTCTGGCTTGCCGGACCTATGGCTTCTTCCAGGTCTCTCTGCCTCTCGCCTTAAAAGATCTAGTTTCAAAAAATTTAGGTTTTGTCCTGGGCTGTGCATGCTTCAGCTTTCAAACATCTGCGCAACTAACTCAGCTTAACTTCTTCGGAGGCTTTAGAGAATTTGTCTCGCCACCTTGTCAGACATTACTGTGCATGATCTTCTTGATTTCTTCTAGGTCATAAACCATGGAATAGAAGAGGAGCTACTGGAGAAGATGATGGCCGTTGGTCTGCAGTTCTTCCGTCTGCCGCCGCAGCAGAAGGAGAAGCTGTACTCAGATGAACCGTCCAAGAAGATAAGAGGCTCTCCACCAGCTTCAACGTCCGCAAGGAGACGGTGCACAACTGGAGGGACTATCTGCGCCTTCACTGCCACCCGCTGGAGGGACTATCGTCATAGCAGGCTTACTTATGGCCATTTCTTAGTAGCCGCTCTCTTATATTGGACCATGACACAGTATGCTTCCGTAATCAAGACAACGTCTGCCAATAAAGTTTACAACCACCAAATAGAGGCCGTTTAGATATATATAGTAGCATTTGATATATGCTCGCTGCCACGTACAGTGCCACACTCACAAATATATAAGTGACGTTTTGGATACGTACTTACATAGTTTTCAAAGCCAACTTTGACTAGTGCTAGTTATCAAAACATTTATATAAAAAAAGAAAAATTATATCTTTATTATGAAACTTTCGACAAAATCTGCTTGCACCATATTCCAAATTTAACACACAAAAACATATTTTGTGACAAAAGTTTATAATGGTTGATTAAGAAAAAAAAAACTCAAAATAAAAATATCACTTGTTTGTGATGGAGTATGTATTATATAGAATGGAAAGACTATAGCATAAAGAAAGATGCATATACTGATATGCATGTGTAGGATAAAGTAAATGTGCACTCTAGGACTGTGTCGTAGAGTATTTATAAACACTGGTAGGAGTGTTATGCTTCCTAGCTATGTGTGATTACTGATTAAGAAAACTAATGTGTCATGCACCGACAGCCTAAGACAGACTTTTCGATCCATAACATTGAGACTTCAACCATTCTAAATGAAGAAAAAACAGTTCAAAAAGATGGACACACACATGTGCTACACTCCTAATGTGCAACAACTACCTTTATAATTAGCCAGCACTGGCTAAGGTTTTCTTTACTGTAGATAGTACAAAACGGTGTTTTCTCACTGGTTTTACAGGCCCGGCCCTGGGGGTGTTCGAGCTGGGCCGCCGCACTGGGCCCTCGAGGCCAGGGGGCCCAACCCCAAATGTGCAAGTAGAAGTAGTATTCTGTCTATGGCCCATAGGAACAGCTGAACCAGGCATACGAGCTGACTCCGCGTCGGTTCTGCTCGCCTTCCGCGTTCCCGTGCCCTTCCGCCGCGCGGCCGCGACTCCGCCTTCCTGCACGAGTGAGCGACTCGCCGACTCTCGTGCGAGGCTGCGAGCAGCGAGCGATCCCATGCGTCTTGGTGATCTCGAGTGCAAGGGGGCGCTGGCCGGCGGCATCCACTTTCGTCTGTTCCTAGGCTTCCTGGTCTTCGTATACGGAGGTAAGAATTAAGAAACTGGCCCTAAGCGGCCAAGCCCCCCTAATCAATATTTGCTCTTGTCCCCAATCTTTATTCTTTACTTCTTTAGATTTGGGATTTAGGAATCCCATATGGTGCAGCAACCATGTTGAATTTAGTATGACATATTTTTTAATTATTTACTACTTTTCTAAATTTACGATGAACTCATGTTACCCAAAACGCATGCATAAAATGAGAAAAGAAAAAAGAAAAGAAGGAATAGAGGGCTTGATAGAATCACAAAGAGGATCTATTGATAAAATTTTTAAGAGTAATACAAGCACTACAAGAAATCCAGATGAGTGGGCAATAGTTGCTGTGGATCGAGCTTGTTCGGCTGCACTTTAAGCCGGCTTGTTCGGCTTATTTTTTCCAGCCGGAACTATTATTTTTCTCTCACAACATTCCAGCATAAATAGTGTTTTCCAGCATGAATAGTAAATAATCCAGCTCAGTCGAACACTCCCTTCGATATTGAGGCCATCATCAATGACTTCGCAGCAGTAAATGTTAGAAGAAAATTTTAAGGTAAGATAAGATGTATAACTAGTTTCATAAGAATAATTAGTATGCATTACATTTATTAGAAACGTCACTATATTATTAGAGTTGTATTAAAGGGCCCATCATTATAGCTTCGCTCCAGGTCTATAAAATGACAGGACCGACCGAGCCTGGTTTTACAAAGAAGTCGTCAGGGTCGCTCGACGTGACAAATGGCCCTCTGGAATCGCCAGTGAAGGCCATATGTGTGGTGTGGTTTGGCATGCACTAGCTGGCGCTCAAGAAGAACCGAGAATGGCGCAATTTTAGAAACTAGATAGCTACATTTCTGGACTTGTTTTGGTCTGTTTGCACCGAAGCACTACCCCTAGTTATCGACATCACTGCCGATTCAAAATCCGCCTTCACTGCCGGATTTTGAACCGGCAGTGGCATGTCGGCAGTGATGCTCGCTGGCTACTGCTGCCGGTGCTTCACCTGCCAGTGATAAGATTTAGAAAAACAAAAAAAAGCAATCCAACAAGCATGCTGGCTGGAGCATGCTCGTTACCGCCGCTGCCACCACCATGCTCGCTGACTACCGCCGCCACTACATCAAGCATTTCATCCAAGAAAAAAATCATATATTACAGATAAAGGACGGATTCAACACATCAGGAAAACCCATCCACAAATTGATTCGTGCATCGCAGACGAAAGAGAAGGGTTCAATACATCACAAATCAATCCATCCACAAATCGATTCGTACAGATAAAGGAGCAGGGTTCAACAACACAAAAAAAACTCATCTACACCGGCGGAGACACAGGAGCACCAGAAGGGAGATTGCCGAGGAGACACAGTGCGGCTGCCTCCTCCTCCTTCGGTGGGCGCGCTCCCTCCTCCCCTCCGGCACGACGGCCCTCTCCCCTCCCTCTCTCCCTCAGGCGATGCGGGCGAGGAGGCCGGATCCGGCGGCGGGGAAGCCGGATCCGGTGGCGGGGAGGACGGATCCGGGCTCCTCCTCGCCCTCACCGCCGGATCTAGGAGCGGGCGCAGGTGACCGGCGGCGATGGCCCTCTCCCTACGACAACGCTCCTCCCCTTCAACTCCGACAGCGGCGTGGAGGCTGGATCCGGCCTCCCTACGGCGGCGCTCCTCTCCCTCCAACTCTGGTAGCAGCATGGAGGCCAGATCCGGTGGCGTGGAGGTCGGATCCAGCCTCCCCACGGCAGCACGTCACCGCGCTGGGGTGGCCTCGTGCCCACACGTCACTGCCGCGGCCTCCATGGGTCCGCACCGCATGCTCGAGCACCTCCGACGGAGATGGCTGAGCATCCTCCATCTTCACTCAAACGGCGCCACCGCGGAGGTGATGGGGAAGAGCGGGAGCAGGAGTGGAGGCTTGACGCCGCTCCTCGGGGACAGGTGGAGGAAGAAGCCCATCTCCGGCAAGGGATTCGGCGGAGTGGAGGCGGGTGTGGTGTGGAGGCGTGGGGAGATCTGGGGCGGAGTTGGGAGGGAGTTAGGAGGCGTGCGGAGTTAACTGGGATAGATAATTTTTTGGGTCCGGAAGTATGCATCAATGCCGGTTCGATAATTCAACCGACTAGTAAATAGACATCACTGTCGGTTTGTATTAACAACCGACAGTGATGTGGTCCTTCAATGTCGGTTTTAGCCCAGACTCAATTATTTTATTGTTTTCAAGCTTAGAAGCGTACATCACTTCCAGTTCTCACGAATCCGACAGTGATGAGGCCGACAGTGATGCCTAAATCTGTAGCAGTGAAGCATAGAGAGAGATAACGATATCATCCATATCCGACAGTCAATATGGACCTGATACCCACCAGTCACCAGTCACCACCATGCACATGCATGGTTATCCTCTCCTGTAGCATGCACCATTGTAGTTCTAGAGAGACTACGAGGCTCGCTAGCTAGCTAGAGCCGTCGTCGTCGGTCACACCAGCAACGTGTAACACGACGCGCTTGCAGCTGCAGGGATAGCACACTACCACTGAATTGAGCCAGCGACATGCTTTCTTTTTCGTGTGAGGCTGGGAGGGGCGCGCACAACAAGCATATATGCACGTCGGATCAGCAGGTTTAGGACGTGGCTTTTTGTCTGCGATGCACGGATCGCGGTACTAAGCTGGGGGCCGGGTGATTAGTATAATTGTAGGAGCACGTCGGAAATCACAAGAGACGACAATGCTCGCGTGAATATAAATATCTGACCACTGATGGACCGTACCGGGGAGCACTTAGTGGTGGACGGCAGTTTCTAATAAGAGTTCATCGTTTCTCTGCAGCACACACACCGTGTTACATGACCGACAAAGGTCCACACACTGCATATATACCGAGATTCCCTTTTTTTCAGTTTTTTGCTTTGGATGTCATCTAGCACAGGGCCAGCTGGTATAGTGCGGCATCTTTATTTATTGGTTCTAGATACCACTACAAAGTAGCAGTACTCGTCTTAAAACGTACTCTCCTCTCTTTTTTAAGTGTTGCCTAAATTATCATGCCATAAGTTTATCTGAATTTATAAAGAAAATTAGTAACATTCGTATCTCCAAATAAGTGTATTATAAAAATATATACAATGATTAATCTAATGATACTTATTATGTACTGTATTAGTAATCTCTTGTATATATTTGGTTAAAGTAGAATACATTTAACTCCTTGATATGTGAGAACTACAGTTAAAAAGAGACAATGGGAGTAAGGTCGTTTTACTTTTCTAAATTAAATTTATCTAATTTTAACTATGTTCACATATATAAGAATAGATTATTACAATTAATATCAAATAAATATAGTATCAAGATACATGGTGAATTTAATGAAACTAATTCATTGTTGTAAGTGTTAGTGTCATTTAGACCAAACTAATTAAAACAATTTAATTTTTATAAGAGTGAGGACCAGTACTATACTCCCTCTGTCCCATTTTTTCTGTCGTCTCACTTCCTGTGGCAGACCTCGACCATTCTCAATATCACAGACTCATGCACATAGGCACATGATCATACTCTGAAATATAGTAGTTCGTACTTCGCCTAATAAGCTTCCAATGTGCAGCCCTCAAGGTGACTCCTAAGAGATAGAAAACTCGTCGAACATCCTGACCTCGTTGGCAAACGACAAACATCCACCTGAGCTACAATCCCAGCCTCGTTGTTGCCGTTCTAAAAACATGAACTGAATTTTTACCTGAAGATCCCACAAAATAGGAAAAGACACCTCAACAATGCATCCGTGGAGAAAATAGCTAGGTGTCCAAGGCCAAAGGGCGTCACCGATGACCATGAACTTTTGCTATATCAATCTCACCCCACCCACCACGAATTATGTCCACATACAACCCTGCCACCGGTAAGGGCCTCATTGGTCGTGCTCACGTGCTCCCCACTCCCCAGTAGACGCGCTTGCCACCTCTGCCACACAAGTATCGTGCATTGGTGCTCGCGCATGGCCCCTTCACCACAGAGACGACCTAGCGCTCTGCCTGAGCCGCCTTGAAGTAACGAGGAAGGTTCTATTTGGATTATGTAAGCACGTACACTTTGTGAGAAAATACGTTATGATTGAAAGTTTAGGGCACAAACAAGTTCTTAAGGTGATGATGTCATCATTATTTTTCCTTGAAGAAGAGTGCTATCAGTATTTGTTTTCTTATTAAAACTGCACTAGCTAGACCTCAAGGTCATAGCCACTAGGTTTAGATACCATTTCTTTTTTGAAAACATGGTTTATTATACCACGTTGGTAGAGCATCCAAAAGCTTAGGTTAACTAGAACACAACGTTATCATACTTCTACGTTGAGAGATGGAGACTTATATGGTGAATAAAAAATACTTCCTCTGTCCAAAAACAAAATGCAATTCTCCTTTTTCGAAAAGTCAAACAGATTGAAATTTGACTAAAGTTATATGAAAAGGTACTAATATTCATGATATAAAACAAATACCATTAGATTAGTTACAAAATATATTTTTTACAGTAAATTTATTTGGAGACATAAATGTTAATACTATTTTCTTTAACTTGGTCAAACTTGAGCTAATTTGACTGGCACGGATCCTATAATTACATTCTTTTGTGGACGGAGAGAGTATACAATAACTTTTCCAAAGTGAACAGCCGAACACGTGTTGTTGGTTGATTGATTATTCCAAACTTCCAATAGCGTCCAACTGATGCCCTTTGTTTTTAAGCCATATATATAATAATGTCGCACTTCCGATCCCTTTTCCATAACGTGACAGGCATTGTTTGGATTCCCATTACTGTTCTCAAGAACGTGCCAGGCAATGTTCGGACTTCCACAATCACTTCTCAAGAGTGTGCCATTTTCTGTCATCACGGCATCAACCATGGAGTATATTAAAGATTCGGTTCTCCACGGCACTAACTAAGACCAACTAGCTAATTTGAGGCATGACTTTGTTGAATTTGCTCGACAGAGAGACGATGCAAGTCAAAAACATCTAACTGCTAATAAGAACATCACACGAACACATCACTCTTTTCGTCAAAGTAATCAAAGTCTGCAACTGCGACCGTCATTTCGTCAAAGTAATCACTCTTACGGTAAAAAATATAATCAATCAACCTAAAGTAGCAACTCACATGGTTCTGTCATGTTATTGGCTTTGCGTATGATTCATTAAAGAATTTTTTATGATTGATGCTGGTA
Source organism: Miscanthus floridulus (assembly GCF_019320115.1). NCBI lineage: Eukaryota > Viridiplantae > Streptophyta > Magnoliopsida > Poales > Poaceae > Miscanthus > Miscanthus floridulus. The sequence continues at coordinate 67,436,303 of NC_089591.1, forward strand.
GCTCCATGCATGCATGTGTGCTTTGCATGGTGACATCCATGTATCATGCATGTATTTAGTTTTTCCATATATCATAAATGACATGAGTGTAGTTTTTTCTTTTTTATGCAAAAGGTAGGAGTAGGTAACTTAGGAGCATTATATATGGATGATCATAATGAGATGAGTACTTTTACTATAGGGTTTACTTTATATATTATTAAATTTTTTCTACCGCAAAGGTGGGTAATTAATTCATAAACAAAAAAAAACCAGATTCAATAGCTGTTGTCATCAACAATTGTTGAATATAATCAACCAAATGGATGTTATTCTTGTGAGATTTCTAACATTGTCTCTTGTTCTAACTCGCATAGAGAGACGATGCTTGCAAACTGAAGAATCTCCGAAGAAGTTTCATGATTTCGTGAAGAGGCCGACGAGGTGGTAAGCATCGTACGTGACAACTTGCGCGAAACCTTCTCAAATTTTTATCACAGCCTCCACATATGATATCATGACATCTTGACAAGTTTCATGATTTTCGAACTTCGTTTGCTTTTTATAGAATTTAAAAACAACTCGACCGCAAGTTCGTGGTCATGTTTCGTGAACAAGATGTTCGAAATTGGTGGTCTGTTCCTAGATACGGCCTCACATTATACTAAATAACATGAATATCATTTTTCATTCATTTTTCATTATTCGAATGACTAGCAGTTATAATTTGAATTATCCAAGAAAATTCAATTAAATGAAATAAATTAAAGAAATATAGAAAAAGTCCGAGAAATGTGCCACATTGGAATATGGAGTACCAGGTATTGTATGAGGACTGCAGAAAAAGTTTGGAGATCAAAAGTGGAAAAAATACGATTTGTCGAGTGTCAAAAAATAACACTCGGCAAATCAGCTCTTTGCCGAGTGCCGGGACAAGACACTCGGCAAAGGGTTAATGGCGACTGCCGGCCGTTAACGGCAGCGGCCCTTTGCCGAGTGTTATTGTTTGACACTCGGCAAACCTAGTCTTTGCCGAGTGTTATTGTTTGTCGAGAGCTTGGCACTCGGCAAACCACCTCTTTTGCCGAGTGTCAGTTGTTTAGTCAAGTGCTTTATCTCTGGCACTCGGCAAAGAGGTGGTTTGCCGAGTGTCCGATAAAAAACACTCGGCAAAGTCTGGGACACTCGACAAAGAAGCCGTCTCCGGTAGTGACGCGCTCGCCACCTCTGCCACACAATTATCGTGCATTCGTGCTCGTGCGTGGCCCCTTCACCACAGAGACGACCATAGCGCTCTGCCTGAGCCGCCTTGAAGTAACGAGGAAGGTTCTATTTGGATTATGTAAGAACGTACACTTTGTGAGAAAATACGTTGTGAATTGAAAGTTTAGGGCACAAACAAGCTCTTAAGGTGATTATGTCATCATTATTTTTCCTTGAAGAAGAGTGCTATCAGTATTTGTTTTCTTATTAAAAAAAACTGCACTAGCTAGACCTCAAGGTCATAGCCATTAGGTTTAGATACCATTTCTTTTTTGAAAACAGGGTTTATTATACCACGTTGGTAGAGCATCCAAAAGCTTAGGTTAACTAGAACACAACGTTATCATACTTCTACGTTGAGAGATGGAGACTTATATGGTGAATAAAAAATACTTCCTCTGTAAAAAAAAATGCAATTCTCCTTTTTTTGAAAAGTCAAACAGGTTGAAATTTGACTAAAGTTATATGAAAAGGTACTAATATTCATGATATAAAACAAATACCATTAGATTAGTTACAAAATATATTTTTTACAATAAATTTATTTGGAGACATAAATGTTAATACTATTTTCTATAAATTTGGTCAAACTTGAGCTAGTTTGACTGGCACGGATCCCATAATTACATTCTTTTATGGACAGAGAGAGTATACAATAACTTTTCCAAAGTGAACAGCCGAACAGGTGTTGTTGGTTGATTGATTATTCCAAACTTCCAATAGCGTCCAACTGATGCCCTTTGTTTTTAAGCCATATATATAATAATGTCGCACTTCCAGTCCCTTTTCCATAACGTGACAGGCATTGTTTGGATTCCCATTACTGTTCTCAAGAACGTGCCAGGCAATGTTCGGACTTCCACAATCACTTCTCAAGAGTGTGCCATTTTCTGTCATCACGGCATCAACCATGGAGTATATTAAAGATTCGGTTCTCCACGGCACTAACTAAGACCAACAAGCTAATTTGTGCCATGACTTTGTTGAATTTGCTCGACAGAGAGACGATGCAAGTCAAAAACATCTAACTGCTAATAAGAACATCACACGAACACATCACTCTTTTCGTCAAAGTAATCAAAGTCTGCAACTGCGACCGTCATTTCGTCAAAGTAATCACTCTTACGGTAAAAAAAATATAATCAATCAACCTAAAGTAGCAACGTACTCACATGATTCTGTCATGTTATTGGCTTGGCGTATGATTCATTAAAGAATTTTTTATGATTGATGCTGTAGCTCCATGCATGCATGTGTGCTTTGCATGGTGACATCCATGTATCATGCATGTATTTAGTTTTTCCATATATCATAAATGACATGAGTGTAGTTTTTCTTTTTTATGCAAAAGGTAGGAGTAGGTAACTTAGGAGCATTATATATGGATGATCATAATGAGATGAGTAATTTTACTATAGGGGTTACTTTATATATTATTAATTTTTTTACCGCAAAGGTGGGTAATTAATTCATAAACAAAAAAAAAACAGATTCAATAGCTGTTGTCATCAACAATTATTGAATATAATCAACCAAATGGATGTTATTCTTGTGAGATTTCTAACATTGTCTCTTGTTCTAACTCGCATGGAGGACTAACATGGAGGCATTAATTTTCCGTTCCAATTTTCGGCAGGGAGATAGCCAGCGCGTACTGCCGCGAGGTCCTGGCTGTTCGGTCTCCGGCTTCTCGGCATGATCTCCCTCAGCCTGGGGCTCGAGGAGGACTACATCGAGAAGGCCCTCGGCGAGCAGGAGCAGCACATGGCCGTGAACTACTACCCGCAGTGCCCGGAGCCCGACCTCACCTACGGTCTGCCGAAGCACACGGATCCCAACGCCCTCACTGTCCTCCTCCAGGACCCCAACGTCGCCGGCCTTCAGGTCCTCAAGGGCGGCGACCAATGTATCGCCGTCAGCCCCTGGCGGAACGCTTTCGTCATCAACCTAGGCGATCAGTTACAGGTAACGCGTACGTACGTAGTGACTCTGTTCTCGAATTGATGCCTTGGGTTTCTGAATCATGTCCATGCATAAACATGCATGCAGGCGCTGAGCAACGGCGCGTACAAGAGCGTGTGGCACCGTGCGGTGGTGAACGCCGCGCGAGAGCGCATGTCGGTGGCATCTTTCCTGTGCCCGTGCAACAGCGCGGTGATCAGCCCCGCGGCGGCGCTCGTCCGCGACGGGGACGCGCCCGTGTACCGGAGCTACACCTACGACGAGTACTACAAGAAGTTCTGGAGCAGGAGCCTGGACCAGGAGCACTGCCTGGAGCTTTTCAGAAGCACCACCCAGCTCCAGTAAAGGCAGTATGTAACTATATTGCACGTACGTTTGAGGCTTAATTTGCTTGAACTAAGTTTATTTGTTTGGTTTTGTTTCCTGACGTACCATTTCCTTGTGTTGTGTAATAAGCTAAGCTTGTCCTAGCAATCTTTCTTGTACTCAAGCTAGGAAAACTTTGCCTTTTCCATACCAGCAGCTCTTTGTATTATGCCATTGTCACTGGTAGAGAACCGAGCTTTACTCCCGGTGGGGAACCCCCTCTAGTCCCGGTTCCCCACCCGGGAGCAAGCATCCGGGACTAAAGGGGGTCCTTTAGTCCCGGGTCAAGAACCGGGACTAAAGGAGGACCTTTAGTCCCGGTGGGTAACATCAACCGGGACTAAAGGTGCCTCCTGACATGCCACGATGGCTGGCACCTTTAGTCTCGGTTGGTAATACGAACCGGGACTAAAGGTTTTTTTTCTTTTTTCTTTTCTTTTCATTTTTTTGTTTTCTTTTCAAAATAGGTTTTCGAAGTCGTATTGTACGCTGCTAATTATACATTTATACGCGCGTATAGTATGTTTCGGTTCAAGCACAATGAACGTATTAAATCACACAATTCAAGCATAGAAATATATATATATATATATATATATATGTATATATATATATATATATATATATATATATATGCATGCATGCATCATATATATATTTACATGCATGCATGCATATGTGTATTTTACATTATATTATTTCATGTGCATATATTACAAAAGATTGCATAACAGTTGTTGTGACATAACAAGTTTCCTCTCATCCTCTAGCTTGGCTTCAATGGCAGTGTTGGGTCGAAGTAGAACTCGCCCTTGGAATCGATGACCTGCTCATTAAAAATCCGGCTATAGACTCTTGAATTGCTTTGATTTGGTCTTGCCGTATGACCTTTTCCTCCAACCATCGAGTCTACAGGTTTGAATTAAAGGAAAATAAATTAATATATGTACATACATATATATATATATATATATATATATAAGACATAGTAACACAATCAATAATAATAATTAAATGAATATATAGTGTATTTTTAACGTACTTTGAGTCTCTCTGTAGGAGTACTTTGGGAGAGCACCTTGATAAACTTGCAAACATAGTAACCACAGTAGTTGTTCCCATGTTCCTGCCTCAGACACCACTTTACGAGAAAAAGATTTGTCATCCAATCTGGTGATCCGGTGAAAGCTATATGTTTAATTAATAAAGATGATGCGATTCAGGGGACTTACTTTCAAAGGGATTACATTCAGTGGCGCTTTGCATTTTTCCTATGTATTGCTTCTCAATAAAGGTTTTCCAAACACTGCCCAATAAAAAATTTGCCACGTCATCAGATATAGTTAATCATCATGTTTGTGTGTATATATAGTTGCTAGAGATCCCGAAATTATCCTCTGGATAATATCTATCATATCTTGGTAGTCTTGTTGTGGTTTTCTCATCGAGTCATAGATTATCAAGTGACTTTTCACCAGATCGATGTCCATCAATATCCAGTGATTGCTTGCATGTGTTTATAGGATATAACGCATAACACTCATTAATTAACTAGAATCAACATATGAGTCATTAAGGATATGATCGATATGATTAACACTCACTTGAAGTTATAGGGAAAAGAGTATATCCTTCTTGTGGCGTTGGTTCACTAAGAAGTTCATGAGGTTACTCTCTGACTCAGACTTCCAATTAGTCTTTGGAGTAATTGGGTCTTTGAATACTATATGGAGATCAACAAAACCAATTTCATTGCAGCCTTCCTTTCTGAGCTCTGTCATTGTAAATCTGCATATATATAGTACTTGTTAGGATAATTTATATGCATATACACACATATGATGAGTTTAATAATAGATCGAAAGAATTATTACTTACAGGCAATAACAGCTAATGATAACTTTGTCCAGAGAGGTCAGGTGGCATAGTTGATGAAATTCTGCAAAGTCAACATACATAACATCATCGCCACGGAACCAATGTTCGTCTCTAATTCTGACACCAACGTAGAAGTCTTCACTGGTAGACGCCTGCATGTACCACTTGTTTAGCAGGTATATTTGCGTCCCCAGATCAGATAAGGCTTGAGGGTTGTATAGACTCTGGCCTAGTACAATTTTTTTCTTCCAAATATCAACCTCCGCCGCACTCTCAATGTTTCCATCACCAAACATCTAGTAAAGGTCGAGACCAGTCTCATCAAGAAATTCACCAAGGTGATCCAAATCGACATCCGGAGGTATGTTTGCCTGATGCATTAATCCTAAATTCGAACCATATTCATTACCAACAACTAGCGGGGGGATTGATTGGTGCGCTTGTTGTCTGAGTTGGGCAACTCCTTTCCCTGCCCGCTTCTTTTTCTGTGCTACCTCAATTGACTTGGTGAGAGTGCGGTCATAGTCCAATAACGTTGATTTGGACGGCTTACGAGATTCCCGTTGTTGTTGCTAGGTAAGAAGTCACCTTTTTTCTTAGAATATCTGGAGCTACTGAAGAAGTACGGTTTCTCCGGGTTTCTCCCTGCTTCTTGATTCATTTTAAGTTTGTCATAGAATCTAGACATGTCTTTTTTATATGCATCAGTTCCTTCTTCCTTCTCTTCAGATATTATTTTGGGAATAGCCCTTGGTTTCACTGGTGGCTTTTTTTGTAGGCGGGGACTGGTTCTTCGTTTGAGGGGCTGGCCTCTTGCTAGGCTTCTTGGTAGGCGGGGGCGGGGGAGGCGTTGGAGACCTCCTTGGAGGTGTTGGCAGCGGCGTTGGAGACCTCCTTGGAGGTGGCGGCTGCGGCATTGGAGACCTCCTTAGAGATGGTGTGGATGCAGCCTTGCCTTCCAACACAATGTCATCGTACATAGCACTATGATGATCTGGTGATTGAACAATTAGGATTTAGGTTGGGGGAGGATCTGCTACAAAAAAGGAATGACATATTATTATGAGCAGATTATTAATTATTTAAGCCAATACAAATTAATGATGTAGTGTTTTCATCCGCACGTACCTATGGTGAGGTAGTTCAGGAGGAGGTGGAGCCGACATCCCTGGAATGATGATGTAGCGCTTGCGCCATAGAATGAATGTCTTCTCCGCTTCTCCTAGAGTCTTCTCGCCATCACCTCCAGGAATGTCAAGAGGCAAATCACTAAAACCTTTTTCAGCTTTATCTACCGAGATGGTAGCATATCCTTCTTGGATTATATTCCCATGAATCCTTGGTGTCTTGGTTCGGTCGATAGGATTAACAAGACCGATAGCCACCTTGATTGTGGAATTCTCCTTCGGAATGTGTAGCTCACACGTTGTACAAGGTTTAGTGATGTCATCCATAGGGAAGCGCAGTCCTGTGTCCCCTTGATTTGGTATCTCCATGGAAGCACAGCTGCTTTTCAACTGAACAGATTGGCTAATGTTGATTCCTGGCTCTGATGCCTGCTTGCTTGCACTCACTGCTATTTGCACTTGCCTTCTGATTTCCTCCTGCATTCTCGCTTTAAGGTTTTTTTTCCCGCTCTTGTGCTTCACGCACCGCTTCCTCCAACCTCTGAAGCCGCTGTGCCTCTTCTTCCTTCTTTCTCTGGCGACTTCTGTAGGAAGGTCTGTCCTGAGGGAATCCATGCTCCCATGAGACACTTCCTTTGCCTCTAGTTCGGCCACCATGTTCAATAGTCTCGATGGCGTATGTCAGCTCATCCTTCTCTCTATTGGGCCTGAACGCACCACTAGCAGTAGCTCTCTGAGCATAAAACAATCTTTCTGCTGCTTCTTGCAGTCTTGCGCCATAAACGCACTTCCCTGTCTCCTGGTCTAGTGTTCTCCCATGACCGAAAAACCAATTCTTTGCACGTTCTCCCCACTCGAGTGATTCTGGTCTGATACCCTTGGCAAGAAGGTCTGCTTCCATTTTGTTTCACTTCTTAATGGCAGTCGGGTAGCCACCTGATCCCAAGGTATGGTGGTATGTCTTCTGTTGGGCATTACATTGGTTCTTTATCACCCGACTCACACCCTCTTTCGAAGTCTTGTGCTGTACAAACTCATCCCAATAGGGCCTCTGCTTTGAGATCGGGCCTGGGATAGTAAAATCTGGTGCTATGTTCTTCTTGACATACGTCGTGTATAGGTGTTTCTTCCAAGTCTGAAACTGAGTGGCCATCTTCTTCATTGCCCAATCCCTAACTCGCTCCTTCAATTCATCACCATCTATTATATCATCATAACCATATGTTTGGAGCGTGAAATGTACCAAGACATCTTTCCAAATTAACGCCTTGTCACGATCGGAGACAAAACTGATATGAGGAGCATTGGTCTTCTTCTTCCATTCATAGGGTACTAATCGGGAGCCGGTCCCGTACAAGGTAACCACAGTGGTGCACAAATTTCATTTTATTCGCCCCCCCCCCCCCGGTTCTCCTGTATCCACATTGAACTCCGAGATGATGAAGCGGCCCTCCAATGGCTTTTTGGGACCTCGAACATTTTTACTCTTCGTTGTAGTTGTTGATGTCGATCCTAGAGGGCTACAAAACATAAACATTATTTTTAATGTCATGAGCACACATAAGACATATGATAATATATATAGCTAATAATAAAAATATATACTCAGGCCAATATGTTGTTACTCATTTTGTTCAAGAGCTAAGTACTAACTCCCATCATCTGCATCCTCTTGCACGTTATTTTTAGCACCATCATCGCCGGCAACTTGAGTGCCAGTGTTGATCAAATTCATCATCAACTCCTCATCCATGTTTCTCAGGTCGGCCATCTAGCTTCAAAAAACAAAACCAATATATAGTACGTCAAATCTTTGCTTATATGCGTAAAATCTACGAACAATATGCATTATTAAATCTTGTCCCTCGGTCACGGACGCAATTCGCCACACTAGGGCGAACTACGTCGGCACTAGGGCGAATTAGGGCTATACATAAACGGCCGAGGGCAAATTGTGTCGGTGACTAGGGCGAACCACGTCGGTGACATCAACAGCGCGGTTCGCCCTGGTGTGATTGTTTAGCATTAACGATAACGATAATACGAATGTTGATCAACTAGGCCACGAGAAAGGGCGGTGTGACAAGAGTGGCGGTGCTCCACTCCGCCGTATATATGTCTGTACACATGGGTGAACGAGGGCGGCGGTGCTCCGCCGTATACATAGAAACGCATGGGCGAACGAGGGCGGCGGTGCTCCGCGACGTATATATACATGCATATGAATACAAATGACGTATATATACGTGTCGGTGCGGTGGCCGGTGTGCTGACGACGACGATGTGAGGCGGGCCGGCGTGCTGACGATGACTGACGACGTGAGGCGGGCCGGGGCGGTGTCGGTGCATGATGTTGTGATCCTATGTACTATGTGAACCATGTAGTCATTCATCATATGAGAAAATTCTATGTTGATAATGTAAGTATAAGTCATTATGAAATGTAAGTATATGTGTCTTATTGCTAATATAACCATTACTATTTCCGAAATGATAAGAATTTATTTTCTTCTTCTACAGGCGATCTCTGATGCTATGATATAAAGTTTGAAGATAGTCTTCCCGAAAAAAATATGTAATGCTCATATTACTTTAGCAACATTAATATATTATATCTGTATATTCAAAGTTCACAAATGAAGAAACGTTGAAGTTTTCCTTCATTTGTCTGTAGCCATGCATGCAAGTCCAACCAAAACTGCTTACATCATCACATGTGATATTTTTTATAAACTAAAAAATGCTTAGTTTACAAACTAGGTATCCAAATTGAGTTCCTATTTGACCATTATATATCCTACAACAAATCCTTAAAAAAAAGACCCTACATAAATATATTTGGATAAAATTTCGTTAACAAACATTGATCTATGAAGATAGAAAAAATTCTTCTATTGAGCAAAGGCAGTGTTCTAGATTCATGAAACAATGTTCAGTTTCCTGGCCACCATCTGAGAATGTACAATGAGATCGACGAACATATCACCTCGAGCTCGGCAGTGGAGGGCCTCGGGCAGCGGTGGAGGGCCACGGGCGCGGTGGAGGGCCTCGGGCGCGGAGGAGGGCGTAGTGGAGGGCCACGGGCGCGTGCGGAGGAGGGGCACGGGCGCACACGGTGGAGGCCGGGCGGCGGTGTCACGGAAGGTGAACGGACGCTGGCGCGAGGAAGAAGAGGGCGGCAGTGTTCGACGAGGAAAAAGACGAGCGGATCGATCTGCGCCAGGCGCTGGAGGTTATATATCAGAGAGAATTACTCCCAGTGCCAGCCACCAATCGGGAGTAAAAACCCTTTACTCCCGGTGCGTATTACCAACCGGGAGTAAAGGGTTTTTTTTGGCGGGCAACGAAACTGCAGCCCACCTTTACTCTCGGGTGGGCTTTCCACCCGGGAAGTAAAGGATGGGCTGTAGTTTCGTTTCCCGCCTGTTTTAAGCAATAGTCTTGTTAAATACAATAGAAATGCAATAGTTTTTGTTAAATACATAGTAAATTAAATAAAAGGCATAAAATTATTTTGTTAAAAATATGAATTTTCTTTTTGTTTATTGCACATAGGAAAAATCTATAATCTAACTTTTTTTATTTTTTGTCAGAATTATAAAACATAATGTAACTAATATTTATTATTTCGTTAATGCAAAAATGTAGTGTTTAATTAAAATTATTAAAACTATTAGTTTTGGACAGGAAATTTGTGTTTCACATCATTTTAACGTTAATATTTTAATTTTTCATCACTCAGTATCCTAATTTACCTTTTTGAGAGAGAAATCCCACCAAATCAAACATTGATTTAATTTGAAACATGACATAATAAACATCTGAATTCACAATTATTACATAATATCTCAAACACACACTATATTAAATTACTATATCATCAAGTGGGCACAGCAGTGAACTTCTTCTTACGTATGTCCCTTGGTTATGATCGCTTCATAACCATGGAGTGTCCTCATCATTTACCAAGATGCTAGGGTCTTTGTTCACTTTGAAGGGCAGAATTCGGTCATCCTTTTCATATTCTTCTAACATGTCCGACTTGTCCTCAATTCCCACGATGACTCTTTTCCCTGAAAGAACTATGTGGCGCTTTGGCTCTTTGGTTGAGTCATTATCGTTTTTCTCTCTTTTTGGTTTGGTAGACATATCATTGACATAGAACACCTGATTCACATCCTTGGCAAGGACGAATGGTTCGTCTTTGTACCCAATATTACTAAGGTCTACTGTTGTCATTCCATACTCGTCTACTGTTACCCCGCCTCTGGTCACCTTGACCCATTGGCACTTGAACAATGGGATCTTCAAAGTAGGTGCATATTCTAGTTCCCATATTTCATCTATGCGTCCATAATATGTCTGCTTATTCCCATTCGGGTCTGTGGCATCTATGCGGACACCACTGTTTTGGTTGATACTCCTTTTATCTTGGGCTACTGTGTAGAATATGTTTCCATTTATCTCGTACCCTTTGTATGTGACGATATGCCATGATGGTTGCATAGCCAATAAATACAGTTGCTCATGGATGCTCTCATCACCTTGACATTTTTTTCGCAACCAACCGCCGAAAGTTTCCATATGCTTACGCGTAATCCAAGCTTCAGTCTTCCCTGGAAACTTGGATCGTAAGAGATCCTTGTGTGTCTCAATATACGGATCTACCAAAGAGGAGTTCTGTAGAACTGTGTAGTGCGCTTTATTGAAATAATCATCATTCGTACCAATATATGTTTTCCTCCCTAGTGTCCCCTTTCCGCTTAGTCTCCCCTCATGTCTCGATTCAGGAACACCAATCGAGTCAAGGTCGGGAATAAAGTCAACACAGAACTCAATGACCTCTTCTGTTCCATAGCCCTTGGCGATGCTTCCTTCTGGGCGAGCACGGTTGTGAACATATTTCTTCAGGACTCCCATGAATCTCTCTAAGGGGAACATGTTGTGTAGGAACACAGGACCGAGAGTGAAAATCTCCTTGACTAGGTGAACTAGGAGGTGTGTCATAATATCAAAGAAGGAAGGAGGGAACACCAACTCAAAGCTGATGAGACATTGAACCACATCATTCTGTAGTTTAGCTAGATCAGTTGGATCAATTGCCTTCTGAGAAATTGCATTGAGGAATGCACATAGCTTCACAGGTGGCTAGACGTACATTTGGAGGTAGAATTCCTCTTAATGCAACTAGAAGTAATTGCGTCATGAGAACGTGACAGTCATGGGACTTTAAGTTATAGAATTTCTTCTCTGGCACATTTATAATACTCTTTATATTCGAGGAGAATCTAGATGGTACCTTGATGTTGTTTAAGCATTCAAACATGATTTCCTTCTCCTCTTTGCTTAGAGTGTAGCTAGCAGGACGTAAGTAATGGCGTCCATCATCTGTCTTCTCTGGATACAGGTTGTCTCTTTCTCTCAAACAACTGCAGGTCCTGTCGTGCTTCAAATGTGTCCTTAGGCTTTCCATACACACCCATAAAGCCTAGCAGGTTCATACAAAGATTCTTCGTCAGGTGCATCACGTCGATCGAGCTATGGACCTCCAGGACTTGCCAATAGGGTAGGTCCCAAAATATGGACTTCTTCTTCCACATGGGTGCGTGACCGTTAGCGTCTTTCGGAATAGGTTGGCTTCCATGTCCTTTTCCAAAGACGACTTTCACATCATTGACCATATCAAGTACATCCTCACCAGTTCGGTTGCGAGGCTTGGTCAGGTGGTCTGCCTTCCCTTTAAAATGCTTGCCTTTCTTTCTTACGGGGTGATTTGCAGGAAGAAATCGATGATGGCCAAGGTACACGACCTTTTGACATTTTTTCAAGAATACACCTCTAATATCACCGAAGCAGTGTGTGCATGCATTATATCCCTTGTTTGACTGTCCTGAAAGATTACTTAGAGCAGGCCAATCATTGATTGTTACGAACAACAATGCTCGCATATCAAAGTGTTCCTGTTTGTACTCATCCCACACACGTACACCTTCTTTATTCCACAAAATGAGAAGTTCATCAATAAGTGGTCTCAGGTACACATCGATGTCATTGTTAGGTTGCTTCGGGCCTTGGATGAGCACAGGCATCATAATGAACTTCCGCTTCATGCATAACCAAGGAGGAATGTTGTAGATACTTAGAGTAACAGGCCAAGTGCTATGACTACTGTTCTGCTCTCCAAAAGGATTGATACCATCTGTACTTAAAGCAAACCTTAAGTTTCTTGCGTCATTTGCAAACTCTGGGAATTCTCTGTCGATTGCTCTCCACTGGGACCCATCAGCAGGGTGTCTCAACATATTGTCTACCTTACGGTCTTCTTTATGCCATCGTAACAATTTTGCATGTTCTTTGTTTCTGAACAGACGTTTCAAGCGTGGTATTATAGGAGCATACTACATAACCTTGGCAGGGATTTTCTTACGCGGACGTTCGCCCTCAACATCACCAGGGTCATCTCGCCTGATCTTATACTGCGACGCATGTCATACCGGGCATGCATCTAATTTCTCATACTCTTTGCCACGGTACAGGATGCAGTCATTAGGACATGCATATATCTTCTCTATTTCTAGCCCCATAGGACAGACAACTTGTTTTGCTTCGTAGGTAGTGGCGGGCAATTCATTGTACTTCGGAAGCATCTTCTTTTGGATTTTTAGTAACTCTCCAAATCCCTTGTCAGATACACCATTCTTTGCCTTCCATTGCAGCAATTCTAGTGTGGTTCCCAACTTTTTCTGCCCTGCATCACAAGTTGGGTAATAACAATTTCTTGTGATCTTCTAGCATTCCGCTCGAACTTGATCTTCTCCTTTTCACTTTCACATTCTCTTTGTGCGTCACGAATGACCTGAGAAAGATCATCAGCTAGCTCATCTTCTGCGGCTACCTCTTCTTCAGCTTCTCCCATTGCAGTATCATTGAAGCACGCACCATCAGCAATAATATCATTATCGTCCCATTGTTCTTCTTCACATTCTTCCATTACAACACCGGTTTCTCCGTGCTTTGTCCAACAAATATAGTTTGGCATGAAACCCGACTTGAACAAGTGTGAATGAAGAGTCCTTGAGCAAGGATATTCCACCGTATTCTTACATATGGCACATGGGCAGCACATGAAACCAGTCGCGTTTGTTTGCCTCGGCCGCACGTAACAAAGAATGCACAGCCGTCAATGAACTCTTGGGAGCGGCGATCAACATTATACATCCAATGACGGCTCATCTACATTATATGACATAAATATCATATTAAAACCTAGATCATAATTAATTATTTATACAACATGCGTGCCACCACAAAAGATATAAATTTATGAAAGCATCGCTACAATGTAGACAATCCCAACTACCACTAAAAGAACTAAAGCTAAAATACATTTCAGGAGCACAAGGATTTCGTGACCAATCTCAACTAAAACAGACAGATCCCCCGATTATGCAACATCTTTGGGCTTCTTCGGCTGGATCACTGCCTCATTAGCCACCGTATCTGCCTGTTGTGCAAGATATTTTTGCACGAGTTCAACATACTCTTCCTCCCAGTAGAAGCCTGAACATCGTCCACTACCATCCCACTGAAATTAAAACAAAAAATTAGAACTTTAATCACAACCATCATGAAAATAGATATAAACTAACCATAATCATTAAATACGATAAAATAACTCACATTGCGATCCGGACACATGTAGAAGATACGATCCTTGTTGGGACCCTCCTTCACTCGGTACTCCATCACAATCTTCATCTCATCACGACACTTGCCGCATGGAATGAGAGGAAGGCCCGGTCTAAGTCGCTTTGGAAACCCATGAGAGGCCGAGGACTCAGAAGCAGTTGTCATCTACTCTCTATACTCATTTTTTAATACACTATAAATGTCTCCTTTTATAAACAAATAAAATTAAGAAACTATAAAATTATCTAGATCTCTAAACAATGATATTTTTAATGGTCATTGTGTTCTCGTCTTTTACTGCGGCAGGTAAGTAATTCACATGATATTTCCGCAAATTAACAGAAGAATGGGAGTGTACACACATAACAGACTACTGCGACGATATCAGAATGTGTGAATAAATAACCATCCGTACTAGTTGACCTTGCTTACGTGATCATCTCGGCGAGCATTTCTCCACCGGACGGCACCGTACTTGGCCACGGAAGAGCTCCAATTCTACGAGGAAAGGGAACACGGTCTTCCACGACCGTTGCCGCTCTCCCTCGTAGAATCAAAGCTCCTCCTTGACGTCCGTTACCGCTCGGCAGAGAACATGCTCGTCGAAATGAACACGGTCCGCTAGTTCAACTAGTACGGATTTTCTATAATTTTTTAACTATTTTCTAAGTTTTTCATTTCATAAAAAGTTAAAATAAAAAGTACAGTGATTGACAGACTACTGCGATGATATCGGGACATATGAATAAATAACCATCCGTACTAGTTGAACTTGCTTACGTGATCATCTCGGCGAGCATTTCTCCACCGGACGGCACCGTACTTGGTCAAGGAAGAGCTCCGATTCTACGAGGAAGGGAACACGGTCTTCCACGACCGTTGTCGCTCTCCCTCGTAGAATCAAAGCTCCTCCTTGACGTTCGTTACCAGTTCGGCAGAGAACATGCTCGCCGACATGAACACGGTCCGCTAGTTCAACTAGTACGGATTTTCTATAATTTTCTAACTATTTTCTAAGTTTTTATTTCATAAAAAGTTAAAATAAAAAGTACGGTGATTGACAGACTACTACGACGATATCGGGATATGTGAATAAATAACCATCCGTACTAGTTGAACTTGCTTACGTGATCATCTCGGCGAGCATTTCTCCACCGGACGACACCGTACTTGGTCAAGGAAGAGCTCCGATTCTACGAGGAAGGGAACACGGTCTCCCATGACCGTTGTCGCTCTCCCTCGTAGAATTAAAGCTCCTCCTTGATGTCCGTTACCGCTCGACAGAGAACATGCTTACCGAGCTGAACACGGTCCGCAAGTTCAACTAGTACGGATTTTCTATAATTTTCTAACTATTTTCTAAGTTTTTATTTATATATACTACGTTTAGGTACGGTGATTGATAGACTACTACGACGATATCGGGACATGTGAATAAATAACCATCCGTACTAGTTGACCTTGCTTACGTGATCATCTCGGCGAGCATTTCTCCACCGGATGGCACCGTACTTGGTCAAGAAAGAGCTCCGATTCTATGAGGAAGGGAACACGGTCTTCCACGACCGTTGTCGCTCTCCCTCGTAGAATCAAAGCTCCTCCTTGACGTCTGTTACCACTCGGCAGAGAACATGCTCGCCGAGCTGAACACGGTCCGTAAGTTCAACTAGTACGGATTTGCTATAATTTTCTAACTATTTTCTAAGTTTATATTTATATATACTTTAACCTTCTTTCATGTAAATATGCAAGCTTGAAGTGATTTTGAGCTCAAATTGCTTACAAATGAAAAAAATCACAATAAAGAACCATAAATATATATAGTGAACAAAATGGCATAAGAAAATGGTGAAAATGAGAGTATGAGATTGATAACCTTTACAACTGAAGAATCGACGGAGGAATCGAAGAAATCGACGGAGGAATCGAAGAATGGATGGAGGAACAATGGAGGGAGGGAGGAAGCAAGAACACTAGTGCAGTGAGCTTCAAAATGTGCTGAGCTCGGGCTCGGGGAGGAAGAAGGAGACGACTGATTTATAAAGGGAGAACATTTAGTCCCGGTTGATGGATCCAACCGGGACTAAAGGTAACTTTCCAACCCCGGGCGCAGCCACGGCCCGGGAGTAGACTTTTACTCCCGGTTGGATCCACCAACCGGGAGTAAAAGTATACCTTTAGTCCCGGTTGGCGGCTCCAACCAGGACTAAAGGTCCCTACCACCTCTGTCTGGCGCAGTAGACGTTGGGCAGGGACCTTTAGTCCCGGTTGGAGCCTCCAACCGAGACTAAAGATATTTCTAGTCCCGGGGGCAAAAAATTCCGGGACTAGAGCCCATTTTGGCCGAGGATCAAAGGTCTGTTCTCTACTAGTGTGTGTATGAGTATGACACGCCGCTATGCATGTCATGCCAAAAAAAGGCAAACCCTTGTTATCAATCTGGCTTTGAGCTTCCTACCGACATATGCATCTTTAGTTTTGTTGGAGTACTGGCTAAGAGCACTCCCAATGCAGAAACTATGATAGTTTCTATAGGTATTAATTACATTACCAGCTAAGCAATTTGCTGATGTGGTATGTTATTTATTGGAGAAAGAGAGGGAAATTTGAAGAAACCGTTTCTTATGTAGAAACGACGTCTACGATTCTACCGAGACGGAAGAAATCACCGGTGATGGCGTTGGGAGCGTGAACGTGGTTTCTACCCGAATCCTCCAGATCCTGTGCGCCCGAGGGCTCCTCCCCATCGCAGCCCATGAACTGACCCGTGAACAGACCGAGACCGAGCAGCCCATGGCCGCAAATATTCGTGGGAAAATATTTTTTTTATTTGAAGACTTTAGTTACTGCACTTGGCCGCAAATATTGCTAGCTAGACGCCTTCATCAATCAAAGTGAAACAGGAGTTACATGATTTTATTGTTGAAGTTCCTCTACTTGTAAATCAAGAAAGGCTACATAATGTTTGGCACAGCTGATCCTTGTTTGTTTGTGTTGCATACAAGTGTTCATTAAATTTCTCTCTATGAAAACTACTTGTATAAACTTGCATTGAGAAGGATAGTTTCTAGTAATTGAGTCTTGAAGCTATGGAAACTATGGTGGTTTCTAGCATTGGGAGTGCCCTAATATGACGATCAAAGTTAGAATTCCTTTTTATTGGAGCAGAGTTAGATTTTTTTAATAATTAAAGAAATTTGAGGTTCCACAATTAAAAGTGTTTATGCCATTTAAAATTCATCCATAAATATAAGGGTTTATTTGGATCAACGTAGCTAATTGTTAGTGGGTCTATTAGCTGACATATTAGTTGAGCTTTCTTTGGATCCCCCAACTAATAGTTGATGACAATTAGGTAAATAATGGTAGTTAATAGCTTTTTATTACCTACATAGTCCATAAATGTCTCAGATGAGAAGCTTTGGCTGAACTTTTGGTTGCTCAAAAGGTTCCCTCTCTTTCATTTATCTTGGCCTAGAGTGGATGAATTTCTTCCTTTGATTAGTTGATGTAAAAGAGGTTGTCCTTCACTTCACCTTTCTTAGTCAAGCTGGCAGATTGGAACCGACAAACTCGGTGTTCTTTTCCTTGCCCACCTTTTATATGTGCATTCTTACCTTGCCATCAATAGTGATTAAGCATTGATAAATACAAAATGCATTGTCTTTGGAGAGATACAGAAGTAAATGATAGGGAATCTCCTAATAAAGTTGTCTTGGAAATTGTTTGTCACCCAAAATATGAAGGTCTTGGTGTGCTAAAACTAAAAACTCGAAATGAAGCTTTACAATTGAAAAATCTTCACAAAAATTTCAATAGGCAAGACATTCCTTTGGTGCAATTAATTTGGGAAAAATATTACAGAAATGGTAAGATCCCAGCAAATCATGTTAAGAAAGGATCATTCTGATGACAAGATAATATGAAGCCTCTAGATACATTAAAAAGTATGGCCAGTGTGATTGTCTCAGATGGTAAAAGTTGTTTTCTTTTGGTTGACCTTTGGGGTGGCCAAGTCTAGAAACTGTAACTTCCAGAACTTTTTCCGTCGCAAAGAACAAATCAATATCTCTTGCAAAGGCTCATATGGCTTTAGCAATAATTGATCTCTTCAACCTCCCACTTTTAGTAGAGGCCTTCCAACAATTGCAGCATTCGGAAGAAATTCTAAGGAGCTTAATTCTCTCTCAAAATCCATGTTGGCCATATATTTGGAGTTCCAACAATTTTGCTTCTTCCAAGGCATACAAAGTTCACATAGGACATTGCTCTATCCATGTTGCTTTTAAATGGTTATGGAATTCTTCATGTTAATGCAAGCAAAAAGTTTTCCTGGGCTTCTCAGAAGAAAGAATTACATGTAAATTGATGACATCAATTGTCTTATTTGCCAGAAAAGGACTGAACAAAGCTATGAAGCACCTCTTTGTTTCCTCTCCTTTTGCAAAAAAAAAGGTTGTTGGAGCCTTATCAACTTCAACTATCAGATGAATTCTTCAAGTAGTGGAAGATTTTAGGCAACAATTTAATGTCCCTTTCTTAATCAATGTTTTCATTCTCTATTTGGACAGCAAGAAACAACTTAATATTCAAAGGGTTTCAATGAAGCACAACGACTCCAAGAGAACTCCCACTTCTGAATTGCATACATTGTTGCAAAGAACAACGAATAAAGTAGCTCCACATCAAGTTCATGGGTAGAAAATCTTTTGTAACTTTCCCCCATTTTCTTTCTTTCATTTTTTTATTTTCTTTCTTTGTTTCTTGAATTTCTCCTTTGTTTTCCTCTAGACTTAAACATTTATTAATATTTATGCTTAAACATTAGGGGCTTCCTGACCATCATGATTCCTTAAAAAATATTCCATTTTAAGTTATTAGTTAGGCTATTACCTAGAGTATTTGGATCCACCAGAACTAATTTTAGTAACTAACACCATGGGATCTAAACATGCCCTAAATATTTCTGCCGTCTAAGCATTACCATGAGGTGTTGTTCCAATTAGTCTGTAGCTAGGTTATACTAATTGGCTAATAGTCCAATGAGAACCTAAGCCGTAAACTATCGGCCCCTCAATTTGAGAGTCCTCAGTGCATCCATATTTGCATCAGGATTATGCACAAATATGCACTAATTAGATGGATGGTGCACAGATATATGACAAAAGGTTTTGAGCTTTATTGATATCTAAAATAAGGTCTACAACAGTGGCCCAAGGGGCATAGTCATAGGCTACATAGCTAGCGGAAGGCTACGGCCATGAAACGACATTATTGGTGGTCTCTAAAGCGGAATTATAACACAACAAAATGGCATCCTATTCCACAGGCAACTTGAGCGTGGACAAAACCCTATCCTCGATGCCACATTCCTACGATCGTATCTCCTTACGGGAAACCTAATCCTCGTGGTACGCTTCATCTTCGAAGTCATAGTCTTCTTCTGTGCTGAGGTATGTGAGTCAACAACGGGTGAGTACATACGTACTCAGCAAGTCCCAACCATAGAGTGGAAATAGAAGTGTAGTGGTGATTATAATTATGGGTTGGGTCCTAGCGGAGTATTACCATTCCCACTAGTACCCGGGTTAGCATCAATTTCATTACCAGTTTCATTACACATAAAAGTAAAGCTAATCATAGTATCCCATACTAGCATTTGCCCATTCCAAGGATGTGGCTATTCGAATAGATTTAATAAACTCTGTAGAGGTGTATAAATTTCTCCACACGATAGGTGCAACCTCATCCATGACAGTGGATGAAATAGACCTAACGAGACCTCGTACCCGAATGTACGCAACCTTAGATGTCCATATAACTCTACTACGGCTTCTCAGGGGTTGGAGACACAAAACCGGGAAGATACCAAATCCCCCCAAACGTGATGATACCAAATCATCACAAAAGAAAAACATGGCTCGAACGCGGCTAAGAAACCAGTGGCTCGAACACGGCCTAAAAACCAAAAGCTTAACATAGAAGATCACATAGCAACCACGCCAACCGGATACGGAAGAAAACCTACCCCCATATCGGCTCTTGATATTCCATTGCCTACACTGGCCTCCTAGTAGATATTATACTTCTATCTAACGGGGTGTGAGATCAAGCCTACCCATATAAACATGTGGCTGTACAAAAATAACTCACTAGGCGAGAGGGACTATGAACCGGTCCTTATGTGACCGAGACGAGTATCTCCCACAGGAATCCTCTCTAGGCATTCCTGCCTTGATAAACTACCTCCATAGTTTACCACCACTCGCCCCATGTCAGAGTTTAGTTCACGTTTAACAAGTTTTAAGTTCTATTATTATCCCTAAATCTAGTCATGGTGTGGAGCTCATAAAATAACAAGATAACCATTTATATTAATCATATCGCATTAATCGAGCTCATTTTCTAGGGTAATAATCTCATAATCATGTTTTAGCATTTCGGTGGTTTAAAGCAAGATGGTAGGGAGGGGAGCCAGGACTTGCCTTCATCATTGACACTTTCCGGCACATCTACGAAATTCAGGTTTTCATCCTCCTGATGATTACCATCGTCTGTCGGACATATCGGTCGAATAAGACTACCGCTATGCGCGAAAGAAAAAGAGTAAAGCAAACATAGAACTATATGGTGGCACTAGGTGCAAATGGTAGGGTTTGATTTTAGATGAATTTTAGAAGTGGTTTCATGCAAAAAAGGAGTTAGGGTTTAGAAGTTATGTATTTTAGAAGTTTATTCTATAGCTAATTAACTAGGTGGAATTTTATATGCATTTTTTGGTGCACAAAAATATGTGCAAACTACATGGTTAATTTTCCTAACGCATCTAGTTTATATACAAATTTTCTAGGAATTTTTCTAAGCTAAGAAAATGCATTTCTAACTCTCTGTGTACACTAGCCGGGTGTACCTAGCATTTTCTAAAGCATGCCCCACGCTGTGTGTGTGATAGGTGGGCCACCAGCTTGCGTCAGTAGTGATGGCGGCGTCGACGTTTAAACCATGGGCCCACATGTCGGTGGAGGAAGGGGAGAGAGGGAGAGACTGACGGGGACGGACGGGGGGACGGCAACGCCGTTTCCTCCCTGTCCCACCTGGTGGAGACAGAGAAAGGGGAGGAGGGGGAATGGTGGTGGATGAAGGTGACCACACCAGTGATGGAATAGGGGGAGCAGGGCTCATCGGAGCGGCATACACCGGTGGCATTAGCCGTCGGGAGTGGTGGACGGAGTTCGCAGGGTCATGCCGCAGCCGGTGGTGGGGTCACCATCGGCAGCGGGTGCCCATGTCGGCAGTAGTGGCTCATCGGAGTGGTCGCGGCGGCGCTGTGCACTAGACTAGGCCTAGAGGCTCTATGCTACTCAGCTAACTATGTGTACATGTGTGCGGGTGAACAAGAGTGTAGTGGGGGTGATGATGTGCCCTGGGGTGGCCTCGACGGTGATGGCCGACGGCCATGGTCGCTCGGCGGAGCGGGGCTCACACGGACAACGCAACACAGAGACCTAAACTAGAAGAGGAGAGGCTTGGGGACTCACCGGTCGCTCTAATCGACCATAGACGCAGCGGAGAAGAAAGGCGGAGAGGGCGGCGCCGATGGTGCTGATGAACTCTAGAAAGGCAAAAAGTGGAAAAAGAGGGGAAAGAGAAGGGGAAAGAGGAGGAGGAGGAGGATATGGGGTGTTCCCGCCCACGGCGGAGCTGGTGGTTGAGAGGGCGAGGCAAGAGCTTTGTCGGCCGGGCGCATTTATAGGCTGGCTAGGCCGGTGTCTCGACGGCGAGATATTTCTTACGGCCATCCTTATCTGTCATGTGGCCACTCCATTGACCTCGTCGAGTCACATCGCCCTGGCTAGCGCTTGCTCATGCGCACTGCCGGAGTTGCCTTGGTGGCTACTCCAGTGGCTCGGCACAGCGGCGACCATAGCGCCAACCGTGGACGCGTTCACAGTGAGGGGGAAGAGGGAGGAGAGAAAGAGGGGCACCATGGGATCTCGTTGTCGCCATGCTGTCATTGACGTCCTACTGGCACCGAGGTGGCGCTAGCAGGCGTTGACGTGGGCACTATGCCACGTTCGGCTACCGGCCACGAGTTAGGCGACGGAGCTGATAGGCGAGGCCCATTTGTCAGTGGGAGGGAGAGGGAGAGAGGGGGAAGCGGGCGAGGCCGAGCCAAGCTGGGCCGCCGCTTGCTAAGTCGACTCGCGTAGGAGGGAAAGAGGAAGGAGGAGGAGGGCTGGCCTGCTGCTGCGAGCCGAGAGGAGGGTGAGGAGGAGAATGAGCCCATGAGGCTTTTCATGTTTCCAATTTCCTTTTCTATTTTCTATCTCTATTTGCATATGTTTAAATGATTTCAAATTTAAATTTGAATGCATGAGTGTGTAAAAAAAGAGTGCCACCATAAGTTGAACAAGTCAAGCAATCATTCACACACAAGGTTGCACACATGTATTTTTATGTTCCTATGTTATTTTATTTGTAAAAATTATTTAGGTTAACTATATGTGTTATCTCCTATGTAAAATTTAAAATTTTCAAATTTTTATTGATTTTTTAAAACTAGGTCAAATTTTTAGGGTGGGCTTGTAGTTGCACCAGCAAGAGCTATATCGTTTGCTTTTATAACTAAGGTGCATGAATGACTTTTCCCTTACTGCTTAATTTGCCCTGAAAATATGAAACATGTGGACCAATGGAGTACAACTTAGTGACAATTATTCTAACTATATTTTGCATTGCACATGGTCTATTTACATAAATCTTACAATGGCATTGTCGATAGAAGATGATCGGCAGTCCACCGAGGGGTATCCCACGATGGTAGATTTGTCGTGAGGTGAGCAAGATCAGGAGCGAGATGGTAATACAAGTACCAAGACACAAGATTTAGACAGGTTTGGCCATCAGTATGACATAATACCTACATCATGTGTTCTGATATATTGCATTGAGATGTATCGATCGTGTCCACTAGGGGAATCCTGCCTCTCCTTATATACTCTGGAGGGCTAGAGTTACAAGGAAAGTATCCTATTTGGTACTATATAATATCTTGTGGTGCACACCGAGCAGCGCCGTGCATGCCTTGATCTTGTGGGTTGGGCCACCTCTGATGGTGCGGCCCATGTCTTGTCTTGTAGATACCGGAGGCCATACCCCCACAGCTAGTCCTCGAGCCTGACAGTAGGTGATGTAGTCACGTGGTGCCAGGGTTAGAAAGTAAAAGACTAGCCAAGTAGACAGCCAGTCCTTGGGCATAGCCTCGAGATGAGAAAAGCGCACATTCACCACAAGGTGAAGTGTACCCACTTAGTCCCTGAGCCTGCTGGAAGATGAAGAATGAATCTTATAGCAGGGTTAAAGAAAAAGAAGTCTAAAAGATTTGCCGACATCATCTGACATGCACGTATCAAGACCCAGATGTGTTGTCCAAGATCAGCACCCTGATCCAAACAACATGGAGTAGCTTGATAGCACACCAATGAGACATAGCAAGATCCAACCACCTAGGGCGATGTCCAAGCACCGAGGAGCCCCCGGCGTAGCTGGCGACGTCCGAGCACTGAGGAGTCCCCGACGTAGGCGGTGATGTCCAAGCACCGAGGAGTTCCCAGCGTAACTGGCGACGTCCGAGCACCGAGGAGTCTCCGGCGTAGCTGGCGATGTTCGAGCACCGAGGAGTCCCCGACGTAGCTGGCGATGTCCGAGCACCGAAGAGTTCCCCGCATAGCTGGTGATGTCCTAGCACCGAGGAGTCCTCGGCGTAGCTGGCGATGTCTGAGCACCGAGGAGTCCTCAGCACAGCTGGCGACGTCCGAGCAGCGAGGAGGTCCCGGTGTAGCTGGTGATGTCTGAGCACCGAGGAGTTCCCGACGTAGCTAGCAATGACCGAGCACCAAGGAGCGAGGAGTCTCCGGTGTCGCTAGCGATGACCAAGCACCGAGGAGCGAGGAGTCCCCAGCATGGCTGGCGATGTCTGAGCACCAAGGAGCGAGGAGTCCCCGTCGTCGCTAGCGATGACCGAGCATCGAGGAGCGAGGAGTCCCCGGCGTCGTTGGCGATGACTGAGCACCGAGGAGTAAGGAGTCCTCGGTGTCGCTGGCGATGACCGAGCACCGAGGAGCGAGGAGTCCTTGGCGTCACTGGCGATGTCCGTGCATCGAGGAGTCCTCGGCGTCGCTAGCGATGTCCGAGCACCAAAAAGCGAGGACTCCCCAGTGTCGCTGGCGATGTCCGAGCACCGCTAGCGATGTCCGTGTGGTGAAGTGTGCCCACTTAGTCCTCGATCATGAAGAATCCAAGCGCCGAGGAGTAACCGGTGTAGCTAGCGATGAAGCACGAGCAACGAACAGTCTGGTCAACTGGTCAGCGGCGAAGTGAGCACCGAGGAGTTAGGAGTCCTCGGCGTCGCTGGCAATGACCGAGCACCGAGGAGCGAGGAGTCCCTGGAGTTGTTGGTGATGAGCGAGCACCGAGGAGCGAGGAGTCCCCGACATCGCTGGCGATGTCCGAGCATCGAGGAGTCCTCGACGTCGCTAGTGATGTCCGAGCACCGAGGAGCGAGGAGTCCTCGGCGTCCCTAGCGATATCCGAGCATCGAGGAGCGAGGAGTCCCTGTGTCGCTGGTGATATCTGAGCACCGAGGAGTGAGGAGTTCCTGGCGTCACTGGTGATGTCCGAGCACTGAGAAGCGAGGAGTCCCCGGTGTCGCTGGCGATGACCGAGCACCGAGGAGTCCCCGGCATCGTTGGTGAGGACCGAGCACCGAGGAGCGAGGAGTCCCCGGCATCGCTGGCGATGTTCGAGCACCGAGGAGGGAGGAGTCCCCGGCGTCGCTGGCGACGATCGAGCACCGAGGAGCGAGGAGTCCCCGGTGTTGCTGGTGACGATTGAGCATCGAGGAGCGAGGAGTCCCCAGCGTCGTTGGCGATGACCGAGCACCGAGGAGTGGGGGGTCCCCGGCGTCGCTGGCGATGTCCGAGCACCGAGGAGTGAGGAGTCCTGACGTCGCTAGCGATGTTCCGCAATGTGACATGTGCCCACTTAGTCATCGAGCACGAAGAATCCAAGCGCCGAGGAGTAACCGACGTATCTAGCGATGAAGCACGAGCGATGAACAGTCTGGTCAACTGATCCGCGACGAAGTGAGCATTGAGCAGAAACGACCGGCGAATAGTTCGATCAACTGGTCGGCGACGAAGCCGATGGTCCTAGCGGTCTGACCAGTTGATCGGTGGTGAAGTCCAAGCACCAGGTGATCCGATCACCTGGACGATGATCCTGCAATACAAATATGTAGAACGGGTAGTACATGATGTACAAATATATGAACTCCAGAAGAAAAAATAGTGTATGTAGCTCGGTGATCAGTTGGAGCGAAGATGTATTTATATTTAATATAAACCGTCTGGGCAGTTAGTGTGTAGTTGAGTCTCCAGCCCTAGCTAGCCCATTAACCAAAACGCAGAGTGCAGATCCTGTGCACGTGTAGGAGGAATATGCGTGACCAAGGAGCCGCTGCCGACCATCCATAACGCAGAGCGCGGAGCCTGTAGCATGTGTAGGGAGGAGTCGGAGAGAGGGCCATCTCTCGAGGCGTCCGAGCATCAACATGACTGTTCAGGGATTTGAAAAATCGTTTGGAGAGCAAACATGGAGAAAACAGCTTGGAGAAATATTATGGCGATATATGGAGATTGGAGAATATTTAGGAAAATATTAAAGCGTGACTTAGCTTTAGACAGAAAGTCTGGTCGGAGACGTATGGCGTTATCTGGTCGGCGTTGACGGTGAGCACCTGGCAGGCAGTGAGTTGTTGGTGAAGGCGACCTCGGAGGTGGTTCCGAGATTGGATCTGCTATCGCAGGGGCTGGTGTAGCCAGTGATGAATCGTCGTCATGGACCATCATGGACCTCCACGAGATTGATGACGAGAACGCGCTGTTGATTTGAGGTCCATCTGGCTTGCCATGGATCAAGCGCACACCCCTACCTGGCGCGCCAACTGTCGACAAAAGATGCTCGGTAGTCCACCGAGGGGTATCCCGCGATGGTAGTTTTGTCGTAGAGGTGAGCGGGATCAGGAGCGAGATGGTAATACAAGCACCAAGACACAAGATTTAAACAGGTTCGACCGTCAGTATGACGTAATACCTACATCCTGTGTTCTGATGTATTTCATTGAGATGTATCGATCGTGTCCACTAGGAGACCCTTGCCTCTCCTTATATACTCTAGAGGGGATAGGGTTATAAGGAAAGTAGTCTATTTGGTACTATACAATATCTTGCGGTGCACGCCGAGTAGCGCCGTGCACGCCTTGATCTTATGGGTTGGGCCACCTCTGATGGTGCGGCCCATGTCGTGTCTTGTGAATACCGGGGGCCATACCCCCACAGCTCCTCGATGCTAGGATCATCGACTTCGTCGCCGACCAGTTGATCGGACTGTTCGTCGGTCACTTCTGCTCAATACTCACTTTCGTCGCTGATCAGTTACCAGACTGTTCGTCGCTCAGTGCTTCATCGCCAGATATGTCGGTTACTCCTCGGCGTTAGGATTCTTCGTGCTCGAGGACTAAATGGGCACACTTCATCACACGGACATCGTCGGTGGTGTTCGGACATCGCCAGTGACACCAGCGCTTTTTCGGTGCTTGGACATCGCTAGCGACGTCGAAGGACTCCTCGATGCTCAGACATCACCAGCGACGCCGAGGACTCCTCGCTCCTCGGTGCTCGGTCATCGCCAGCGACTCCAGGGGCTCCTCGCTCCTCGGTGCTCGGACATCGCTAGCGACACTGGGGACTCCTCGCTTTTTGGTGCTCGAACATCGCCAGTGACGCCGGGGACTCCTCGCTCCTCGGTACTCGGACATCGCTAGTGACGTCGTGGACTCCTCGCTCCTCGGTGCTCAGGTCATCGCCAGCTACATCGGGAACTCCTCGGTGCTTGGACATCGCCAGCTACGCCGGGACCTCCTCGCTGCTTCGACGTCGCCAGCTACGCCGAGGACTCCTCGGTGCTTAGACATCGCCAGCTACGCCTAGGGACTCTCCGGTGCTCGGACATCACCAGCTACGCTAGGGACTCCTCGGTGCTCAGACATCGCCAGCTATGCCGGGGACTCCTCGTTGCTTAGACGTCGCCAATTGTGCCGGGAACTCCTCGGTGCTTAGACATCGCCGCCTATGCCGGGGACTCCTCGAGTCCTCGGTGCTCGGACATCACCAGCTACACCGGGGGCTCCTCGGCGCTTGGACATCGCCCTTGGTGGTCAGATCTTGCTATGTCTCATCGGTGTGCTATCAAGCTGCTCCATGTTGTTTGGATCAGAGTGCTGATCTTGGGCAACACGTCTAGGGTCTTGATACGCGCATGTCAAATGACATCGGCAAAGCTTTCAGACTTCTTTTTCTTTGACCCTGCTACAAGATTCATTCTTCATCTTTTAGCAGGCTCGGGGACTAAGTGGGCACACTTCACATTGCGATAAATGTGCTTGTTCTCATCTCGAGGCTACGCCCGGGGACTGGCTGCCTGTTCGGCTGGTCTTCTACTTTCTGACCCTGGCACCACATGACTACGTCACCTACTGTCAGGCTCGGGGACTAGCTGTGGGGGTATGGCCCCCGGTATCCACAAGACAAGACATGGGTCCGCGCCATCAGAGGTGGTCCAGCCCACAAGATCAAGGTGTGCACGGCGCTGCTCGGCGTGTACCACAAGCTATTGTATAGTACCAAATATGATACTTTTTTTATAACCCTGCCCCTCCAGAGTATATAAGGAGAGGCAGGGGTCCCCTAGTGGACAGATCGATACATCTCATACTCAATACAATACAACAAAGATGCAGGACGTAGGATATTACGTCGATCAAACGGTCCGAACCTGTCTAAATCGCTATCTCTACGCCTTGTAGTCACCATCTGGTTCCTGATCACGCGCACCTCCACCGATCAATCTATCATCGCGGGATACCCCTCGATGGACTGCCGAGCATCTTTTGTGGACATGCATAATAGATAATCCCTCTGTCTATGAATACAATGTGTTTTTCTTTACTTATATTTTACTTATACAATGCAGATAAGGCTACTGTTTTTGCTAAAGCAATTTTGACAAGTTTTTTGAAAGTAATATATAGCAAAAGGTGTAGGAAATATATTTTGGTAATGTTCTAAAATTACTTTCTTGTCATCCACCTAACATATACTATTTGTATTAGCAATCTATTCAGTCACATCATATATATTAATTTATATAAATAGGGGTAGGATTTTAGTTACTTATATCAAAGACAACACTATTTCTTGTGGTGAAACATATCTATTTGGGTTCAAGTATTCGACTTAGTACGGAGGCTTGAATGTTTCTATAATTATTTCAAAATTTAATAATGTTGATATTATAGTGATAGACGACGTGTACGTTGATCTTCCAGCTCGGTCTTTCAAAGGTGGGAGTACGATTCACATGTGACCTTTTATAGAGGTAAGTGCACACATGTGTCTAAATACATTTACGTCTATACTTTGTGATAATTCATAAAAGAAATCCCTAAAAAAGTTTATTGCTAATTAGAATTTGGACAAATCAACCTCACAGCAGAATTTGTCTGCCTAGCAGAGACACTGCGACGAGCCTCAATTGCAGCCATTCAAAACTTGTAATTGGCATTCAGGGTAGTCCCCACCTAGTGCTAGGTGGGACCCGAGGGGAATCCTTGACTCTAGTCCAGAGGGGACATCCAAAGATCCAGTTATTGGCAGATGCTCAGATAGTGAGATGCCACAGAAAACAATGTTTTGCATAGTCTCTTTTTTTTTCATGGTGCTCGTGGCCGGCGTTGTTGATGTTCACTGATCTATTGATCCTCCGGGCCTAAACCGGTCGAGGCTGCTGGCCGACTGGAGGCCCATGTTCCAGAACTCGTCGTAGTACTCCTGGTAAGTGAATGGGCGGTAGGCCAGAGGGTGGCCGTCGTCCACCAGCGCGTCGGCCGGCACGATCACCGCGTCCGGGGACGGGCAGTAAAACGTCGGCACCGAGATCCGCTCGCTCTCGCTGTTGACGATCACGCGGTGGAGCACGCTCTTGTATCGGTCGTTGCTCAGTGCCTGCATCCAATACAATACAATAGGCAAATGAATTTGTTAGTTCAGCAAGTCCAGATTACGATCGTCATACACTGGCAACAAGAACGACCAGCAGTTCCAACTTGCAAGTGAATTGAAGTGTTTTGTGTTATATTACCTGCATCTGGTCTCCGATGTTGATGACCAGCGCGTTGGGCACGGGGTTGACGGCCACCCAGCGGCCGCCACGCTGCACCTGGAGGCCGGAGACGCCATCCTGGAGCAGCAGCGTGATGGCATTGGGGTCCTTGTGGCCCGGCAGCCCGTAGGTGAGCTCCGGCTGCGGGCACGGCGGGTAGTAGTTCACCGCCATGTGCTGCGCGTGCCTCCCCATGGCCGCTACCATGTGGCTCCGCTCCAGGCCCAGGCTCTCCGATATGGCCTCCAGCAGCCTCAGCGCCAGCGCCCTCGCTTCCGTCGCGTAGGTGCCCACCACTTCCCTGTCAAGCAACCACCACGTACGACTTGTCAATTTTGCCATGCTGCATGCGTCGAGCTGTATTTTTCGGTGAAGGAATAGCAACAACACGGTCGACTTTCTGTCATAGTCGTTCAATTGTTTGTCTCTTTCATTCATGCTTTCAGGAATGGTCAACGTCGAACATGTACTCATTTCAAGTTTCAGTTTGACAAGTCCTTCCTTTTGTTGAAAAGAAAAAAGAAAAAGTTTGAGTTTGACAAATTAACAGGTCATCTAGTTGATTTGGTACGAACGGACCAAACACACCATTGTGCAGAGAACAATCAGAAAGCCGTAAAGTCAGCTAGCTGCACTGCAGATCGAGAAAACACAAATTCAGAGACGGATTGAGAATGGATGGTCACCTGAAGGACGGCGGGTTTGACGGCCACTGGTCGACGAAGCTCTCGAGCGGGTAGCAATGCAGGCGCAGGAAGTCGCGCCAGTTGCTCACCTTCTCCGTGCGCACGTTGAAGCTGGTGGACAGCCGGATCGCCTTCTTGGGGTCGTCGGAGTAGCACTTGAGCCGCTCCGACTCCGGCAGGTGGAAGAACTCCCGCGCCACGCGCAGCATCCCCTCCACGACCGCCGCCGGGATGCCGTGGTTCGTCACCTGTCCACGTACGCTAACCAGTGTCAGCCTGGTTGTTAGTTTGTTCCATAAGGTTCGTCACTTCGTCGTGGTCCGTTACGGTCAGTACGTACCATGAAGAAGCCGTCGGATTCGCAGGCCCTGCCGATGGCCTCCACCACCTTAGGGCGCTCCGGCCCGTTGAGCTTCTTGAGGTCGATGAGCGGGATCCCGGCGCCGGACTCGTTGTCGACATTGGCGAGGTCCGGGCGGTCTCCGACAGGCCTGATGTGGCTCAATGGGACTTTCCCGATCTGTGCCACGAGATCGCTGAGGAGAGGCTTGGAAATGGCTGGGGCCATGTTATGTTACCGTGAGCTAATTAAGCTCGCTCTTGGGGCTGGACGAAGCTGGATTGTGCTGTGTGCTGGCAATTTTTACTAGCTACTAGTTGTGGTTTAGCTCGTGCAATGGCAAATTTGTGCTGGTGACATAGCATGCTCCGGTTTGCTGCTCTTTTTATAGGCATCCCGGTGGCTCCAGAGCACTAGATTGACTGAACAGCCGAACCACAATGGTTTGTCGGAGTCGCAATTGAGCTGTGGCTTAATTTCACAAGCGAAAACGACCGAGAGAACGACATGTCGACACGCCGGATCACCTTCATCCAGCTCGAAAAATGCCGCGTGATTAATCTTGGCAGCCTGGAGAACGAACCCAAGGTTTCCAGTCGGCTGCCGACCAGGACTTGTTGGTTGCCGCCGTTGCCGGCGCCGCCCGTGTTCTCCGTCTAGAGCACTCGCCGTGCCTACCCATGCCACCTGAGCCTCCAACCCGGCCGTGACGAGTGACGACGGGTCGCCATCGTGCCGCGAACGTCGGCGCGCAGTTAGACCTTGGCCGGGAGAGGATCAGCCCGACACGCATACCCGGCCCCGGAGGTCCGTCATCTGCCACGCATGGCATTACGAAAACGATGGAAATCTAGCCACACGAGACGTCTAGTATACACATGTAGGCTCCACGAGACCACGAGTTATCACCGTCGCCGTCCCGGAGCCACAGCACCGACACGCGCTCTACTAGGCGGTGCCCACCCGCATGGCCGCATGTGCCGCGGCGGATGCGCCACCGTACCGGACGATGGCCAACAACCTTCTTTCTGTGACCGGCCGTCGCGCGCGAATCATATGGTTGTTGATCGCCGAGAAAAATATCGGCGCGCGCCCCACGCATCGCACGCTACAGCCGCAAAACACGGAGCGGTAGGGGCCGGGCGCACGGCCCGTCGTTCTTCTTCCACGGTTCAGGACCTCACGTACATGGACTGTGGGGGAGCCACCGGCCGATTTAGTCGGCCGTGGCTTGCATGCCTCACGATCACGATTCGATCGATCTTTCGCGGCCCCGGTCG
This sequence comes from Miscanthus floridulus, assembly GCF_019320115.1. Classification (NCBI taxonomy): domain Eukaryota; kingdom Viridiplantae; phylum Streptophyta; class Magnoliopsida; order Poales; family Poaceae; genus Miscanthus; species Miscanthus floridulus. The sequence continues at coordinate 67,468,152 of NC_089591.1, forward strand.
GGGTCCGGGGCTAGCCGCTAGCCTAGGCCTCGCTAGCACCCCCTGTGCAGTGCACGCAAGAAGAAAACATCGCGTCTTGATTGGAGCTTGACGCGGCGAGAGGCCCGGCCCCATCAAATCTGCCGACGTGTGATGGAGGTTGCTCTCGGCCGATCGCCGGATCCAAGAGCTGAGTAGTGCGGCGCGCAATTTGGCATCTCCGTGAGATTGAGAAGACGACCGGGCTGGGAGATTGCTGAGTTGATGATGATGTTGGAGATGCTGACCTGCTGTCGTCAGTCCCAGTGACGTTTGCTCGATGACCTCATCCATGACAATATTTTTTCTTCTACATGGAGGCTACTAGTAGTAGGCAACCGGCTACGTGCGTGCAGGTAGGATACCAATTCCAACACTGACTGGGCGGCGTCCAATGCGGCGGTTTATACAAAGTACAACGACGGGTGGTGCCGTGCCGGCGTTGCAAAAAGCTTCCAATGGTTCCGTCCACTGGTTTGTTTATCGGCTGCGTTGCGGCGGCATTCCACGTGGTGTCCACGGTAGGCAGGCAGCAGCCAGCAGTGGAATCGTTCCACTTCCATTCCATCTCGTGAAAGACCTGCACGACAGCAATCGGCTGACGGGAGAAAAGCTGAGCCTGAGAGGAGGCTACCGCCTCCATCTTCTCATCGCAGTGGAATCGCAGTCCTAGCACTAGCAGGCCCTGTAGTGATTTCTGCACTTGCCGTGTTCTCTCAGTTATCACTTCGGACTTACGGGGAACGTATGGTCATGTCTTCAGTTTATAATATAATCAACTCAGCTTTTCGAAAATAATATAATCAACTTTGTAAAAATGCGTTGTGCGTTACGTTGTGATAGCTCCCTGTAGTGTACCGCTGTGCTGTCAAGCGATCGTACCAACTTTTTCTCAGCAACAATCAAGAATAACCTATACACCTGCGTTTTTATTGCATTCTTTAAATGGATGAGAACTACAGTAGAATTTATTGCTTCCCTCCGATTACAAATAACTGATGTTCTGAGCTGTCTTAAGGCAATTATTATCTAAAATATTGACTATGGTTTATCTTTAATTCTATGCATTAAGTTGGAATGCCTGAATGTGGTATGAGTAAGTTTGTCTTGCCAAGTAGCTCAACATAATAGTAGTAAAAAAAAAAGGACACATCTAACCTCGCACGGCCGGGCCAGCCGCGCGGCCGGCCGCTCCTACCTCTCTCCCTCTCGCCCGGTGTCTTCTTTATCTCTGGCGAACCTCACCCCTGCCGCTGCCCCCTCCCGCCGCCATGGGCACGCTAGGGCTTCACCGGAGCTCCACGGCCACAGAGCTCCAGTGACGCCCTAGCGCGCCCGCGGCATCCGCCTTCTCCCCCTCCCCCCCCACTCGCCGGAGCTCCCCCGCCTTGACCTAGCCTGACCACCTCTACCGTCGCTAGGGCCCCTAAACCGCTCGCCAGCCACCCCCACTACCTGGTCGACCTTCCTCCCCCAAACCTTCCCTTTGAGTTAGGGAAGATGAAGAAGGAGGGTTCGCTGGAACCCTAACTAGTAGATCCAGGAGGAGGAAGAGGAGGAGGAGGAAGTCGCCTACCTCACCAGCGCCGCGGCCGTAGGAGCTATACCCACCGCCGCTAAACCCGCTAGAGCCCCAAGCCGGTGCGGGTGGCGGCATGGGCGCGGGGAGGAGCTCGAAGGTCGCCACACACACACACACACACACAGAGAGAGAGAGAGAGACGGATGCATGTGGGCGTGCACGTGAGTTGGGGAGGTGGCCGTGCGGTCTCCCTAGAAAACATTCAACCGTAAATAAGTCATTACCAAAAAATATTTTTTTCGTGCCTTTCCGCTCTTTTGGAATTTGGTTTTCCTCTTTCATTGACTTTTATTTGTGTACATCATTTTGCAATAAATGAAATTTGTAGTAATAAGCATATATATTCTCAGACTAAACCAAGAAAGCCGTCATTCGGTACCTTTCCGCTCTTTTCGTTCCGTGGCGTTCATCTTTACATAATTTACATTTTTTCTCAGATTGAACTTTGTATAAGTTGATTCTCTAAGGATTCGCTTTAGCAAATAATTTTGGTGTAGCCATTCTTCTTTCAAGCTTGCAATGTTGCAATTTGTGAATATATACTCCCTCAATATTTTCATAAGATAAAGCATGTTTTGGACTCATCATGGTCTATAAAACTGGATTTTAATTCTTGATTTCAACTCTAAGAAAATATTTTATATATAAATCCAGTGACATAAACATATACTCCCTTCAGTTTTCAAATAATTAATTGATGTTTTGGACAACGACACAATCTCCAAAATGTAGCTTTGACCACTATTTTCTGTTAGGATATAAATAAGCATCTTAACCAATTTGTGCTTTTTCGCAAAAAAAAAACAATTTGTGCTTTTATAAAAATACTCTATGACAAATTTATGCATATGAGCATCAAGTTTGTAAAATATTACTAAAAATATTTTAGTCAGACCTTGTCCAAAACGTCTTATCTTCAACCTGGACGGAATAACCGACTTATATATCACTTGAGACCAAATGTTGGTTTAAACTTACAAATGCTTGACTCTTTAAATATGTGCACTGTCTTATGAAATATATTCCCTACTCTCTTTTATGTAGGATTGATAAGCGTAGTTTGACAAGAGAAGGAAAAAGCTTAAAAATACAAAAATTGGAACAAACAATTAGTCAGATTATATGTAAGTTTAGGACATAATTAAAACTTGTATCAATAGATTTGTACTTAAAGTCTTTAAGATATGTACTTTTTTAGCAACTGACAACATAATAATGTAAAAGAAACTAAAAGTTAAAATCTAAATTTTATGACTTTTCTTTATAAAAATACACCATCTCGGAGGGACTAGAATGTACGGCGGGACCATCCACTTCGCACTATGGACGCACGAAATTCTATTTGAATGAATATTTAGTTGTCACACTGCCTTTTTCTTTCCCTTTCATGACGACATACCCACCGAACAATACTAATATTAGGAGTGCCTTTCTCGAGGTTTTCATGCTCTCTAAAGAAATATATATTTATGCAAAGCCAATAAACAGATCAAAATGCCAACGTGACTGGTGTGCGCTGCCGGCCAAATAAATTTTTAGTGAAATTGATGTTAATGTTTTGTGCTTGTACGGTACCAATGCTGTTGAACTTGACAACTCTGGCTGCCGACCCCAACGCTCTAGAAAACACGATATTCGTTTCGTTGAGATTTGAAAGCAAAAGTATATCTGTATATGTCATATGTGAAGTTGAAATGGAAGCGGCTCCGGTGGGTGATGGTTGGGTGACCTGCGAGGAAATAAATACTTGGTGACCACCGGTGGGCCACTGGCCGGCGGCCGCATTTTCCCCGTTCTCACCAGGAGCATGTCGACTGGGCCACCGGATGATTCTAACCCAACTACGAGAGGGAAGGAATAGTGACGGCAACAAAGCCCAGTTCTCTGGTGGGTTTTGAAAACGAACCAACTCCAGCCCATTTTATAATGGGGCAGACAGAACAGAAGACATTCGCATGGAAGAGGAAGACAGACTAGGTGCCCAGCCCACAATTAAAAAAAACAGAGAATGTGTGTAACTGGGCCTCAGGCATTAGAGCCCGAGAGATTCCGAGCGTACGAATCACATAAACTCCTCCGTCTTATTTATACCCAACAATACCATCTGAGCACGTATGGCTTGCAAGTAAATATTTTACCGACTTCATAGGCGTATATTATTGTGTTACCTTATACATGCATATTTGAGAATATTAGATCATGTGGTCCTAACTTAGCTTTCTAGCTCCGTTTGTATTTTGTCTACGTATGTTTGTAATCTCGATTTCATTTTCGATTTCTGCTTTTCAAATCCGATACAATTTCCAGGCCTTGTTTAGATCGCCGTTAGGAATCAGTATTCGGCATTGTAGCACTTTCGTTTGTATTTGACAATTATTGTCTAATCATGGCCTAACTAGGCTTAAAAGATTCGTCTCGTAATTTATAATCAAACTGTGTAATTAGTTATTTTTTTATCTACATTTAATACTCCATGCATGTGTCCAAAGATTTGATGTGATGGAGAGAGAGTGAAAAAACTTGGAATCTAAATAAGGCCCCAGTTAAAATATAGAAACAGAAATAGGAGATGGATTCCTCACCTGTTTTTGTCCATTTTCATCCCTAGATATAACATTCAGAAAAAGGTCCATCTAAGTATCTGAACCAGTGCTTGGCAGCTTGGGTACCGTGGTGTACAGAAGAGGCCAACACGTCAGGTCAATGCCCGTGTCTGGTCTCAAACTAGAGAAAAGAGAGAAAAAGTACATTTAACCCCTTCAATTGTTGCCAAGTCCGATTTGCCTCCGCCAATAAAAAAAAGATTTTTAGACTCTCATAATTTTTGAATTTATCCAATTTATCTTGAGCAATTTTAAAAGCATTTTCGACAAACATAACGCAACATTAGCTGTCCTACATGGCACCATGTTAGCCACGAGAGTGATAAATCCGACTTTCGTGGTAGTTCAAGAGGGTCAATTAGATTTTACCAAAAAAATAAAAATACTTCAACAAAAAATATCCAAATATTTTTCTATGCATCTAAAATACTTAAATCTAATTTAATAATAAAAAACTCATAAAATTTGTTTTAACTAAGAAAATATGAAAACGGATATATTTTTTTTTCTTCTAAAATCATGATCTACCTTTTTTGTTCCTTCCTCAGAATTATTTGAACCTTATATGGTCTTCTAAAATCTAAAACAGGCCAAATATGAAACAGAGGATACAAGCCAAGACAAATCCTTGCAGACCATACCATAAATAACTAGATGTGTAAATTGCAAATGATGTTTCCTCAGCGACAACGTCTTACTTAACCATCAAGACATGCACGTGAAATTTCAAACATAAAATATAATTCTAATTCTATATTAACAAATTGCATCATGTGGTTAAACTTTATAGCAGCACAGTCTTCTCAAGGAACATCATCATGACTATAATGTGTGTAGACTCACAATCGGCCCACGACTTCACAAACTCCCGAACAAATGTTTGTGACTTGACTGATAACATTTAGATAGACACGATCGCTTCCCCATTTGTCGTTGTTGTCATATGTCTATGAGTGCACCGGGAGCTTAGAGCTTTCTAACGGTAATTTTAACAATTAAAAACACTAGATGGTGTACTCCAATGCACCATCGGATAGTTCTGGTGTGCCCTCGACGGCTTCCTTGAACTATCTAGACGAACTCTTTGGTGCACCGCTAGAGAGCTCCGATGAGCTCTTTCAAACTTTATCACCGCTTTGTCAGTCAGTGTTACAGTGTTACTAAGCTCCGGTGCCACAGGAAGATAACGTGCACGCGGTGAAAACAACCAGACGAAATTAAGCATTGTACGAAAGCTTTGGTGCCACCTCGCCAGGTGCACACCAGAGTCCAGAGGGTTCCGATGAGTGTAAATTACTCTAACGACCTTCTATTCTCAAACCTTTTTCAAATGGCTAACCCCAATAGGTCTCCCATATGATGGTCATCACCTTTAGTACTTACATAGTCTTTGTACCTCATGTTGCTCAACTCTAGCTCGTGAACTAAACTGAATCTTTCAACTCACATGAAACTCATTAGTAAACAAATGTTGTCACTCAATACAAAACCCAAACAGGTCTTTCGGCGAACCGTAGAGACCGTGGACGGGCCCGACCGCGTGGGACTAGTGCGGTGGTAGATTGCGACTAGCGAGTGGGGTGAAAAGTTGGTGTAGAAGGAGTGGGGAGTAGGGGCGGCGATCTGTGTGCTTGGGCACCCGTTGTGTTTTGCCACGCGTCCGGGGTGGACCCTCGTGTCAGACGACCACAGTGGGAGACGGGGAGAGGGAGCCAGGAGAGAGAGAGAGAGGCCTTAGCGGGCCACCATGCATGGGGCACATTGGAAGAAGCGGGGTCAGCATAAAAGGGGGGTGAGGCAGGTCGCCTGTCTGAGCTAGGCTAGTTGCTAGTTTGCATCTACTCTCATTCCCTTTTCTTTTTCTAATTATGGAAACTTATATACTATATTTATATACATCTTTATGTGCACAAGATCTGGTGTTGTTTTTAGGAATAGAAAATATTTATAGGTTATCCCCACTCAAAAATCCAAAAGAAACTAATCACTTTTTTTCTTTATATATGTATATGCCAAGTATGATCTATAGGTCACCCCCATAAGTAATTAGGTTGAACTTAATAATGATCCTAAGCCTAGTTTTCTATATGCCATGTCAACAAGGATGCTTTTATGAAAAAAATAAAAAATGGGGTTTTCGGTGTATAGGCTTGCAGTGGAATTGTTAGTTTGTTGGGAAAGGCTAGCGCCCAGACATCCGGACGTCTGGACGGGGGCTAGCGTCCGGACGCCCGCGCGCGCCTACTTCACATGGGGTTTCACGCCGCTCTGTATCCTATGCCCACTCCGTGTCCTGTGCCCGCTTTTGTCTCGATCTGCGCCCATCGCTCCACACCCACGCGCATGCAGGCAGGCCCGTCAGCTGCAGCAGGCGGCTGCTATAGATGGGGTCCACTGCAATATGTGCAACACCAGATCAATTTTTACAACATCTAGAGGAAACATTTGCAATATACGTTCGAAACAGTTGAAACACTTGCAACATATATTTGAAACACGAGGGAAACACGTGTGTAGACATTGCAAAATATATGCAACATTTAGATGAAACACTTGCAACATATGTGTGAAAACATATGAAACATCCAGATGAAACGCTTGCAACATAAGTGTGAAACATATGCGACACGCAGATAAAACACGTGCAACATCCGTCTGAAATAGCTGAAACATTTGGAACAAATGCTTGCAACATACGTGTATAACCATTGCAACATATGCAACATCCCAATCTACTTTTGCATCATCCACATGAAACACTTGCAACATGCATATGAAACATCTGAAACACTTAAAACATACGCTTGCAACATTCAAGGAAGGAAGGGAGCGTGAGGTGGAACCGAAGAAGCCCGCTCTGGGTCTAGCCACTATGGATCTTGTGATATCACGAGCTGAGGTCGAGCGTCATGGCAGCGCCGGCATCAACAGCGACCACAACCTCCTAATGGGGAACGTCGGCGTCGATAGCACCTCGACGCGGCGAGGGATGGGGCACAGCGCGACAAGGCGGAGTGGACGCGGCGAGGGATGGAGCACGGCGTGACGGCCAATGTGGCGTGGCTCGACGCTGAATGGGGGCGTCGCCGCGTGGTGACTTGGGGCAGGCGGACGGTGTGGTGGTCCACGACGAGCGAAACGAGGAGTTGGTGATTTTTGTCCGCTATCACAATATAGATGGAGTAGACAGAGGAGAGAGAGAGAGAGAGAGCGTAGATGGACCTGTTGGGCCGGTCGCGATGCTGGAGCGAGTGCGGACGCGGAGCCGAGCGTCTAATTTTTTAAGATTCCAGACATATGTTCTCTAGCATTACCGTAGTTAGTTACAGTTGCCGAAGAATTAGGCGATCGCGCGTGAGGTGCACGCATACTCGGCGCGAAGGCCAAAGCCCACTCCGACTACTTGCCCACCGGCAGCATGCGGGCATCTGACGTGTTAGCCTCATCTCTATACACGACTACACCGTGGCCGCGCTGGTCTCAAGGCTGCTCCGGAACTAGGCCTCGAGAAGCTATCCCCTGCACCTCCACGCCGACTACTTGCGCTCAGTTTCTGACATGCCCCACGCCCGTCTGGCCGCCCTCCACGGCATCGCCTTGGTCCAGTGCTGCCTGCTTGGCCCTTCGTTTTGTTTCTCTATCTCTATCTGACTATCTCCACACTACACACGCTCGGAGCTCGCTCGGCAGTGACACCTTACATCTTCAGGTATGGCCTACGGTGACCAGAAGATAGGAGCACCAGTTTCGCCATCTACCGTCCGCTTACTACTAGTAGCAAAACTAGGGTATTTGGGTTGCATTGCTCACAATCGCATGACTGCGTGAGGCTGCTCAGCTCAGCTGCTGTTGTCGCTCAATGTGACACGCGAGGACTAGGATGGGAAGGATGAAGGAGAGTGATGGCGACATCTGCTGTTGCCAAGGGATCCCCTAATCATTGCTACGAGGCTGAAATCCTTTTCGTGATATGGTAGATACTTCGTAGACGTGTTCAATGTATCAATAGATTTGTACTTAAAGTCTTTAAGATATGTACTTTTTTAGCAACTGAACATAATAATGTAAAAGAAACTAAAAGTTAAAGGTGGGCTTTTTCTGAAAAGCAGTTCAAGGTGGTTATTTCTAACCCCACGACGTGGGACGTTAAGTGTGTGACCCAAGGTTGTACTTGGCGTGTTCATGGTCATATGACCAACTTCATCACCACTATTGTTCAACCACATAGTTGCTTGCTGTAGACATCGTTGATGAAGCATAAGAACATGATAGCGGAATTCGTGGCCAATGTAATGTATGGCGAGATAGTTGAAAAAGTTGGCATGTCTCCATTTCGGATAATGCTTGCTATTCAGAACAGATATGGCTATGAGATGTCTTATGACATGGCTTGGAGAGCAAAACAGCTTGCCTTGGAGAAGAGGTTTGGTAATTACAAGGACTCATATCACCACCTACCAACTCTTCTAGCAACCATTCAAGCCAGAAACCCTAGGACTGTAATTGATATTGATGACTACATCAACGGGGAAGGAGACCGTGTCCTGAAATGAGCTTTTTGGTCTTTGGGGTGCATGATACAGGCCTTCAAGCATTGTCGACCTCTGCTCTGTGTGGATGGCACTTTATTGACCGGACAGTATAGAGGTACATTGCTAACAGCCATAGGGGTTGACGGCAACAACCAGGTTGTGCCTATTGCTTTCGCCCTGGTTGAATCGGAGAATAGCGACAGCTGGTTGTGGTTCCTAAAGTTGATTAAATGAGCTCTCGTAGAAGATAGGGAGAATGCTTGTGTCCTGCATGATCGTAATGCAGGTTTATTGAATGCAGTGGATAAATTGAAGAACAGTAGGGATCTAGAGGTCTAATGGCCAGATATACATAGTCGCTGGTGCATGATGCATCTAGGTAGTAATTTCCACAAGCAGTTCAAGAGCAAGCGCCTAATGGACCTGTTCAAAAGACTATGCAAGCAGAACCAGAGAAAGAAATTTGATTTCCTTTGGTAAAGGTTAAACGAGCTGACCACAAGCCACATGAATGAAGTGTGTCGTCAACCTGTTGTGGCACGAGAGGAGGAGCCGCAAGGCCTTACTCCTGATCCTAATGAGGCTAGAAGCAAGACTCACCGACGTAAGGGGGGGCAGGTCTTTAAAGTGCTTCTCAGATTGGATTAAAGAGGAGCCCATCGAGAAGTGGTCGTTGTTGCATGATACCTGTGGTGCACGCTACGACATAATGACAAGGTTTACAACTGGGTGCTCAAAGGTACACATTCGCTTCCTTTGGTTGCAATTGTGGAGGGTATCCTGAGGGGCATAATGTTGTATCTATGAGAGCGTTGTCAAGCGGTAGCGGCTGTCGTTCATGAAAGGATCAAGATGCCCAAGAGGGGGGTGAATTGGGCGAATTCTAAATTTCTTTGCAATAATTAAATCCTACGGTTAGCCCAATTAACCTCTTGTGCCTAGAAAGTGTTTCTATTGATCTATCGCACAAAGAGTCTTGCAACCTAAGCTCCAATCCTACTATAGCATGACAATTCTATGAATGTAAATGACAAGAATTGAATTGCTCAAAGTAAATACTCAGAGTAAAGAGAGAAGGAGGAACGTAGCGATATTTTGCCAAGGTATCATAGAGTCGCCACTCTCCACTAGTCCTTGTTGGAACACCCACGTAACGGTGTAGCTCTCCCTTGATCTGTGCAAGGATCAAGTGCTCTCTATGGGTTGATTCTTCGACACTCCATCACGGTGAATCACCCACAACCGCTCACAACTTGAGTTGGGTCATCCACAAGCTCTATCGAATGATCACTAAGCTTCCAATCACCACCAAGCCATCTAGGTGATGGCGATCACCAAGAGTAACAAGCATGAACTCTCACTTGACCACGACAAGTCTAATGAGAAGGGTGGATGCACACTTTGCTACTCTTGATCTCACTAATGAGGGCTCTCTTTGGGATTCTCAAATCTCAATCACCTCACTAGGACCTTGCTCTTCTTGGCACTCACAAAGGTGTTTCTTAGCTGTTGGAATGAGCAAAAGTACCCCCACACACGAATGGAGGAAGTATTTATAACACCGGCTGAAAAATGAACCGTTATGTGCCTCTACGGGGTGACCGAACGCTCTGGTCATGTTGACTGGATGCTCCGGTCATGTTGACTGGATGCTCCGGTCAGTTCACCCCGAACTCCAGTGATCAAGTGGTGACCGAACGTGTCCGGTCATGATTTTCCCTCTCTGGAACCTTACTAGAGTTGACCAGACGCTGGCCCTCAGCATTCGGTTACTCACCTCTCAGCGTCCGATCACTTCTAGACGACTTTACCTTGATCAAATGAACTGACCGGACTCTGCGCCAATGTTCGGTCAGACCGAAGTCGGCGTCCGGTCAATATTTGAGTCTCTATTCACTTCCAACTCTCAATCATACATGAATGAAGTTTGCTCTAATAGATCTAAGGGCTATTTAGGAGCTACCTAGTGCTTGGTTTAGCAAGTGTGCACCACACCTAACTCACTAGACTCACCTAGGTCAAGCTACCCGTCCATACCCCCCTTAATAGTACGACCAAAGGAAAAACAAAGTCCTAAACTACTCTAAGTGTCTTTTCAACTCCAATCGACACTTAGAACTAGTCAATCCTTAACCTTGTCATCCATCCTTTGAAAACCGAAATGATTTCCATCGTAGGGGGCATGACCACCATGATTGCCTAATCGATCTCCATTTCCGTGACCTAACTTAATTGCCTCTACAAAACACATGTTAGTCACAGTAATCACGTATTGTCATTAATCACCGAAACCCAACTAGAGGGCTAGATGCTTTTAATCTTCTCCTTTTTGGTGATTGATAACAATACCACCTTGAGTATGTGAAAGAGTTGATGTTTTTAACATTCTTGGTTCATATAAGCTTTTGTCAATAAGAACAAAAGAATTAGGCAAGCTTATATGACTCAAGCCAACATGATGTACTCAAAAGATGTGAAATAAGCATGAGTATAAGTAATAAAGCTCATTTGCATCAGAGTAAAAACGTGGAAGCAAAGCAAATGAGCATATAACACTAGTGGTATGACATATAAAAGATTCAAAGTAGAGAGCACACATGTCAAATATCACGATCACGTAGATATCACTATCACAAAAATATAGTTTGATGCATAAAAGTAAACACACGAATGCATAATAGTGTATCACACATAAAAACCAAATATGATAGAATACTAAGCTCCCCCTAAGTCGCTCCCCCTAAGACTAACATACTCGATCCCTCTCCCCCTTTGGCGTCAAACACCAAAACCTAAGGGTCGGTCGGTGGGGCTATAGCGGATGAGTCGGGCGCTGAGGTACGAGGAGTGAGCTAGAACTATGTTCCATCATCATCTAAACCAGAGCTCTGAGCAGTCTGACCCTCTGTAGCTGGAAGCGATACTGAAGCGGTCTGGGTTGGATCAATAACTAACGCTGCCTGCTCTGATGATGCAACTGACGAAGGGAGCATCTCTGTAGTCCCGGTAATAGGTGCAACTATAGAAGAACCTGGGACATACAAATACGATGGAGTAGGCTGCCCTATCAACTCACTAAAAGTTGCTCTAAGACTCCTAGAGACTGAGGTATCTGGCACTAGCAGCGAGGAAGTCTGATTCGGTGTGAAGCCCATCTGAAGAGGTATGAACTATGGGGCTAACACCGGTGAGGCAAACCACTGGGACACCTACTCTATAGGTGAAGCAAACTATGCTAGTGGCTATCCCTGACTCTGAAGCCCACTAGGCTGTAAAGCTGAAGTCATAGAAGTGGTGGCAGTCTGACCAAGCTGGGGTGAAGGTTGTGGTGGTGGAACCCCAATAGCTATCACAACATGCTGCATAAACCCAAGTAGCTGCTGCTGCACGAGAAGCTACTGCTGATGCATGGCCTACTACTACTGCTGTATGGCTTGCTGCTACTGCTGAAACTCATCCTACCGAGTCTGAAACTATGCAACTCATCCTACCGAGTCTGAAACTATGCAAAAGTAGCGGCGGTCTCCTGAGCCTGGCGAGCCTGATCCTGCCTCATCCGCTCAAGTATGGCAAGTAGAGCGGGATCTGTCTGCGGTGCAGGTGGAGCTGAATTGGAGCTACCGGCCTCATGGTCATGTCGACGTGGAGGCATATGAGGGATATCGCGGTAGTCCTCATCTGAGCTGTCGCTGGGGTCGCTCTCGACCATCCCCTACTGCTGAGCATCAAGCTGCTCCTCCTCTATAGCTGCTATGCCCCTGATAGTATCATCCTGCTAGGCTACAGTCTCTGGCACCTCTGGACGATGGCACGGCTAGCTAGGTGCACTCGGTGTACTATGGCAGATCATCTGAGTCAGGTTGTATGCATGAAACTCTATATTAGCACCACTATACTCTGCTAGCATCTTAGGCAGGTCTCACTGTAACTACCCTGTGAATAAGAAATGTGATCTAGTGAGCATAGAGCAACTAATGGTGACCTCTGAACCCCTCAGCAATAGTATCCTCCATCTCTGATAGAAGAAGATTCCAAATGTCAAACATAGTCAGCTGCATTAGAGAGTTTAGAAGCCATAACTGAATGCGAGTCAAGCCCTCGTGATACCCCATACTCAGAATCAGGGTCCTCATAATAGCATCCAACTCTCTAGCTATAGGAGTGAGATCACTTGGAGTCCTGCTCGACCCCTCACCAAAAGGCTCTTTGAAGTAGTGGCGGACTAGATTTGTAGGAGGTACCAAACCACCATGAGGGCATCTAGGAGGCGCTGTCTGTCCATAGCAAACCTCATGTAGCCAGACGGACTACTCCTAAAGCCTGAGAATCTCTCTGACCCTAGTGCTCGTCAGCCTGTAATCTCTGCCTCTGAATGCAAAGTGTATAAATCTGTGCTGCGGATCAATCTAGAGTGTAGCATAGAACTGATGGACCCAAGATAGAACATATAATCCTATCCATCCAAGTAATTCTGTTAGCCCTAGTAGATATGCTAGGTAGGGGCGAATATGCTCTCTAGCTGCTGCTACTATGGACTCAATGTTACACACCCTCTATGACCTTAATAGTGTCCCACTATTAAGATATACATTATAGAAGTCTTCCTTCAGTGGTGTGTATAAGCCCTCTAAAGCACGCTCATCCCGCCTCAGTGGAAACCACTGCTTAAAGTCCACAAATCAAAGCTACTGAACCTGCTTGGCCGTGGCGGCCTCAAATCTAGATGAGTCATTGGCGGTGGACCCTATGGTCTAGGAGGTGGACGAGAACCCCTCCGTTGTGTCTCTAACCTCAGTGTGACTGGAGCACTGGTACAACCAGAGCAGCGAAGCTATGGCTGAGGTGCTTGCTCTATCTCCTCGGCCTGCTCTCCCTCCTGAGTCTGCTCTGCTAGCTGTGGCTCCTGCTGTGACTCCCCCTGAGGCTGACTCTCATCAATAACCATACGCCACCCTCCAACCATGATAGTTCCAGCTGGACCACCATGACGGTGCTCAACCTGCTCTAGTGCAGCCCTCGTAGATGGAGAGAGCTGATCTACGATCTGGACTCCACTCCTAGCACTTCCTACCTCTACATGCTCTGCTGCTGCTGCTGCAACTGCGGCTGCTCTAGCTGTATCTGCATCTGGATACTTCCACTTCTTTGTTGCAAGCTTCTCCGTCGCCTTGCCTTTTGGATCTACAGGCAAGCGAGGCGGGGGCCTCTGATCCTCATCATCAGGACCTCCTCCGACATTCTTGACACGAGCCATCTAATGAAGCTAAAAGGAACAACTGTCGCTGATGAAGATCAACTGCCAACTATCACTTCCAAGGCTTGGCCTCGATCCGTACTCGCGAGCTTGGCCCTGAGTTAACTAACAACTGCAAATAGGACCTCAACATCACCGACTCGCTGCATGATAGAATAGAGGGTATACAAATAATTTTAATTATTCATCTAGAGATACAAAACCCTAAGAAAGCAAGCAATTAGGTGCGAAATTTGAACCGAGGGCTTGCTACCTGATGAACCGGCAAAACGACGAGAATAGGGACGGATCGGGGAACCACCGGGACGGCAATTAGGGTTCCAACGTCGTAACTCGGCACTAGATGAAGCTGGTAGCGCTAACAGTGAGCAATGCATCTCAAGTGCGGGGAGCAGAGGCATGGGCTTGGTGACCTAGGGCACGGCGGCACGTTCAGGTAGGGGAGGCGCGAGCGGTGGCATGGGAGAAGACGGTGCGATGGCGCGTGGACAGTAGTGCTAGAGCATGGCGTGGCGGCTTGGCTATGTGTGGGTACTATGGCGTGGAGAAGCATGGCGGCACTGATGTGGGTAGGCAGCGCGAAGTAGAGGCATGGGCAGCAACGCGCGTGGGCGTGGCGTGGAGGAGCGCGGCGGCGGCGCTAGGGCACTAGAGCACGCGGGTGAGCAGGGCGCGGGGCAAGCGGCAGTGCGGTGGAGCTTGCTACGTGGCTAGGGCTCGGGAGCATGGGTATTGTGGCATGGACAGGCAGCACTAAGAGGTTGCGGTGGCTCAGAGATGATGGCGTGGCAAGGATAGAGATTAGGTCAACGCGTGCGGAGATTATATGGTGGCTCCCATGGAGTAGAAAAGGAAACGGATGAGAAATCCTGAACCTGCACATTTTCTACTGACCGGACGCTCCGATGGCAGCGACCGGACGCTGCCACCCAATGTTCGATCAATTCCAGAGAGGTCCAAAACCCCTGGAATCGTGACCATACGTGTCCGGTGAACCCCGACCGGATGCAGCCAGAGTCCGGTGCAAGCTGTCTTCATCGTCTTCGATCGACTGGACGCTGGATCACCATCTGACCGGACGTTGGGAAAGTACTGTTTCAGCGTCCAGTCACTCCTTCTCAGCAGCAGTTCACCTCCTATGAAGTGACTAGACGCTGGACTTTAGAGTCCGGTGTAGCGTCCGGTCACTCTTTTTCCAGCAAATCTTCAAAGTCCTTCGTGCTGCCTGTTCCCAATCAAGTCCCAACTTCAATAAGATCCAAATAAACACCAATTGGGACTAATGTGAGTGACCTCTCTCAAACCCTTAAATTGTTTTTAAAAAATATTTTGCCTTAGGCTATAATTCTTTTTAAGAAAATAGGCAATAAGAGGGCAATTGAAGATAAACGACAAAGCAACATTCATGCATATGCAATGCAATACTTGAAAGTAAATCTAGTTGCTTGTCAAGTTTGATCCAAGGTTAAGCTTCTTCACACGCTTTTTGGCGGTTATCTTAACCATGTTAGACAAGCCCTATATGCATTACCATAAAGAGTAAACATGTTGTATATTACAATGCAATGCAAGGGACAACATGAGCTTATTTTTTAGTGAAGTTACTAAAATCAAGAACATTGAGCTCATTCCGCAATCGACAAAAAATCGCCTCATCTAGCGGTTTAGTGAAGATATCTACCAATTGATCCTCGGTCCTTACACCTTCTAATAAAATATCATTCTTTGCAACATGATCTCTAAGAAAGTGATGGCAGATATCTATGTGCTTGGTGCGAGAGTGTTGAACTGGATTATTTGCAAGTTTTACCGCACTTTCATTGTCACACAAAAGAGGTACTTTTTCTAGAACTACACCATAGTCTAGCAAAGTTTGTTTCATGTAAAGAATTTGTGCACAACAAGCACCCACGGCAATGTATTCCGCTTCGGCGGTGGACAAAGCCATACTATTTTGTTTCTTGAAGGACCAAGACACAAGTGATCTACCAAGCAAATTGCACCCTCCGGATATGCTTTTTTTATCCACTTTGCAACCAGCATAATCCGAATCGGAATAGCCAATTAATTAAAATATAGCTCCTTTGGGATACCAAAGGCCAATGCTTGGTGTGTGCTTAAGATACCTAAGGATTCTTTTAACGGCAATCAAATGGGTTTCTTTATGATTAGCTTGAAATCTAGCACACATTCAGACACTAAACATGATGTCGGGCCTAGATGTGGTTAAATATAACAAGCTACCAATCATAGAGCGGTAGAGAGTTTGATCAACCGTGTTACCTCCCTCATCTAGGTCGAGATGTTCATTAGTTGGTATTGGTGTCTTGATTGACTTACATTCATCCATCTTGAATCTCTTGAGAAGATCATTTGTATATTTCTCTTGAGAGATGAAAATCCCTTCTCTCATTTGCTTGACTTGAAAACCAAGAAAGAATCTAAGCTCTCCAATCATTGATATCTCGAACTCCTTCGACATCAATTCACCAAACTCTTTGCAAGAATCTTTATTTGATGATCCAAAGATGATAACATCAACATACACTTAACAAATGAAGATGTGCTCATCAAGCTTCTTGGTGAATAGTGTGGTATTGACCTTCCCAATGGTGAAACCCTTCTCGATGAGGAAGTCCCGAAGGCACTCATACCAAGCTCTTGGGGCTAACCGTAGGTCAAGCTAACTCACTAGACTCACCTAGGTCAAGCTACCCATCCATACCCCCTTTAATAGTATGGCCAAAGGAAAAATAAAGTCCTAAACTACTCTAAGTGTCTCTTCAATTCTAATCGACACTTAGAACTAGTCAATCCTTAACCATGTCGTCCATCCTTTGAAAACCAAAACGATTTCCATCGTAGGGGCATGACCACCATGATTGCCCAATCGATCTCCATTACCGTGACCTAACTTAATTACCTCTGCAAAACACACGTTAGTCACAGTAATCACGTAATTTTATTAATCACTGAAACCCTAACTAGGGGCCTAGATGCTTTCAGTTCAGAATCCACAGATGACATATTCTTGGAAGATTTCTGCATACATCGAAGAGAAGAGTGCCAAAGGGTCCCTGCATAGGGTGTTTCCTATTGGCAACCAGGACCTTGTGTACGAAGTCATGCTGCGTGACAAGGGTGGACTTGGCACTGGTCCAAGCGATATAACTATGGAGTGTCAGTTATGGCCAGAGGTTAACAAGTGCGAGTGCACATGCAACAAGCCCAAGTTCTACCATATTCCATGCTCCCATGTGCTTGCTGCAAGTGGAAAAGCCAACATTCCGATGACTTTTGTGTCGGATTATTTCAAAAAGGAAGCAGTATTTAACACATGGTGTGGTGAACTTCGAGGTTGGAGGACTGTTGCTGATTTCACTAAGGCAGTTAATGACTCAGACCGTTATTGGTCTCCTAATGTAGAACAAAGGGAGGACACAAAGGGACGTTGCAAGAGTCGATGTATTAGGAATGACATGAATGCTTCCAAGGCTTCAGACAAGCGTCCCTTCTGCCTCGCTTGTGGTGGAAATCATCTCAGGAAAAATTGTGATGCGTACCCCAAAAATAGGCTCCTAGATGGAACGGAAGTGCAGTGTATTCCAAAACGCAACTCGAGGAAGGCCACTCAACAAGGCCCTAGCGCGTAGCATTGTATGTACTGTTATGAGTTTCCAACTAAATTTGCATTACTTATTCATATGTTATTGTATTTTGAAATATGACTTGGTTTTGTAGGATGGCGAGCATGGAGCTCATCGACCCTGTTGTCGACCAGAGGCACCGCTCCAACTTGCAGGATGGGCAGCTTCCACCAGCCCTCCGTCTTCGTACCTACGACGAGTTGTGGATACTTGACCAGCGCTGGGTTCCACGGTATGTGTATTTTGTACCTTGTACGTTTGTGCCTTTCGTGTTGAAATTCGGTAATTAATATTCTTTCTTTAAAATAGGCTACGTGCTGCTGGTTTACTTCCATTTGCACGCCTGGTTGAGCGACACCGGCACAGGAGTTCGCGTTTTCCGGTCAACCGTGCACTCGTCTCTGCTTGCGTTGACCGCTGGAGACCGGAGACGCACACGTTCCACCTACCTGTAGGTGAGGTCATCGTGACTCTGCAGGACATCGCCATGCTGTTCGGTCTACCTCTCGCCGGTGCCTCCGTCGGCCCTGTAGTAGTGCCAGTGGATTGGGAGGAGCAGGTCCTGCACCGTTTTCAGGGCGTGTTGCAGCCGGGGACGGAGAGGATGAGCAGTTTGGCTTCCACGACCGCCACGGCCCTCTGATGGCGTGGTTGTCTCAGTTCCGTGCCGAGAGGATCACGGAGGACGAGGACGAGTGGAGGGTCCAGCGACACTTGGAGGCGTACCTATTGTGGCTGTTCGGCTGGGTACTCTTCACCAGTTCTCACCACAACACCGTCGACAAGCACTTCGTCCACTACGCGGTGCAGATAGCGTACTCACCACTTGAGGCGATTCTGCAGTACACTTGGGGATCAGCGGTGCTTGCAGCTACGTACCGGGCTTTGTAAGACGCTTGCACTCGCAAGACTAGGACAAGTACGTTGGCTGGTTGTCCGTTGTTGGTGATGTTGTGGTCGTTCGAGCGGTTCGATATCGGGAGGCCGACCCTTGCCTCGTACAAGCCGTACGAGGATCTCCACTACGCTTTCGACGAGGTTGGTGTGCCTGACGAGCTCGATGCCCCGACGATGGGCACACTCTGGGTGTCTCGCGACGTAAGTATTTTGTCTATACTATTTGCTCACTTATGTTCCAATTCTACTTTCATTGTTGACCAAGTTTGTTCTTTGCAGCCGAGGTGGGCAACAGGCACGGGTAGAGGCACGTACAATGTGTACGTCGCTGCGTTGGACCAGCTCACACCTGACAGGGTTCGGTGGACCCGTACACAGGCATGAACATACACTCCCGTGCTCTGCGTGGCTTGTCGGAGATGTGCTACCGTGACCAGGAGCTGTGGTGCACGAGGAAACGGTTGTTGTTGGACACCTTCGTCGAGCTTACCCTACGGCGCAGGTTCGTCCAAGGGTACACAGCCTACAGAGTCGACCGAGGGTACGCAGCAGGGGTCTGGTGTTACCCAATGTTTAAAATCAGAATGAAAAAGGCAACAGTGAAGCCATTGCAAATCTTTCATCAAGCACACAACAGATCTCAAAGTAAAAAGATATAAAGGATATTGCAGTACTAGCAAGTGGCAAACATGTTTGCTAATTCTACATG
Source organism: Miscanthus floridulus (assembly GCF_019320115.1). NCBI lineage: Eukaryota > Viridiplantae > Streptophyta > Magnoliopsida > Poales > Poaceae > Miscanthus > Miscanthus floridulus. The sequence continues at coordinate 67,487,394 of NC_089591.1, forward strand.
TAAGAGAAATACATGGTAAAATGTGGATGCAGTGCAGGACAGGACATATTCCAGAAAATACTTCACACATCCTACTCCGATAGCACAGATGTGCCAACGCTTTATCCAACGCAACATGTGACATTTACCATGCCTGAGATTAATGATTGATGGCACAGTAAAACAAACTGAAGACTATAAGGGCCTGTTTAGATTCCAAAAAAATTTGCGTAGTACCCGTCACATCGAATCTTGCGGCACATGCATGGAGTACTAAATGTAGACGAAAAAAAAACTAATTGCACAGTTGGGTGAGAAATCGTGAGACGAAACTTTTAAACCTAATTAGTCCATAATTAGACACTAATTGCCAAATACAAACGAAAGTGCTACGGTAGCCAAAATCCAAAATTTTTTTTGTTCTAAACGGGGCTAACTCTCACCACATAGCATAACTTTTTGTACGAGGCAGCTGAATACATGTTATTAAAACTGAATGAGAGACAGGTATATATCTGCTATCATAAATCAGGCACAACACCAGAATGATTGAACTGATGATTCTAGAAAAAAAAAATATTACTTTTGTACATAATATAGAAGTTCAGTTCAGAATATCACAATGTAGATAACTGATGCAGATCGCAGCAGCATCCAGAAACTAAATGGAAAATGATAACTAGAAATTATTCTGGAAACCCCACAAGTTTACAACTTCCGGAGGTCTGGTATTCATCAGTTCAGTTATAAGCACCTGGTATACGCTGATGCTTATATAAATGCATAACAAGAATGCAATTGCTCAGACAAGAAAGACGATCCCTTTGTTTGCACAATTAGATGTTTGAGAACTGGAAATTTAGAATCCAAATTGGATTTCCAGAGCTGTGGTATACCTCATTTCAGGAATAAACCTGGTATCAGAATTTTAGAAAGTAGTATTCAGGATTATACAATGCCAAGCGTAAACATTCATCTAGAGCAAAGGGAATTAGATTATCAGTCACGAGAATTTAACTTATACTAGTCAGCTCCTAAGATAATGAACGCCGATACAAACCAAACCGTATGTTTGCAAAGGGGTTCCCTAACACTGACAAATATGAATACAGGTGAACAAGCAACTAATATAGATACAGCATAGCAGTGCAACATACCAGCATCTGTATTTTCTTATTTATTTTCTTTTCTCAGATACTGGATGAACACACCATCCGAGCAAGAAAGCATATATAGAAGCAGACGTTTCTGAGATTGAGGACGGCGTCTGCTGCTGCACCTTCTCCCATCGCTGGATGTCTCTCGGATAAGCTAGCGCCATGGCAAAGGCCCCAGATTTCTTCCGGTTTCTGATGACACCAATAGAAAGGCCTCAGCTTTGAGGGACCCTGAGGTAGCCGAGATGGTAGAAGCCGTCCTCTTCCCTGAGTCGCCCCTCCCCGACGAGCGCACCGGTGCTCTGTTCCTTGACGCTACAAGAGTCGATGCCGAAGGTGATGACGAGGCCCTGGCGCGCGAGCTGGCGCACGGAGATGACGGCAGTGCACCCGTTCTTGAGTTGAGGGGCGTGATGGACTTGGGGCACCATGAACCGCGGCCTTCGTACGCAGCCCACGGCGAGGACCAGCAGGATTCCGCCGACGCGCGTGCGCACAATGGTCCCTTCGTCTGGTGGCTTTGGATCGGAGAGCAGATCCGCGCGGGCCGTGGCGTGCACGGCGGCGCCGGAGTCGAGGACGAAGTCGTCGCTGCTGTCTTCAGGCGCTGAGCACTCGGTCGACGATTCCCGATCGGCGGAGCGTGGCGGAGTCCCTTGCGTTTCGCTTGGATGCACATCAACGGAGAATCAAGTCAGGTCATTGCACGGTGAACCCCAATTGGGTAAAAAAATTTCAGGGAGGTGAGCGGTGCGGCGGAAGTACCTGGAGGGAGAAGGATCTGCAGCGGCGTCGATCCTCGGCGGTGCCGTGGACAAGTCAGGCATGAGGTTGTCGGGTCGAGGAGGCGCGGCGGGGCAAGACGGAGGCGGCGGCGGCATCTCTCCTACCTATGACAAAATTGGATATTTGGATTCCAAACGCTGACTCTATCATGTTAATACTTGGAAGGACAACATATGATATCTATGTATATAAATGTGAGTCCAATATTAAATCTATAAATAACCAATGTTTCAAGTTCATTTTTGCAATTGTCTCGAAGATAAGACCCATCTAAAGGCCTAGACGGCTTTATATATATATATCATGACTAACCCTAATCCTATCCCTTCGTTCATTCCTCCCGGTAGCAGCTGCCAACACAGCGCCGCCAGCCTCCGCTGCTCCGTCTCTTGCCTCGCCTCTTCCCTCCACTCCACTCTACCTTCCACACACGGCACACCTCTACTGGCCCCTTACTGCTTGGCCGCTGTGCGCGCCGGGGCATGGCAGAGCATGGAATCTGACAGTCGGAGCCGCCGGGCATGCCACCGAGCCGGAGCCTGCTCTTGCTATGCTGCACGTTCCAAGGAGAGAACTACGGCAGTTGGCAGCTCAAATCCGGTCAAAAACCAGCAAGCAACAGGGATGTGTCTCCACTCTTCTCTTGCAATTCCTTGCTCCATTTCTTTAATCCCTTGCTGTACCTGCTGCTAACACGTGGTCTGTTGAGTGTGTTACTAGATCCATCTGTAAGTGCAATGATGTATGTATAACGATGCTCCTGCCGTCTACATTTGTGTGCTGCTAGATCCATTTGTGAGTTCGATGATGTATGTAAGACGTGTTGGAATGGTTTTGCTTTTGTGTTGGAAGCTATTAGAATTTCATGGTGTTCAATTTGTTCTGCTCCTACACTTTTCTTGGCTATGGTTCCGTTCGCTGGTCTGAAACTTGGCTGAAAAACACTATTCTGGCTGGTTTGTTGTGAGAGAAAAACACTGTTTGGCTGGTTTGGTGAACAGTGTATTGAGAGGGGGATCAGCCGGGTGGCTGGTCTGATAAGACCAGCGAATGGCCCCTATACTCTTCCATGGGCTATGGCTGTGTCGTTGAAACGGGGATGGGATCCCCGTGGGGATAAATTCCCCGCTCGGGGACGGGGATGGGGCGAACTCAAGCCCCAACGATGTTGACGGGGACGGGGAATTTTGGTCCCCATGGGGATGGGGATGGTGTCGATGTTTCACCACCGATAGCCTGCCACGGGGGTACCCGGGGCAGTTTGTTCGGGCTTCAGCGTATGTAGAACTCGACGGTAAACGCAAGAAACAGTTGATTTATCCTAGTTAGGGCCCTCGACCGTGATCGAGTAATAGCCCTATGTCCAGTCGGCGTTAGCCTTTGCGTTGGATTGATCGTAAAGTGTTGTGTTGCGTTGTGTGTTGTTCTTTCCTCCAGGAACTCCGCCCTCCTTTATATAGTCAGAAGGCCAGAGTCCTAGTCGGTTTACAATGAGAGTTCCTAGTAGAATTATAGGATAATACTACTACTACTAAGATTATGAAAGCATCTAGGCCCCTAGTTGGATTTCGGTGATTAATGTCAATACAAGATTACTATGACTAACGTGTGTTTTGCAGAGACAATTAAGTTAGGTCATGGTAATGGAGATCGATTGGGCAATCGAGGTTGTCATGCCCCTACGATGGAAATCGTTTCGGTTTTCAAAGGATGGACGACAAGGTTAAGGATAACTAGTTCTAAGTGTCAATTGGAGTTGGAGAGACACTTAGAGTAGTTTAGGACTTTGTTTTTTCCTTTGGCCGTACTATGAAGGGGGGTATGAACGGGTAGCTTGACCTAGTTGAGTCTAGTGAGTTAGGTGTGGTGCACACTTGTTAAAACTAGCTCTAGGTAGCTCCTATGAATGCCTAAGATCTTTTGGAGCAAACTTCATTCACATATGTTCGGAAGTTGGAAGTGAATGAAGGGTCAAACACTGACCGGACGCTGGCTCCGGTGCGACCGGACGCTGGCCGCAGGGTCCGGTCAGTTCATTTGACCGTGAAGATCAAGTCTGGTGTGATCGGACGCTGGGAGGTCATGTGACCGGACGCTGAGAGCCAGCGTCCGGTCGACTCCAGTAAGGGTCCAGACTTGGGAAAGAGTGACCGGACGCGTCCGGTCAGTGTGACCGGACCTTGTGTATCCAGCGTCCGGTCGTTTACAGTAAGCATCCAAGAGCGACCGGACGCGTCCGGTCGGTACTGACCGGACCCTGACAGCGTCCGGTCATCACTTGAAAACTGGTTCACGGGTTGAACTGACCGGAGCGTCTGGTCATCACGACCGGAGCGTCCAGTCATCCCGCAGAGGCTCATAACGGTTCGTTTTTCAGGCTGGCTTATAAATAGAAGCTCCACTCGTGAGTGGAGTATCGTTTGCTCATTCCAACAACTGAGAAACACGTTTGTGAGTGCCAAGAAGAGCAAGGTCCTAGTGAGGTGTTTGTGATTTGAGAATCCAAGAGAGTAGCCTCACTAGCAAATCAAGAGTAGCAAAGTGTGCATCCATCTTCTCATTAGGCTTCGCGTGGTTAAGTGAGAGTTCGTGCTTGTTACTCTTGGTGATCGCCATCACCTAGACGGCTTGGTGGTGATTGGGAGTTTGGTGTTCACCCGGCGGAGCTTGTGGGTGACCCAACTCAAGTTGTGAGCGGCTTTGGGTGATTCGCCGCGACGGAGTGTCGAAGAATCAACCCGTAGAGAGCACTTGATCCTTGCGCGGATCAAGGGGGAGCTACACCCTTGCGCGGGTGCTCCAACGAGGACTAGTGGGGAGTGGCGACTCTCCGATACCTCGGCAAAACATCGCTGCGTTCCTTTCTCTCTCTATTTACTTTGAGCACTTACTTTGAGCATTTACTTTGAGCAATTCAATACTTGTTTTTACTTCCATAAGAATTGCTTGCTAGAGTAAGTTTGGAACTTAGGTTGAGAGGTTGTTGTGCATTAGTTTGATATAAACACTTTTCTAGGCACAAGCGGTTAATTGGGCTATTCGTAGGATTTGATTATTGCAAGAAAATTTAGAATTAGCCCAATTCACCCCCCCTCTTGGGCATCTTGATCCTTTCAATTGGTATCAGAGCCTCGTGCTCACGTTTTTAAGCTTAATCGCTTAGAGCAAGATGTCTCACGGGGATGGTCCTCCTCCTATCTTTGAGGGAGATGATTTTTCATATTGGAAAATCCGCATGGAGGCTTACTTAGAAGCTCTAGATGTTGGAATTCTTAAAGCCGCCTCTCAAGGGTTCCCAGCACCTAGGAATGTCGCACAACTTCAAGGCGATGAAGTGAATTATGAAAAATGGAATGCAAAGGCTCGCAACACCATCTTTAGAGGCCTTTACAAAGATGTGTTTAATCGTGTAAGGAACCACAAAGACGCCCATGCACTATGGTCGGACGTTTGTGCACTCCATGAGGGAACCAAGAGTGAGCGTGAGGAACGCTATCATCTTGTGATTAAAAAGCTAAATTCTTTTGAGATGTTTCCCAAAGAAAGTGCTAATGAGATGTATTCTCGATTAAATGTTCTTGTAGAGGAAGTCAATGGGCTTGGACTCACTCAAATGTTACCATCCGACGTTGTGAGAAAAATCTTGAGTGTCCTCCCCATTGACAAATATGGGCACATTGTGACCGTGCTACATCAAGGTGATCTTTCCGCCGCTACACCGACACAAATCTTGGGAAAGATCAATGCTCATGAGATGTACATGCACATCACACCACAAGATGGCTCATCCTCTACAAAGAAGAAAGAGAAAGACTTAGCATTCAAAGCTAGCCAAGACAAGGGCAAAGCAAGACTTGAGTATGAGAGCTCAAGTGATGAAGATGATGAAGAAAGCCTTGCCCTCATGGTGAAAAAGACCACCAAGATGCTAAAAAGGCTAAACAAGAGTGGCATCAAGTTTGATGGCAAAAAGAAGAAGTTCTTCACTAGCTCAAGAAGAAAGCCAATCTTCGAGATGGATTGCTACAATTGTGGCAAACTTGGTCATCTAGCTCATCAATGCACAAAGCCCAAGAAAGACAAGTTCAAGAACAAGGGCAAGAAAGATGATTCAAGTGATGAAGATGAAAAGAAGAAGAACAAGCCATACAAGAAGAGAGATGGCAAAAAGAGGGAGTTCTACAAGAAGAAGAAGAGTGGCAAGGTCTATATTGTCGGTGATTGGCTCACGGACATTGATTCATCAAGTGGATCATCCGATGATGATAGTGACGATGAAAAGGTGGCCGCCATTGCTATTGATCTTGCATCTTCACCACCACCATCGCCATCATCCTCTACACACCTATGCCTTATGGCCAAAGGTGAACGCAAGGTAACTAAGAGTGATGATAGTAGTGATGATGAACATGCTAGTGATGATGATAGTGATAGCGATGATGATGACTCACCTACTTATGATGATCTTGTCAAAATACTAAGAAAATATACTAAGATCATTAGAAAGAGTAGAGCTACAAATGAAAAGCTTGATACTAAAAATGATTCACTCTTAGCTAAGTGTGATACATTAGAAAAGGCTAATGATGAGCTCAAGGAAACAAATGATTCTATATCATCCAAACTCAAGGAGCTCAAATCTTCTAAGAAAGAGCTTAAAGATAAAAATGATAAACTTGAGTGGGTACACAATGAGCTTATCACTAGTCACAATAAGCTAAAAGATGAATATGCAACTCTAAAGATCAATTATGATACCCTTATTATTGCACAAGAATTCTTACCAAATGAGCCACATGATGCTACTAACCATGTTGTTAAGATTGATATAGCTACCTCATGTGATGATTTAATTGATGAAAGCATTGAGCATGGATCTAGTAGCAAGGGCAAGCAAGTGGTTGAATGCAATGACTATAATGAGTATGTCAAGCTCAAGAGTAACAATGAGAAGCTCATGAAAGATCTTGAAGAGATGAAAAGTCACAACACCATTGTGCTAGAAACTCTTGATCATGACAAAGAGGTAATCCTTGAGAATGAGAAGTTAAAAGAAGAAATCAAGAAACTCAAGGAGGAGAAGAACAATGATATTCTCAAGGAAGAGAACAAGAAGCTCAAGATGGAGAAAGAGCATCTCAAGGTGGGATTGAGCAAGTTTGCTAGAGGCAAGCATCTCCAAAGTGAGCTACTCATGAATACCGTCATGAAGATGGATAGAAGTGGCATTGGATATATGACAAGTGTAGAGAAGAAGAAGGCTCAAGCTCAACACCAACAATCAAAGCCAAAGCCAAAGCCAAAGAGATGTTTTGAATGTGGACAAGAAGGCCATTTTGCTCATGAGTGTCAAACTCCACCACCACAACCCTTGCCCAAGCATGCTAGACCCTTTGCTTTCAATGCTCACTACATGCTTAGAAAAGATTCGAGTGGAAAGATGAAAGTCATGTTCTTATGTTCCCCCAACAAGAGTAGGCCTAAGAAAATTTGGGTGGCTAAGTCACTTGTTGAGAAGGTGAAGGGCCCTCAACAAGCTTGGATCCCTAAAGCTTGAATCTCTTGTGTGTAGGTGAACTACAAGACCGGTGGAAGTCATTGGGTTATTGATAGTGGTTGCACTCAACATATGACCGGTGATCCTCGTATGTTCACCTCACTAGATGAAGAGGTAGATGGACAAGAGAAAATAACATTTGGAGATAATTCAAAGGGCAAGGTCAAAGGATTGGGCAAAGTGGCAATATCAAATGATCATTCCATCTCAAATGTGCTCTATGTTGCTTCATTGAGTTTCAACTTGCTATCCGTTGGTCAATTGTGTGATCTTGGCTTCCAATGCTTGTTCACCGAGAAGGAGGTGGTTGTATCTAAGGTAGATGACAATCAAGTGATATTCAATGGATTTAGATACAACAACTTATATCTAGTTGACTTCACCTCCGAAGATGCAAACTTGAAGACTTGCCTATTCACCAAAACAACACTTGGGTGGCTATGGCATAGAAGACTTGCTCATATTGGGATGAGCTCACTCAAGAAGCTTATGAAGAATGATTTGGTGAGAGAGTTGAAGGATGTGAAGTTTGAGAAGGACAAGCTTTGTAGTGCATGTCAAGCCGGCAAGCAAGTTGCAAACACTCATCCAACCAAAGCTTTCATGTCAACCACAAGAGTGCTAGAACTCCTACACATGGATTTATTCGGACCAACAACATATAAGAGTTTGGGAGGAAATCTCTATTGTCTTGTGATTGTGGATGACTATTCAAGATATACATGGGTGTTCTTCCTTCATGACAAATCCAAAGTTGCATCTTGTTTCAAGAAGTTTGCCAAGAGAGCACAAAATGAATTTGAAGTGAAGCTCAAGAAGATAAGAAGTGACAATGGCAAAGAGTTTGACAACACAAACATAGAAGCTTATTGTGATGAAGTTGGAATCAAACATGAAGTCTCCACAACCTATACTCCTCAACAAAATGGTGTAGTTGAGAGGAAGAACCGGACATTGATCACTCTTGCAAGGACAATGCTAGATGAGTACAACACCCCCGAAGCTCTATGGGTGGAAGCAATCAACACCGCATGTTATGCATCCAACCACCTATTTCTTCAAAAGTTCCTTGTCAAGACACCATATGAGTTGCTCAATGGGAAGAAGCCGGACGTCTCCTTCTTTAGGGTGTTTGGTTGCAAGTGCTACATCTACAAGAAGCGGCAACACCTAGAGAAGTTTCAAAGGCGTTGTGATATAGGTTTTCTTGTTGGTTACTCATTGAAGTCCAAAGCATATAGAGTATTTAATCATGCCACCGGCTTGGTTGAAGAAACATATGATGTGGAATTTGATGAATCTAACGGCTCCTAAGGAGCACATGAGAATCTTGATGATGTAGGTGATGAACCATTGAGGGAGGCTATGAAGAATATTCCGGTGGGAGACATCAAGCCAAAAGATGATGAAGATGATGTACAAGTCATTAACCAACCCTCTTCATCAAATGTACCACAAGATGGTGATAAAGTTGGAAGAGTAGAAAATGAAGATACTCATATCTCCCATGAGCAAATGGTGGTACAAGCACAAGATGTTGATGCTCCACAACCTCCTCCTCAAGTGGTCAATAGAAGAAATACACCTCTCCTACAAGATCATCCACAAGATCTCATCATAGGGAGTCCAACAAAGGGGGTGATGACTAGATCTCAAAAACTTACCTCATTTATTGCTCATCACTCTTTTGTCTCTTGCTATGAGCCTACCAAGGTAGAAGAAGCTCTAAAAGATCCGGATTGGATCAATGCCATGCATGAAGAGTTGAACAACTTCACTCGCAATGAAGTATGGAATCTTGAAGAGCGACCAAAAGGAGCAAGAGTGATTGGAACAAAGTGGGTGTTCCGCAACAAGCAAGATGATCAAGGTGTTGTTGTGAGGAACAAGGCAAGACTAGTGGCAAAGGGGTTCTCTCAAGTTAAAGGTTTAGATTTTGGAGAAACCTTTGCACCGGTTGCAAGATTAGAAGCCATCCATATCCTTCTTGCATATGCATCACATCATGAAATGAAACTATATCAAATGGATGTGAAAAGTGCATTCTTAAATGGCTTTATTAATGAACTAGTCTATGTTGATCAACCTCCCGAGTTTGAAGACCCTAGATATCCTAATCATGTTTATAGGTTGTCCAAGGCATTATATGGGCTTAAGCAAGCCCCAAGAGCTTGGTATGAGCACCTTCGGGATTTCCTTATTGAGAAGGGCTTCACCATTGGGAAGGTCGACACCACACTATTCACCAAGAAGCTTGATGGGCATATCTTCATTTGTCAAGTATATGTTGATGATATTATCTTTGGATCATCAAATGAAGACTCATGCAAAGAATTTGGTGAATTGATGTCTAAGGAGTTCGAGATGTCAATGATTGGTGAGCTTACATTCTTTCTTGGTTTTCAAGTCAAGCAAATGAAAGAAGGCATCTTCATCTCTCAAGAGAAATACACAAAAGATCTTCTCAAGAGATTCAAGATGGATGAATGTAAGCCAATCAAGACCCCAATGCCTACCAATGGACATCTCGACCTAGATGAGGGAGGTAACTCGGTTGATCAAACTCTCTACCGTTCTCTGATTGGTAGCTTGTTATATTTAACCGCATCTAGGCCCGACATCATGTTTAGTGTGTGTATGTGTGCTAGGTTTCAAGCTAGTCCTAAGGAAACACATTTAATTGCCGTAAAAAGAATCCTTAGGTATCTTAAGCACACGCCAAGCATTGGCCTTTGGTATCCCAAAGGAGCTTTATTTGAATTAATTGGCTATTCCGATTCGGATTACGCCGGATGCAAAGTTGATAGAAAGAGCACATCCGGAGGATGCCATTTGCTTGGTAGATCACTTGTGTCTTGGTCCTCCAAGAAACAAAATAGTGTGGCTTTGTCCACCGCCGAAGCGGAATACATTGCCGCGGGTGCTTGTTGTGCACAAATATTATACATGAAACAAACTTTACTAGACTATGGAGTAGTTCTAGAGAAAGTACCTCTTTTGTGCGACAATGAAAGTGCGGTAAAACTTGCTAATAATCCGGTTCAACACTCTCGCACCAAGCATATAGATATCCGCCATCACTTTCTAAGAGATCATGTAGCTAAAAATGATATATCACTAGAAGGTGTAAGATCCGAAGATCAATTAGCGGATATCTTCACTAAACCGCTAGATGAGGCTACATTTTGTAGATTGCGAAATGAGCTCAATGTACTTGATTTTAGTAACTTCACCAAAAATTGAGCTTGTGTTGTCCCTTGCATTCATTGTAATATACAACATGTTTAATTTGTGGAAATGCATATAGGGCTTGTCTAACATGGTTAAGATAACCGCCGAAAAGCGTGTGAAGAAGCTTAACCTTGGATCAAACTTGACAAGCAACTAGATTTACTTTCAAGTATTACATATGCATGAATGTTGTTTTGTCGTTTTGTTCCATTTGCTCTCTTGTTGCCTATTTTCTTAAAAAGAATTATAGCCTAAGGCAAGATATTTTGAAAAATATGAGGGTTTGAAAGAGGTCACTCACATCAGTCCCAATTGGTGTTTATTTGGATCTTTTTCAAGTTGGGACTTGATTGGGAACAGGCAGCGCGAAGGAAGTTTGAAGATTTGCTGGAAAAGGTGCACCGGACGCTGCTGTCCAGTGTCCGGTCAGTTCACAGGAGGTGAACTGCTGTTGAAGGAGTGACCGGACGCTGCGTCTGTGCGTCCGGTCAGAAAGGGTTCAGCGTCCGGTCAATCGGAGGAAGATCAAATTGTACTAACCGGACCCTGCCTGCGTCCGATCATGGACCACCAGACGCGTCCGGTCGCGATTCCAGAGGATTTGGACCTCTCTGGAATCGACCGGACGCTATGTGGTAGCGTCCGGTCGCTACCACCGGAGCGTCCGGTCAGTGGATTTCGCGCGTCTTCAGGACCCTTTTTCGGTTTCCTTTTCTGTCACGGTTTGGGGGATTATTTATACGGGCCTTCGAGTTTTTCTTCCCTGGCCTAACCAGCGCCGCCGTGACCCACGCCCAAGTCGCCGCCGCAGCCCGAGCCGCCGCACGGTTGCGCCGCCGTCTCCTCGCGCCTCACCTCGCACCCGCGCCTCTGTGCCCCTGCCTAGCCGCGCCGCCGTAGCCTCCCCGAGCCCGCAGCCGAGCCTCGCGCCCTGGCCTAGCGCGCCACCGAGCCCCGCGCCAGCTCATCTCGGAGCACCGCCATCCCGCGCGCCACCACGCCTGCTCAGCTCCTCGCCGGCCTCCTCGCGCCCAAGCTCGTCGTTCCACCGTTGCCAAGGCTGCAAATCTTCGCCAAGTGCTCTTGCCCTATCCTCCCATTGTTTGGTAAGGCGAGTTTTGCGTTTCAATCTTGATCTCCAATTGTGACCTAGATCAATTCTAAATGCACTGATTCCCCATTGCATTCAGGGCATTTGACCTAACCCTAGCCCGGTTCCGAGGATCCCCCGCGTGATATCTTATCTCTTCTCGGATCGCTGATCGTCAGGTAGAAAGCCACTCGATTCAAGTTCGCATCTACATTGCTTTCTCTGCTAGGGTTTCGCATCTATTAGACATATGGTATTTATTTGTATATCCATCTATTCTATCGTGCAGCGAGTCGGTTCCGTTGTGTTTTGTCCGGCAGTTGGCAGTCAACTCGGAGCCAAGCTCGTGAGTAAGGATCGAGGCCAAGCCTCGAAAGTGGTAGTTTGACAGTTGATCTTCATCAGCGGTAGGTCACCATCTTGTCAGTTCAGATGGCTCACACCAAGAATGTTGGTGGTGGCCCAGGTGATGATGATAGGAGGCCCCCGCCTCGCCAGCCAGCCGGATCTAAAGGCAAGTCAACCAAGCAGTTGACATCCAAGAAGCGCAAGTACCTCGATGCAGAGACAGCGAGAGCAGCAGCTGTTGCAGAGGCCGCAGAGCGTGCCGAGAGAGGTGGTACCCGCAGCGGAGTTGTCATTGCAGATCAGCCAGTTTCACCCGCAGTCAGAGCTGCTATTGAGGAGGTTGAGCGTCATCACGGTAGTCCAGCCGGGACTGCCACGCTTGCAGGACGACGGGTTGCCATTGAGGAGGGTCCATCAGCACAGCAGCAGCCCCCACCAGTAGAGCCTCAGCCAGCCCAGGAGACTCAGGAGAGTCAGGAGACCGAGCCGGCACCTCAGCTACGCCGCTCGAGTCGTACCAGTGCTGCAGTTCCACCGAGGCCAGTTACACAGCGCAGGGGTTCACGCCCTCCGCCTAGACCATAGGGTCCGCCTCCAGTGGTTCACCTCGACTTGAGGGCCGCTACAGCCAGGCAGGTTCAGCAACTGCGGTTTGTTGAGTTTGAGGTTTGGTTTCCTCCGAGGAGGGATGAGAGAGCAGCTGAGGGGTTCTACACGCCACTACAGGAGGATTTCTACAATGTATATCTCAACAGTGGGGCAGTGTTCAGATCACAGAGGGTCTGTCAGATAGAGTCCATTGTGGCAGCAGCCGGAGAGGGCATTCGGCAATACTTGTCATATTTGCTAGGACTGTCAGATCTGATTGGACGGACAGGGATATATGTACCTTCTTGGGTCCGTCAGTTTTATGCCTCGCTCTACATCGATCCTCATCACAGATTCATTCACTTTGCCTTCAACGGCAAAGACTACAGAGTGACTAGTGGCAGAGCCAGGGAGATACTGAGACTATAGGAGCAGCCTGTAAAGATGCATGAGGTTTGCTATGGACAGCAGGGGCCTCCCAGGCATCCTCATGGAGAGCAGGTGCCCCCTACAGATTTAGTGCGGCATTGCTTCAAGGAGCCTTTTGGTGAGGGGTCGAGCAGGAACCCCAGTGACTTGACTCCTATAGCGAGGATACTAGAGGCCATCATCAGGAGGACATTGCTTCCCAGGTTGGGATACAGGGAGGGCCTGACTCGCTTACAGCTCTGGCTTCTCAATGCCATCATGCAGATGACAGTGTTTGACATCTGGGACCTCCTTCTTTCAGAGATGGAGGATACTATAGCTGAGGGATTCAAGGGTCGCAGGCAGCTTCCCTATGCTCACTGGATCACGTTCCTCATCCGTAGAGTTGTGATTGATAAGCCCCCTGGCATGATGGATGAGTATACAGGTGCCACTACAGAGTTCCCAGCTTACAACCTATCATAGAGGATCAGACACACCACTCCTCCGGCACCCAGATAGCCTAGCCGTCGTCCCGACGTGCCAGAGTCCACAGCTCAGCAGGATGAGATCATCAGAGGGATTGCAGCCACTGAGGAGGAGGAGCTAGAGGCACAGCAGGAGGTGAGTGAGTACAGTGATAGCTCCGACGACGACTACCAGCCTATACCTCAGATGCCTCCACGCAGACACGATGCAGAGGCAGGTAGCTCCAATTCTGCTCCACCTGCTCCACAGACAGACCCCGCTCTCATTGCTATTCTTGAGCGGATGTAGTAGGATCAGACACGACAGGCACAGGAGACAACTACAAACTTCGCATAGTTTCAGGCTCGTCAGGACGAATTTCAGCGGCAGCAGCAGCTCCTTCAGCACCAGCAGTTACTTATGCAGCAGCAGCTCATGGGATTCATGCAGCATGTAGTGACAGCCATTGGGATCCCACTGCCACAGACTTCGCCCCAGCTTGCACAGCCTCCAACCACTTCGACGACTCCAGCAGTACAGCCCATCGGGTTTCAGAGTCAGGGACAGCCTCCAGCTTAGTTTCCGTCACCTCCTATACAGGTGTCCCAGTGGTTAGCCTCACCTGGTGTAGCCCTGTAGTTCACTCCTTATCACATGGGTTTCTCACCAGAGCAGACTTCCTCACTATTTGTGCCTAAGTCGTCCGTCTCTAGGAGTCTTGGAGCATCATTCAGTGAGTTGACCGGCATGCCTACTCCGCCTCACATGCATACTGCCGGTCCGTCTACAGCAGCTCCAGCTATCATGACTACTCAGAGGCTCCCCTCATCTGTTGCCTCGTCAGATCCTACGACAGACATACTTGTAGCTTCACAGGCAGCACCAGCCCCAGCTCAGACCCAGACCGCTTCAGCGACACTTCCTGCTTCAGAGGGTCAGTCAGTTCAGAGCTCAGGGTCAGATGATGATGGCGCCTAGTTCCATCTTGCTCCACGTACTTCAGCGCCCGACTCGTCCGCTGCAGCCCCGCCGACCGACCCTTAGGTTTTGGTGTTTGACGCCAAAGGGGGAGAGGGTTTGAGTATGTAGACTTAGGGGGAGCGAGTTTTAGGGGGAGCTAGTTATCTAGTATTAGCTTATTATATACATTTGGAGTTTTATTTGTGTGATACACTATTACTTATGTATTCGTGTGTCTACTTTCATGCATACTTTTATATATATGTGATAGTGCTATCTACGTGGTTGTGATATTTGACATGTGTGACTTCTACTTTACTTTATCTATATGTCATATCACCTATGTAATGCTCATTTGTTTTTGCTTCCGCGTTTACACTTCGAAGCAAATGAGCTTTATTTATTTGTACTCATGCTTAATTCATATTCTTTGAGTACATTGTGTTGGCTTGGGTCATATAAGCGTGACTAACTCTTTTGTTCTTATTGATAAAAGCTTATATGAACCAAGCCCGTCTAAAACCTCACTCCATAACATACTCGAGGTGGTATTGTCATCAATCACCAAAAAGGGGGAGATTGAAAGCATCTAGGCCCCTAGTTGGATTTTGGTGATTAATGTCAATACAAGATTACTATGACTAACGTGTGTTTTGCAGAGACAATTAAGTTAGGTCATGGTAATGGAGATCGATTGGGCAATCGAGGTTGTCATGCCCCTACGATGGAAATCGTTTTGGTTTTCAAAGGATGGACGACAAGGTTAAGGATAACTAGTTCTAAGTGTTAATTGGAGTTGAAGAGACACTTAGAGTAGTTTAGGACTTTGTTTTTTCCTTTGGCCGTACTATGAAGCGAGGTATGAACGGGTAGCTTGACCTAGTTGAGTCTAGTGAGTTAGGTGTGGTGCACACTTGTTAAAACTAGCTCTAGGTAGCTCCTATGAATGCCTAAGATCTTTTGGAGCAAACTTCATTCACATATGTTCGGAAGTTGGAAGTGAATGGAGGGTCAAACACTGACCGGACGCTGGCTCCGGTGCGACCGGACGCTGGCCGCAGGGTCCGGTCAGTTCATTTGACCGTGAAGATCAAGTCTGGTGTGACCGGACGCTGGGAGGTCATGTGACCGGACGCTGAGGGCCAGCGTCCGGTCGACTCCAGTAAGGGTCCAGACTTGGGAAAGAGTGACCGGACGCGTCCGGTCAGTGTGACCGGACCCTGTGTATCCAGCGTCCGGTCATTTACAGTAAGCATCCAAGAGCGACCGGACGCGTCTGGTCGGTACTGACCGGACCCTAACAGCGTCCGGTCATCACTTGAAAACTGGTTCACGGGTTGAACTGACCGGAGCGTCCGGTCATCACAACCGGAGCGTCCGGTCATCCCACAGAGGCTCATAACGGTTCGTTTTTCAGGCTGGCTTATAAATAGAAGCTCCACTCGTGAGTGGAGTATCTTTTGCTCATTCCAACAGCTGAGAAACACATTTGTGAGTGCCAAGAAGAGCAAGGTCCTAGTGAGGTGTTTGTGATTTGAGAATCCAAGAGAGTAGCCTCACTAGCAAATCAAGAGTAGCAAAGTGTGCATCCATCTTCTCATTAGGCTTCGCGTGGTCAAGTGAGAGTTCGTGCTTGTTACTCTTGGTGATCGCCATCACCTAGACGGCTTGGTGGTAATTGGGAGTTTGGTGTTCACCCGGCGGAGCTTGTGGGTGACCCAACTCAAGTTGTGAGCGGCTTTGGGTGATTCGCCGCGACGGAGTGTCGAAGAATCAACCCGTAGAGAGCACTTGATCCTTGCGCGGATCAAGGGGGAGCTACACCCTTGCGCGGGTGCTCCAACGAGGACTAGTGGGGAGTGGCGACTCTCCGATACCTCGGCAAAACATCGCCGCGTTCCTTTCTCTCTCTATTTACTTTGAGCACTTACTTTGAGCATTTACTTTGAGCAATTCAATACTTGTTTTTACTTCCATAAGAATTGCTTGCTAGAGTAAGTTTGGAACTTAGGTTGAGAGGTTGTTGTGCATTAGTTTGATATAAACACTTTTCTAGGCACAAGGGGTTAATTGGGCTATCCGTAGGATTTGATTATTGCAAGAAAATTTAGAATTAGCCCAATTCACCCCCCCCTCTTGGGCATCTTGATCCTTTCAGATTACATAGGAAGAATCCTAGTTAGACTAGGTCTTTTTCCTTCCTTGTGAGGTATCTCGTGGGTCCTGTATCGACAAGCCCCCGAGCACTTCATGGTTGAGCTCTGGAAGTGTCATCTTGTTCCTTCAGGTCTTGCCGAGCAGGAACAAGCATCATTCGAATGTTTTCTTGAGTGAAACCATGTAGCGCTTCTTGGGATCTTTGAGTGGTGTGTGCTTTTTAAAGAAAAAAGTATTCCCATCTGGGTGTAGCCCCCGAGCCTCTTGCTATTTGGAACAAGGAGCTGGAGGGTCTTGTCTTGAAATTGCTCTGATTCTTCGTCGAAGGGCTTCCGAGCATACATCCGGGTTCTTTATCAAAAAGAACTCGGATATAGCTCGGTCCAGATTCTTTTTATCGTGAGTCCTTGAAGAGGTTTGCCTTGAAGAAGTCTTCTTGGTGACGTGCGCTTTTTTCAAGGAAAAAAGTGCACTCACTGAGTGTAGCCCCCGAGCCTCTTGCTATTTGGAACAAGGAGTTGGAGGGTCTTGAATCTTACGTTGTTCAAAAGCGCTAAAAAACCTCTTCTGTCGCAGCCCCCGAGTGTATATTTTGGTTCTTTTACCCAAAAAGAACTCGGGTGCAGGGTCTTGGCATATTCTCTAGTAGTCTGCTATTGTCAGATGTGGTTGTATGGTAGTGGTTGAGTGTAAATGCCGTTTGTTCACGAGTTGTACAGTGTTGGCATATCCTTTCGAATATGCTTGTCCTTTGAGTACTATTCCTTCATGCCTGAGTCCTCTTTCATTGAATTATGTCTTTTCACTGTGCCCTTTGTTATGTTTGTTTCTGTTGGTGCTCCTGGTCCATGTGCACCGCTTCTTTGGTCTATAAATATCCTCCTGGTGTGCTATTTTGATTCATCGAGCATTTTGTTGCATGGTCTGAAATTTTCGTAGCCATGAATATGATAGTTTCTGAAGTAGAGCAGCCCCTGGGCGTATCTTGTAGTTCTTGTATATCTTGTCGTAGCTAGAGGGAGTCTTGTGATAGAGATTAGAGGTAGACTAATCTCGCAGCGGCATTGTACCAAGAGGTACGTTGCGGTAGTTGGAGGAAGTCTTGTGATGCGGGATACGTTCCTTCATCCAGCAGTTCTGGGTAAATCCTCCTTGCCTGCCCTACGACTGTCCGTTGTAGATCAATGCCTGATCTAGTGTCACATTGGACTTGGGTAGATAGATACCTGCTGGGCTTCCCTGTTTCATGTTGTCCCGCCATGCTGCTGACTTCTGCCTCGGATGTTCTGCATCCGTCCTTTGAAGAAAATAGTGTAGCCAAGTGCGATTTGTTCTACCGAGTAGCGATTTAGAACACGTAGTCGTTATAGAGCCTAGTTGTGTCTGGGTTTCTTTTTGCTACCTTGCTCGTCGTAGTACCGAGTTTGTTGGGTCTTGTAAGATGTGTAATCTTGTAATTTTTGAAGCCATTTATATTGGAAAGAATATTGTTTTCTAGGTTGTTATTCTTTTTTCAGCCGATGTCCTGGTTGTTTGTGAGATTCCCGAGTTCTTTCTTTAAGACCGAGTTCTTCTGTTCCTTGTGTGGCGACCCTACGTTGCTTTATTGTTGATGAGTTCTTTTTGTGGCAATATGTTAACTCTGCCTTAGTGTTGGATGGATAAGTCTGAAATCCACCCGTTGAACTATATCGTTGTGTAGAAGTGTGTCGTCCGTCATTTTAGCTTTGTCAGTTGTGTTGGAAAATGAACCATTGCGTTCACATGCCATGTTAAAACGAGCCTAATGGGCCGTATTCTTATTGCTGTAAAAATCTATTTAAGGGCCTTCTTTCTTCTTTTTCTTTACTTCCCTGCTTTTGCCTTGAAACCCTAGTTCTTACTCCGCCGTCGCCATTGTCGCCGTCATCTAAGCGCCACCACCTAACCGTTGTCGTTTCTCAGTTCCTTATTGCTTTCGCTAGTATATGGGTAGGAAGAAATCCACGAGCAAGTCCCAGGCAACCTTTGTAGATGAGGAGGCATCACTTTCTGTGATTGAAAATCAAGAATTCATGGCCATAAGGGCTGCGCAGAAGGTGTGGCCGGCTCCGACTACGACTGAGGATCAGTTGTGCAAGATGGTCAGTGATTGCCTGATCCAGGACAAGGAGATTGCTGAGTGGAGAGCTCCAAACTAGCATCGGGTTCCAATCTTAGGCTCTGGTGAGATTATTCTTTTTGTCTCCTTTATCCGTGCTGGTCTTTGCCTTCCTGCCTTTGCTTTTCTTCATTACTTTCTCAATTATTTTGGGATTAGCCTGAACCATCTTACTCCCAATGCTGTCCTTCATCTTTCTGTTTTTGTTCATCTTTGTGAAACTTTTCTTGGAATTCCTCCTTCTCTTTCTCTCTTTCGTTACTTCTTTTGTCTGAAGCCCCAACCCCGTAGCGATGACACCCATGTTCTTGGTGGCTGCGGGATTTAGTTTTGTCAGGGTCGTAAGAGTAGATTCTTTGATTATGATTTGGTTGATTTTGTGAGGGATTGGCGTGCCGACTGGTTTTATGCCACCAATATGATCCCTCCTCTTGCTGTCCATTCTTCTTCTGGTCCCGTGGTTAACGACTGATGGGAGAAGAATCCCATGATGGTGGATGAGCTCTAGGCAATCAAGCCATTTTTGGATAGGATATGTGTTCTGAAACAGCAAGGCTTGACCGGCTTTGGTGTCATCTCCAGTTTTCTTTGCCGTCGTGTTCAACCTTTGAAGGAGTGAGAAAACTACGATTTTGAATACTCTAGAGTAGAGGACCCTTCTCGTATGGTCCCTGCCCTTGAGTTGATTGGTGAGGAGGTGCTCGAGCGCCTTCAGAAGATGTTGAAGGGAGTGAGCGTCGTCCCACATACTATCCCTGAGTACTGTGCTAACTACCCGCCTCCTGCTGTGAGTTGTTTTTCCTTATGCTGGTACTTTTCGTATTTCCTTTGTTGTCTCCACTTTTCGCTTAATAGTTCTTGTCTGGTTGTTTTACTCTTTTATAGGAATTGGGGCGTAATTTTGTTGACCCGATCCCCCTTGACAACTGCCCCGCCATTGTGGAGCTTGGGGAGAATCTTGCTGGGGCATCTTTAACCAGTAAGTTTCAAACCACTACGATGTTTCTTGGTGTTTCTTCCGCAATTCTTGACACATATGTAGAGTATGTTCCTCGTCCAGTTCCTTGAGCTCCCCGTAGTGTCGGAAAAAGGGGGCAAGCAGATTGTTCTTCTTCCAGTTTGTCTGCCGCCAAGAATTCTCATCAATCGAGTACTCGTCTAGGTACTCAAGTTATAGGTAGCGTGCTCCTAGGTGAGCATATTGATATGTTTTGCCTTTTTGTTGTTTGCTTTTGCCTCTTAATCGAGTACTTTTCCTCTTTTACAGATGGTGCTGTGGCTACCATGCTTGAGAGTGAGGAAGAGGAGGAGGATGATGCGGCCCTTGTTACACGTCGGTGAGTTGTTTTCTTATTTTTCTACTGTTGAACACTTCTTTCTGTTCTGACTTTGACCTTGTTCTCTTGTAGTAAGCGGTCATCGACCTCGAGTTCTTCTAGAGCTCTGGTACCGACCATGCCACTCCAGTTGCAAGGTGGTGGTGATATTTTTCCTGCCATAGTTCCCCCTCTAAGGTCTTCTGTTGGTCTTGGGGATTTTACGAAGAAGAAAATAGCTAAGTGAGTGAATCCTGGTTATGTTTCTCTACTTCTGTTTTTCCTCTTCTCTGATTCATACTCTTATCGTCGATTTTCTTTATCATTTTGTAGGCCTTCGCCTTCCCTCAACCCTCAGTCAACTTCTTTTTAGTCTTCTAGTGCGCCCCTGCGTTCTGAGTCTCTGGACTCGGAATGTGTGGTCGGCGAGGTTACTATGAGGGTGATAGGTTTCTTCGGTGATCCTGATTTGCTTACTCCAGAGGTGACCGTGGCCGCGACGACGGAGCCATCTGGGGAGGTAGCCGGGGCTTCCTAGGGTACGGCTCTGGTCTTGTCTTCTTTGCCTCAGTCGGCTTCTCCCTCTGCTCCTCTTCCTAGTGGCGTTCAGCGTCTGGATGATGATGTGGTGCAACAATTCGATGCCACTCATCGGTTGTCAGAGCTGACCGCTGCCTGGGGGACCCTCGCGACTTCTTTTGGTGAAAAACTCTAGGTAAGTCTTTTCTGAAGTCCTTTCTTTAGATGTTCGTCATTCTTCTGTTCTTATGTTCTTCTATTCTTATGTCTTATTTTTCTCTTTCTGTTTTTTGCTCAGTCTTTTTCTCGGGACCATACCGGCTTCTTTTTCTCATCTGAAGCCAGGAAAAAGTTGTTTTCTGAGGTTAGTGCCCTAAAAATAGAGCTTGATCTCTGTCGGGTCAAGATGGAGACCGAGCATCAAACACACCAAAAGGAGGAGAGAGCTCTCCGTGCCCAGGTGGTTGAGGCAGGAAAACAAAGGGATGCAGCTGTGGAGGCCATGAAGAATGAGTGCAATGGTATTGTGGGTTCTTTTTGTTTCCTTTTGTATTCAAATTTCCTTTTCTGTTAACTTGTTTTTAGTGCCTGGTTTAGCTCTCCGAGTTGAAAAGCAGAAGCTCTCGGAGGGTATTGAAGAAATGAAGACACTTGCTCGCAATAGTCACAATAGGGCTGAAGAGGTAAATACTCGTGCTGAAGAAGAACTTGCGCTTGCCAAGTTGATTAGGCGTGGAGCTGACAGAGATCTTGTGCAGGCCTAAAAAATAGTTGAAGCCTTGACTGGTAAGTTGGTGACGGCTACTGAGAACTGGAATGCTTTGTGGAAATCATTTCGATCAGTAGCCGATCTTCTCCGGACTCCATCGGATGATGGTCAATCTTGGGCTCAGTTTATTCCCCAGGTTTCGACCCATTTCCAGGAGTTCGTGAATAGATGTGCCCAACTATGTACCAGGAATGTTCTTGCTCAGGTCCGGGTTCTTGCTCCAGAGATGCCCCTGTCCAAGATTGCGGAGGAAGCCGAGAGTCAAGAATATCTTGATGCTGTTAAAAAGATGGGGCCTGAGGTCGAAGATTTGGCTAGGAGGATTGTAGACAATCTTGATATTGATATTTCTTCTCCTGATGGTGATGCTTGATGTATTTTGACTTTAGTACTCCAGCCTCTATAATAAGGATATTATACTTCTTTTTTGAATGAAAATCCTTTATTTTTTGTTGATGTCTTCTTTGTCTGGATGTCTTTGATTTAGTCAAGTGTTTGTCATGCTTTTGACCGTGCTGTGTAAACAACTTGGTATTTGTAGATCATTGTCTTGACAAACTTTCTTGATTTGTCAAGTGCTTGTCTGACTACCATATGCGTCGTGTAAACAACTCGGTTTTAGTAGATCGTTGTCTTCACAAACTTTCTTGATTTGTCAAGTGCTTGTCTGGCTTTCATATGCGCCGTGTAAACAACTCGGTATTTGTAGATCATTGTCTTGACAAACTTTCTTGATTTGTCGAGTGCTTGTCTGGCTTTCATATGCACCGTGTAAACAACTCAGTTTTAGTAGATCGTTGTCTTGATAAACTTTCTCGACTCGTCGAGTGCTTGTCTAGCTTTGTTCTGGTTGTAGAAACATCTTAGGATTGGTTTGGGTGTTAGCTTATTAGCTACCCTCATCGGTGGGCTCAAGCATCTTTTGAGCTCTTTTGCTCTCAGCCGGTATGCTCAGGCGTGATTTCAGCCATTTTGCTTTTTGGATCGGGTGTCAGCTTATTAGCTACCCTCATCGGTGGGCTCAAGCATCTTTTCCGCTCTTTTGCTCTCAGCCGGTATGCTCAGGCATGATTTCAACCATTTTGCTTTTTGGATCGGGTGTTAGCTTATTAGCTACCCTCATCGGCGGGCTCAAGCATCTTTTCAGCTCTTTTGCTCTCAGCCGGTGTTCTTAGTGAAAACAACTCGGGAAGATTCGTAATAAGATATCTGTTGTCGAGGAGAACCATCTTTATTGATCATGATCGTTTACATGATTATTTAAAACAACTAGGGGAAATCCATAGTTATACACGTATTGTCGCGGAACACCATCTTTATTGATCATGAACGTAGATCTCTTGTGGCTTGTACGTGTATTCTTTCTTGATTTTTTTTCACGCGTAGAATCTTCTTAGTTGGCTGATGTGCCATGTATTGTTGACTTCTTTTCCATCTTCATTTATCAACTTGTACGTGCTTGGTCCGATAACTTTTGTGACAATGAAAGGACCTTCCCATGGACTGAGTAGTTTATGGTGTCTGTTAGTTTTTTGTATTCTTCTTAGTACTAGATCTCCGATTTGGAGTGATCGAGGTTGGGTATTCTTGTTGTAGTGGCGTCTTAAACCTTGGAGGTATCTGGCTGATTGAAGGGTAGCATTTTCTCTGGTTTCTTCCGTACTGTCGAGTTCTAATCTCCGGGTGTGTTCTGCTTCTTCTTCGTCGTATTGTTCTATCCTTGGTGACGTCCAGATTAAGTCGATCGGTAGTACTGCTTCTAATCCATAAACTAGGAAGAAAGGTGAGTATCCGGTGGCTCTGCTTATTTGAGTCCGTAGCCCCATACTACTTTGGGCAATTCTTCAATCCACTTGGATCCATAGTCCACTAGTTCTTTATATAATCTTGGTTTTAATCCAGCTAGTATAAGTCTATTAGCCCTTTCCACCTGTCCGTTGGCTTCTGGATGTGCGACCGATACATAATCTATGCCAAAACCACAATCCTGTGCCCAACTTTGGAATTCTATAGCTGTAAAGAGAGAACCCAAATCTGTTATGATTCGATTGGGCATGCCGAAGTGGTGCATAATGTCTTGGATGAACTCAACTGCTTTGGTTGCGCTGTATTTTGCGAGTGGTTTGTATTCAATCCATTTGGTGAACTTGTCGATTGCTACGAAGATATACTCAAAACCGCCTTTTGCTTTCTTGAGAGGTCCTACTTGATCCAGCCCCCAACAGGAAAAGGCCAAGCGGGAGGGATGCAGATGAGATTGTGAGTTGGTACATGAGCTTGTCTTGCGAACATTTGACAACCTTTGCATTTTCCGACGAGTTCTTCTGCGTCTTTCAAAGCGGTTGGCCAGTAGAATCCGGTGCGGAACACTTTGCCGACTAGTGTTCTTGAAGCAGCATGATTCCCATAGCATCCTGAGTGTATTTCGACTAAGATCTCTTTGCCTTCTTCAAACGAGACACGTTTTAGGAGTACTCCTGATAATGCGGCTCTTCTGTACAGCTTGTCCCCTACTAGGACGTAGTTCTTGCTTCTGCGAACAACTCGGGTAGCTTCTGCTTTATCTGCTGGCAACTTATTCTCTTTGATATAATCGATGAAAACCTAGGTCCATGAGGTGGTGATTACCAAAATCTGGGTGCCTTTTGCTGGGAGTTCAGGGGTTATCTCACCAGGTTGTTTGATAGAGGGAGCTGATAACTCCTCTATGAATACGCCAAGTGGGACCTTTGCCTTGTCCGATCCATGCTTGGCGAGGACATCTGCTGCAATATTAGAATCGCGCAGAACATGTAGAATTTCCAATCCTTGAAATTGTTTTTTGAGTTTTCGTATTTTAGCGCAGTAAGCGCCCATATTTTTTCTTTGGTGCAGTCCCAATCTTTATTGACTTGGTTGATGACTACTGCCAAATCGCCATATACGAGTAATCGCTTGATTCCAAGGGTAATTGCTATTCACAGTCTGTGGATGAGGCTTCGTATTCTACTTCATTGTTTGTAGCTTGCCATAGTATCTAAAGGACATACTTGAGTTGTTTTCTGTCTAGACAAATGAAGAGAATGCCTGCACTGGCTCCGCCTAGCTTGAGCGATCCATCAAAGTACATCTTCCAATGGTCAAGGATGGTATTTGGCATGGGTTGTTGAATCTCTATCCACTCGGCCACAAAATCAGCAAGGGCTTGAGATTTAATTGCCTTCCGTGGGGTGAAATCGATATTCAGAGCACCAAGTTCAACTGCCCACTTAGATATGCGCCATGTTGCGTCTTTATTGTGTAGGATGTCTTCGAGTGGGAAATCTATCACCACGGTAATCTTATGGCTTTGAAAATAGTGATGAAGCTTGCGTGAAGTGATCAGGAGGGCATAGAGTAGTTTTTGCACATGCGGGTACCGGATTTTTGATTCTGACAGTACCTCACTGATGTAGTATACGGGTCGTTGTACTTTATATGCGCGCCCTTCTTCTTCTCTTTCTACGGCTATCGCTGTGCTGATCACAGTAGAAGTTGCCGCAATGTACAATATCATGTCTTCGTATTTCTTTGGAGGTGTGAGAACGGGTGAGGTTGTGAGGTACGTCTTGAGTCTTTTGAAAGCTTCGTTGGCTTCTTCTGTCCATTCGAACTTGTCTATCTTCTTTAGTAGTTTAAAGAAAGGTAACCCTTTTTCGTTGAGTCTTGATATGAAGCG
The DNA here is from genome assembly GCF_019320115.1 of Miscanthus floridulus. Lineage (NCBI taxonomy): Eukaryota > Viridiplantae > Streptophyta > Magnoliopsida > Poales > Poaceae > Miscanthus > Miscanthus floridulus. The sequence goes on from NC_089591.1 coordinate 67,512,564, forward strand.
ATTGAGGGCCGCCATGTAGCCTGTTAGATTCTGCACATCATTGATACTTCGAGGAGGGCCCATCTCTGTTATGGCTCGAATTTGCTTGGCGCTGGCTTCGATTCCACGATGACTGACCAAGAAACCTAGTAGTTGTCCTGAAGGAACTCCGAATACACACTTGCTTGGGTTCAATTTCCACCTCCACCTCTTCAGGTTTTCGAAGGTTTGCCTTAAGTCTTCAATTAGTGTGTCCGGGTTCTTTGTTTTTACTACTACGTCCACAAATGCTTCTATGTTTTCGCCAATCTGATCACCAAGACATGTTTGGATAGCTCTTTGGTACGTGGCACCAGCATTCTTGAGTCCAAATGACATGGTCTTGTAGCAGTAGGCGCCGAACGGAGTGATGAAAGATGTCTTACTTTGGTCTTATTCTTTAATGCAATCTAGTGATATCCTGAATAGCAATCAAGAAAGGATAATAGGGCAGATCCTGCTGTCGAATCAACTATCTGGTCAATGCGTGGTAGCCCGAATGGATCTTTCGGGCAGTGTTTGTTGAGATCTGTGTAGTCGACGCACATGCGCCACTCGTCTATGTTCTTCTTTTGTACTAGAACTGGGTTTGCTAGCCAATCTGGATGAAGGATTTCTCTGATGAATCCGGCTGCCATTAGCTTTGTGATTTCCTTTTTAATTGCTGCCTTCTTGTTGGGTGAGAATCGTCGTAGTCATTGCTTCACAGGCTTTGATCCTTCATTGACATTGATTCTATGCTCAACCAACTCTCTTGGGACACCTGGCATGTCGACCGGCTTCCAAGCAAAGATATATTTGTTGTCCCGAAGAAAGTTGGTGAGCGCGAGTTCCTATTTTGCCGAGAGGTGGGCGCTGATGGTTGCCGTTTTGGAGGGATCACCAGTGCCCAGGTCGATTTGCTTGACATCGGCTTCTTTTGGTGGTGTGAGGATGCTGGGCTTTTTAGCCGGTATCTCTAGTTCTTTTGGGCTTATTTCTGCGGCAATAGTGGCTACTTCTTTTCTACCATCGGCGGCTTGTGCCTTGGCTGCAATTTGAATTGCCTGAATGTCCCAGTCAAAAGTGTGCTGTAAATCACTTCGAAGGGAAAGGACACCGTTAGGCCCTAGCATCTTAAGCAATAGGTACGGGTAATACGGTATTGCCATGAATTTTGCTAGTGCTGGGCGCCCAAGGATTGCATGATATGATGAATCGAAGTCTGCAACTTTAAACTTGATGAACTCTGTTCGGTAGTTTGAGGGAGTGCCAAAAGTAACCGGTAGAGTGATTTGTCCAAGTGGCATAGCTGCCTTGCCAGGTACTATTCCATAAAAGGGGTGCTTGTTGGTGTAATCATCCTGTCGAGTTGTAGTCCCATCTTCCTTAGCGTCTCTGAAAAGATAATGTTGAGTCCGGCACCCCCATCGATTAGTACTTTAGTGACAGTCATGCCAGCGATAGTTAGATCTAGAACCAGTGGATAATGGCTCGCGTTCCCTACGCTAGTCCATTGGTCTTCTCTTGAAAATTGAATTGGATACTGTGACCAATTGAGATATCTTGGAGTAGCCGGTTCTGCTGCCATGATGGTTCGTAGAGCTAGCTTTTCTTGATGTTTACTTCTAGAATTTGGAGCTCCAGCGAAGATTACTGCTACTGTCCCCCTGGATTTTTGGAATTCCTTTCCTTCATGGTTGTCTTCATCTTTCTCTGATTGTCTTCCTTAGTGTTTACCTTATTATCCTTTCTCATGTATCGCACATTGAATGTGTAGCAATTTCCAGTGGTGTGATTTCCTTTAGGATACAAAATGCAACGCATATTTTCAATGTCATCATACCCTCTGGGTTTGGAAAACTTTCTTGATTTATCAGCCATCGCCACGGTGTTGTCTGGTCCACGTTTTCTTTCCTGATGTCTGAAGTTTCGATGATTTTGCTTGTCCAAGTTGTCTTGATTGTTTTTATCTGGGAACCTTTCTCGTGTCTTCTCCTCTGCAGTAATCATCTTTTCTACTGTTAGTCTGAATTCTTCATTGCTTCTCGGGTTTTCTTTGCAGAAGTCTTGAAATTGCCATCTAGCCATAATTTCGTGAGAGAAGGCTTCGATTACTTCTCGCTCGGTGATGTCATGTACTTGGGCACATAGTTCGCCAAATTGTCGATAGTAATTTCTAAGAGTTTCGCCTCCTTTCTGCTTAAGTCCTTTTAATTCTACATGGGTGATGGGGTGCGTGATGATACCCGTGAAATTTCCATAGAAAACTCTTTGCAAGTCTTCCCAATTTCTGATTGACCCTGGATTTAATTTGTCGAACCATTGGAGGGGCATGGTTTCTAGTGCCATGGGAAAAAATAAGGTCTTGATATCATCGTCTCCTCCGGCTAGTTCAATCGACTGAGAGTAAATTCTGAGCCACTGCTTTGGTTTGGTCTTGCCATCATATTTAGAGTGGTTGGACGGCTTGAACTTGTGAGGAAGTCATATTGAAGCAAATCTGTTTGCAAAACAGGGGAATCTATCGTGCGTTCTGCCTTCTTTGTATTCCGATTCGGCACCTCCTTCCTGCCAACTGTCGTCTTGGCGAGAGTAGTCCTGTGGGGATGTCTGAATAGGTGCTTCGCTTCTGATTTTCCTTGGTTGTTCGATTCGGTAATTTTGACTATGGTCCCTTCTACTTTCTCTGTTGTGACTTCCGCCTGGCCCAAGTCTCTCGAAAGCAGACTTCTTTTGGTTTTGATCTTCCTTCATATGAGATGTTGACCTGGCAGGTAGTCTTGAGCGGGCTCTTCTGTCGTGCGTCCTTAGGGCTGCTGATTGGAGGAGGTCTCGGAGCTATTCCTGTTTTTCACTGGGAAGTGATGTCGCTCCGAGTTCTTCTAGTGCTTCTCGGATTCTACTGTAGGGTGTATTCGCCGTGCGTCTTTCTTCGACTTCTTGTTCTGATTTTCTTCTGTCATACTCAGCCAGGTCTAACTCATATTTAATCCAAGCTTCCTTGTTCTGCCTAGCACGACATTGGCGTCCTTGTTTCAATTTGTTTCTTCTTTCTCTAGCTTGCCTCTGACTCTCGGTCTCACAATTGTGCCCCTGGATAAAGGGTGATATGTTGGACTCAGATTCGTCCGATGATCTGATGTCGGGTGCTTCTGGGGGAACCAGAGGTGATCGAGGATGGCGAACCATGAATACTTCTCGTGTGTGAATTATTCTGTTATTGGTGTTGGTTTCCACACTGTCGGAGTTGTTGATGATTTTAGTAGAGGCTTCAAGGTCATAGATCGAGTCTCCTTGGTAGGGTAGAATTGCTGTAGCCGTCATGCTGACTAGTTGGGTACCGCTGTCTTCAGGAACATAACCTGGCCAGTGGACAAAGCAGTCTTGAGATGTTACAGTTAGTACGAGGCCTTTCTGAGCTCCTTTTAGTGGCATTCTCAGCATCGGATCAAGGGATCCTTCGGGCCGTGCCTGATAAGATTTTGCCATGTTGTGGAGTCCGAACGGAAAGGGTTCTGACTTCTTGAAAAACTCTAAGTATACTCCGAGTTGTATTTTTGATAGGCCGAGGCCGCGTTCTGGAGCCCCGCCGAAAAAGAACTCGGTTTCCCAAAAGAACTCGGGTAAGACTCCATCTCGAATGCGGAGCCTGAGTTTGAGTCGGATGCGCAAAGCCACGAAATCTGAGTTGGATCGGACATCACGAGCTGCGCGAATCTTCCGGTGAGTTGATCTGTCGTAGTCGCCGAAATAAAGAGGTCTTCATGGTGATCCGAATCTTCAAGGAGACGGCTTTGGAGCTTGTCATCGTTGCCTGCCTCGCAGATCCATGAACCGAAGATGAAGGTCGATCCCGTCGAGAAGATCATGTTTGTCGAGGTCCGTCGAGCTCTCGGATGCAAATTCACCGAAAGCCTCTACCTGGCGCGCCAGCTGTCGATGTTTCACCACCGATAGCCTGCCACGGGGGTACCCGAGGCAGTTTGTTCGGGCTTCAGCGTATGCAGAACTCGACGGTAAATGCAAGAGACAGTCGATTTATCCTGTTCGGGCGCTCGACCGTGATCGAGTAATAGCCCTACGTCCAGTCGGCGTTAGCCTTGGAGTTGGATTGATCGTAAAGTGTTGTGTTGCTGTGTGTGTTGTTCTTTCCTCCAGGAACTCCGCCCTCCTTTATATAGTCAGAAGGCCAGAGTCTTAGTCGGTTTACAATGAGAGTTCCTAGTAGGATTACAGGATAATACTACTACTAAGATTATATGGGAAGAATCCTAGTTAGACTAGGTCTTTCCCCTTTCTTGTGAGGTATCCCGTGGGTCCTGTATCGATAGATGGGGAGCCATTGTCATCTTTAATTTTGATCTGTTTATTGGTTTTGCATAAATATATACTATTTCTTTAGAGAGCATGAAAACCTCGAGAAAGGCACTCATAATACTACAGTATTGTTCGGTGGGTATGTCGTCATGAAAGGGAAAGAAAAAGGCAGTGTGACAACTAAATATTCATTCAAATAGAATTTCGTGGGTCCATAGTGCGTGGTGGATGGTACCGCCGAGATGGTGTATTTTTATAAAAGAAAAGTCATAAAATTTAGATTTTAACTTTTAGTTTCTTTTACATTATTATGTTGTCAGTTGCTAAAAAAGTACATATCTTAAAGACTTTAAGTACAAATCTATTGATACAAGTTTTAATTATGTCCTAAACTTACATATAATTTGACTAATTGTTTATTCCAATTTTTGTATTTTTAAGCTTTTTCCTTCTCTTGTCAAACTACGCTTATCAATCCTACATAAAAGAGAGTAGGGAATATATTTCATAAGACATGCACATATTTAAAGAGTCAAGCATTTGTAAGTTTAAAGCAACATTTGGTCTCAGTGATATTTAAGTCGGTTATTCCGTCCAGGCTACAGATAAGACGTTTTGGGCAAGGTCTGACTAAAAATATTTTTAGTAATATTTTACAAACTTGATGCTCATATGCATAAATTTGTCAGAGTATTTTTATACAAGCACAAATTGTTTTTTTTTTTGCGAAAAAAGCACAAATTGGTTAAGATGTTTATTTATATCCTAACAGAAAATAGTGGTCGAAGCTACATTTTGGAGATTGTGTCGTTGTCCAAAACATCAATTAATTATTTGAAAGCTGAATGGAGTATATGTTTATGTCACTGGATTTATATATAAAGTATTTTCTTAGAGTTGAAATCAAGAATTAAAATCCAGTTTTATAGACCATGATGAGTCCAAAACATGCTTTATCTGATGAAAATATTGAGGGAGTATATATTCACAAATTGCAACTTTGCAAGCTTGAATGAAGAATGGCTACACCAAAATTATTTGCTAAAGCAAATCCTCAGAGAATCAACTTATACAAAGTTCAATATGAGAAAAAATGTAAATTATGTAAAGATGAACGCCACGGAACGAAAAGAGCGGAAAGGTACCGAATGACGGCTTTCTTGGTTTAGTCTCAGAATATATATGCTTGTTACTACAAATTTCATTTATTGCAAAATGATGTACACAAATAAAAGTCAATTAAAGAGGAAAACCAAATTCCAAAAGAGTGGGAAGGCACGAAAAAAATGTTTTTTTTTGGTAATGACTTATTTACGGCCAAATGTTTTCTAGGGAGACTGCACGGCCACCTCCCCAACTCACGTGCACGTCCACACACGTCCGTCTCTCTCTCTCTCTCTCTGTGGTGACCTTCGAGCTCCTCCCCGCGCCCGCGCCGTCACCCGCACCGGCTTGGGGTTCTGGTGGGTTCAGCGGCGGTGGGTTTAGCTCCTACGGCCGCGACGCTGGTGAGGTAGGCGGCTTCCTCCTCCTCCTCCTGGATCTACTAGTTAGGGTTCCAACGAACTCTCCTTCTCATCTTCCCTAACCCCCGCTTGCTTAGAAGGGAAGGTTTGGGGGAGGAAGGTCGACCAGGTAGTGGGGATGGCTGGCGAGAGGTTTAGGGGCCCTAGCGGCGGTAGGGGTGGTCAGGCCAAGTCAAGGCGGGGGAGCTCCGGCGAGTGGGGGGAGGGGGAGAAGGCGGCTGCCGCGGGCGCGCTAGGGCTTCGCCGGAGCTCTGTGGCCGTGGAGCTCTGGTGAAGCCCTAGCGCGCCCGTGGTGGCGGGAGGGGGCAGCGGCAGGGGCGAGGTTTGCCGGAGATAAAGAAGACACCGGGCGCGCGTGAGAGAGAGAGTGGGTAGGAGTGGCCGGCCATGCGGCTAGCCTAATGCATGGCCGGCCGTGCGTTAGATGTGTCCTTTTTTTTACTCTACTACTATTATGTTGAGCTACTTGGCAAGCAGCTGTTGGCAAGACAAAATTACTCGTACCACATTCAGGCATTCCAACTTAATGCATAGAATTAAAGATAAATCATAGTCAATATTTTAGATAATAATTGCCTTAAGACAGCTCAGAACATCAGTTATTTGTAATCGGAGGGAAGCAATAAATTCTACTGTAGTTCTCATCCATTTAAAGAATGCAATAAAAACGCAGGTGTATAGGTTATTCTTGATTAATTGTTGCTGAGAAAAAGCTGGTACCATCGCTTGACAGCACAGCGGTACACTACAGGGAGCTATCACAACGTAACGCACAACGCATTTTTACAAAGTTGATTATATTATTTTCGAAAAGCTGAGTTGATTATATTATAAACTGAAGACATGACCATACGTTCCCCGTAAGTCCGAAGTGACAACGGAGAGAACACGACAAGTGCAGAAATCACTACAGGCCCTGCTAGTGCTAGGGTTGCGATTCCACTGCGATGAGAAGATGGAGGCGGTAGCCTCCTATCAGGCTCAGCTTTTCTCCCGTCAGCCGATTGCTGTCGTGCAGGTCTTTCACGAGATGGAATGTAAGTGGAACGATTCCACTGCTGGCTGCTGCCTGCCTACCGTGGACGCCGAACGTGGAATGCCGCCGCAACGCAGCCGATAAACCAACCGGTGGACGGAACCATTGGAAGCTTTTTGCAACGCCGGCACGGCACCACCCGTCGTTGTACTTTGTATAAACCGCCGCCTTGGACGCCGCCCAGTCAGTGTTGGAATTGGTATCCTACCTGCACACACGTAGCCGGTTGCCTACTACTAGTAGCCTCCATGTAGAAGAAAAAAAAATTTGTCATGGATGAGGTCATCGAGCAAACGTCACTGGGACTGACGACAGCAGGTCAGCATCTCCAACATCATCAGCAACTCAGCAATCTCCCGGCCCGGCCGTCTTCTCAATCTCACGGAGATGCCAAATTGCTCGCCGCACTACTCAGCTCTTGGATCCGGCGATCGGCCGAGAGCAACCTCCATCACACGTCGGCAGATTTGATGGGGCCGGGCCTCTCGCCGCGTCAAGCTCCAATCAAGACGCGATGCTTTCTTCTTGCGTGCACTGCACAGGGGGTGCTAGCGAGGCCTAGGCTAGCGGCTAGCCCCGGACCCCGACCGGGGCCGCGAAAGATCGATCGAGTCGTGATCGTGAGGCATGCAAGCCACGGCCGACTAAATCGGCCGGTGGCTCCCCCACAGTCCTTGTACGTGAGGTCCTGAACCGTGGAAGAAGACCGGCCCCTACCGCTCTGTGTTTTGCGGCTGTAGCGTGCGATGCGTGGGGCGCGCGCCGACGATATTTTTCTCGGCGATCAAATTCGCGCGCGACGGCCGGTCACAGAAAGAAGGTTGTTGGCCATCGTCCGGTACGGTGGCGCATCCGCCGCGGCACATGCGGCCATGCGGGTGGGCACCGCCTAGTAGAGCGCGTGTCGGTGCTGTGGCTCCGGGACGGCGACGGTGATAACTCGTGGTCTCGTGGAGCGTGCATGTGTATACTAGACGTCTCGTGTGGCTAGATTTCCATCGTTTTCGTAATGCCATGCGTGGCAGATGACGGACCTCCGGGGCCGGGTATGCGTGTCGGGCTGATCCTCTCCCGGGCAAGGGTCTAACTGCGCGCTGACGTTCGCGGCACGACGGCGACCCGTCGTCACTCGTCACGGCCGGGTTGGAGGCTCAGGTGGCATGGGTAGGCACGGCGAGTGCTCTAGACGGAGAACACGGGCGGCGCCGGCAACGGCGGCAACCAACAAGTCCTGGTCGGCAGCCGACTGGAAACCTTGGGTTCGTTCTCCAGGCTGCCAAGATTAATCACGCGGCATTTTTCGAGCTGGATGAAGGTGATCCGGCGTGTCGACGTGTCGTTCTCTCGGTCGTTTTCGCTTGTGAAATTAAGCCACAGCTCAATTACGACTCCGACAAATCATAGTGGAGCCACCGGGATGCCTATAAAAAGAGCAGCAAACCGGAGCATGCTATGTCACCAGCACAAATTCGCCATTGCACGAGCTAAACCACAACAACTAGTAGCTAGTAAAAATTGCCAGCACACAGCACAATCCAGCTTCGTCCAGCCCCAAGAGCGAGCTTAATTAGCTCACGGTAACATAACATGGCCCCAGCCATTTCCAAGCCTCTCCTCAGCGATCTCGTGGCACAGATCGGGAAAGTCCCATTGAGCCACATCAGGCCTGTCGGAGACCGCCCGGACCTCGCCAATGTTCCGGCTCCGACTCCGGCAGGTGGAAGAACTCCCGCGCCACGCGCAGCATCCCCTCCACGACCGCCGCCGGGATGCCGTGGTTCGTCACCTGTCCACGTACGCTAACCAGTGTCAGCCTGGTTGTTAGTTTGTTCCATAAGGTTCGGTCACTTCGTCGTGGTCCGTTACGGTCAGTACGTACCATGAAGAAGCCGTCGGATTCGCAGGCCCTGCCGATGGCCTCCACCACCTTAGGGTGCTCCGGCCCGTTGAGCTTCTTGAGGTCGATGAGCGGGATCCCGGTGCCGGACTCGTTGTCGAAGGCCCCATTCGCTGGTCTGAAACTTAGCTGAAAACACTGTTCCGGCTAGGTTTGTTGTGAGAGAAAAATATTGTTCGGCTGGTTTGATGAACAGTAACTTGACCGTCGACAACGAGTCCGGCGCCGGGATCCCGCTCATCGACCTCAAGAAGCTCAACGGGCGGGAGCGCCCTAAGGTGGTGGAGGCCATCGGCAGGGCCTGCGAATCCGACGGCTTCTTCATGGTACGTGCTGACCGTAACGGACCACGACGAAGTGACGAACCTTATGGAACAAACTAACAACCAGGCTGACACTGGTTAGCGTACGTGGACAGGTGACGAACCACGGCATCCCGGCGGCGGTCGTGGAGGGGATGCTGCGCGTGGCGCGGGAGTTCTTCCACCTGCCGGAGTCGGAGCGGCTCAAGTGCTACTCCGACGACCCCAAGAAGGCGATCCGGCTGTCCACCAGCTTCAACGTGCGCACGGAGAAGGTGAGCAACTGGCGCGACTTCCTGCGCCTGCATTGCTACCCGCTCGAGAGCTTCGTCGACCAGTGGCCGTCAAACCCGTCGTACTTCAGGTGACCATCCATTCTCAATCCGTCTCTGAATTTGTGTTTTCTCGATCTGCAGTGCAGCTAGCTGACTTTACGGCTTTCTGTTTGTTCTCTGCACAATGGTGTCTTTGGTCCGTTCGTACCAAATCAACTAGATGACCTGTTAATTTGTCAAACTCAAACTTTTTCTTTTTTCTTTTCAACAAAAGGAAGGACTTGTCAAACTGAAACTTGAAATGAGTACATGTTCGACGTTGACCATTCCTGAAAGCATGAATGAAAAAGACAAACAATTGAACGACTATGACAGAAAGTCGACCTGTTGCTATTCCTTCACCAAAATATACAGCTCGACGCATGCAGCATGGCAAAATTGACAAGTCGTACGTGGTGGTTGCTTGACAGGGAAGTGGTGGGCACCTACGCGACGGAAGCGAGGGCGCTCGCTGGCGCTGAGGCTGCTGGAGGCCATATCGGAGAGCCTGGGCCTGGGGCGGAGCCACATGGTGGCGGCCATGGGGAGGCACGCGTAATGTTAGATAATCTTCTGTATCTCTTATGTGAGTGTACAGCAGGTGAAGGCGTCGTCGAAAAGGGCTCTTTGTTGTTGCACTGTAAAGCTGCAGGGGTAGACGCCGAGCGGCTCACTTGTCGCACTGTAGCCACAGCAGGGATAGGCACAAAGTCAGCCCTGCTGTCACATCTAGTAACTGTTGCAGCATGTTTATTGTACTAGGATTAGATGAATAGAATTGTATATATATAGTTTGTCACTGTAACTCAGTAAAGAGAGAGTTCAGATTACCATCTCCTATACATAGTTCTGGCCAACGCTGGTCTCTCTGCTGTGTGTGTATACTCTGTTCTCTCTTCCTTCTTCTATCTCTAGCCATACAAGCGCCGTCGCCGGACTAACCGCTGGCGATGACGGACGGTTCGGAGATGGACGACAGCAGTGGCACTGCTATGGCTACCCAGCCACGATAGGAGGTCGTTGTTCGCACGGTGCGGGAGGTCAGCGACACTAGTTGGTCGACGTTGACTCGCACCAACTATGAAGAGTGGTCAGTGACCATGAAGGTCAAGCTCAGAGCCCGACAGCTCTGGAATGCTATTGACAATGGCACCGACAATGAAGAAGATGACATATCAGTGTTGGAGGCTATCCTCGCTGCTGTACCGGCGGAGTACAGAGAGTCGTTGGGGGCAAAAAGCTCTGCTAAGGAGGCGTGGGAGGCTATTGCAGCAATGCGCGTCGGTTCCGACAGCGCAAAGAAGGTGATGACTCAGCTTCTGAAGCAGGAGTATGCCAACCTCAAGTTCAAAGATGGTGAATCGGTAGAGGACTTCTCCCTCCGCTTATAGACGCTCATCAACAAGCTGAAGAGCCACGGCGTCACCATCGACGAAGAGAATGCGGTCTCCAAGTACCTCCACTGTATGCCGACAAAGTACATCCAGATCGCTCTCTCCATAGAGACGATGCTGAACTTGTCCACCCTCACCATCGAGGATGTGATAGGCCGTCTGCGGGCGGTGGACGAGCGTCCTGGAGCAGGCAACAGCAACGAAGGACAGCGGTAAACTGCTGCTGACAGAGGAGGAGTGGGCTGCACGAAAGAACTCCGGGGTAGCCTCCTCCAGCCGCGGTGGCGATGGCAAGCGCCGCGGCAAGGCTTCTTTCGTGAAGAAGAAGCAGGTCCACCCAACGCCTGCCAGCGCTGCGAGAAGACGAGCCATTGGGCATAGGAGTGCCCAAATCATAAGCAGGAGAAGAAGGCTGAGGCTCATCTGGCGCAAGCTAATGATGATGATGAGGCCACTATCCTGATGGTGATGTTCTGTGTACTGCACGACGTCGAAGCTGAGGAGAAGGGAGAGGTTACGACGGTGGAAGGACCTAGAAAGGCCCTGAAGGCTGTCAACCTCGACGAACCGCACGCCCAAGTCCACCTCGGACGTGTGGGCGGCGAGTAGGAGCAGCGATGGTATTTGGACTCTGGTGCTAGCAACCACATTACGGGTTCCAAGGCAGCCTTCTCCGAGCTCGACAACGATGTTATCGGTACGGTGAAGTTTGGTGATGGCTCAAGGGTGGCTATCCGAGGACGCGACACCATCATCTTCAGGTGCCAGAACGGCGAGCACCGCGCGCTGATGGATGTATATTACATCCTGTAGCTGCGTTCAAGCATCATCAGCATTGGTCAGCTGGATGAGCGTAGTAGCGAGGTGCTGATCAAGGACAGAGTCCTTAGGATCAGGGACCGGGAGCAGCGACTTCTTGCCAAGGTGAAGTGGTCCCAAAACCGGTTGTACCTGCTCAACCTAAAGGTAGAGCAGCCGGTGTGCCTGGCGGCAAGGCACACCAAGGAATTGTAGTTGTGGCATACCCGGTTCGGACATCTCAGCTTCGACGCACTTGGTCGGCTAGAGAAGATGGTCCAAGGGCTACCCCACATCGAGCACGGAGACGAGCTGTGTGACAGCTGCCTGGCCAAGAAGCAGAGGAGGCTGCCGTTCCCAAAGGCCGCCAAGTATCGCGTGGAGAACGCTCTCAAGCTCGTCCACGGCGACCTCTGTGGGCCGATCACGCCAGCCACAAATGGTGGTCGGCGGTACTTCCTTCTGCTCGTGGATGATTGTAGTCGCTACATGTGGCTGCAACTCCTGACAAGCAAGGACGAAGGGGCAACGACGATCAAGAAGTTCAAGATGCACACGAAGGCCGAGAGCGGCAAGAAGCTCCGCGTGCTAAGGATTGATCGTGGCGACGAGTTCACTTCGGTGGAGTTCGCTGCATACTGCACGGATCAGGGTGCGGTACGACACCACACCACGCCATACTCGCTACAGTAGAATGGAGTGGTGGAGGGTTAGAACCATACAGTGGTCGGCATGGCTCGATCCATGATGAAGGCCAAAGGCATGTCGGCAAGGTTCTAGGGTAAAGCGGTGACCACGGCGGTGTTCATCCTCAACCGCATGCCCACCAAGGCCCTAACGGGCAAGACGCCATTCGAAGCTTATTATGGGCGCAAGCCGAGCGTGTCCTTCCTCCGGACATTCGGCTACATCGTCCACATCAGGAAGACGAAGCTGATCCTCACTAAGCTGGAGGACGGGAGCACACCGATAGTGTTCCTAGGCTACGCGGAGGGTACCAAGGCGTACCGGCTCTATAATCCACGCGGAGATAAAGTACTTGTCTCACGCGGCATCGTGTTCGACGAGAAGGCGGCTTGGGACTGAAATAGTCCGAGCATGGGGGAAGCTGGCGGCTTCACTAGCACCTTCGTCGTCGAGCACTTGGTCATCCACGGTGGTGGAGACACTGGGGAAGAGGTGCCGAGAACTCTAGGAGGGGTGCCGAGCACTCCAGCGACAGAGCCGAGCACTCTAGGAGGGACGTCGAGCACTCCAGGAGTAGTGTCGGGAGGTCCTACAGTGGTGGTGACCACTCTAGAACGGATGCCGAGCACTCTCATAGCGGAGCCAAGCAGTCTTGTAATGGTGCCGACCACTACAAGATGGGTGCCGAGCACGCCGTGAGGGGTGCAGACCACTTCAGGAGTGGTGATGAGCTGATCAGGAGTAGTGCTGAGCACCGCAACCGGGGTGCCGAGAACTCCAGGTGTTGTGCCGAGTACTCCAGTGGAACAAGAAACTCCATCGACGCCGATTGAGTTCGCCTCACCTCCAAGTGACATTACCGAGTTTGTGGATGCCTTCCATGATGGTGAGGAGGTGCGGTTTCGCAGGCTAGAATACATCGTCGGTGGCATAGGGCACTTAGGCCTAGCGAGTCGATTGCTCAATGACCCAGAGCTACTGCTCGTCAGTGTAGAGGAACCACCCACGTTTGCGCTGGCCGAGTGTGATGGAAACTGGCGACGGGTGATGCTGGAGGAGGTGAAGGCAATTGAGGAAAACGAGACATGGGAGCTCGTCGATCCACCTCTAGGATGTCGTCCGATCGGCTTGAAGTAGGTGTACAAGGTCAAGCGGGACGAGCTCGGTGCCATTGTCAAACACAACGCGCGCCTCGTCGCCTGAGGCTTTGTCTAGCGTGAGGGCATCGACTTGTAGGAAGTCTTTGCTCCAGTAGCGCGCATGGAGTCTGTCCGTTTGCTACTAGCCTTGGCAGCAGCAAAGGACTGGCTCGTCCATCACCTAGACGTAAAATCGGCCTTCCTCAATGGTGAGCTGGTGGAGACGGTCTTTGTCAGGTAACCTCCGGGTTTCGCCGTCAAGGGAGCGGAGCACAGGGTGCTCCGACTGCGCAAGGCTCTCTACGAGCTGTGGCAGGTCCCACGATCGTGGAATGCAAAGCTTGACTCCATGCCGGGCGAGCTTGGGTTCATGATGTGCGCAACCGAGCACGCGCTCTACACGCGGCGACGGGGGAAGGAGGAGCTCGTCGTCGGCATGTATGTGGACGACTTGATCATCACCGGTGCGCGTGCAGAGGACATCAACAGCTTCAAGCGTGAGATGGCGGCTTGTTTTCGAATGAGCGATCTTGGCGCAATCTCCTACTACCTCGGCATCGAGATGAGATAGGGGAAGGAGGAACTCAAGCTCGGTCAGAGCGTGTATGCCTCAAAGCTGTTGGAGCGGAGCGGCATGGCTAAGTGTAAGCCATGCGTGACTCCGATGGAGGAGCGGCTAAAGCTGACTAAAGACAGCACCGCGGCAAAGGTGGATGCAACACTCTACCGGAGCATCGTCGGCGGACTGCGCTACCTAGTCAAAACAAGGCCGGACATTGCGTTCATCGTGGGCTACGTCAGTCGCTTCATGAAGGATCCTTGAGAGGATCACTGGGCTGCGGTGAAGCGGCTGTTGCGCTACGTCAAGGGGACGGTAGATCAAGGGATCGTCTTCCCCAAGACAGGCGAAAGCAGGCTGCAACTCACTGTGTTCAGCGATGCAGACATGGCTAGGGACATCGACGGACGACGGAGCACCTCTGACGTGCTCGTCTTTCTCGGTTCGGCTCCAATTTCATGGCTGTCGCTGAAACATAAGGTGGTGGTGCTGTCTACGTACGAGGCAGAGTACGTAGCGGCAGCCACAACGGCGTGCCAAGTTGTGTGGCTGCGCCGGCTACTGGGTGAGCTGACCGGTGCGGAAGTTCACCCACCAGCACTGATGGTGGACAACCAGCCCACCATCGCCCTCACGAAGAATCCGGTTCTCCACGACCGGAGCAAACACATCGATGTGAAGTTCCACTTCCTCAGGGACTGTGTCGATGGAGGACAGATCGTCATCGAGTTCGTCGAAAATGGTCGGTAACTCGCGGACATCCTCACCAAGCCGCTCGACCGTCATCGACCCACGGAGCTGAAGAAGATGATCGGCATAGAGGGGGTTCAAGGGTAGCAGAAGGATTAGGAGAAGAATTGTTAGATAATCTTCTGCATCCCTTCTGTGAATGCACAGCAGGTGAAGACAGTGCCGAAAAGGGCTCCCTGTTGTTGCACTGTAGCAGATGAAGGGGTAGGCGGCGAACGGCTCACCTGACGCACTGTAGCAACAGCAGGGGCAGTCGCAAAGTCAGCCCTGCTGTCACATCTAGTAACTGTTGCAGCATGTTTACTGTACTAGGACTAGATTGATAGAGCTGTATATATAGTTTGCCACTGCAACTCAGTAAAGAGAGAGTTCATATTTGCCATCTCCTATACATAGCTTCGGCTAATGCTGATGTCTCTGCTGTGTGTATGCTCTGTTCTTCCTTCCTTCTTCTACCTCAACTATAGTATGTGGTCGGACAACGTCTCTCGTGCTCGACCGTGGTCGGCAAGACTAGTGAATGATGACTTATCTGAGCCGGTGATCCCACGGGCTTACGCGCAGCACATGGCGGTGAACTACTACCCGTAGCACGGATTCTATCATTTCTTGCAGTATTTCTCTAAACGTGGGGGTTCTGTAACGAAGATAGAGGATCGATTCATTAAAAAAAAAAGAAGGTGATAGATGGTCAAAATTCATTAGGAAAATTGTACTGAAGAGATTACATGCATAGGCTACACGTTTCCCCAGAAGGGAAACCATGATAATTTTGGCAAGTATCAAGATAGTAATTTTACTTTCTTTTCTATGATATATACGATGAACACAAGAAAATGGTTCTGCTTGAATCGAACCTGGCCGTATCAGTAGCACGACGCAGAGCCCCACCTGGGGCACCAAACAGATCTTCGATCTGAGCCATGGCGAGGCCGAAACGTCCTGTAGTGATTGAGGAACTGACCCTACTGAACTTATCTGCTCTTAGGCGTTAACTGGGATCAACAAATAATGATGACTAACGATTCACAGATGCAGCTGATACACTCAACATCCTTTGTATTATACTTCACTATTTCTTGCCTGGATAGCTGAAAGTTGGGGGTGGGGGGATGAAATCCACTAGCAACGGTCTTTCAAATTTAAGAAAATTTAAGGAAGTTAACATTGTACTTCTTTCATAAAAAAATAATAATTCATCAATTTGTTTTTTATTTCCTTTCCTGTACATTCTACAAATTTTGCTTTTATGATAAGTACATTCTATAATATATTGATACTGTCAAGGTCATTGTGCAGGTGTACATTTTTGGATACATGTGCGCACAATACTGATAATATTAAATTTTCGGTTTTCTCCTCACAAAAGGGAGGCACTGACATTAAGGTTGGTTCTACCACTATTCATGTGCCAAAATGTTGCAGGTATTGCACAGAACTGAACCTCTCTGTTCATGAACCCTTTGCCATCAACAGTTTTGCAATCATTTTTTATATGTTCCGTTTTTCTTCTATTTACTGAGTACTCAAATATTTATCAGTGTGCACCACCCAGCCGTAAGCCTGGGCAAAATACCTGATACCCATTACCCGTACCCGAATTATCCGAACCCGGACCCGAATTACCCGAACCCGAGGTACCCGATCCCAAATTCGGATAGCGATTTTGATTACCCGAAATTAGTTTGGGTAATTCGGGTAATATCCCCCGGTACCCAAACTACCCGAACTACCCAAAGATTTGTTTTTGTCTTTGTATTTATCATGTGTTGTTAGCTGAACCATTTAACTTATCACTTTATTAGAATATAATTCTCTCTATTTGAATGAGTGACTGTAATATATTATTCTCTACAAATTGCTATTGAAATTCTATACAAATTGCTGCTGAAATTATGTATAGATCGCTACTGAAATTTAGTGTAGTTTGTTGTTTTCTG
Source organism: Miscanthus floridulus (assembly GCF_019320115.1). Classification (NCBI taxonomy): domain Eukaryota; kingdom Viridiplantae; phylum Streptophyta; class Magnoliopsida; order Poales; family Poaceae; genus Miscanthus; species Miscanthus floridulus. Next base: position 67,529,223 of record NC_089591.1, read on the forward strand.
TAAATTTGGGTATATCGGGTAATACCCGAACCCGAACCCGAATTATCGGGTACCCGAATTTGCGGGTAGTGTTTTTTCGGGGGTAATATTGGGTAGCAATTTTCATTACCCGAATTTTGAATTACCCGAATTACCCGACCCGAAAAAATTGGGTAACCCGAACGCCCAGGCTTACCCAGCCGTCCAGATGTTGTTGTTTGCTGAGGTTACCTTTTCCAAATCCTTTTACTGCCCGCGTTCTTCGGTGCCTAGAGGTGTCATTGACCTTATTAAGAAATCAGGCTCAGATGAGTGTAGCAGTGCTGTGCCAACTGTATATAAAGCCGGTTGGGCTGATGCAAGAGATCATTCAACCAATTCACACAATGGAGATGCAATTTCTGAAGTAAGATCCCAGAAGGTCGTTCACCAGACTGACAGGATAAACTGGCGATCTTTGCCAGTGCTCATTGATGTGTCCATAACGAGTGAGACATTGACATCTAAACAACCACCTTCAGATGAAACTCAAGAAGCTGGCAGAATGGACACTGCAGGTATAGTTCGTAAGTCTGTGCAACTGAACTGTCAACATGACGGTTTAGGTAATTCATCATGCTTACAAGAGCCTGAAGAGCAGCACTTCAGCCTGAAGAATCTAAACGCATATGCACTTCCCACAGCGCAATCACTGACCCCTGGTGATGGCACCTCTTCCTCCACAAGTGCCCCTGCAGCTGACAATGCTGGCACAGTTGCTGATTTCATGCAGTGGCACTGTCGACCTGAGGGTGAAGTTAATGTACAGGCGCAAGAACAATAAGAAAAGCAATTCAAAGTGAAGAATCTTGATACATATGCCCTTGCCACCACAGAAGCACAGACTCTTGGTGATGGCAACGGGATGCCTGCTCTCTGGTTGGATTCAGGTGCTGGGCACCATACTGTGGGCGATGCCAGTGTTCTATGCAACCTTCGGGATCCACCTGCTGGGACGGCAGTCAGAATGGCAGATGGCTTCCGACTCCCCGTCACTAAGATTGGGGATATACGGACGGATATTTTCCAAATTCCAGACGTGTACCTTGTGCCTGGTCTTGAAATGAATGTCATCAGTGTCCGTCAGTTTGCAAAATGCAAAATTTTCCCCACGTTCTATGAGAACCATGCAGATCTGTGCCGAGACGGAGAACAGGTCGGTGGAGCGATTGTTGACGACAATGCGTCCATCTATCGGCTGTACTACCTGGCAGCAGTCGGAAATGCTGGAGCTTCCACAAGCTAAATCCACTCCATATGTAGCACTCTTGGACCTGTTGTGGATCTTTGTACACAGGATTACATTTTTTGTGTTTTCTCATAGAAAAACTCGACTCATATTATAATTAGATAGCAATCATCTTTAGAGGAAGTGGGATATCATGTTTGTAGCGATACAATGCCTTGGCTTTTCATGGCTGGGAGTTTTCATGAATTCTTGGAGGGCTTTTGCCAGCAATACAATCGCCAGTGCAGTGCGACTATGCGCCTTACTATTGCATCTGATTTTTACCTCTGCATTCTCGATCTTGTAGCATCGTTTTTTCCATTTCTGTTAGTGTCTGTGTGTCAGTTTCATAAATCCAGGGTCCCTTATGAATCTGCTTCTCAGTAAAAGACTCGGCCCAGCAAACAAACGTTGCGAACAATGCGCAACTCATGAGCCGGCCCAAAAACCTAACGGCAGGTCAGAAGGACGATCCAGTCTCCGACTGGAAGGCCTAGCCAAAGGAGAACAACGCTCGCTTCCAACTTCGACCTGCCTCTCCGACCAGAAGGCCTGGCCAAGGAGGACCGACGCTCACCTCCGACTCCAGCCGTCTCTCCGACTGGAAGGCCTGGCCGGCTCGCCTCCAACTCCGGCGCTCGCTTCCGACTATGGTCCGCCTCTCCGACCGGAAGGCCTGGCCAAGGACGAACGGACTCCGGCCTGCCTCTCCGACCGGAAGGCCTAGCCAAGGAGGAACGGACTTCGGCCCGTCTCCCCGACTGGAAGGCCTGGCCGAGAAGGAACGACGCTCGCCTCCGACTCGCTTCTCCTGACCGGAAGTACATCGAACCTCTGCTTACAGCTCTTCTCCGACCGGGAGGCCAGAGCCGACTGGGGAATAACCGACCGAGGACGCCCGCTCAGTAAAGAACCAGAAAACGGACAGAGCAAGTAAGGCAGGACGCTCCAGTCAACCGCAATATCAGGGACCGTACCCTGCAAACCTGCAGGACAGTACTGTCAGGCCACGTTAGAAGGATGCACCGTAACCTTCCAAACATGTCAGAACACCAACTAGTGTTATAGGCGCCGATATTTATCCTATAGTATGGTAGGCGCTGACGTCAGCCGTACCAGAAGATCACGATGGAGCCTATCATATGCATCAGGACATCAACAGTGTTATGAGCACCGACAAACCGCCTTGTACCCGACGACGTGGGCAACAAGACTAGGAAACACACACTCTCTTCCTCTCACACTCTCTCTTGTAAAGCCATCCCCTTCATCTATAAAAGGGGATGCGCTCTCTCTAATAACAGGACGATTCACACACGATCGGTACAGACGATTCGACCACCAGGATCAGACGAACGATTCCAACAGAGCACACACTCAAATACTTAGCGCACGTAGGAGCTCCCGTCTCTCTCGGCCCTTCGGTCCAGAGTTCGACCGGACCTATTGCACCCCCATCTTACTCCCTCAACCCCATAACAAACTTTGAGCACCTAGACTCAGGAATAAAGTCTCTGCCCGACTCAGACTGGACGTAGGGCACGTTGTCTGAAACAGTATAAACCCTATGTCATTGAGTGCTAGGCCATATCCGATCGCAACATACGGCAAAACTACAAAGTATAAACCCTATGTCATTGAGTGCTAGGCCACATCCGATCACAACGTACGGCAAAACTGCAAATATTTATGTGTTGGTCACTTTCTGCACCGACAGTTGGCGCCGTACGTGGGGAGGACGCCGTACGTTCACGCTTTTGGTCATCGGATGGCCCACCTTTCCACCACCTTCGCCATGGCGGGCTCAAGCGATACGACTCGCTTTGGCTCGTTGGAGTTTCCCGTACTCCCACCTGTTGGGATGTGGGTTCCACCCATCTTCGAGCCGTCCCAGGCCTTCCTCTTCGGAAGCCTGGACTTCATCGCCGACCGGCTCGGCGTGCTTCACCTCCACGAGGAGGCACTCATTCCGGCACCCGTTGGAGGGGCGCCCTCCGTCGCCTTTGGGACTCCCGGCGACCTCAACGACGAGGCACCTGTGCTTCACTTCGAGCCTATGCTAGGCTCAAACCCCACTGTGAGTAATACACATACTATTATTTACTCGCTATTTTATATCTTCCACCAAATATCCAGAGGGACACCACTGTCCCCACCACGATCGCCATGCGACTGGTTCCCCTACGGCCTCGCGTCCCCCGCGGACGTGTACACCCAGGGGCTCCGAAGGATGCTGGCGCCGCCCCCTCTCACATCTGAATTTATGGGGATGGCGAGCATGCTCCCGCTTCTTTCCACGACCTCATAGATGACGAGGTTGAGAGCGACGGCTCCAGCATCGGTGACGTCGTGGCACCTAGACACCCTCTGTCCTAGGAGTGCGCTATGGCAGACGCCTCGAGACAGCCACCGATGGTGGTGGAGTCTCTACAAACCCACACCCCTCTAGACCCTCGCACGGAGGCCCTTACATGTGCGCAGGAGCATGACGAGGAGCTACGACAAAGGCGGCAGAACCAGCCATCACCTGCGCTGGCGCGCTCGGTGTAGCACCATGCGCCCTGCGCGCGTGACCCAGCAAGCTGCACCCGGGGCCGCGCCCGCCAGGTCCAGCGCAACATCATGGACGGGGGGAATGATCCCCCACAGTTCGCTCGGGCAGGGCAGAACATCGCCGCTGCGGCGATGCTTCTGCGCGGCCTTCTAGAGCCTACAGACCCCCAGGATCAGGCGGTCCACCAGAACCTCCGGGCACTGGTGGAAACCGCCGTCGTTCAACAGGCGAAGAGCTCCACGTCGTGACATCGACTCGCGGCCTCACTCCCCACCAGGGGAGCGGGGACACACCAGACACATCGCTCCATCCGCTCACCTCTATAGCCGCTAGGCGCGGAACAGGAGGCTACTGGCCGCACCACGGCCTGCCCTGGCGCCTGCTCCACACTGGCCACCTGTGCGCGAATGCCTCGGGCCTGAATTGAGACGCTCGTAGCATCATCGACAATCGGCGCTAGGCCTGGCATGACAATGACGTCTATCGTGTGGCGGTGAGAGCAGGCAGCCTGGGCTCTGGCTGAACCATCGAGGAAACCAGGGAGATGCACCCTAGACATGGTTGCCGGCCAGACGACTGGAGTCCTAGCACAGATGGCCTGAGACCACGGGCCTTTGGCCGACGCATCTAGAGAGCGCCGTTCCCACAGCGGTTCTGATCGCCTACCAACATCGCCAAGTATATCGAGGAGATGAACCTCGGTATATGGCTTGAAGACTTCCGGCTCGCCTGCCGAGCTGGAGGAGTGGATGATGACCACTTCATCATTCAGTACCTCCCCATCTACGTGGGGGAACATTTTCGAGCATGGCTCGAATTCCTCCCGCACGATAGCATCCGTGATTGGGCGAACCTCAAGAGGATCTTCGTCAGGAATTTTCAGGGGGCGTATGTCTGCTCTGGGAACTACTGGGACCTCAAGAGCTACCAGTAGGAGCCCAACGAGTCCCTACGGGACTACATCCGTAGGTTCTCAAAGCGGTGCAACTCCCTTCTTGATATCGTCGACACGGACGTCATCAGCGCATTCCTCTCTAGAACAACCTACGAGTCCCTGATCCACAAGCTTAGCTGCCTAAAACCCCGAACCACCCACGACCTGCTCGACATCGCCACGAACCATGCCTACTACGAGGAGGCGGTTGGAGCGGTCTTCAACGGAGGCCAGGACAAAGGCAAGGCCAAGCACGAGGATCAAGATGAGGGTCCCTCCACGTAGAGGGGCAAAAAGAACAAGAATGATCGGCACCGACTGGCCAACTCCGCGTTGGTCACCATGACCGATCGCATGGGCAAGCAGCCCCAACTGGTCCAGCCCGACCACTTCGACAAGCTCATGGATAGTCCATGCACCAACCACACCTACCCCATCAAGCACCTCTACAAGGACTGCGAGCTCCTCAAGTGCTTCCTGCGACACGCTGGTGGACCAAAAGAAGGAAAGGGCAAGGAGGCAGCAGCCTAGCAAGGAGGCACTGGCGGGCAAGGATGGGAATGACTTTTCCGACCCTAAAGAATGCATCATGATCTTTGGGGGATCCGATGCCATCTACTCCAAGTGCCAGCACAAAGTGCGCTATAGAGAAGCATGTGTTGCCGAGACAGCCGTCCTCACCTTCCTTCGCTGGTCAGAATCTCTGATCACCTTTGATTAGAGGGACCACCCATATCACAGTCGCTAGACTGGGTCGCTTCCCGCTCATCATCGACCCCATCGTCTGCAAGTAGCGCCTCACCAAGGTGCTGATGGATGAAGGCAGCGGCCTCAACATCCTCTACGTCAACACCCTCGACGCCATGCGTATCCCCTGGTCGGAGCTCCGCCAAGTGAGCTCTCCCTTCCACGGCGTGATCCCAAGGACGTAGGCGTACCCACTCGGGTAGATCGACCTGCCTGTCACATTTGGCAACCGAGCCAACTTCCGCTAGGAGGTGCTTACCTTCGAGGTGGTGGACTTCCTAGGGCCTTACCACGGCATCTTGGGGCGGCCATGCTATGCCAAGTTCATGGCGGTCCCCAACTACACCTACCTGAAGCTGAAGATGCTGGGTCCAAACGGCGTCATCACTGTGGGTAGCACCTTTTCGCATGCCTACACATGTGACCGCGAGCATTTTGAGCTCACCACTGCCATCATCAACTCTTCTGAGCTCTTGTGGCTCGAGGAGTTGTGGACCCCGATAGTCCTATACTATAGCAAACCAACCTCCTCGACTGCCTTCCACCCACTCGAGGAGACCAAAGCAGTGGGGATCAACCCCACCGACCCTACCAAGATGGTGTGGATCGGGACCCAGCTCTCGGCCAAATAGAAATGCGAGCTCGTCGACTTTCTATGCGCCAACCATGACGTCTTCGTATGAAAACCTTCTGACATGCCAGGCATACCACGGGAGGTCGCCGAGCACACACTATGCCTCATTCTGGGCTCAAAGCCCCCTAAGCAATGCCTGTGTCGCTTTGACGACGAGAGGCGTAGGGCCATAGGCGAGGAGATCACCAAACTCCTAGCAGCCAGCTTCATCAAAGAGGTATACCACTTCGACTGGCTTGCCAATCCTTTTCTTGTTAAAAAGAAGACTAGGAAATGGAGAATGTACATTGATTATACTGGCCTCAACAAGGCATGTCCGAAGGACCATTTTCCTTTGCCACGCATGGACCAGATAGTCGACTCCACCTTAGGATGCAAAATCCTCTCCTTTTCTGGATGCCTACTCAGGCTATCACCAGATCGCGATGAAAGAGTCCGACCAGCTCACAACTTCATTCATCACCCCATATGGTTCATACTATTACGTAACCATGTCTTTTGGTCTGAAGAATGTTGGCGCCACCTATCAACGGTGCATGCAGCAATGCTTCGTCGATCAAATCGATCCGCTCGATCAGCCTGATCAAGCTGAGCGGCCAAAACCAACGATCACTGTCTATGTTGATGACATAGTGGTCAAAACAGCTCAAGCTTGTGATCTGATTGCAAACTTGGCCACAACATTCACGAACCTCTGAAGGTTCAACATCAAATTGAATCCCAAAAAATGTGTTTTTGGGGTTTCGAAGGGGAAGCTGCTTGGATACATCATGCCCAAGCACGGCATCGAGGCCAACCCCCAAAAAATCATGGCCATCTCCAACAAGGGCCCCATACGCAATGTCAAGGTTGTACAAAGGCTCACCAGCTATTTGGCCATCCTGAGCCGATTCATCTCCTGGCTTGGTGAACGGGGGATGCCTCTCTACAAGCTCCTCAAAAAGATAGATGCTTTTGTCTAGACTGAGGAAGCACAATAGGCTTTGGAGAGCCTCAAAGCATCTCTGACATCGGCCCCAATCCTCATCGCTCTCGAACGGGGAGAACCCCTCCTCTTCTATGTCACGGTAAGCAACCACGTGGTGAGCGCCACCCTGGTCATCGAAAGGGAGGAGCCAGGACACCACCTTAAGGTCCAATGACCCATGTACTTCATCGGGGAGGTACTCACCGATCCCAAGGTCTGGTACCCCTAGGTGCAAAAACTCCTGTACGTCGTGTTGATGGCGACCCAAAAGCTGCTGCACTACTTCACCAACCACAAAGTCTTGGTCTCCACTTCATACCCGCTCATAGATATCATCTGCAACCGCGATGCCACGGGGTGAATCTCCAAGTGGGCACTCAAACTAATGGGCCACAACATCAGGTATATCCCCTGTACCGCTATTAAGTCTCAAGCTCTCGCAAAATTTTGTCGCCGAATGGATGGAGGTCCAGCTGCTAACTCCGGACGTCACCCATGAGTACTGGACGATGTACTTCGATGGGTCCATAATGGCGCATGGCTCGGGGGCTGGAGTGATTCTGATCTCCTCGGACAGAAGTAAGCTCCGCTATGTAATCCGCCTCCACTTTTTGGCCTCAAACAACGCCGCAGAGTACGAGGCCCTCATCAGCGGACTGTGCATCGCCATTGAGCTCGGCTCTATGCGACTCTACGTTTGTGGCGACTCGAAGCTGGTTGTCGACTAGGTCTTGAAGGAGTCGTCTTGCAAAAGCCCCCACATGGCAGCATACTGCTAGGAGGTGCGCAAGCTTGAGGACAAATTCTAGGGGATCGAGCTACACCACGTCCCCTAAAAGGACAACGATGCCACCAATTTTCTTGCAAAATTGGCTACCAGGTGGGTTCTATCTCCAGATGGGGTCTTCATTAATGACCTTCATGAACCATCTGCTCGCATCCTAGAAGGACCAATCTAGACACACCCTAATGCTGACCTAGCGCTTGGGGGCTCTGACCCCAGTGCCTCTGTGACGATGACGCCCGCCGATGTCACCGTGGTGGCACTCGATCAAGCCAACTGGCGAGTGTCGCTACTCACCTACCTCCTCGAGGAGGTTCTCCCACCCAAAAGGATTGAAGCGCGATGAATCGCTCGACGCGCCAAGACATCCATCATGATCGGTATTGAACTCTACAAATAGAGTCCGTTAGGAGTACTCATGAAGTGTGTCCCTACCAACCAAGGCAAGCAGCTCCTCCTCAAGATCCATGCCAGAATATACGGACACCACGCGGCCCTAAGGTCGCTGGTCAGAAAAAACCTTTTGTCAAGGTTTTTACTCGCTCACCATGCTACGAGATGTAGAGGAGGTCATCCGCAGGTGCAAAGGATGCCAGTTCTATGCTCGGCAAACTCATTTGCCGACATAGGATCTCTAAACCATCCCCATCACTTGGTCGTTCGTGGTCTAGGGCCTCGACATGGTAGGACCCCTCAAAAAGGGCCCGGGTGGCTTCACTCACCTACTCGTAGCGGTCGATAAATTCACCAAGTGGATAGAGACAAAGCCCATCACCAACATCTGCTCGGAAGAGGCAGTCAAGTTCTTCCTTGACATCATCTATCGGTTCGGTGTTCCTAACTGTATCATCACTGACCACAGGACTAACTTCATAGGGAAGAAGTTCCTAGACTTTAGTGATGGATATGGCATCAGGATCGACTGTTCCTCGGTCAGACATCCATGTACTAACATGTAGGTTGAGCGTGCTAATGGTATGGTCCTCTAAGGACTCAAGCCACGCATCTTCGACCTGACTCAACAAGTACACCGGGCGATGGGTTGCAGAGGTCCCAGCGATCCTCTAGAGCTTGACAATGACCCTAAACTGATCCATAGGGTTCACACCCTTCTTCCTAGCCTATGGAGCTAAAGCAGTGCTACCCTCCAACCTGGACCATGGCGCCCCAAGAGTGAAGGCCTTCGACCATGACCGAGCCGTGGAGGCTCAGCAAGACGCAGTCGTCCTACTCGAGGAGGCCCACGAGACGACCATCATTCACTCCACTCACTACCAGCAGACTCTCTGCAGGTACCATGAGAGGAAAATCAGAGGAAGGATCCTCGAGGTCGGGAGACCTCGTGCTTCGAAGGACCCAATCAACCAAGGAGAAATACAAACTCTCTTCGCCTTAGGAAGGACCCTACACGATGACCGAAATGATCCAATGTTCGCTCCTACAGAGCGCCCTGGCCCGAACACTTTTGGCTTGGGTCACTCTAGGGCTCCACAAGGGTGCGATACCACCTCTCTTTTTTTACTATCTTATGGTAAATACTTTTTTACCCGAATGAAAGGGTAGTCCATTCCTTTAATTACCTTACGTAACTTTGCTTTCAATATTCCGACCACGATCGCACCCTATCATGGCCTATGGTTATGAGCAGCTGAGACTCGTGGGCCACACCCGAGTTCTTAAGGTTGTAGCCTACGGTTCGAACGGGCAGGTGCGAAAAAAAGAATAAAAACAAAGTTATGCTGGGGTAAAAATAAGGAACGGATGGGACAAGCTTCCCTGAACAAAGTGATTCATCACAAAAACAAAGTTGCTGTATTCATGGATACACAAAAATGTTCCATAGAACATCCCATCAGAGATGAGGGCCCGAACCTCATCCAAGACCTCTACCAGTCGGATGGCGGGCATGCTAGTACTTGGTGCTGACCTAAAGATCTCTGAGACGATGACCTGGGCGATGTTGTGAAGTTGGTTGAGCTCCCCCTTGAGAGCACGTCGCTCTTCAAGGGACTTGGCCAGTGCCTCCACATTCTGGCCAATTGTCACCTTGGTCGTCTCCAGGTCCTGCTCCAGCGCACCAACCTTTCCGCCCAGCTCTGGTAGAAGGAGGACGAGCTCAAAAGCAAGCTAAAGGAAAAAACCAAGACATCAAAGAAGGATAGGTACATACCAAGGTGGGTGTTCTCTAGGATGGAGAGTCCTTCCTCCTGTCGAGTCACCTGCTCACGTAGCTGAGCGTTCGACTCCTCTAGCCCCAGCACCTAGACCCGGAGTGCGAGCACTTCTAGGTCGACCTTAGATCGGGCCTTCGCTCCAACTCCTGGGTCTTTAGGGAACTCTGGAGCACTGCCTCGGTCTCCACTAGGGACTTCTAGAGCGCCACCTTAGTCTCCTCCCAGCGGACCTTCATCGCCTCAAGCCCTAGCTCGGCGGTAGTTGCTCGCTCCGCCGCGAGTAGCTCCAGCACCCGTGCCTCCATCGCCTTGGCCGCCCAGCCTTGAGACTCATGGTGGGCAGACTCTAGCTCATGCCCTAGCTTGGTGACCTGTCGTGACATCGCAACCTCCTGAGTGTGCTCCATCCAGAGGAAACAAGACTTGTGCCTCGACATCTCCTCCAGACCCTACAAAGCGAGAAGCAGGCATGCTGAGACAACCAAAAGAAGACTAAGGAGTCAAGGACAAGCGCAGAAAACTTACCTTGATGATGCGGGGTAGGTCGATAGTAACCACCTACTAGAGAACCTTGACCCGCTCCAAGGCTTCCTCGAGCTTCACCTTGGTTTGGGCGAGATCGAACTCCATGGCGAGTCCTCTCCCCCAAGCACGTCCTAGAGTTGATCGTCCTGCTCACTATAAAGGATGAACCGAACCTTCCTCAGGTCCTTGTGGTAGGGCCACACTAGGTCGGTAGCCCCTAGCCCACTGGAAGGCCTACCTTGTTGACCGGACCACCACTAGCTCCTATGAAAGCTGAGTGGCCAGTGGCTCCACCCTGATGCCCACCTCGCCAGGGTTGGGGATCTCCACCTCCTCGACCTCATGGCCCATCGATGGTTGTTCCACCTCTGGCCGAGCCGCGTCGCCTCCCGACGCCGACAGCTCTGACCAGGAGGGCGAGCCGAGCATCCCTCCGCTAGGCGAGGTAGGGAGCCCTGTACAGGAGGGATCGCGAGGGTCACCTTCAACCTGGCCTCCATCATCGGCGCCGGGATCACTGCCATCACCTCCGCCACCGTTGTCGCCGTAGTCGCGACCAACCCGAGGGGCGTAGCTCCCAAAACTGAAGGACGCACCACCGCCACCTTGCTCTTCCCGTCGCTCATCACGACGCTGATGCAAAGTGGGCCTCCACTCCTCCCAGCATATGAGGTGGGGTGATGCTCAACCCTAGCAGTATCTGGCCACTATCGAAAAAGTACAGGTCAGACACACTCCGAAAAACTCAACTATGGGATCGAAAAGAAACTGAAGAAAGCATACCAAGATATAAGCGGCAGGGGTCTGAAGCCCTGACCCACTAGCAATGGGCCCACCTGAACGAGGGCCACTCGTGGGATGTGACCCACATAGCCTTACTTCAACCAGGGAGGGAGTTGATCCTAGTTAGTTCTTCGACTAGCCCACGAGTCACCATGATCGCTGGCTCGAGGCACGCCGACCGAAGCAGCTGGCGGGGCATCCCCTCGTTGTGAGTCATGCACCGGCACCAGCATCGAAGATGCGTGGGTGCGAGCTCACTCCTACGACCGCCTGGCCTGCCCCACCATCCCTAGAGCAAGTAGGGGACAAGGCCAGGACAGCCTCTGAAGGGCGCAAGCGACTGCGTCCGCTTTGCCTCCCGCTCGCTGACAGGTGTCCGAGCTTGTAGCATGCTTCCTTGGCATAGGAACATTGCCACACCACTCTGTGTCCCGCACACTATTGGCAGACGTAGCTGTAGGCTCATGATGCTCCACCAAGGTCATGATGACCTCATCTTTAGAGGAGATCATGTCGTCACCCATCTCTGTGGGATCCGTCAACTCGAGCTTCGCCTCGACATCACTCCTGTTTTCCCCAGCCCACATGCGATGAGCGATCTCCATCTCCCTCCTATGCTTCCACCAAGCCTTCTCAGCTTTCTTCTTCTTCTTACCGTCCACTGCCTCCTTCAGGGCCGCTTGTCGAGCCACACCCTCCGGCCCCTTCGAAAGGTATGGCAAGGATTTATAGCTGGTAAGTCCCTACAAAATAGATGACTTGAAGTCAGAGTAAAGGAGACCGAGATTGAGAGGGACACAAAATAAAGAAAGGAGAACAGTACCAGATTGGGTAGCTTCCCGGCATGGAAAGGCCCGGGCTTTCCTTCAATGGTCTCCTAGACCCTCAGCTGTAGCACTAGGTCAAGTCAGCTCCATACTTTGTCCTTGGCCAACTCCACCGGCGACGCATGGTCGGGGTTCAGTCGGGCCAGAGTACAACCACATCGGTGTCATCCTCTCTGCCAGCGGGGTGACCCGATGGTGGAAGAAGGTGTGAAACACCCACACCCCATCAAGGCCGCACTGCAAGAGCTTCTAGAGCTCCACCCTAATTATCTCCACCTTCTTGTTCTGCCAGCAAGTAGGGCCCCATGACCAGCTCTCCGGCCTCCTACCAATGAAAGGCTGGAATGGCGCCTCCATCAGGGTTCCGAATGTAGAACCATTACCCATCCCACCCCCTGATTGGAGTCACAGGGGATGTACGCGGGGTACAAGCCCGACGAGCTTAGCTTCTTCTGCAAGGCAAAGCCACCAACCAGCGCCGGCCTGGCCAGCTTCCCCTCCGACAAAGCTCGCTCGGTGAAGATTCACCGGAAGAAGTCCACGTGCGGCTCCATCTCGAGGAAGGCCTCGCACACTGGTGATGAATCCGGTGACGTGCAACACCCCAGTCAGGTTGAGGTCCGATAGCTCTAGGCCTCACTCATTGAGGAGCCCGCGTAGGAACCAGTGCGTGGGGTATCCTAACCCGCGCTCATGGAAGGCGAGGAAGGAGACAACCTTGCCAGCTCGAGATTGTGGGAAATCCTCCCCTACGGGAGCCCTCTAGTGTGCCACCTCCTTCGGTAGCACCACCCCCTTATCGGTAGAAGGGGCCAGCACCAACTCACTCACAATAGATGACCTCCTAGCTCAACATTGCGCTCTAGATTCATGAATGGATCTATGAGTTTCTCCTCCCCTCGCTCTCCTACCCTCTCTCACTTAGGAACCACTGCAGGCATGAATGCTCGTGGCAAGAAGGAAGAAGGAGGAGAGGCGGTAGTTGGGGAATAGGCAAAGGAAAGAGACGAAAGCCCTCTCCCTTCCCCTATTTAATGAGGAGGAGCAGGAGTTAGGGAATGGTGAAGGATTAGGGTGCAAAACCCTCTGCATTCCCCCATTCAATGTGGATGGGATGCAACGGGACGCGCCCTGACTAATGGGATGCACCCTACCCGATGAGACGGCGCCAGGTGTGATGGGACATGGCCTGGGCATGACCCATGACTACCACACACCGAGCAGTGGGAATCAAGGCACAACCGCACACAGACGGCCCTCCGCCTTCCCAAGCAAGACTTGGAAGGGCTCAACAATGGGATCTCCACCAAGGAGAGACCAACTGGGCCTCCTAGGCCAATCGGATAGCTCAGGCGAATGCCGAGAGGCAGGTAAGGAGTAGAGGGATGCCCCATGTGATCCATGCCAACTCCATCATGAACGATGGGCACGGATCCCTAGTCAGACATATCTGATAACTACTCCTCAAAGCCTGTCACTTGAGTCATCAAGGTAACTCTACCAATCCCTCTTACTTTATTTTACTTTTTGAATGCATAAACATTCATTCATCCATTCGCATACATGCATTTGCACATTCATCCATGCATGCATTCATTCATCCCATACATTTGGAGCATCGTATATGTAGTTGATGCATCACAACGCTCTGTGTTGCGTTACGATGCGGTAGTTGCCTCGTTCAACATGAGCAACTGACCGATCGGGGTTCAAAGGCTGGCCCACGAAGGGCTCAAGGCCACCTTGCGTCAAACAGAGCCAGGGGAGAAAACTGCAGATGAGCCCCGAGCGACCATCGCCCAGTCCATCCCAAAGCAGACAGGGTCATCTCAACCTTCCTTGTTCGATCCTAACCTCGAGCCATGCCCATAGAATCTCCATCGATGGGAGGCCAGTGGGCCATCTAGGTCGGTCTCATGGAATGACCCGAGCATCTGCTGGGGCGCTAGTTAAGGAGCAGTGGAATGCCACATGAGGGCTATGCTGACCCCGTCATGAACGATGGACCTAGATTCCACTTGGGCATGCTCGTTAGCGAGCTCACCGAGCGCGTCGCTCGAGCCATCGAGGCAAGCAACATTAGCTCAGCCCCTCCGGTTGCGAAAACCATGGATAGGGTAATGCACGAAACTAGACCAACCCCTACCAAAGCCCAACTAGGGCTCGGGGGCTTAGGTCGCCTAACACCGACTCAGGAAATCAACCGACTGCGTAGGTCACGAGCAGAACAAACATGGGCTAACACCTTGAACGATAGTTTGTGGCCCCAGAAAAAAGAGTACCAAGTTGCTCAGCCTCCAACCGACTCACCAGTCGGACGTAGGCTCAGGGGCTACACCCGCGGGTGTGCTCACGCGCACCCACTATCAAAATGAAGAATTCCCCCGCTAGCAAGATGAACCCCCAGACGATTCCACCTGAATCGCCTGGGGGCTTAGGGGCTACACCCACAGGTGCGCTCGCGCGCACCCACTTGTCAAAAGCAAAAAATTCCCCTGTTGGCAAGACAAAGAACCCCCTAAACAATTCCACCCGAATCACCCGGGGGCTTAGGGGCTACATCTACGGGTGCGCTCGCGTGCACCCGATGTCAAGACAAAAAAATCCCCTAGACGATTCTACCCTGATTCATCTAGGGGCTCAGGGGCTCCTGTTGGGTTCATAAATCTGGGGTCCCTCATGGACCTACTTCCTAGCAAAAGACTTAGCCCAACAAACAAACGTTACGAATGACTGCGCAACTCCTAGGCTGGCCCAAAAACCTAACGACAGGCTAGAAGGGCGATCCAGTCTCAAACTAGGAAGGCCTGGCCAAAGGATAACAGCGCTCACTTCTGACTTTAGCCTGCCTCTATGACTAGAAGGCCTAGCCAAGGAGGACCGACGCTCACCTTTGACTCTGGCCACCTCTTCGACTAGAAGGCCTAGCCGGCTCACCTCCAACTCTGGCGCTCACTTCCGACTCTGGCCTGCCTCTCCGATCGGAAGGCCTAGCCAAGGAGGAACGGACTCCGGCCCGCCTCTCCGACTAGGAAGGCCTGGCCAAGGAGGAACAGGACTCCAGCCCACCTCCCCGACCTAGAAGGCCTAGCTAGAGAAGAAACGACGCTCGCCTCCAACTCCGACTCGCTTCTTCGACTGAAAGTACATCGAACCTATGCTTACAAGCTCTTCTCCGACTAGGAGGTCGGAGCCGAATGGGGAACAACCGATCGGGACGCTCGCTCAGTGAAGACCCAGGAAATAGATAGAGCAAGTAAGGCAGGGCGCTCCAGTCAACCGCAATATCAGGGACTGTACCCTACAAACCTGTAGGACAGTACTGTCAGGCCATATTAGAAGGATGCACCGCAACCTTCCAAACATGTTAGAACACCAACATTGTTATGGGCGCTGGCATTTATCCTATAGTATGGTAGGCACCGACATCAGTCCGTACCAGAAGATCACGATGGAGCCTATCACATGCATTCGGACATCAATGGTGTTATGGGCGTCGACAAACTACCTTGTACTTGATGGTGTGGGCAACTAAGACTATGAAACACACACACTCTCTTCCTCTCGCACTCTCTCTCTTGTAAAGCCATCCCCTTCATCTATAAAAGGGGTTGCAGCTCTCTCCAATAACAGGATGATTCACACACGATCGGACAGACGATTCGACCACCAGGATCAGACAAATGATTCCAACAGAGCACACGCTCAAATACTTAGCGAACATAGGAGCTCCCATCTCTCTCAGCCCTTCGGTCCAGAGTCCAACCGGGCCTCTTGCACCCCCATCTTACTCCCTCTCATTTGTAACCCCACAACAAACTTTGAGCACTTGGGTTGAGGAATAAAGTTTCCGACCAACTTAGACTGGACATAGGCATGTTGTCCTGAACCAGTATAAACTCTGTGTCATTGAGTGTTAGGCCACATCCGATCACAACAGTATGGCAAAACTACAAATATTTATGTGTTGGTCACTTTCTGCACCAACAGTCTGTTTTTGTATTCTCACAAATAGAATGCCCAATTCCCATGACCCATATAACATGGCAAATTTTCCATGGCAGGGTGGTTACCCAAAATTTACCTTAGAATTAGAAACATGGCTGAACCAACAAGATGTTGTATTATAAATAGATGCAGCTTGGAGATCAGTCAGCTAGAAATGACAAGATCATGCTCTAAAGGCTACAAGGCGTAAAATAACTTCATACTTCAGAATAATACTTAACATAAGAAAATTGGGCGTTACTACCACCCGTGTGTGCAGGCATGGATAAATCTGCTCGCTCACCTCCTTCCTCCCGCACTGCACGCGTCTTCTTCTTCCTCCTCCACCTTCTTCCACGAGTACAGGAAGTTTAACGGAGGCGGGTGTTTTTGGTTTATGGAGGCGGGCATTGCAACTGCCTCCATTCGAAGGCCTCCGTTAATGGAGACCTACGAAGGTGGTTCCTTTGCCCACCTCGGTTAATCGATTAACGAAGGTAGGTGCCTTAGAATGTCCGCCTCGGTTAATCGATTAAAAAAACAAAAAAAATCCATGAGCCCGTCGGTGAGCCCGTTCCCAGCCCAGTAGCTGGATCTAGCCCTGCCGTCACCCGCCGTGCCACCGCCATCACTGGATCCTAGCAGGGATGGCCACCTCCTTGCTGGATTCGCATCGGTGGTGGCCAGATCTGCGTCGGGGGAGCTCGATCCACACCGGGGAAGGTCGATCCGCGTTGGGGGAGGTCGATCCACCCTGGAGGAGCAAGAGAGAGAGAAAGGGAGGAGCTCGATCCACGCCATAGGAGCTCGAAGGAGAGGGGTGCCGCTGTCGCCAGAAACACGCGTGAGGCCGCTGCCGCTGAGCCCACGCGTGAGGCCACCACTGCTGGCACGTCTGGAGAGAGAGGGAGGAGCCGGCGTGGCCCTAGGAAAGAGAGGGAGGAGCCGACGTGGCCCTAGGAGAGAGAGGGAAGGAGCCGACATGGCCCTGAGAGGGAGGAGTCGGGCGCGCCAAAGGGAGGGATGGTTGGGAGCTAAGAGAGAGAGATGGGATAAATGAGAATGAAACCCTAACCCTAACTCTCCGTATATATACAATGAACGCGATATTGGGCCAAGATGGGCTACCTACTGGGCCACTATTTTTGGAGGCGGGCCTTATAGTGTAACCGCCTCCGAAAATGGATTTACGGAGGCGGACGTCTTTAGACGTCCGCCTCCTGAAAATAGACTATTCTTGGAGGAGACAACTGCCTCCATAAATCCATTTATGGAGGCGGATTTTTTACTGCCTTTGTAAAGATTTTTTTTAAATAATAGTATTTTAGTTATTAATTACAAATATAGCATTTGGATAAAAAGGATTATAAGCATAGTAGTCTGGCCACTGGATAGCCGATAGGTGCCCTATAAGCAAATGGAGAGCCGACAGGGCCCTATCGGCCTCCCAGGAGCCGACTAGTCTCTGCACAGCGCGCACCGATAGGCTTATCGGCCCGTTGACGGCCGATAGGGCCCTATCATCCTTCAGCTGGCCGAGAGGCCTTGGACCCACAGTCTTATCGGCCCATAGAGGTCCGATAGGGCCTTGTCGGCCCATGGCTGGCCGATAGGTCTAAAATATCTATGGCCTTCTTCCTCTCTCGCGCGCACTCTCTCTCTCGTGCAGTCTCTCTTTATCTCGCGCGCGACTCCGCCGTCGCCGCCGCTGCGCCTGCTAGTCCTAGCTGTCGCGTCGCTGCTGCTCGCCAGGCAACGTCGGATCTGGCGCCGCCGCTGCCCCTCCCGCCCCCAACGCACGGGCCCACTACCATCCTGCTCGCACTGTAGGTGCTCGCCCTCGGCCTGGCCAAGTGCCGATAGGAATGGGATTTTTTAATTTAGATTTCCTTTTTAAGTAACTTTAGTTAGATTTTATTAGTTTTGGTTGTAGATTAGTTAGATTTGGTTAGGGTTAGATTAAATCGTATATTTAGTTTGTAGTTGTAGATTAGGGTTAGTTTACTTTTATTTAGTTTTTTAGTTAGTTTAGTTGGATTATGTTGTATATTTAGTTAGATTAGTTTTTAGGGTTAACCTGTGGCCATAATTTTAGGGTTAGTTTTAGTTGTAGATTAGTTTTAGGTAGGTTAGGGTTAGTTTTAGTTGTAGATTACTCTTTTTAGTTAGATTTTTAGGGTTATGGTTCGATTTATTTAGGGTTATGGTTTAGTTTCGGATAATTATTTTGGATTATGCCTAGTTTAGTTAGTAGTTTGCTGGTAGGGTTAGTTTTTTAGTTTATTTTGTTTAGTTAGAGTAGGTTCGCATGATACTTCTTTTAACTGACTGGATGCTTTGCACAATGCGACCAGGAATGTCGACCGATTTAGTCCCTTTCATAATATACCATGGCAACGGTGAAATCAGATATGGGGATAGCGGGGTAGACCTTAGCAAGTTTCAGGTGTTTGACACAGAACTGAATTCGCTGCTAGATTATAGCCTGGAAACAAGTTTTAGCCTAGCTACATGAATACTTGAGTGTTCCGCCCTCCTAGCATCGTTTCAGGATTAGTATGTTGGTGCCTAAATTGCGGGGAAATGGATGGAGGTGTGAGTTGTATGAGGTCAGTAACACGAAGAAGTGGCATTTTCTTGTGTCCAAGGCGTTGGAGCGTCGTTATTGCAACATCATGCTTGTTGAGTTCCTGGATGGTGGCATGCAGGGTGAGAGTAGCAACACAGGTGCAGCAAAGGACAATTTAGAGGCCACAAATGATGAGCATACCTATGTTTGCGATGATCAGACGGTTCAGAACTCGACAGAGGATGGATAAGCGGAAGAGTATGGTCCTTATATGGAAGCTGATCAGGGTGAGGAGGATGAAATAATCGTGGAACAAATAGAGTCTGACGATGCAGAGCACCATGCCTTTTGTGGATGAATTTGTGGGTCAGAGCTTTGACGACGAGGACCGATATCCCTGAGGATTGGGCTCACATAGCACTAGATTGCATGACGGTCGATGATGCTCATCATTCATTGTGGGCGTATTCAAGGATTGAGGTCAGACAAGGCCAGATGTTTCATGACAAGGTTCATCTGCAACACACAGTTCGACGGTGGGCTTTTTTTAAAAGAAGCAGTTCAAGGTGGTTATTTCTAACCCCACTGATATGGGACGTTAAATGTCTGACCGAAGGTTGTACTTGGCGTGTTCATGGTCATATGCCACGTACGGAGACCAACTTCATTACCACTATTGTTCAACCACACTAGTTGCTTGCTGCAGACAATGTTGATGAAGCATAAGAACATGACAGCGGAATTTGTGGCCAATGTAATGTATGGCGAGATAGTTGAAAAAGTTGGCATGTCTCCATTTTGGGTAATGCTTGCGATTCAGAACAGATATGGCTATGAGATGTCTTATGACATGGCTTGGAGAGCAAAACAGCTGGCCTTGGAGAAGAGGTTCGGTAATTACAAGGACTCATATCACCATCTGCCAACTCTTTTAGCAACCATTCAAGCCAGAAACCCTAGGACTGTAATTGATATTGATGATCGTGGACACCGTACGAGCAGTTCACGTACGAGCAGCAGGAGGAAGCAACGAAGAGGTTCGACAGCGAGAAGGCCGTGGACACCGTCGACGGCACTGGTCCACTGCCGGCGTGCTCGACGACGGCTCCCTGGTCGCGGTGCAGAGGATCGGCTACGAGACGCAGGGGAAGCTGAGGCTGAGTCCTGGACCGGATCGAGCTCCTATCCAAGATCTCTCACCCAAACATCGCCCGCGTCGTGGGCTTCTGCCTCGACTCCAGCAACCCACTGCTGCTGGTGCACGAGCACTTCGCCGGGGGCACGCTGGAGGAGCACCTGCGCCAGATGAAGTGCCGCGTCCTCAGCTGGTACCACCGGGTCAACATCACCATCGAGCTCGCCAGCGCCCTCACTGTACCTGCAGGCGCACGAGACTAGCCCGGACCTTCCTATACGACCTCAGCTCCAGCAAGATCTTCCTGGACACCGACTTCGCTGCCAAGATCGCCGGCTACAAGCTCACGAGGCTGGCGACGTACTACTCCGCGTCGTACGACCTAGGATGTCGTGTGCAACTTTCGGCCACCTCCTGATCGAGCTACTGACGGGGCTGAGGCAGTAGATCCCGCTCGACTCGGTTCGCGTCCCAAGGTGAGGGAAGGGAGGCTCCACGAGGTCATCGACCCGATGCTTCTAGTCGGGAAAGCAGCTCCCGGCCTCGCACGATGAGGTGAGGAAGGTGTTCAAGCTCGCCGTCCGGTGCCTGTCTAGCGCCGAGAACGGGCTCTGCATGCTCGCCGTCGCCAGAGAACTGATGCACATTCTAAGGGACAACAACGGGAGCAGCAGCAAGATCGAGATCTCCCTATGATAGACTTAGCGGATCACTAGACATAGATCTAGCGGGTACTATACAACCTTATATACGGGATGAAAACTTCCTAGAACATGATAGAGAGAGAGGAAGGGAGATGAGATGTCACCGACCATCCGTGTGCTTGGAGGACGAGCTCGATGTAGCCATGACGAAGGTGATACGGTCTGGGTCGGTGGAGTCACTGGTTACGGCGTTGAGGTCGGTCGCAGTGTAGTCATGGCGTAGAGGCGGCGGTGAAGACGTCAGTGGAGCTTCCCATCGCTTCAGCGCCTCCCTATTAGATCGGATTAGGGTTATGACTGTAGGTGGAAGAAAGATGGCTCAGGTGAACCTCGTGACGCAAGCCCCGGCCTCCCACCTCCTTTATGTTGCGCTGCGCGACGGGGGCCCACCAAACATGGAACGGTTGGACGCCCCCGATCAACGCGCGGATCAGGCCCTGACTCGGTCGTTGGACCGAGCCGGGAGAAGATCAACCTAACATTTTCCCCCTTGATCTCACCTTATGACTTAAACTTAAAATCTTTTTCTCTTTTTTTTCCATTCCATCACAGATTAGTGCATAGAGCGTGCCTCGTCACAACACTCAGTACAATTGGATTAACAGCTACAACACACCTCTCTGTTTCGAAACAGATTCTCAACTAGGCCCTTATTGTCCAGGAATCATAAGCTTTCCCTTAAACCCATACCGGCTAAGTGTTCTCTGAACACTGTTGGGTGGTAAGCCTCTTGTAAACGAATCTGCGAGCATCTTTTCTGTACTTATGTGCTTAAGACTAATTAGATGATCCCGGATTTTGTCTTTCACAACATAATACTCTATGTCAATATGTTTGGCAACACCACTTGATTTATTGTTGTGAGCATAACATATTGCTCGATTATTATCGCAGCACAACTTGAGTGGCTTATATATGTCATCTACCACTTTCAATCCGGACATAAATTTCTTCAGTCAATTTACCTGCCCCGTGGCATCATAACACGCTATAAACTTGACATACATCGTAGACAATGTAGTGACAGTCTGCTTCAAACTTTTTCACGATATAGCTCCTCCTGCGAGAGTAAATATATATCCTGACGTGGACTTTCTATCATCTCCCGCATAATCTGAATCTGTATAGCCCTCTATGTGTAGGGAATCAAATGTTCTGTATGTTAGCATGAGGCCTTTTGTGCCTTGCAAGTAACGCAAAACTTTTTTTATCAGTCTCTAGTGTTCTATTCCTAGATTACTTTGATATCTGCCAAGTAACCCGGATAACAAATGCTAAGTTAGGGCATGTACACACTTGATCATACTGTAAACTTTCGATAGCTGAAGCATATGGAACCACTTTCATTTGATCGATCTCATATTGGTTTCTGGGACATTGAAATTCCCCAAATCTATCGCCCTTTACTATGGGAGCAGGTGAAATCTTACAATTTTGCATACTATATTTCTTTAGAACCTTTTAAGTATGTCTTTTGTGATAATCTTAAAACCCCCTTTCTTCTATCTCGGTGAATTTCTATTCCTAGAACGAACGAAGTTTCACCGAGATCCTTCATATCAAAATTCGAGGACAATAACTTCTTTGTTTCTAGTAGTAGATTAACATCACTACTAGCGAGTAAGATGCCATCCACATACAAGATTAGGAAAATGTATTTTCCATTCTTGAACTTTGCATTAACACAATTGTTCTCTATATTTTCTTGAAACCCAAACTTAATTATTATACTATCAAACTTTAAATACCACTGTCTTGATGCTTGTTTTAATCCGTAAATGGATTTCTTAAGATGGCATCCCATACGTTCTTTTCCTTCCACAACAAAACCTTTTGGTTGTGCCATGTAAATATTTTTCTCCAAATCCCCATTTAGGAACTGTCGTCTTTATATCCATCTGATGTAATTCTAAATCGTAATGTGCTACAAGCGTCATTATAATTCTAAAAGAATCCTTACATAAGACTAGAGAAAATATCTCATTGTAATCTATGTCTTCTCTTTGCGTGAAGCCATTCGCCATAAGTCATGCTTTAAATCTTTCTACATTCCCTTTGGAGTCATATTTAGTTTTATAGACCCATTTACAGCTTACCGTCTTGGCTACTTTAGGAATTGTTTCAAAGTCCCAAACACCGTTGGTATTCATTGATCTCATTTCATCTTGCATGGCTTCAAGACACTTTGATGAGTGAGCGCTTCTCATGGCTTCTTCAAATGAGGTGGTATCAACCTCTATTTAAAATTCTTCACATTCATAGACTTTGTAGTCATCAGGAATAATTGGTTTTCTAACTCTTTTAGACCTTCTAGTGGCCTCATTAGTTGACGCTTGTTCTATATGAGGCTGTTGTTGCTCTTCCTCATGTGTGACAACGGGTTCTATAGGATCCTAAAGGATAGGTTTGTCATGTTCATTCATTGTCGCCACGGGAGAACTAACAATAGGTGCTGTTACTACAGTGTCTTGCACTATTGGTGCAGCAACAACAGGTAGCGTGAAGAATGGCTCCTAAACCATCAGAGTAGGCACATGTACCTACTTCTCCTCTAGGTTAATTTCTCGCGCTACCATGCTCTCCTTGATCAACTCTTCCTCTAAGAACACAACATGTCTTGTTTTTACCAACTTCGTATATCTGTCAGGACAATAGAAGCGATAACCTTTTGGCTTTTCTGGATAGTCAATGAAATGGCAACTAACTGTCTTAGAGTCTAGCTTTCCTATGTTTGGGTTAAAGACTTTAGCCTCAGCTAGGACAACCCCACACACATAAATAGTTAAGTGATGGTTTCTTTCCTATCCACAACTCATATGGTGTTTTGGGCACCGACTTGCTTGGCACTCGATTAAGAATATGAATGGTGGTTTTTAACTGCCTCCATCCATAAACTTATCGATAAAGTAGAGTAACTTATCATACTTCTCACCATATCCATTAAGGTACGGTTGTATCTTTTAGCTACTTCCATTCTGCTGAGGCTCGCCCGGTGCAGAGTATTGGGCAACTATGCCATTTTTCTGTAAGAATCTTGCAAAAGGTCCAGGAACTTGGGCATATGGGGTGTGTCGACCGTAGTACTCCCCCCATGGTCGGATCTTACTATCTTAATACTTAAATTGTGCTGATTTTCTACTTTAGTCTTAAATATCTTAAATTTATCCAATGCTTCTGATCTTTTCTTAATTGGATAAATATAGCCATAATGAGAATAATCATATATGAATGTTATAAATAAATCATAACCATCCACACTCTTCATAGGAAAAGGACCACAGATGTCTATGTGAATTATTTCTAAAATTCATACGCTTCGTTTGGTATCTTTCTTTATTTTCTTAACATACTTTTCTTTTATACAATCAATGCACTGTTCTAAATCTGAAAATTCTAATGGCGGAAGAATTGATTTCTTAATCAATCACTCTATTCTTCCCCTCGAAATATGGCCAAAACGACAGTGTCATAATTTCGATGATACATCTTGAACTCTCTTCTGCTTATTTCTTGTATTCATAGACGATGAGGCATTCTCATTCTCAGTGCTCACAACATTCACATTCTCAGAAAGTGATAACAAATAAAGCTTGTTTTGTCAGAAGGCAAGACCAACACACTTATTATTAAACATAATCTAACATTTGCCATTACCAAAATGGCAATCATATCCATGATCGTTTAGATGTGAAACACTTATCAAATTTCTACGCAAAGAGGGTACATAAAAGGACATCTGAAAGCTGAAGCACAAAACCATTATCTAATTCTAGAGAGAGATCTCCAATGGCTTCAACTTCAGCTTCAACTCCATTTGCTACTTTAATTCTTCTTTCTCCTCTTTATAGGGTCCTCCTCGTATAAAATCCCTATAATGAATTTACAACATGAATAGTTGCATATGAGTCAATCCACCAAGTAGATTTTGAATAACTTAAATACAAGGACTCATCTATGAATGTAATAATGTCCTCACCTCTCTTCAAAAAGCTCTTCAAGGAAATCTAGATAGTCCTTCTGATAATGTCCATACTTCTTGCACCATTTACATTGATCCTTGTCAACTTGGACATTGTTGTTCTTCTAATGGTGAACATTCTGAGGGGCTTTCCCTTGAGCTTTGGCATTCTTGTTAAAGTTCTTTTTATAGTCCTTCACATGGTTAGCAGAGTCACCTTGTGAGCTTTTAAGCCTCTCCTCTTCTTGCACACACAAGGCAATGAGCTTCCCAATGTCCCATTTATTGGGCTGCATGTTGTAATTAACAACAAAAGTTTCATACTCTTTAGACAAAGAAACAAAAACCAAATGAATCAGGAACTCATCTTTGAGCCCCAAATCTATTGGCTTGAGCTTGGATGTCGTGTTGCTCATCTTTAATATGTGCTCTCTTATCCCTCCACCAAAGTATTTCTTATTGAATAACTTCTTGATCAGGGCGCTTGCATAAGCCTTTGAAGAGCCAGTAAACTGACTCTCTACTTTCTTGAGATACTCGCTGGTGGTGTCACAATCTGGGATTGATTCCCTTATTGCATCAGAAATAGTGGACTTAGCCACCATCAAGCACTTGTGGTTTGAAATGTCCCACTTCTTATGATCAAGATCGTATTTCATTCTCACTTCTGCATGATCTTGTTGCCGAGCAGTGAAATCAGCATCAGTTTCATTCTCTGCCTCATCAGGATCCACTGGCTTAGTAGGACACGGTGAGGTAAGTGCTAGGTCATTCTCGGACAGCGCAAGTGCCAACTCATACTTCTCTTGCCATACGCGATAGTTGCCCCCTTCAAGAGGCAGAATGTGCGAGATGAATGCCATAGGGTTGAGTCCTGAAAACATCATTAGAGAAAGTGAGAAAACATGACATAATAATTGCAAGGCTTAATTTAACTGTTGGTCAAAATTAAAACATACAATGTGCTTCTACATTAACTCTACATCAACGTTGGGTAGAAATAGAACTAATGCATAGAACTCACAAATAAAAATTTATAATATTGCTATCATCAACTTTGGTCAGAAAATAGCAATATCATAAATAAAACATTCTTGTACATTAATTTTATATCACCAGTTGGACAAAAATGGAATTAATGCATGGAAAACAACTCATGAATAAACTTATAATCATAATATGACTACCCCTCCAATTAAAATTTTCCTTTTGTCCAATTTAATGTGGCAGAACCACCTAGAATAGCACTGCTTCCAGAGGCGCTCGTCTTCCATCAGACCCTAAGCACCCTGAAAAGCTGGCTACATCGGACGGTTCCGTCGAGCACACCCTAAGGGAGAACTCGAAGAATCCACATTTTTCCTCCAGGATCCAATAATGAGAACGAATTTACAATACTTAGTCCATTTCATATGACAAGAGTTCTCAGAAATATATTATTACAATACCAAGTTCAGAGTGCGAAATTTAAATAGCAAAATTAAAATAAACATCTAATGATAAGATATAAGGATCCATCTGTGCCCACCAGAAGAATCCTCCACACAACAGCTACTGCTCAAGCTGCACCTACAATAGGGTAGAACAAACCCTGAGTACACAATGTACTCGCAAGACTTACCCGACTAGTGAGAATAATTTCTCGACTCC
Source organism: Miscanthus floridulus (assembly GCF_019320115.1). Lineage (NCBI taxonomy): Eukaryota > Viridiplantae > Streptophyta > Magnoliopsida > Poales > Poaceae > Miscanthus > Miscanthus floridulus. Next base: position 67,555,401 of record NC_089591.1, read on the forward strand.
AAAGGATATGCTAGGTTTTATGGTTTGCTGGGTTTCCTTTTTTGCAAAAAGCATTACTAGTAGTGAATCCTTATGTATGTTTTATTAGCAGTCATGATTAGTTCATTAGCTAACCATTCTATGTAAGCACTTGTTCTACTTTCAAGGAAGAGTTGAGCAATCAGATCCATTTCATCATCTTTCATCTTCCAGTTCTTACTACGGTGCTAGATCATAGACAAGTCGTACGTATTTCATGGCGATTCACGAATCAATGTAGCCTAGCTGGGTCCCCCAAAATACATGTCTTGGTTGTACCCTAGGCACAAGCAGGACCAACCCACCACTCTCCTATCAAGGGGTCTAGGTCCCCATCTGTTTACACCAAAAATTGGGAAGAAAAACACGAGAACTCGAAGCTTCCAAGATTATGTCATCAAGGAATCGATTGCATAAGGATCGATATCAGCTAATTCAGATGCGGAACTAGAATCGGCTCTCTTCGGATGACATCAGTAGATAACGTCAATGAGCTACGGTTGGCGTCTGGTGTAACACCCTCAGTGTTACATTATACGGTTTTGTTAAAACATTGTATGAGCATCACACTTATGTGCATATGTGTATAACATGAATTATAAATCAATGTTCGGCACTTGAAACATTTATGCAAAACAAGAAATCAATGTTACATTTCATGTCACATAATATGGTTTAGTAGTCTAACCGAATTTTTATCGAACAAAAATGTTAAAGAACATTTATGCGAACTTTGATAGAGTTGGTAGTACATGCTTCGTAGGCAGCAATGAAATAGGTGCGGTCGAGGACAAGGATAGCTAGCTAGTACATCCAGAAGGTCGGAATTGGGATTCGACGCGAAATCGTTCGAATCGACGTTATTCCGCGTAAGTTTTGAAAGGGGTCGACGAAGCCGCTTTTGGCAATTTTTGTAGAGCGATCGACTTAGGAACTAGCTCGATGTCACAACTTCAGTTGGTAGCTTGACGTACCCTCTTGCGAATCAAACAACTGGTTTGGCGTTTGGAGCATCAAGAACAAGTTTTTAAGCTGCTTTAAAATGCGTGCATGGCACGTGGGTTAGCTCTGGGCGCGGTCACCACCCTCTGCTTGGCCTAGCACAGCTGCTGGCTTGCCAGCATGTGCTGTCGCGCTGGCCACATCCCACTACCGCGCCAGTGCACGCGCATGGCCCTTGCGCTGCATGCCAAGGCCGCCTGCCACCGCGCGCTGACCGCGGCCACCATCGCTGCTCGGCTTGGCGCTACTGCTGGCTCGCCCAGCGCGCGCGCCGAAGCGCCGACCGCATCCTCACTGCCGCCATGATTGCACCTCACGCATGGAGTCCTAGCGCTGCTGCCTCGGCTGTTGGCTACCACTCGCTGACGTGCGTGGGTCACAGCACCGTGGCCGACGCGTTGCATCTGGGACGCCGACCAAGCCCTGCCGACCATGCCCTGCCCTGCTTTGGTTGGGAGTGCACCGGGTCCCGCACTACACGCCACACGTCGCCACGCCAACCCTGCTTCTGTTGACTCACCGTGGCGGCACGGGTGTGAGGCAACCACCTGCTCCCATCACCTCGGTGTCACTTTGCACTGTGTTTCCCTTGCCTAGGCGCTGCCCGCTGCGACGCCAGTGCCGAGCCTCGTCGGCTTGCAGCCGTGGCCATGCGGACAGCCGCCTAGACCATGTCCCGCTGTCCCCCATTGTTGTGTATGCTTGTTTGTTGCATTGACATCCGCAGCCGAGCCGAACCAAGCCGTGCCAAAGCTCCCCTACCTTAGCTGTCGCCATAGGCCGGTGGGACCCCCTTTCCTTCAATTCACCGTGACCTCAGTGCTATGCTCCAATTCAGTCACACCCTCGGCTCCGCTAGGTAGCTGGCTGTGCAACCATCCCCACCTTGCCAAGTGTACTGTTGCATAGAGCCGCAATTTGTAATCGCCGCCCTGTCGGGTCCATAAGACCGGACGGACGCTGCACCGTCGGCAAGTCAGCCATTCCGAGCACCCAGTAGCGATTCATTGCACCATCAGCCTAGTCGTACCCTCCTGAGCACCCCGTGCACCTTAGCCGTAGCTTCACAGCAGGCCAGCCATCACCGACATGGTCGTACCATCACCGGGCGTCGTCGCATCGTCGGTGCGCACGCGGCCAACTCAGCTCGGGCCTTCTCCAGCCAGACCGACACCTCAAGGGTCTCTGTGGGTAGTGCCTCTAGCTCGCTAGCTATTTGGTTTGCTCCGTTTTTGTTGTGGCTCACGGGAACACACCCGCCATCATAGGTCAAGGACCACCGCAGGGGAGGGAGCCCAGGACGACGCCCCTGTTTGCCGTATCGCTTCTAGCCGCTGCACGTTGTCGTGGAGATAATCATCGGTCCCTTAGCTAGGCCTTGGAGACTCGGGTGACGCCGGCGTGGCCACCCGATGCCTGCGCCATCGCGCCAGTGTGTGCACGGGTGCTGGGGGACGTCGCCACGGTAAAGAAGAAGAAGGGGGAGGGCGTATCTGTAAAAACATAGACTAGAGAAATAGTGCCTTAGAGCTCGCTGTAAATACCGAGTAGATTGGGGGCATTTTTGCTTGTTTACGTCGCACGCGCGTCTCTTCTGTCATGGGCCGTTGTCCGGCTAGGCCGCGCCCCCACGTGGGCCACGCTTCGCTGGCGCGCGCGCCGCGCCGTGGTGGGCCACGAGCTAGGATTCAGTTTCTTAATTTCCAGAAGAATAGAAATGCTTATTCAAATTAGTTTTCAAGCTGAACTTTAAGAATTTGTAGTAAATTGTGTAGTGATCCTAAAATAGTGAGACTAATTTTGTTAGGTTCACAAAAATACCGTCTATTCGTTAGTATAGTTTGATTGCAGTTACTTGTGGCAAGTATTGGGCCATAAATTCCAAACTAGTGGGCTAATATTAGGTAGATTAATAGTTGTAGGAATATTTGTCGAAGATTGGTGATAGTTATGGATATAAAAATTTTATAGTAGGCTCACTAGATTATTATGTACTTGCTATAAATTTTGTAGCCTTACAATGCGTTGTTAAATAAAGTAGCCATTACCCTTGCTTTATCGTATATAACGTAAATCAGCATTAGGAGTAAGAATATCTGTAGTTGCTATAATAATAATGAATGTCATATTTCAAACCTGTTATCAGATAGCTTAGCACCGTGGTCGGTAGCACTAGCTTAGTAGTTAAATCGATGTACTATTATTTTAAGAGTTGCTGTTGTTATATTTCTAAGCATTGCACCATCATTTCATGCATGTAGATCACAAGCTGGTAGACTTCGTGCTCGTCGGCGAACCGGAGTATGATGAGGTGATCGAGGAGTACGAGGAGGAGATCCTCATGTAGGAGGGAGCCCAGGAGCCTATTGGTGCTGACCTTACTGACCCATCGCCTGCCCAAGGCAAGCCCCGGTGCATAACTCCTATTTTTAATGATCACTGAATATATATATATATGATGTGCATTTATGTTACAGGCATTGCATGGAAACTACATGCATAAATATATCTACCCATAAGTCCTACTTGTATAGGTCGAGTAGCTGCTATGCTCAGGATATTGGTAGCAGTGAGTAACCTGCCATTACTCGCAAATAAGTAATAAAATATGATCACTCATGATAAAATAGTGAAAAGGAAAATGGTGACCGGGCAGGGATATGGATTGGGTACTGGTGGGTGTAAGGGGTTATGTCCTACGGCCAACAGGGCATAACTTGGTTACACTTTTTCCCTGTCCGTGTCGATTAAGGATCGGTCGTTGCATATGACTCTAGGCAAGTCATAGATTTATTGTCCTGAGCGCATACTTGGGTATGGGCGCAGGAAAGGCTTGTTGCTCTCTTGTCGTGGATCCAACTCTTTCTGGACTGACTGATTGGAGGCGGAGATGGTGGAGGTCCTTGCACCACAGTGAGTCCTGGGGCTCAGGAAGTGGGGGCTTGGAGTCTAAGTTTGGACGAGGACCTAGACACCTGGGACAGGAGAGTGATAGGTTAGTCCTGCTTGTGCCTAAGGTATAAGCGGGGCGTGTGTTTTTGGGGCACCCAGCTGGGCACATTGATTCGCGAATCACTGAGAAATCCAGTACGGCTTGTCTGCGGTTTAGCACCATAGTAAGAACTGAAAGTTGAAAGGAGAAGAAATAGAACTAATTACTCAATTCTTGCTGGAAAGTAGAACAGGTGCTTATATAGACTGGCTAGATGATAATATAATACGACTGATAATAATATATAAATAAGGACTCACTATTAGTATTGCTTTCTGCCAAAAGAAACCAGCAAACCATAAAGCTTATCATATTCCTTGGAGTCGGGAAATTATTCCCACTAGTCGGATAAGTCTTGCGAGTACATTGTGTACTCAGGGTTTATTTACCCCTATTGCGGGTGATGCTTGAAGAGTACCTTTGTGTGGAGGATCCTTCTGGTGGGCTCAGACGGAATCCTCGCCCCTTACTGCTAGATGTTATTTTTAAATTTCGCTGTTTGTCATTCCGCGCTCTGGTATTTGGTATAGTAATAATGCACTTTTTAAGAAACCCTGTTGTATGAAATGGACTGGTATTGTAACTCGTTCTCATTATTGGATCCTTGGGAAAAATGTGGACCTTTCGGGTTCTCCCTCTAGGTGTGCCCGACGGATACCGCCCGCTGTAGCTTGCTTTCGAGGTGCTTAGTGTCTGGTGGAAGACGAGCGCCTTCGTAAGTGTGCTATTTTGGGCGGTTCTGCCACATCAAAAAAACATGTCGGACTCTACAAAAAGGGAAAGATTAGGGTCCAAGTTATCTTAAGTTACGAATGTTTTCTCTTAGGCCAAAGATTGTAATGAGTCATACTTGAGTAGAATTCGTGCTTAGGTTCCGGGTATAAATATTGGACCTCGGCTATTGAAAAAGACATCCAATCAATCAATACCAATTACTTTTTTTGGCTTTACGCCACCCCTTAAGAGTAGGAGTATTGTAGATCTCGGCGAGTTCTTCAACAAGCAAGGCCGCATCGGTCCACCGACCTCCGGCTTGTCTGTAAGTACCATCATGGTGTATACTTCTATTTGTAAGGCTGCATCAGTCCGGCCGACCTCTTACAAGCTCTAGTGTAAGCTAGTTATCGACTCTTGTCTAGTTCAAGTATGGCTGCATCGGTTAAGTTCGACCTTCACTGCTCGAATTAGACCAAGGTTAAGTTATCGGCTTTACCTAAGGGTGGCATCCTTCGGATAGATTCATTAAGTTACCGATCTTGCTGATGTTCTTATTGTCATTAGTTTCAACAATATCAACCTGCCCGATCGAGATCGATCTAGATCGGCCTCACATCCTTTTAGTCCCTCGTTTATTTTGTTACATCACGATGGTTCTTACTTTAAACGACATATTGTGTTTCATCAGCTGTTCTACTTTGATCTTGGTCATGCATAGTACACGGTCAAGGCATGTCTAATCTTGAGAAGGTTTACTAGCTAGTTGAATCTGGTCTATAGCTTGCTATTATGGATGTAATGATCCGATCGATCCCCACTGTTAGTACTTTAGATTGGAGGATGCTAGCCAGTAGATTTGATTTCGACCAGGCGTGACCTTGACTGTTTGTTATGCCTGCATCGGTTAAATGGCCGATCGCCTGTACTTTAACGCTTACAGTGTGTCTTTATGATTCTATTAAATGTGAATAGGTCTGTTTATTTTAAAGGTTTGATATGTTGTCTTTATCACGGCTGCCATCGATCCGGTCGAACCCCACTGTTAAAGATAACAGGTTAGGTCTAATGAGTTTATAGATCTATCTATATTGAATAGTCAATTGTTCTCATGCTGTAATCCCTTTTCTACCTGAATCGGCTATTTCAGTCGATTCGCATGTGCTTTCACACATATAGCATGTCTTTCAGAAAACTATCGACGTATAGGTGGTTTTATGGATTCTTTGGCTTTAGTCTGTTGTTATCATCATAGCTACATTGATCTGGTCGAATCTCACTATTGATAGTAATAGATTAGATTCAGAGCATTTATAGATCCATTTGTACTAGATAGTCGATTTGTTCGCATGTTATATCCTTTCTCGCTAACTTATCGGCTCAATGCTTTACACCAGTTATATTTACCTAGCTGATGATTTTACTTATATCTCGGTGCATTGTATTCATTAGTGTAAAATCAATCATGACCCGCGAGCTTTACAATCCTTAACAGCCGATTTCTTCTCATATCGGCACACTTGGAACTGTCTGGGCAAAACCGATATGTTCCACCTTAAATTACTGATAAACTTTCTCTCCTTGACAATTGTAGGTCAAATTAACTAGCACGCCCTTGGGAGGAATTCGCAGGGTCGACTGGTCCTGCATTGAAGCCAAGTGGATCTCCAGTCTTGCTCCATCAAACAGACTCTTCTGGCTTGCTGCGTGTCGACACATTTTTGTGCCGACATGTGTTCTGACACGCCCGGTGGGACCCCACAATCGTTGTGGCAACTTACAACAACAGTGACATCCTTATGGTGCCTTATGAAGACCTACCTGATGAGGATAAAGATGTCATCAGTAAAGCTATAGAAGAATTTTAGAACAAGTATTTGTTGTCCTACACCAAGACACGTGACAATAAAGTTGTTCAGAAATTTCCACTACCAAGAGTTTTGATGCATGGATAGTCAGATATAGATGAAGCTGATGATAGGTGTTTCTTCATAGATGCCATAAACAAGTCTGTTCATGATGCCATGTTGAACCATAATGTAGCTTTCTTAAACACATTCCATAATACCATGAAAGAGGTGTTTCATGGATATCCAATTGATTAGGTTGGACCGACTTATTACAACATTCCACATCCATCGACTCAGGAGACTAATCAAGCCGGTACTAGCCATAAAGAAGCAGCACTAACTGATAATAATGATGTCCAGGCAATTCAGGGCTCATCTAAACAAGTTCAAGGTACCACTACTAATCAAATGCAAAATAACCCTAGATTATCAGTGTAGTATGTGCAACAGTTGCCGGGGCAAGTTTAGAATCAAATGGTTAATTTTGGCACATCAGGCCAAATACCATCAGTCGGCTCAAAAAATAGCGCCATCAGTTCAAAGGATTCATAGAGATACATATCCCAGCATTTACAACCAGAGACACCAAGCAGCAAATCAGCAAAGGACTCAATAGATAGAGATTCCACAAGGATATCATTATGGCACAGATTACAACACCCTTCATATAATTCCAAATCCGAGGGATCAAGGTACCCGAAATTTTAATCCGTAGATGGGACAACAATTGCAAAGAAATCTAGATTAAAATGCTGATGAGTTATTGCTCAGAGTGACCAAGATGATGAAGAATTAGTTCGGTTTGAAGCCAAAAGGGCAGACCTTCTCGTACAAACGTCCATATCTAGAGTGGTATGATTTGGTCACTCTTTCTATAAATTATAGGCTCCTAGAGTTTGCTAAGTTCATTGGCCAAGATAGAACGAGCATAATAGAACATGTCAGTCGGTATCTTACACAGTTGGGTGAAGCATCCATTGAAGAGGTCCATCGAGTTCATTTCTTCTCCTTGTCTCTGTCAGGACCAGCCTTCGCTTGATTTTCGTCATTACCAATCAATTCCATTACCAATTGGGCTGACCTAGAGAAGAAATTTTATACATATTTTTATACAGGGACAGGAGAAAAGAAAATTACCGATTTGACGACTATAAGACAGAGAACTAATGAATCAGGCGCTGAGTTTCTTCAGAGGTTCTGAGAGACCAGAAATTTGTGCTTCTCATTGAGCTTGAGTGATGATCAACTAGCTACTTTGGCTATTCAAGGAATGTTGCCAACATAAAGAGAGAAGTTGCTTGGGCAAGAGTTTAATAATTTAGGTCAGTTGGCTCAACGAGTGGCAGCGCTCAATAGTCAATTCCAAAATATGCGCAGAGATACCCGATTCCAGAAGAATACCGCAATTGTCGAAGCCTATAATCCATATTCAGTTGATGATAGTGATGAGGACGACGAAGAAGAAGAGGTTGCTGCGGTCGAATGGAATTGGGGCAAGAAGGCAGTAATGGTGCCAAATCCTTAGGGAAAAGGAGTTGAAGAGAGCTATGATTTCGATGTCACAAAATCGGACAAGCTCTTTGATTTCTTGCTTGAGAGGGGACAAATCAAGTTGGCTGCCAATCATGTTATGTTAACTCCTGATCAATTGAGGAATAAGAAGTTCTACAAATTTCATGACGCTACTTCTTATTCTACTAATGAGTGCAGAATTTTTCGGCAACAAATACAGAGGGCTATTCAGTAAGGGAAGCTCAAATTTGATACACCTCGGGAGATGAAAGTTGATGATAATCCTTTTCCAAGAGATCAGAATATGGTTGATGCTAGGTTGCTTAAAGGGAAAACTAAAGTCCTAACATCAACTAGGGCCAAAGAAGCCGGAACCATCAACCCAAAGATGCAAATATCAGCTAATGAATATAGAGAGATTAAAAGGCATTGTGACCAACAGAAGAGCTGATACAAGTAGGGAGAGACATCAAGGGACGAGGCAATAAGGCCACGTGTCACATCTCGGATTTTGTTGAATAAATGACAACGGTAGAAGGAAAAGGATTATCAGTGTTGGTTAGAAGAGAAAAAATACCAACGTTAATAGGAGAAAGAGAGGTACAAAAGAAAGCAAGTTGAATCTCATTGAAGTTGTCATTTATTCAGACATTGTTGGAATGAAGGTTTAAAATTGCCTACTAGAAATGATTGCCTAGAATGCAGTGAGCAATATTGGGAGTTTAGGCAATCCCAAGCCAATCGTCGGTCTATCCATACTCGAGATCAGTATCAGCATAATAATGTGGATCGGCGCTTAAAAAATAAAAGTGTTCATGATCGGCTTGGGAAGCGAGTTATTGATCAAAACTGGGCTGATTATGAAGAAGAAGATAACGAGGAAGAGTATGTTTGGCAGGAAGGGCAATGGTGTCCAGGAGGTTTGACAAGAAGCCAGAAAAGAAGGGTGCAACGCCTGAGGAGCAGAGAGCTAGAACAAGCTCAGGCATCTGATAGACCTCAAATGTGACGTGCTAAGCAAACAGCCAATAGGGGTCAACCATCGGCTAATATTCAAATGACTTTTCTATTGCCATCAGAATTTAGAGCTCCGGCGGATCAAGAAGTCTATTCAAATTTTGATGAATCAGAATATGAGGAGATAATTGCCAAGTTGACAGTTGTACAACAGGCTATATTTGACAAGTCAGTCAAGCATCGGCACTTAAAACCTTTATATGTAAAAGGTTTCATTGATGGGAAGCCGATGAGCAAAATATTGGTAGATGGAGGTGCTTCTGTCAATCTTATGCCTTATACTACTTTTTGTAAACTTGGTAAAGGACTAGGAGATTTAATTGAGACCGACATGATGCTTGAGGATTTTGGAGGTAATGCATCCAAGACCAGGGAGGCAATGAACGTCGAGTTGACAATCGAAAGTAAAACTGTTCTTACCACATTATTCGTGATTGATGAAAAAGGTTTATACAGTTTACTCCTTGGTCGTGATTGGATTCATATAAATTATTGTGTACCATCGACTATGCATCAATGCTTGACTCAGTGGCATGATGATGATGTTGAGCTGGTTCATGCTGATGATTCTGTAAGTATCGCAACAGCTGATCCAATATATTGGGAATTGGAAGACTTCGAATGTTTTTCCGACAAGCTATGGGAAGGAGGCTTCATTAAAATTAATGATGAAGGCCAACAGCCGATCCAAGCAGTCGGCTTTGAGAGTTTGTTTTAATGGATAACCTAATAGATGGTACGAATGGCAAACTAGGACATAGCTTTACGTCAGCCGATGAATTAGAGGAGACAGATATTGGTCCTAGAGATATGCCTAGGCCGACATGTGTGAATGCTAAGTTGGATCTTGAGTATAACCAAGAGTTGATAGATTTATTAAAGGAATTTGAAGATTGTTTTGTTTGGGAATACTATGAGATGTCTGGTCTAGATTGATCAATTGTTTGATCCTTGGTCTGAAGAGTTCTGGTGCAACCTATCAAGAAGCGATCAATGGAAAATGTCTAAAGGAACATTATCTTAGCGTTTGGATTGACACTTGACAGCCGATTCGTTCAGTCATCGGCTTTAATAGCTAGGACCAGAAGGGTGTCGCCTTTAGCTCAAAGTTACCCCAAAAAGGGGAAAAGCCGATACGAGATGTATCGCCTATAGAGCAAAAAACAAACACAGAGACAATCATGATGTATATAAAGACATTGCAGAAAGTACAATGAGATACAATCATAGAAAAAAATAGAAGATTTTATTCATTGATTAGTTTGTCCTAAGTACAAACTAATCAAAGACGTTGTTTATCATATCCTAAGCGGATGTGATGTCCACGATGGCCTCCGCCGCGTCGACGAAGTCTTCGATCAACTCCTCGTGCTCCTCGGGGCCATCGCCCATCGGAAAACCAGTCTCTATGGTATGGAGCTCGTACCCAGTCTAGACCTGCGCCGCGGTCAGTGCCACCGATGCGCCATGATGGACACCATGAAGGGCGATCTCCTGGACATAGGCCGGGATGTCATGGAGGCGGGCGTTCATGAGGGGGGCCCGGGCGTTGACGGCCGCCGTAGCCATGTTCGCCTCCAGTCGGAGGGACTCCAACTGCACCGTCAGGGCTGGCGATCACAGAAACAAAGGAGCTATCAAGATAAAGACAGTGAAAATTAGAAGAAAAGATTTCTTGGAAGTTCATCTTACCCACCACCATGGCGTCAGATTCGGCCAGCCGCGCCCGAGCAACGTTGGCCTCTTCCTCGACGGCAAGGGGGCGGCTTCAGAAGCCCCAAGATGGGTCTCAAGCTGACCATTCTCCCGAGTTGCCTCGGAATAACGGTCCTGGGCTGCCCTCCACTCCCGGAGGAAACGCCGGGCGTCGTCGCCGTTGTAGGAGTCGGAGGAGTCCGGCGACGAATCCGGTGCGGAGGCGGCATCAGATGCAGCATTGGAGGGCTCACCGGCCCTAGGAGGAAGTGGACGAAGGCTGTCATTCAAGACAAACCTATAAACAAGTTAGAGAAGTTCATCGTCGTGAGCAGAAGATATCGATCTCACCTCATACGGCGGAGGCGCTGGCTCATCGGCAGGTTCTCCTCCAGAACCTCCTCCGCCGCGCGCTTGCCCCGGTTGTCCTCGCTAGCCATAAGGTTGATTGGATCTAAGCAAAAGGGGGAAGAAAACCGCTACAGAGTTTGTGAAGGCAGAGAAGTGCAGAGAAATAGGAGCAGTTGTAAGTATAGATGTGTTCGGGGCTAGACCTCTCGGCTAGTATTTATAGCCACGAGGCGAGGTGGTAGATATCTCGGGACGTGCAAAAGGCAACGGCAATTAATAGAAGACAAAATGCCACCTCACTAATGCCGAAGAGAATGCAGCGTTGATAACTGAGGACAAAAGATTGAGGAGTTTTCTTAATGAAGGCTATGTTTTTAGACTTAATTGGATTAAGGTCAGAGATATAGAATCGGCCATTTTCAAATCGGCTCTTTAGCCGAGACAAGAAATACAATAGATCGACAGAAAGTATGGTTATCATTGGTTCTACATAAAATATATGTTGGTATGCAGATTACAAGTTTAGAACATCCTAAATTGCCGTCAATGCTTCTAGCCGGATAACATTGACTTTCTGCGATTTGTTGCTTGTCTTCTTCGGCTGATCCAGGAATATTCTCAAGGCTGTTGTAGATGGCCTTGCCTTCTCTGACCTTGGTCAATAGTTCCTGTTTCTTCTGCTTAATGACATTGGGTATTTGAGCCAGATTGGACTTATAGCGATCGATGGCAGCCTTCACGTTCTCCAGTTCCTTCTCAAGTTTTGCGCGCTTGGTTTCTAGTTGGTTCAGCTCTGGATCGATCCTGAGGGGGGAGTTCTTTAAATTATCGATCATCTGTGTTAGCTCTTTGGTCTCTTGTCTGTTGGAGTTCTTCTTGGCCAATAAAGCTTCACGATTGGACAGGCTCCTCTAAGCCTTTTTCACCTTTGGGGCTTGATCTTCAATGATAGATAAAGGTAACAAGACTTCGATAAGATCTGGGGATAAATTATCCTTAATTGCTAAGAAGACTCTTTACATTGAATCTGCATCTTTAACCAAATCGGCTATATTCTTCTCAAGCGTGGGTAATATAACCCTTATCCGATTTCTGGTCTCTTCTGATAAAGCTTCTTTAGAAGAGGTGGCCGATGAACTGATTTCATCTTCATCTAGATACTCTTCGAGATTGAAAGGGTATCTCTGAGCTGAAAAATTAAGTACCTATATAAGAAAATCTTGTTAGGATGATTGAATCAGTTGATAATAAGATAAATGGTGAAGTAAATATGATACTTTTTCTAGGATAGCTTCTACCTGAGAAGAAGGAACGACTGATGATGCACCAATGGTTTGACGGCCACTGGTCGACGAAGCACTCGAGCGGGTAGCAATGCAGGCGCAGGAGGTCGCGCCAGTTGCTCACCTTCTCCGTGCGCACGTTGAAGCTGGTGGACAGCCGGATCGCCTTCTTGGGGTCGTCGGAGTAGCACTTGAGCCGCTCCGACTCCGGCAGGTGGAAGAACTCCCGCGCCACGCGCAGCATCCCCTCCACGACCGCCGCCGGGATGCCGTGGTTCGTCACCTGTCCACGACCGCCGCCGGGATGCCGTGGTTCGTCACCTGTCCACGTACGCTAACCAGTGTCAGCCTGGTAGTTAGTTTGTTGCATAAGGTTCGTCACTTCGTCGTGGTCCGTTACGGTCAGTACGTACCATGAACAAGCCGTCCGATTCGCAGGCCCTGCCGATGGCCTCCACCACCTTAGGGCGCTCCGGCCCGTTGAGGCTCTTGAGGTCGATGAGCGGGATCCCGGCGCCGGACTCGTTGTCGACATTGGCGAGGTCCGGGCGGTCTCCGACAGGCCTGATGTGGCTCAATGGGACTTTCCCGATCTGTGCCACGAGATCGCTGAGGAGAGGCTTGGAAATGGCTGGGGCCATGTTATGTTACCGTGAGCTAATTAAGCTCGCTCTTGGGGCTGGACGAAGCTGGATTGTGCTGTGTGCTGGCAATTTTTACTAGCTACTAGTTGTGGTTTAGCTCGTGCAATGGCAAATTTGTGCTGGTGACATAGCATGCTCCGGTTTGCTGCTCTTTTTATAGGCATCCCGGTGGCTCCAGAGCACTAGATTGACTGAACAGCCGAACCACAATGGTTTGTCGGAGTCGCAATTGAGCTGTGGCTTAATTTCACAAGCGAAAACGACCGAGAGAACGACATGTCGACACGCCGGATCACCTTCATCCAGCTCGAAAAATGCCGCGTGATTAATCTTGGCAGCCTGGAGAACGAACCCAAGGTTTCCAGTCGGCTGCCGACCAGGACTTGTTGGTTGCCGCCGTTGCCGGCGCCGCCCGTGTTCTCCGTCTAGAGCACTCGCCGTGCCTACCCATGCCACCTGAGCCTCCAACCCGGCCGTGACGAGTGACGACGGGTCGCCATCGTGCCGCGAACGTCGGCGCGCAGTTAGACCTTGGCCGGGAGAGGATCAGCCCGACACGCATACCCGGCCCCGGAGGTCCGTCATCTGCCACGCATGGCATTACGAAAACGATGGAAATCTAGCCACACGAGACGTCTAGTATACACATGTAGGCTCCACGAGACCACGAGTTATCACCGTCGCCGTCCCGGAGCCACAGCACCGACACGCGCTCTACTAGGCGGTGCCCACCCGCATGGCCGCATGTGCCGCGGCGGATGCGCCACCGTACCGGACGATGGCCAACAACCTTCTTTCTGTGACCGGCCGTCGCGCGCGAATCATATGGTTGTTGATCGCCGAGAAAAATATCGGCGCGCGCCCCACGCATCGCACGCTACAGGCGCAAAACACGGAGCGGTAGGGGCCGGGCGCACGGCCCGTCGTTCTTCTTCCACGGTTCAGGACCTCACGTACATGGACTGTGGGGGAGCCACCGGCCGATTTAGTCGGCCGTGGCTTGCATGCCTCACGATCACGATTCGATCGATCTTTCGCGGCCCCGGTCGGGGTCCGGGGCTAGCCGCTAGCCTAGGCCTCGCTAGCACCCCCTGTGCAGTGCACGCAAGAAGAAAGCATCGCGTCTTGATTGGAGCTTGACGCGGCGAGAGGCCCGGCCCCATCAAATCTGCCGACGTGTGATGGAGGTTGCTCTCGGCCGATCGCCGGATCCAAGAGCTGAGTAGTGCGGCGCGCAATTTGGCATCTCCGTGAGATTGAGAAGACGACCGGGCTGGGAGATTGCTGAGTTGATGATGATGTTGGAGATGCTGACCTGCTGTCGTCAGTCCCAGTGACGTTTGCTCGATGACCTCATCCATGACAATATTTTTTCTTCTACATGGAGGCTACTAGTAGTAGGCAACCGGCTACGTGCGTGCAGGTAGGATACCAATTCCAACACTGACTGGGCGGCGTCCAATGCGGCGGTTTATACAAAGTACAACGACGGGTGGTGCCGTGCCGGCGTTGCAAAAAGCTTCCAATGGTTCCGTCCACCGGTTTGTTTATCGGCTGCGTTGCGGCGGCATTCCACGGTAGGCAGCCAGCATGTGCCGCCACTACCGTACGATGGCCAACAACCTTCTTTCTGTGTCCGGCCGGCGCGCGCGAATCATATGGTTGTTGATCGCCGAGAAAAATATCGGCGCGCGCCCCACGCATCGCACGCTACAGCCGCAAAACACAGAGCGGTAGGGGCCGGGCGCACGGCCCGTCGTTCTTCTTCCACGGTTCCGGACCTCACGTACATGGACTGTGGGGGAGCCGCCGGCCGATTCGGTCGGGCCGTGGCTTGCATGCCTCACGATCACGATTCGATCGATCTTTCGCGGCCCCGGTTGGGGTCCGGGGCTAGCCGCTAGCGTAGGCCTCGCTAGCACCCCCTGTGCAGTGCACGCAAGAAGAAAGCATCGCGTCTTGATTATAGCTTGACGCGGCGAGAGGCCCGGGCCCATCAAATCTGCCGACGTGTGATGGAGGTTGCTCTCGGCCGATCGCCGGATCCAAGAGCTGAGTAGTGCGGCGCGCAATTTGGCATCTCCGTGAGACTGAGAAGACGGTCGGGCCGGGAGATTGCTGAGTTGCTGATGATGTTGGAGATGCTGACCTGCTGTCGTCAGTCCCAGTGACGTTTGCTCAGATAGTGAGATGCCACAGGAAACAATGTTTTGCATAGTCTCTTTTTTTTTTCTTTTCCTGGTGCTCGTGGCCGGCGTTGTTGATGTTCACTGATCTATCGATCCTCCGGTCCTAAACCGGTCGAGGCTGCTGGCCGACTGGAGGCCCATGTTCCAGAACTCGTCGTAGTACTCCTGGTAAGTGAATGGGCGGTAGGCCAGAGGGTGGCCGTCGTCCACCAGCGCGTCGGCCGGCGCGATCACCGCGTCCGGGGACGGGCCGGAAAACGTCGGCACCGAGATCCGCTCGCTCTCGCTGTTGACGATCACGCGGTGGAGCACGCTCTTGTATCGGTCGTTGCTCAGTGCCTGCATCCAATACAATACAATAGGCGAATGAATTTGTTAGTTCAGCAAGTCCAGATTACGATCGTCATACACTGGCAACAAGAAAGACCAGCAGTTGCAACTTGCAAGTGAATTGAAGTGTTTTGTGTTATATTACCTGCATCTGGTCTCCGATGTTGATGACCAGCGCGTTGGGCACCGCGGGGTTGACGGCCACCCAGCGGCCGCCACGCTGCACCTGGAGGCCGGAGACGCCGTCCTGGAGCAGCAGCGTGATGGCATTGGGGTCCCTGTGGCCCGGCAGCCCGTAGGTGAGCTCCGGCTGCGGGCACGGCGGGTAGTAGTTCACCGCCATGTGCTGCGCGTGCCTCCCCATGGCCGCCGCCATGTGGCTCCGCTCCAGGCCCAGGCTCTCCGACATGGCCTCCAGCAGCCTCAGCGCCAGCGCCCTCGCTTCCGTCGCGTAGGTGCCCACCACTTCCCTGTCAAGCAACCACCACGTACGACTTGTCAATTTTGCCATGCTGCATGCGTCGAGCTGTATTTTTCGGTGAAGGAATAGCAACAACACGGTCGACTTTCTGTCATAGTCGTTCAATTGTTTGTCTTTTTCATTCCTGCTTTCAGGAATGGTCAACGTCGAGCATGCGGACAATTGCAAAAATAGGACTCTAAACATTGGTCGTTTGCAGATTTGACACTTAGACTTACATTCATAGACACGAATAGACCTATTTGTGATCTACCCGAGTGTCAACGTGATCAAAGAGTCGATCTTTGGAGTCCCAAATATCCAAATTTCTCCCGCCGCCCCGCTAACAAAGGAACAGGCGCGGCTTGCATGCCTCACGATCACGATTCGATCGATCTTTCGCGGCCCCGGTTGGGGTCCGGGGCTAGCCGCTAGCCTAGGCCTCGCGAGCACCCCCTGTGCAGTGCACGCAAGAAGAAAGCATCGCGTCTTGATTGGAGCTTGACGCGGCGAGAGGCCCGGCGCCATCAAATCTGCCGACGTGTGATGGAGGTTGCCAAGATTAATCACGCGGCATTTTTCGAGCAGGATGAAGGTGATCCGGCGTGTCGACGTGTCTTTCTGTCGGTCGTTTTCGCTTGTGAAATTAAGCCACAGCTCAATTAAGACTCCGACAAACAATTGCTCCTATAATATTGCTGAGACGCTTAGTGGAGCCACCGGGATGCCTATAAAAAGAGCAGCAAACCGGAGCATGCTATGTCACCAGCACAAATTCGCCATTGCACGAGCTAAACCACAACAACTAGTAGCTAGTAAAAATTGCCAGCACACAGCACAATCCAGCTTCGTCCAGCCCCAAGAGCGAGCTTAATTAGCTCACGGCGGTAACATAACATGGCCCCAGCCATTTCCAAGCCTCTCCTCAGCGATCTCGTGGCACAAATCGGGAAAGTCCCATTGAGCCACATCAGGCCTGTCGGAGACCGCCCGGACCTCGCCAATGTCGACAACGAGTCCGGCGCCGGGATCCCGCTCATCGACCTCAAGAAGCTCAACGGGCCGGAGCGCCCTAAGGTGGTGGAGGCCATCGGCAGGGCCTGCGAATCCGACGGCTTCTTCATGGTACGTACTGACCGTAACGGACCACGACGAAGTGACGAACCTTATGGAACAAACTAACAACCAGGCTGACACTGGTTAGCGTACGTGGACAGGTGACGAACCACGGCATCCCGGCGGCGGTCGTGGAGGGGATGCTGCACGTGGCGCGGGAGTTCTTCCACCTGCCGGAGTCGGAGCGGCTCAAGTGCTACTCCGACGACCCCAAGAAGGCGATCCGGCTGTCCACCAGCTTCAACGTGCGCACGGAGAAGGTGAGCAACTGGCGCGACTTCCTGCGCCTGCATTGCTACCCGCTCGAGAGCTTCGTCGACCAGTGGCCGTCAAACCCGCCGTCCTTCAGGTGACCATCCATTCTCAATCCGTCTCTGAATTTGTGTTTTCTCGATCTGCAGTGCAGCTAGCTGACTTTACGGCTTTCTGATTGTTCTCTGCACAATGGTGTCTTTGGTCCGTTCGTACCAAATCAACTAGATGACCTGTTAATTTGTCAAACTCAATCTTTTTCTTTTTTCTTTTCAACAAAAGGAAGGACTTGTCAAACTGAAACATGAAATGAGTGGGGGATACGGGGAACGGGGACGGGAGCCCCGACGGGGAGCAAGTCCTTCTATCAGGAATGCTATTAATTGTCATACACATGCCCTGGGATCATACTTCCATGTGGGCCAACGTATCACATATATTCCTTTGTATTAGACTGTCATGTGGGGCTAACTTTTGAGAAAGAGAAGAGCTACAAAAAGGATGAGGCAGTAGAGGAGAAGCGTCAAACAAATTATTCAGAAAAGAGTACTCGGGTCCTGGTATCTGAGATCTTATGCAATGGTCTGTTTCTACTCACGTCGTCGGCTTGATCTCACCTGCGGTTGTGACAGTTGGTATCAGAGACGGTCTTCCTCGGCGTGGTTGGTGGGCGGCGTCCGCTCCTGCACAGTTGTCGCTCTTCATCCAGACCTGGTGCGGCGGCGGCGGATTTCTCCGATCCGGCGCAGCGGCTCCATCTATCCGGCGCGGGTTTGCTGCAGACGACGCGTCGACATCTCCAGTCAACGAGTCACCTTCTACCTGCGGTATTCATTCTGCTCTTGGTGGTGCGGGTGACGGGTACCTTCTGTGGAGTCCGGTGGCGTGGCGCGGAACTCTGGCGTTGAGGTGACGGGCACTCTGAGTGGAATCCGGCGGCGTGAAGAGGGGATTCCGGCGTGTGACGGCGGTAGACCTCAGATCAGGTTCTCCAGCGGCGTGCGACAGCGTTTGTGTGGCGTCTAGCGGCGGTAGCATCGTGCGAGGCAAGCAGTGGTTGCAGCGCGCGGGCCGAGCGGCGGACGTGGCACGCGAGCTTCGGGGCGTCGTCACGCAGGCCAGTGGCGGAGGCGACGCGCGGCCAAGGAGCCACGAGGCAGCGGCGCACGGGAAGGCACTGGAGGTGGGGATTTCTCTTCAGGAACTCCAGCGAGTGGCAGCGTGGATTTCTGGATCTTCTTCAGCAACAAAGCACCTTCTCGAGGATTGGATTCATCTGCAGCCGCGCAGAGATGGTGGTGGGGCGCTCTGATCTGCTACAGTCACTAGGTGAGCTGATGTTGGGCAATGGTGGCATCGATTTGTTGCTACGGAAGCATGCTGACCACAGCATGTTCGATGAATTGTCTGTTCCGATGGTGATCTGGGATGAGGAAAAGCAACATATGTTCGACCATCCTGGTTTGCTGAAGCAGCTAGATCAAGGTGGTAATTACTTTGTTGGTGAGGAGGAGAAGCCGACTACTGAGCCACCCATATATGATGTTCTCACTCATGTCAGGGGGTCTTTCTGTCTCGTGGAGCTTGGTATTGAAGCAATGTATGAGTCTGATGAAATACATCTCGAGGATAACCATGCAACAATGCCTGAGTACGATCAGTTCATGGATCCAGTGACATCAAAGGGAGATTCACATATGCCTGTTATCTGTGATGATGAGTTGGTGCAAGGTGTTGGGTCAGAGGACAGTTTATTCGAGCTAATAGCTCATGGAGAGCGTTCAGTTTGCATGGACAGCAAACCAATTGCTGAGCCAATCTCCTGCAAGGCTTCGGTGGCAACAAAGGATGTTTTAGAGGAGTCTTTTGATGAAAGCCCTGTGTGGGCTGACGATCCACAGTATGATACTGAACCCATGGATGACATGAACTTGGATGTAGCTCATGTGGTAGAGCCACTCACCAAGGACTTTCAGGTACTTTCCAATGTCGAAGGCTCCTACCTTTGCCTAGAAAAGGCTATTGATGCTGCTAACAAGGTGCACAACCTCGCAGAGGAGATCATCGAGGTTGTTAGCATCGTCAACCGAAACAACTGTGACCTGGCACACTTTGGCGTGCTGGTTCTGCAGCATGATCCAATCGCTGTTGGACATCCCATGTTTGATGACATATGGCAAAGAAGAGGTTTCAGTCCTTGGAAATCTTGGAAGCTCTGGGCTCACTTGGTGTTTATTATGATGTTTCCATGGCATCATTATGGTTTCAACCCTTGGTCTGGTGTTCACGGAGTTTTGATGACGTCTACAGTGGAGATTGCTCAAGGGATAGATGACCAGATGCATTGCAAGCCGATTGATTTCAAGACATACTGTACTGTCTGAGTGTGATGCTCTCAGAGTGTTCAATGAGATGGCTTCTTCAGATGGGGTATGGAATAAGGTCCTGCCTGACATAGATGACCACAACAACTTATGGCATGAACTCGTTCAAGGTGGAGAGTGCATGGGCAGCAGGGAGACAATGATGGGGTGCCCTCTTCATTCACCATCACCCAGTGATTTGATATTGGGAGATGGGCACATTATGTTGCAACTGCCAGGATCTGCAATGTGTTCTACTCACCAGACATTTGCTGGAATGCCATGTCAAATGAGTGATTACTGGGTGCTACATACAATACCTCATACAGATGGGTTGATAACTGACAAAGATGGAGAGGAAAGAAAAGGTATGCCACTATTGCAGAGGGGATGGCCAGCTGTACTTATACCCAAGGTACCTGAGGAAATGCACTGTCAGGACTTTGTATGGGATGAGCACTTGTCATGGCAGCGCGGTGTCTGCAATCTCCAACATTTGAGGATGGTAAATAGTTGTGTAGTGCTTGACCAGCTGTCGGGTGGTTTCAGGCCCTGGACATTTTCAGCAACTGAATACTGATGAAAGGCCTCGAGATCTTGGTATTGTAATGAACAACCTGCATATATCTGTTGTTGTGTTGATGATAGTGCAGTCACCTACTGTGTGGAATGAGGAGCATCCACATGACCTCAGCTTACAGCAACCTACTGCGCTCAGGTGTGCACAGATAACACGAAGACCAAATTGACGCTTGAGCTTAATGACTTGCCATTAATTCTGGAGCTTGCTGTTCATGCTAATGATCTGGAGTTTACAGAAATGCTTATTGTGACCCCAGATGTTACGATGTCCGGACTTGCTAATCAGGAGACAGAAAACATACTTGCCCTATTTGGTGGTCCTTTGTTGTTCCTAGAACATGCAGTAATTCATACAGATCACTTACAAGGTCAACCAGGGAATCTGTGGGATGAAATCCACTAGCAACGGTCTTTCAAATTTAAGAAAATTTATGGAAGTTAACATTGTATTTCTTTCATAAAAAAATAATAATTCATCAATTTGTTTTTTATTTCTTTTCCTGTACATTCTACAAATTTTGCTTTTATGATAAGTACATTCTATAATATATTGATACTGTCAAGGTCATTGTGCAGGTGTACATTTTTGGATACATGTGCGCATAATACTGAGAATATTAAATTTTCGGTTTTCTCCTCACAAAAGGGAGGCACTGACATTAAGGTTGGTTCTACCACTATTCATGTGCCAAAATGTTGCAGGTATTGCACAGAACTGAACCTCTCTGTTCATGAACCCTTTGCCATCAACAGTTTTGCAATCATTTTTTATATGTTCCGTTTTTCTTCTATTTACTGAGTACTCAAATATTTATCAGTGTGCACCACCCAGCCATCCAGATGTTGTTTGCTGAGGTTACCTTTTCCAAATCCTTTTACTGCCCGCGTTCTTCGGTGCCTAGAGGTGTCATTGACCTTATTAAGAAATCAAGCTCAGATAAGTGTAGCAGTGCTGTGCCAACTGTATATAAAGCCGGTTGGGCTGATGCAAGAGATCATTCAACCAATTCACACAATGGAGATGCAATTTCTGAAGTAAGATCCCAGAAGGTCGTTCACCAGACTGACAGGATAAACTGGCGATCTTTGCCAGTGCTCATTGATGTGTCCATAACGAGTGAGACATTGACATCTAAACAACCACCTTCAGATGAAACTCAAGAAGCTGGCAGCATGGACACTGCAGGTATAGTTCGTAAGTCTGTGCAACTGAACTGTCAACATGACGGTTTAGGTAATTCATCATGCTTACAAGAGCCTGAAGAGCAGCACTTCAGCCTGAAGAATCTAAACGCATATGCACTTCCCACAGCTCAATCACTGACCCCTGGTGATGGCACCTCTTCCTCCACAAGTGCCCCTGCAGTTGACAATGCTGGCACAGTTGCTGATTTCATGCAGTGGCACTGTCGACCTGAGGGTGAAGTTAATGTACAGGCGCAATGAACAAGAAGAAAAGCAATGCAAAGTGAAGAATCTTGATACATATGCCCTTGCCACCACAGAAGCACAGACTCTTGGTGATGGCAACGGGATGCCTGCTCTCTGGTTGGATTCAGGTGCTGGGCACCATGCTGTGGGCGATGCCAGTGTTCTATGCAACCTTCAGGATTCACCTGCTGGGACGGCAGTCAGAATGGCAGATGGCTTCCGACTCCCCGTCACTGAGATTGGGGATATACGGACGGATATTTTCCAAATTCCAGACGTGTACCTTGTGCCTGGACTTCAAATGAATGTCATCAGTGTCCGTCAGCTTGCAAAATGCAAAATTTTCCCCACGTTCTATGAGAACCATGCAGATCTGTGCCGAGACGGAGAACAGGTCGGTGGAGCAATTGTTGACGACAATGCGTCCATCTATCGGCTGTACTACCTGGCAGCAGTCGGAAATGCTGGAGCTTCCACAAGCTAAATCCACTCCATATGTAGCACTCTTGGACCTGTTGTGGACCTTTGTACACAGGATTACATTTTTTGTGTTTTCTCATAGAAAAACTCGACTCATATTATAATTAGATAGCAATCATCTTTAGAGGAAGAGGGATATCATGTTTGTAGCGATACAATGCCTTGGCTTTTCATGGCTGGGAGTTTTCATGAATTCTTGGAGGGCTTTTGCCAGCAATACAATCGCCAGTGCAGTGCGACTGTGCGCCTTACTATTGCATCTGATTTTTACCTCTGCATTCTCGATCTTGTAGCATCGTTTTTTCCATTTCTGTTAGTGTCTGTTTTTCTAATCTCACAAACAGAATGCCCAATTCCCATGACCCATATAACATGGCAAATTTTCCATGGCAGGGTGGTCACCCAAAATTTACCTTAGCATTAGAAACATGGCTGAATCAACAAGATGCTGTATTATAAACAGATGCAGCTTGGAGATTAGTCAGCTAGAAATGACAAGATCATGCTCTAAAGGCTACAATGCGTAAAATAACTTCATACTTCAGAATAATACTTAACATAAGAAAATTGGGCGTTACTACCACCCGTGTGTGCAGGCGCGGATAAATTGGCCCGCTCACCTCCTTCCTCCCACACCGCATGCATCTTCTTCTTCCTCCTCCACCTTCTTCCACTAGTACAAGAAGTTTAATGGAGGCGAGCGTTTTTGGTTTATGGAGGCGGGCATTGCAACCGCCTCCATTCGAAGGCCTCCGTTAATGGAGACCTACAGAGGCGGTTGCTTTGCCCAGCTCGGTTAATCGATTAACGGAGGCGGGCGCCTTAGAACGTCCGCCTCGGTTAATCGATTAAAAAAACAAAAAAAAATCCACGAGCCCGCCGGCGAGCCTGTTGCCGAGCCCACCGTCGAGCCCGATCCCATCCCAGTAGCCGGATCTAGCCCCGCCGTCGCCCGTCGTGCCGCACGCAGGAGCAGGGACGCAGGCCACCGCCGTCGCCGGATCCGGGGCGAGGGACGGCCGCCTCCTCACTGGATCCGTGTCGGTGGTGGCCGGATCTGCGTCGGGGGAGCTCGACCCACGCCGGGGAAGGTCAATCCGCGCTAGGGAGGTTGATCCGCGCCGGAGGAGCAAGAGAGAGAGGGAGGAGCTCGATCCGCGCAGTAGGAGCTCGAAGGAGAGGGGTTCCGCTGCCGCCGGGCCTGCGCGTGAGGCTGCCGCCGCTGGGCCCGCGCGCGAGGCCGCTGCCGCTGCCACGTCTAGAGAGAGAGGGAGGAGCCGGCGTGGCCCTAGGAAAGAGAGGGAGGAGCCGGCGTGGCCCTGGGAGAGAGAGGGAAGGAGCCGGCGTGGCCCTGAGAGGGAGGAGTCGGGCGCGCCGAAGGGAGGGATGGTTGGGAGCTGAGAGAGAGATGGGATAAATGAGAATGAAACCCTAACCCTAACTCTCCGTATATATACAATGAACGCGATATGGGGCCGAGATGGGCTGCCTGCTGGGCCACTTTTTTTTGGAGGCGGGCCTTATAGTGTAACCGCCTCTGAAAA
Source organism: Miscanthus floridulus (assembly GCF_019320115.1). Taxonomy (NCBI): domain Eukaryota; kingdom Viridiplantae; phylum Streptophyta; class Magnoliopsida; order Poales; family Poaceae; genus Miscanthus; species Miscanthus floridulus. The sequence goes on from NC_089591.1 coordinate 67,579,226, forward strand.
TGGATTTACGGAGGCGGTCGTCTTCCGAAAATAGATTATTTTTGGAAGACGACCGCCTCCGTAAATCCATTTACGGAGGCAGTTATTTTTTAAACGCCTTTGTAAAGAATTTTTTTTAAATAATAGTATTTTAATTATTAATTGCAAATATAGCATTTGGATAAAAAGAATCATAAGCGTAGTAGTCTGGCCGCTGGATATTTTAGGTATGTCGACTAGCCGCGGGCCGACAGGATTCTATCGGCAACTGGAGAGCCAACAGGACCCTATCGGCCTCCCAGGAGCCGACTAGTCTCTGCACAGCGCGCACCGACAGGCTTATCAGCCCGCGGACGGCCGATCGGCCCTATCGGCCTTCGGCTGGCCGAGAGGCCTTGGACCCACAGTCTTATCGGCCCATGGAGGTCCGATAGGTTTCTGTCGGCCCGCAGCTGGCCGACAGGCCTAAAATATCTATGGCCTTCTTCCTCTCTCTCGCGCGCAATCTCTCTCTCGCGCGACTCCGCCGTCGCCGCCACTGCGCCATGCTCGCCCGGACCGTCGTGTCGCTGTTGCTGCTTGCTCGGCAACGCTAGATCCGGCGCCGCCGCTGCCGCTCCCGCCCCTAACGTGCGGGTCCGCTGCCGTCCTGCTCGCGCCGTAGGTGCTCGCCCTTGGCCGGCCAAGTGCCGATAGGTATGGGATTTTTTTTTAATTTAGATTTCCTTTTTAAGTAACTTTAGTTAGATTTTATTAGTTTTGCTTGTAGATTAGTTAGATTTGGTTAGGGTTAGATTAAATCATATATTTAGTTTGTAGTTGTAGATTAGGGTTAATTTTAGGGTTAGTTTACTTTGATTTAGTTTTTTAGTTAGTTTAGTTGGATTACGTTGTATATTTAGTTAGATTAGTTTTTAGGGTTAACCCGTGGCCATAATTTTAGGGTTAGTTTTAGTTGTAGATTAGTTTTAGATAGGTTAGGGTTAGTTTTAGTTGTAGATTACTCTTTTTAGTTAGATTTTTAGGGTTATGGTTTAGTTTCGGATAATTATTTTGGATTACGGCTAGTTTAGTTAGTAGTTTGCTGTTAGGGTTAGTTTTTTAGTTTATTTTGTTGAGTTAGAGTAGGTTCGCATGATACTTCTTTTAACTGACTGGATGCTTTGCACGATGCGACCAGGAATGTCGACCGATTTAGTCCCTTTCAGAATATACCATGGCAACAGTGAAATTAGATATGGAGACAACACTGGTAGACCTCAGCGAGTTTTAGGTGTTTGACACAGAACTGAATTCGCTGCTAGATTATAGCCGGAAACAAGTTTTAGCCTAGCTACATGAATACTTGGGTGTTCCGCCCTCCCAGCATCATTTCATGATTAGTATGTTGGTGCCTAAATTGCGGGAGAATGGATGGAGGTGGGAGTTGTATGAGGCCAGTAACACGAAGAAGTGGTGTCGGTGTTTCGTACAAGCACCGACAAGTAAATTTATAGTAATGCGCGTTAGGCCCGGATGGTGCGCTAAAAGACACAAGATTTATACTGGTTCGGGCCGAATGTCCCTACGTCCAGTCTGTTGCTGCTCGTGTTATTAGCACCGAAAAATAGTTCGTAGTACGGGGTACAAACGATCGAGAGAGGGACTGGTCCCAAGTCTCTGATGGAAGGGTCGAAAGGATGCCAAGAGCTTGGTAGCAGCTTGACTGTGTGTGTTGTGTGTTGTCCTAAAGTCGGTCCCCTTGTTGGAGGAAGCATATCCCCTTTTATAGATGAAGGGGACGACTTTACAAGTGGGAGGTCTAGAGTGTGTACGCTACCTAGCCTTGTTGTTCACGTCTACCAAGCCTTGTTGTCCATTCCGGTGGGTGCGAAAGGATGATAAGCGCCTACAATACTGTTGATGCCACTGTAGAATGTCAGGATGGCTACAGAGTATTGCCCCACGCAGGGTATGGACTCTGATACAGTGGTTTTGACTTATGAGCCTTGCCTAGCCTTGCTCCGCACGCCTTCTGGTTCCTATGAGTCTCTGTCGGAGGAACGCGGGGTCAGGGTCTGGAGTAGCGCTGTGGGCAAGGTCTTCCGATTGGAGAGGGCGTCCGAAGGCTGAAGCGAGCTCTCCGATCTGGTGGACCCGAGGGGCTAGGAAGCGGACACTGCTCCCCTGTGATCATAACGTGGTGACCGCATATCCGTCATTTGTGGAGGACGCGAGTCCTTTCCTGGACCGTTGTGGTTGTCACATATCTACGTCGGGTTCCGTGTCCTAGAGCCGAAGGCGGCGCCTACAACTCTACAGGGCGAAGAGCACGCACCCACAACACTTTTCAGACTCTGCTATGTCCGGGAGAGTCTAGAGCGCCCATCCCATCATTCCCTGGTAGTACTTTTCCTGCCGAGGCGTAGGGTATGGTCCTTGAAGCCGCGGTTGACCCCAAACGTCTTGTCCTACCCTGCACCTATCATCATGAGGGAACGGGGAGAGGTTGTCAGGCAAGACGAAACCAGTCCTTGGACATCGAGTGAGCGAGGTTTGTCCTCGGATGTCGGGCGAGGCGAAGTCCAGTCCTTATCTCCCCAGGCGAGACCGAGCCCATCCCTCGGGGGTCGAGCGAGGTGGAGTCAATCCCTAAGCTCTCGGGCGAGGCAGAGCTGGCCCTTATCCCTCGGACGAGACCGAGCCTGGCCCTCGGGGGTCAGGCGAGGCGAAGTCTATCCCTAAACCCTCGGGCGAGCTGGAGCTAGCCCAAAGGCGTCGGGCGAGGCAGGACTAAACTCCCGTCACTCGGGCAAGAAACGCAGCGATGCCCTTGTCTGTCTAGAAGTTTTTAATGTTCGATGGTTATTGGTTCCACCTCCTAGGGGTACCCTGGTGTTAGGTCCCCGATAGTAGCCCCCTGAGCCTCCGGGCGATTCGGATAGAATTGTTCAGGGGTGTTTTCAATTTTGTCAGAGTTAATTTGCTAGAGGGTGCGTGCGAGCGCACCCGATGGGTGTAGCCCCCAAGCCCCCAGGTGACTCGGATAGAATTATTTCAGGGGGTAGTACCGGACCCTTCGCGGGTAAGGCTGAAGAACTTGGTTTTTTGCCGACAGGATTTTTTTAAGGGAATCGTGGTATTCTGTTCGCGGGAATTTTACTCAGTTCTGGCCTGGCTAGGTCCTGACTACGGATCAAGGCCCTGATGACGCTTGCGTCTTTGACTTCTGGTTTCTCAGCGGGCCCATCCTTCATTGGGGCGGCCATTGAGTTGGTTTGGGCCGACCCCCGATCGTTATGGGCCCAGACGGATTAGAGAAGAGATTTTCCTGGTCCACGTCCCCTCTGTGGGAAAAGAGTCCGATCGCTTCGGGAAGGCGAACCGTCCAGCGCGATTTTGGTGGGAGAGGATAGGGATCGTGGGCGTGTGTCCTGTGACGTGATGCGATGGTGCACGTGGCAGGCCCAGGAGATCGAGGTGGACGGTTGTCCTTCTCGCATCTGTCGCCCCTATAAAACCACGGGGTTCGCCCCCAGGGTTCCGTATTTCGCCCCCTTGCCTTCGCGTCTAAAACCTCCGCCGCTAATCGCCCTAGCCTCATATGCCCGTGCTGCCGCCGCCATCAAACTCGCTACTGCCTTCTTCTCTGTGCTGCTCCTGTTGTCACAATGGACCCGGGGTACAAATCCAACATCTCCCTTCGGCGCCTGGAGGGCCTCGTCTGCCGAGGCCTCCTTTGCCGTTGACCGCCGCCAAGGAGTGGCGACTGCTCAGGTGAGGAGGAGCCACAGCCGCCTAAAGGGTACGTCGTGTCTTTTGCTCACTTCCACGAGCGGGGATTCGCCATGCCCGCCCATCCATTTTTCTAGGGATTGCTGGACTATTATCAGGTGGAACTACAGCACCTTACCCCCAACAGGATCTAGCACATTGCGGTGTTCGTCGCCCTTGTGTGAGGGGTTCTTGGGGATCGATCCCCACTTTGACCTGTGGCGGTATATCTTTGCTGTTAATCTGGTGAAGAGGGGGTCGGGCAGCAAGAGCTGCATGCACCGGTGGGGTGTGCCAGCATCCACCTCCGCAACAACCGAGGGAGGATGTACCCGCTAATGCGTTTGTCCACCTCCAACAAGGGGTGGCATTCACAATAGTTTTATATCAAGAACGACTGTCGCCGCCCCCTTGCTAGCTTTCACCAGGCGCTACATCTTGGAGGCCCCGGGGTCGTGGGGGTGGGGCGTCCCAAGCAAGGGGAAGAAGCAACTCAACAGCCTTCTCGCCGCCATCCAAACTCTAAAGCAGAGGGGCATGAAGGGGTCGGGGATCATCGGCTGCCTACCATGCGAGCAGGGTGGCGCCACTGATGGCGCATGCACTTCCCCTGTATTAGATGGTGCTCGAAGCGTCGTTTGAAGGGACTGGTGCTCGTCGACGAGGCGCTCCCTTTCTCTGAAGTGGCGCAGCAAATCAAGGAGGCGATGGAGCCCATGAAGGACTCTGCTGGCGTTGTCCTTGACTTTGTGTATCCAGTGCCGGGGCATCCCCCGATGCGACTAGAACCGGGGTTTGTTGACTTCATAAGTTTTCTTGCCTCTTGCTCCTTTCTTCTCTTGTAATTTCTGATCCTCTGATGTTAACCTTGGGATGGCGGGACCAACCGAGGGGACTACACTTCAAGGATAGCCCGACTCCATTGCCGAAGGACCCAACCCAGGCGGTAGCGAACCGCGCCATGGCTGGTTGGGACAAGAAGATGTGGGAGCTTGCAAAGAAGGCGATACAGAAGCCGCAAGCTAGAGATCGAGGAGAGGAGACAAGCAGTGAAGATGATGATGATGATGATGATGAGTCGGATGAGGAAGCAGCCGGCGTGGATTGGGGTGACCTGGTGAATGAGGACTCGTTGCCCACGTAGGGACCCTTCCCGTTCCACACGGAGGGAAGCGAGTCTGTGGGAATAGTGGAGCCGGGCCCTGCCCCTGGGTCTGGTGGGAGCCGGTGGATCCGCCGCTACCCTCAGGGTGCCGGCGGAGGATCGGTGGACGAGAGGGGTCGGATCCAAGACCATCCTAGTGGTGCTGGTGGAGGGGGGTGGCTCTGGTGCTACACCCCATGAGACGGTGGAGGGTAGCAGCTCTGACGCCGTGCCCTGAGAGATGATGGAGGGGAGCGGCTCTGGTGCTGCGCCCCATGAGACGGTGGAGGGGAGCAGGCTCCGACGCCATGCCCCGAGAGGTGATGGAGGGGAGCGGCTCTGGCGCCACACCTCATGAGACAAGGGAGACGAGCCCCCTACCTCGGAGCAGGGGGTAGGCTCGAAACGGTCCCGCCCGCATGAGTTGGAGCAGGGGTGTCACAGAACTGACCAATTTATAAGAGCACAAGTACAAAAACAATCGCCGAAACGATCAAATTCTCGAACTTGAGCCCATATAAACCCGGTAGTCAACCGAAATCTCGAAGGATTTCAAACCAACTTGCATACAACCAAGATCACAGTAATTCAACATAACATATCGCACAGTTACAACATTTCGAAGATGTTTGCAAATAGATTACATCATCACAGAGTCATCGTTATTACAAAACAAGTCTTGTAAAACATGCGGAAGCAAATAGTTTGACTTACACACCCGAGTTCAAATACAAATACTGGTTCACTGATCACAATCCCGCAAAAGCATTCAGATAAGAGAAATGGAGGTCATGCCCATGATCTAGTCTTCATCACCCACCGGGTGGAGACAATACTTACAGAATCCCTGATATAGAAGGTCATCTGCAACAAGAGGGAATATACCCTAAGTACGAGAATATACTTAGCTAGACTTACCCATCGAAAACCAAAACAAATGACACCAAGGATTATGCATAGCTTAATTTAGTGGATCTGGCTGACACTTTCTTTTTGCGAAAAAGCATAAGTAATAAGATCAACTCTTAACCTGAACTAGCAGTGACTTTTAGCCATTAACCTGTCATCTATATTAGCACCTGTACTAAGCAATCATTTTATTAGGGTGCAAACATTAATAACCATATCAGGTATACATTGTGGCAACCTTATCATCATCATCCATTTAACCATATCGTTAAACTTAATCGAATCTACATTGCCGCTGCTCAGTCAAGTTCTCACTATCCGGGAGAGACGACGATTCGAATAGATTCCTATCCAGCTAGAGGGGTATTCCTAAACATAAACCCTGCTTCCTCCGTCAGAGTCGCAAACAAGTCACCGTTGGTATAATTTAGGAGTCGCGAGTCCGAATAGTGCCGCAAAATCAGAGAACCACTCTGCCATAAGTGCTCGGTGACTTAACCCGCCCTTGGGCTTACGCCAGTGGTTCCCGGCACATCCTTACTTCCATCCAGATTGCGGACCCCTACTCACGTCCCTGGCATGAACCGAGCTACTAGGCTTCATGGTCAGGAACGACTTATCCGGCCAGCTAAGTGTTAGGCTACGTTCAACATGACATAAGGACGTACAGCGTATCGGTCCTTAAATGACTCAGACGGAGTCACTATGTCCAAACCTACATAAGACTCCGCCCGGTCTTAATTCATTATTAACATGGTTCTTTTCCACGATAGCAAATATAGCCAACCGTGATCCACCTCATCCTAAAGCTCGCAGGTGACAGGAAATCACCTGACTTCTACTGCACTAAGCATGGCTAAGCATTTAACCCGTTCCTGAACTTAAATAGGATTCCAGTGCGATATCTAGACAAGGAGGGATATATAATGCAGCAATTGGTTCCAACCAATTCCTATACTTAATGCATCATCAACGAATAAAAGATACTCAATGTATTTATAAAAACATGGGAGGCTTAATATGCTCCGGTGCTTGCCTTTCAGAAAAGAGGAAGGCTGGTGGTCAGGGCACTCGGGCAACTCCTCAGCGGCGGCTGCTTCGTCGGCTTCCTGCACCTCGGGCTCCTCCTCCTAGTTGGCTCCCTTGAACTCCAACAACGTCACTCCCTCCGGCACACCTATTGCATGAATGCGCAAGATAAATATCATGGATGCACATGGCGAATGTCAGGGATGCTCGGGGAATGCACATGTTCGCTGTAGTCTGCATATTCCAACTTAAGCCCTATTCAAATCACTTTACTTACTAAGTTTATATAACCTAATGTATAATTGCTCATCTTCAGTTAATGACCTAGCACCTGCACCTAAGCATATTCTCAAGTTAGGCTAACCCCTAAACAATCAACAAGAACATTGCAACAAGCATACACTCAAGCACCTGTATTTCGGTAAAATGGAGACTATAAAGCGGTACAGTAAACTGGCCATAACTGGAGATTTATAAATCCAAATGACATGCAACAAGACAATTTGGAAATCTTATGAAATTGTCTACAATTCATTTTCAGACCTCAAAGCATGATTCAAACCTTTACTAGGTCGAATTCTTCAATCAATAGAACTCTGTCTTCCCAAGGCAGAGAGTAGGCAAAACTAGAACCTAACTTTAAACAGCTGTAGTTCCTAAACTACTAGGGCCAAATGCCATCAAATTTTGACAGGAGCTAGATACACAAATTATCCACAACTTTTGTATTCATCACATTCACAGCAAACCAAAATATCATGGGGAACTTTCTAAAGTCCCCAGATCTATCTAGAGGGACATAATGCAAACAAATAATTATTAACTTATGATGTAAACACATAATTGGATAAAACTAACTCTACTCACTTATTACATATATCACAAGAACACCAGAAAGTAGGGTGTTCATCACCAAAACAATTCTTTTAATATCTTTCTTAATTTATTTAATTAATTAGAGGAAATGGTAAACATATATGAAAACTACTCCATTAAATCTACAAACATTACAGTAGATACTACATGCTCTAAGTAGAGTACCATAAAAATTTCACACCATTTGAGTAAGTATAACAGCCTACACAAAAATGATAAGGCATAATGGCTTAAAATGACATAATTAGGAAACCTTAGTGAAAAGTGTCAAGCAACAGATTTCATATTTTTCCTAGCATCCTTAAGGTACTAGGATACTACCAACAAAGTTTCATGGTCATAGGATTCCAAGATAATTTACAAAAATTCACACAAGTATCAATCAATGATAAAAGGAAAATCTATAACTCAAAAACCATACATGCAATGACTCTCAAATTTTAACCAGAGCTTCTACTAAGCAAGACTAGCTTACCCACAAAAGTTCATAATTTTTGGATCGAAGAAACTCAAGATACGATTTAAACAAGTTTGCATGCATTTAAAAACACATTTCAAGTTCCTATTTAATTCATCCAAAATTTCTACATCATGTGCTCATGTCATATTTTTCTTAAATACTAGACTTCACAGTGAGCCTACCAAAATTTGAATCACACCATTTGGATATACACATTTGGAGTTACAAAATTCATAAAACAGCATCAAAATCTGCATAAATGAGCTAGCTTTTGAATCAAACAGTCACTGACGCGTGGGACCTGCATGTCAGCCGGACCCACTGTTCAGCGATAGCTAAACAGGGGAGGCGGCGTTCGATGGCAGCGGCGGTGGTGTAGCTCACCGACGGCGAGTACTCCAGGTGACACCAAGGCCACCTACGTGCTCTACGTGATGAGGGGAACCAATTTGTGCAAGTGGCAAGATCTAAGGCCTAGCGGAGGTGGCTCGTCACCGGTGATGGCGGCACGGCAGAGCTCCGACGTGAGGTGCCGGACGACGACGAGCCATGGCTACCTCACCCGAGCTCGGTATGAGCTTCAGGAGGTCACTATGGTGCTACCCAAGCAAAGAGAAGAGGACGGGAAGGTTCCTAGCTACCCCGACCACGGCGGCCTCAACTCCGGCGAGGACACGCTCATGGCGGTGGTGGCGGGAATGGTCAATGCGCCCTTACCAAAGCTCAATCGGCTCAGCTAAGAGGTGGAGGAGGTAGAGGAGAACACGGTGGAGCTATGGTGAAGATGTAGTTCATGTTTTTTGCGGCGGCGAGCAAGCTAGGCGACGGCGAGGCTTGGTCGGCAATGGCAGAGCGGCTGAGCTCTGTCGCTGTGCGCGGTGGAGGCGAAGAAAATGAAAAATGGCCTAGTGAACTGGTCGGGCAGGCGCGCGGGAGGGTTCATGTCGTGGCCGGCCGTGCCAGGACGTCCGCGGCGTGTGGCAGCACGGTCAGACGGCTGGTGACGAGTGGCGCCACGCGTCGGTCATTTTCTGAAAACAGTCAGCACTGTAGCTCGCATGAAACTCCGATTCAGTGATCAATCAACCGACTAACAGGCACTTTTCAACTGCTACACATTTCCTAAACCGTGACGAATTAGTGGAAGCAATGTACATGAAAGTTGTAGAGCTATAATAGGGCTACAACAATGCTTTAGACATCATTAGCTAATTCACGATGGATCACAAGTTATATCAAGCCAAAGTCGAGTTCATGAAACTAAAACTACAACTAACACTTAGAAATATTTTCAAGTGTTGAATCAGCTTTCAATTCTGACTTGTGGGCCATTTTTGAGCATGTTGTGCACACTTTCATGACTTGGCTTCTAAACAAAGTTTGTTCCTTATAAAATTTTCTACAACTTTGCTTTAGGTTGCTCAGACATGCAAACATCCTAAGCTACACTTTTTAAACAGTCAAACAAAAGGGTTTAGGTGTCAAAACAAGTCAAACCACTTTTTGAAATCCTATTTAGGCAACATGATCAATATGAACAATGTCCCAAATGACATTCTAGGTGTCACTAAGTTGTTTAAGAGAATTTTTAGTCACACCACACATTGGTCACACAAGAATCAAGCATTGTATGTACTGAAACAATGAAAAACACCTGAAATGTTACACTTGTTTCATAGTCATGTTTCACATGATTCATGATCTTGTTGCATGGTATTAACTAGCTTTGTTTCACTAAAGTGAATTGCACATGTTGCACTTAAGTGCTGCACACTATTCATTTCATAAAGACAACACACATGAAATATAACGATACATTGCAATGTTTCAAAAACATGTTTCAGGCAACACAAGCTCATGAATGGATGAATGATGCTCATATTCATGAAATGCAAGTGCAAATGTGGAAGGCAAACACCTAGGGTGTTACAAGGGGTCCGGGGGTTTGTCCCCGAAATGTACCCGCCGCCCGAAAGCGTTAGAGTACGTCATCGACTCCCCTCGTTGTTCCCTTTATTTTTCTGTTCCGATCTTACGCTTCTTCCACTTTTGTAGATTCTTGCGACGGGGCCACCCTCTGGGGCCGGCGCCCAAGAAGAGCTTTGCCCTTCAGACGGGATGACTGGTGCTGCCTGACGTCACCCATGTTTTGGGCAGGAGCATCGCGGCCTCGTTGGCTGGTCCGACGGTGCCCGCGGTGGCGCCCGCGCCCTTGGTGGTTGCTGAACAGGCGACCGTGACCGTGTCAGGCCAGGAGTAGCCGGACGTAGCCATGGTCGTGTCTGAGGGGGTGGCACAGTCCGCACCTCCGATGGCCACAGAGATGGCGCCCGACGCGGATCGAGCGGAGTTGGATGCGGCCACAGTGGCGTCTGAGGGAGCGGCGGAGTCCACGCCATCGGAGGTCCAGACGGGGGAGGCCACGATTGCGTCAGGCCCGGCGGGGTCGGATGTGGCCGTGGTGTCCTCCTGAGGTGGGCCGGACGGGGGAGGATATGGCCGGTGGGTCTCCGGGCATCTTGGCGATGGTGGGAAGGACTCGCTGGCCATTGCCCCTAGTCCTGTTGTCGGGGGGCAGCCATTCCCCCGCGCGAAGCGAGCTGACGCTCCATTGGATGGATGCTCGGGATCCATCGTCGGCTCTGTTCTCGCTTGATGATGTTGCTGAGAGTGTGGAGCGGGAGAACCTTGACATTAGGTTCTCGGCCGTGATCAATGCCTTGAACCAGGCCAATGGAGCCCGACGCAAAATCATCGTTCCTTCTAGCCGGGTATTCGCCTTGTTCTCCTCCTTTTTGTATCCTTGTGTTTTTGTGTTTTTGATACCGGTCTTCTTTTTAGAATCTTGCTGCCCATAGCCAGAACAAATCCCAGTTTCTCCACGAGCGAAAGGGGGAGTGGGACCACCTCATCGAGGAGGCTCGGCTATGAGGAGATGTGAGCGCGCAGCTTGCTGTCGTCCAGCGGTGGGAGGCCAAGGCGCGTCGTGACATGGAGGAGTTCCATGTGATGTTTGAGGATTTGTTGGCGAGGATGAAGCTAGATGAGGAGGAGATCGCTAGGCTTCGAAAGGAGCAAGATGAGCTGCTGCAAAAGAATGCCATGGCTAGTGAGCGGGCCAGCGAGCTCCTAGCAGAGCTGCAGACAGAGCGGGACCTCAAGCTGAAGGCTGAGGAGAGGTCCACGACGTTGTAGGAGAAGGCGAACCAGGATGCCGTGGTGGTCGATCGTGCCATCCGAGAGCACGACGAAGCATGTCGGGAGGCCGAGGCACGCCGGGCGGATCTTGGAGTCAAGGTGGCCCAACGGCTGGATGCTGAGGAAGTTTCTATCGGTCTACGCGCCGATCTCGCCGAGGCGCGGGGGCTTCTTCAAGTTGAAGGTGATGAATATGATCGCCTGTCTTCCACTATCCTGGCGGTCTATGATGACTTGCAGGTGACACAAGAGGAGGGGCTGATTCCCTCCTGGTCCATGCTGCTGGTATCACGGTGTGCGTGGGCCAGCTTGAGGAGAGCGCCTTTTGCCTTGGGATCACCCAAGCCTTCACTGTCGCCCATTCCCATTATGCTCAGGAGATCAACCTGGGGGTGATGAGCCAAGGCTTCGTGCCTGTCTATGAAGACGCTGAGCTAGATGAGATGGAGAAGGCGGTGGCTCCCCTTGCGTGGAACCTGGTGGACAAGCTAAAAGAAGAGGTTCCCCCTTCGTGGAAGTAGTTAGTGGAATTGGTTTGATAAACACTTATTTGTAACATGTGAACAAGTGTCAGTGCTTTTGTGTCCTGGAAATGGTTCCATAAGTCTCATTTTGTTTGTTTAATCTTACCTTCTTCTCTTTTTTGTGATGAAAAGATCTCGACAATCGATCCTTCCATTTGTTAAGACCGTAGGGCTCGAAGTTTTGTGGAGGAAATTTTAAGTGTGCTGGTGAGCAAAATTACCGTAGCTGTCGGGGCATGGGCTCACGTGGGTGACCCGGGTTCAATCCCTGGCAACAACGCCATCTTGCCAGTCTATTACCCTGAATCTTGCCGCCAGTCTTGATGCGAGGAGGAGATCTAATGTAATGTTTTTTCAAAAAGAGAAAGGAGGTACCCATACCTTTATCAGCCCCTGAGTGAGATCCGACCCCTTGCGGTTGCTAGGGTCAGATGTTACTGGAGACCGGAGTGAGGGAGGCGAACTTACATTTGTATTTACTCGTACCTCTTACCTAGGACTTTGATGATCGCTGCGTGATCGTGCGTTATGAGCTTGCTAATAGGGATGTTCGAACAGAATCCGATCCCGTTTGCTTCGTGGTGGGGTCGGCAAAGCCCTCGGGGGGTGTTCCGTTACTCCTTTGCCTGCCTTCCAATAGATTCCCCCTCAATGGGGTTTCTATGGGCTCGGCTAGAGGCTAGATTGAACAAGAAGGTTGAGATGACCCTATTCGCCTTAACGCGGGTCAGGCAAAGGCCGTTGAGGCTCATCTATGTTTTCTCCCCTAGCTCTTGTTTGACGCGAGGCGACCCCAGACCCTTTGCTAGTCAGCCTTCGAACCTCGGTCTCTCGATCTTGGATCGAGCGGCTCGAGCCCCTGAGCCTTTTAGGGTCTTGTTAGGGGTCGGCCGTGTTTTCGCGTGCTACCCATCCTCGGTTTCCACGACCGGAGGGGCTGAGTTGACGACACTTGCCTTGATGGCTTGGGTGTCGCACTCAATGAGCTCGCTAACGGGTATGTTCAGTGTGGAATCCGGATCCATCATTCGTTGACGGGGTCGGTAGAGCCCTCATGTGGCATTCCACTACTTCTTAACCCACCTCCCGGTAGATGCCTGAGCCATTTGCTAGGCTTAGGTGGCCCATTGGCCTCTCCTCATCGAAGATTCTGTGGGTCTGGCTCAAGGTTAGAATCGAACAAGAAAGGTCGAAATATCCCTATCCATTTCTGGACGGGGTCGGGCAAGGCCGCTAGGGCTCATTTTGGTTTTCCTCCCCTAGCTCTGTTTGACACGAGGCGGCCTCGAGCCCTTTGTAGGCTGGCCTTTGAACCTCGGTCAGGCGTCGCTCATGTTGAATGAAGTGACTACCGCTTCGTGACGCGACACGAAGCGTTAGGATGCAAGAATTTGCATATGCAACATTTGGACGTATCAATTTAACATATAGCTTAATCGAAATGAAAGCGGGGGTCGGTAACATTACCTTGGTGGTATGAGCCATGGGAAGCTCCTACTAGACGTGTCCAAGCCAGGTTCGGGTCTGATGTTTTTGATGAGGCCAACGTAACCTGCATAAGTATCGCTACTTTTGTTTTTGCGATTGATTTTTAAACGTTATGCCAGCTTCCCCCCCTAAAGGGGGCTCTGCAGGTGGACCCCTCCAAACTCCTTTCAGGAAGGCGGGAGCCAAGGCTAGTAATGTGAGGAACTGTGAATGTGATTATGCTGGTGAACAAAAAGCACCGTAGCCGTCGGGGCGTAGGGTCTGTTGGTTTGCCCAGTTGTTTTCACATTTTGTTCCCATATGTCGTGCTTCCGGTTTTTTAAACGTAAGGAGGGGTCAGGCTAAGAGGGTGTTTTTAGACAAACATGCACCCTTGGTAGCCCCTGAGCAATGTCCGTGCCTCTGCCGTTGCTGGGGTCGGAAGCTCGGTAAAGAATTCAACACTCAAAGTAAGTAAACAGGGGTGCTTATCTTTCAATTAGTCGTTTGTTGCTGGTTTTGCCTGGGCCGCCCGATCGACCCGGGAGGCCTACTGGGCTCCCCTGGAGGGAGGTTCCATCATTGGGTCATTCCATGGTCCTGCCTGGGGAAGTGGAGAGTCACCTGTAGGTGAGCGTGCCCCGGTTCTCGTGTCCGGGGAGCATTAGTGGTGGGTCATGCTCGGGTGACGTTCTCGCTTACCAGGCGGCGTCCCATCGACCAGAGCAGCGTCCCGTTGTTTCCAGCGCATCCCTTCGGATTTCTGTCAGTATTGATTTCGCATTTGCATTGAATAAGGGAAGGCAGAAAGTTTTTTGTTTGAACCTTTCGTCTTTCCTTAGCTGCTAAGCCCCCTCTTTAAATAGGGGGGAAAAGAATTCTTGCCCCACCTCCCCACCAGCCTCTAGAGCCGCCACCTCTTCTCCTTTCTTCTCTCCGAATGCGTCGGCTCCTAAGTAAGAGAGGGTAATGTCAGGGAGAGAAGAACTCACAAGTCCACCCATGATTCTGGAGCGCGATGTCGAGCTAGAGGTCATCCAACATAGATGAGATGGCGTGGTTCACCTATGCTGAGGAGGGGTCGCTGCTGCCGAAGGAGAAAGGGCACCGGAGGGCGATGAGCGTTGTCGACTTTGCCGTTGTTGGTTGCGGCCTTCCCTCAATGGGAGGCGCTTCTCGCCTCATTGCCGTAGTTAGGGTTGTGGCTGATGATGATGGCGTAGTACTGGGGCGTCCTAGCGGAGGGACACCACAGTCGCTGGCGTGGTGCTCGTTGTTGCAGATGACGGCACTTTCGAAGATCTGACGGAGCGGTGGGACGTCATCGATGGAGAGCATGGCATGGCGGCCGCAGTAGACGAACTGGTCCATGTACATGCCCGGACATCACCGATGGAGGGCTTGGCGCGGTGGCAATAGTAGATGAACTAGTCCGTGTACATGCCCGGACGTCGCCGATGGAGAGCTTGGCGCGGCGACCACAGTAGTACTCGTAGTAAAGCTAAGCAGAGACTGTAATTGAATAAGTTTTGGGGGAGCCCCCGAGTGAATAGTCCTTTAAATTTTAGGAGTACCCTAGTCCTTTGTGTGATGAAATCACTTTATAAGTGGTGAATTTGTGCAATAATGAAACAAGTTTTCATGTTTTGTTATGGAAACAATAACAATTTTTTAGTTTCCTCTTTTTGTGAAGAGGTTTCGATGCTTTCCCATGGCCCAAGTCGTAAAAAACTAGGAATGCGGGTGGATTGGTTCTGATCATGTTGGTGAGCAAAGAGGTTGTAGCCGTTAGGGCATGGGTCTCTTGCGGTCCTACCAGTTGTACTCAGAACTTATTCCTGAAATCTTAGTTTTTAGGACTTGTTATGAGAAGAACCAAAAAACTTAGATGAAGATTTGCAAAGACAACAGCTGGAAGTGTGTGCAGAATGTGCATGTATTATTTGTATCAGCCCCCGAGTGAGGTCCGGCCCCTAGTGATTTGCAGGGGTTGGATGTCACTAAAGATCGAGGATTTGTAAGGACAAAAACTGATAAGAAAAAACATGCGTTTATTTAAGGGTAAAAATGACGTAGCTGCTCAATGTTCCAGGCGTTGGTGAAGACCTCGCCGTCGATGGTTTTCAACCTATAGGTGCCCGGGCGAAGTACTTCCGCGATGACGTATGGCCCCTCCTAGGGCGGGGAGAGCTTGTGGTGGTCCTTGTTGCTCTGCACAAGGTGGAGGACGAGGTCCCCGACGTTGAAGGCTCAGTCCCACACCCATCGACCTTGGTACCATCGCAACGCCTGCTGGTACTTAGCCGAACAGAGGAGGGCGATGTCACGGGCTTCATCTAGCTGGTCCATGGCATCTTGGTGGGATGCCTCGGCCCCCTGTTCATCGTATGCTCTGATTCTTGGTGCTCCATAGTCAAGGTCCGTTGGAAGAACGGCCTTAGAACCATAGACCATGAAGAAGGGTGTGTAGCCGGTGGCCCGGCTAGGAGTTGTCCTTAGGCTCCAGAGCATAGCCAGAAGCTCAGCGAGCCAGTGCGCGTCGAACTTGTTCAACCGGTTGAAAATTCTAGGCTTAAGGCCTTGCAGGAGCATGACGTTTGTGCGCTCGACCTACCCAGTTCATCCAGGGGTGCACGACGGCTACCCAATCAATCCAGATGTGTTGTTAATCGCAGAATCGAATGAATTTCCTACCGGTGAACTACGTGCCATTGTCTGTGATGATGGAGTTTGGTACTCTGAAGCGATGGATGATGTCAGGTAAGAATAGCACAGCTTGCTCAAATTTGATCGTGGAGATTGGTCGAGCTTCGATCCATTTTGTAAACTTATCTATGGTGATAAGTAGATGGGTGAAGCCCTCGGGTGCCTTTTTGAGTGGCCCAACCAGGTCGAGCCCCTAGACCATGAAGGGCCACATGATGGGGATCATCTGGAGTGCCTAGGCTGGAAGGTGAATCTGCCGAGCGTAGTACTGACACCCTTCGCAGGTGCGTACAATTTGCTCGGCGTTAGTTACTGTGGTGGGCCAGTAGAAGCCCTGTCAGAATGTGTTTCCAACCAAGGTCCTTGGTGCAGGCATGGTGATCGTAGACTCCACCGTGGATATCAGCTCAGCAGAAGTTTTCCCTATTTGCCAGGGATACAGAGCTGTAGGATCTCGGTATGGCTCCGTTTGTAGAGTTAGCCTTCTACAAGAACGAAGGACTTGGCGCGACGTGCGAGTCGTCGGGCTTCCGTCTTGTCTGCTGGTAGTGTGTCAGTAGAGGAGGTAGTCGAGGTAAAGCGTTCTCCAGTCGTTGGGAGGGTCAGACTCTGCTGCTGGGTCCTCTTCAAGCTCCATGACCTCGAGGTCGGGCGAAGCAGTCGGCGGGTCAGCCCCTGGGGCCGGATCAGATGGGCCATCGTTGGCACGTTCCGATCCCTCATAGTGCACCGAGGGCTTGTGTTGATCGCTGGTGAAGACACCTATTGGCACTAGTTCTTGGCCGGATGCTGCTTTTGCGAGCGCATTGGCTGCTTCGTTGAGACGCTTTGGGATGTGATTGAGCTCGAGGCCATCGAATCTGTCCTCTAGCCGTCGGACTTCTTGGCAGTATGCCTCCATCTTGGCGTTGTGGCAGCTCGACTCCTTCATGACCTGGTTGACGACCAGCTAGGAGTCGCCCCTGATGTCGAGGCATCGGATGCCCAGCTCGATGGCGATTCATAGGCCATTGATGAGCGCTTCGTATTCTACAATATTGTTTGATGAGGGAAAATGGAGCTGAACCATGTACCTCATGTGGACCCCGAGGGGTGATACAAAGACTAGCCCTGTACCGGCGTCCTTTTTCATCAGTGATCCGTCAAAGTACATTGTCCAATACTCTTGATCGATGACTCCTGGTGGCATCTAGACTTTGGTCCACTCCGCGATAAAGTTGGCCAGCACCTAGGATTTGATCACCATTCGGGAGGCATAAGTAATGCCCTAATCCATCAGCTCAAGTGCCCACTTTGTGGTTCTTCCTATAGCGTCCTGGCTATGGACGACCTCACCGAGGGGGGATGACGTCATGACTATCACAGGGTGTGACTCGAAGTAGTGGCGTAGCTTCCTTTTGGTGATGAGGATGGTGTAGAGGAGTTTCTGGATTTGGGAGTAGTGGGTTTTGGTGTTGGATAATACCTCGCTGATGAAATATACAGGGCGCTGCACCTTGAAGGCATGCCCCTCTTCTTCCCGCTCTACTACCAAGGCGGCACAAACCACTTGCGCGGTGGCCGCTATGTATAGGAGGAGGGATTCTCCATTGCTTGGAGGGACTAGGACCGAGGGTTTAGTTAGAAATTGCTTAACCATGTCAAGCACCTCCTAAGCCTCAGCTATCCACTCGAAGCGGTCAGGACTTCTTTAGGAGTCAATAAAGGGGGAGTCCTCATTCACCGAGGCACGAAATGAATCGGCTGAGGGCGGACAAGGCACCCTATGATCCGCTGAACCCCCTTTATGTTTTGGATCGGGCCCATCCTTGTGATGGCTGATATCTTCTCTGGGTTGGCTTCGATGCCGCGCTCGGAGACAATGAAGCCGAGCAGCATGCCCCTCGGAACCCCAAAAACACATTTTTCAGGATTGAGTTTGATGTCGTTTGCCTGGAGTTTCGCAAAGGTTCATTCAAGGTCAGCGACAAGGTGGTCAGCCCATTTGGACTTAATTACGATGTCGTCGATGTAGGCCTCAACGGTCCGCCCGATGAGGTCCCCGAAGCAGTTGAGCATACAATGCTGGTAAGTTGCCCCTACGTTCTTTAGACCAAATGGCATTGAAATGTAGCAGAACGATCCGAAGGGGGTGATAAAAGATGTCGCGAGCTGGTCGGACTCTTTCATCGCGATCTGGTGGTAGCCGGAGTATGCGTCAAGGAAGCATAGGGTTTCAGCACCCTGAGGTGGAATCGACTATTTGGTCTATTCGTGGCAAAGGAAATGGGTCCTTCGGGCATGCCTTGTTGAGGCCCATGTAATCGACACACATCCTCCATTTCCCGCTTTTCTTTCGCACAAGAACAGGATTTGCTAATCACTCTGGGTGGTGACTTCCCTGATGAACCCAGCAGCCAATAGTTTTGCTATCTCTTCACCGATGGCCCTGCGTTTTTCCACGTCGAAGCGGCGCAGGCAGTTGCTTCATCGGCTTGGAGCCTAGGAGGATTTTCAGGGTATGCTCGGTGACCTCCCTCGGGATACCTGGCATATCCAAGGGTTTCCATGCAAAGATGTCTTTATTATCGCGGAGGAAGTTGATGAGCGTGATTTCCTATTTGGAGGAGAACACGGTTCCGATGCGGACTTTTTTGCGCTCGGAGCTGCTGGGGTCCACGAGGACCTCCTTGGACCCTTCCGCCGATTCGAACGATCCGAATGACCTCTTTGCGTCGGGTGTTTCTTCAACGACCTCCTCCCTAAGGGTGGCGAGCTCTTCGGAGGAGACGACTGCTGAGGCATGGCCGTAGCATTCGACTTCGCACTCGTAGGCGCGATGAAAGGAGGTGCCGATGGTGATGACCCCGCGGGGACCCGGCATCTTCATCTTGAGGTATGTATAGTTGGGGATAGCCATGAACTTCATGTAACATGGACGTCCGAGGATGGCGTGGAAGGTTCCGGGGAACCCTACCATGCCGAAGGTTAGGGTCTCAGTCCTGTAATTGGACTGGTCCCCGAAAGTGATGGGCAGATCGATCTGCCCTAGCGGTACGGCCTGTCTGCCAGGTACGACGCCATGGAAGGGCGCTCGGATGGGGCGGAGGTTCGTTTGGTCGATGCCCATCTCATCGAGTGTCTTGGTGTACATGATGTTGACGCCGCTGCCTCCGTCCATCAGTACTTTCGTGAGTCGCTTTGGGCCGATGATCGGATCGACAACCAGTGGGTACCTTCTCGGGTGTGGGATGGTATCCGGATGGTCGGTCTGGTCGAAGGTTATGGTGGATTCTGACCACCGGAGAAAGGCGGGTGTGGCCGGTACGGCCGTATAGACCTCGTGGCGTGCGACCTTCTAGCGGTGTTTGGAGTCATAGGCCACTGATCCTCCAAAAATCATGAGGGCATCGTTCGGCGTCAGGAAGGCATCGTCCTTCTCCTCTATGTCATCTGTGGTAGGGGCAGGTTCCTTCCCCTGGTCCCCTTTGTTGAGGCCCCCAGACAAGTATTTGCACATGAGGCCGCAATCCTTGTATAGATGCTTGGCTAGGAAAGCATGGTTTGGGCATGGCCCCTCGAGCATTTTCTCAAAGTGGTTCGGAGCACCCTCCGCAGGCTTCCGACCACCCTTGCGGTCGGCGGCGACCACGAGCGAGCTGTCTCGCTGTTGCTTCTTGTTTTTTCTTTTGGCGGGACAGTTGGAGGAACCCTTGCTGGCATCCTCGTCTCGCCTCGCCTTGCCGTTGGAGCGGTCGAAGATGGCTCCAACGGCCTCCTCCACTGAGGCGTGGCTGGTGGCAATGTCCAGGAGCTCCTTGGTAGTCCGCGGGCCCCTTCGCCCTAGCTTGTGAACCAAAGACTCACAGGTTGTCCCGATAGGAAAGCTCCTATCACATCGGCGTCGGCGACGTTAGGGAGCTCGTTGCACTGTTGGGAGAAGCACCGGATGTACCCGCGGAGGGTTTCATCGGCCTTCTGGCGGCAGTTCTTGAGGTCCCATGGGTTTCCGGGGCATTTGTACGTGTCCTAGAAGTTCCCCATGAAGATCTCCGTCAGATCCGCCCAACTTTGAATGGCATTGGACGGTAGGTGCTCCAACCATGCACGTGTCGAATCGACAAAGAATAGTGGGAGATTGCGAATAATGAAATCGTCATCACTCGCACCACCGGCCTAACATGCAAGCCGATAGTCTTCGAGCCAAAGCCCGGGGTTTGTTTCCCTAGAATATTTAGGGATGTTGGTTGGCGGTCGGTACCTTAGTGGGAACGCAGCGTTGAGGATGTGTCGGCCGAAGGCCTGAGGGCCTGGCAGGCTAGGGCTCGGGATTCGGTCCTCACCGCTGTCAGAGCGTCCGCCACATCGAGGATGGTAGCCACGGTGGGCCGCCTCTCCTGCGTCACCGGGGGCGCGCCTGTGGGCATCGATGGTGCTACGCATGTCACAGTCGTGGCCGAGACGTTGATGTACCGTTACGGCGGAGGGTTGCCTGCCGCCTGGCGGTGTCAAGTGATCGGACGCGTCCTTGGTGGGGCACACCGAGGGTGTGCGCTGGCTGGCGTCGGGCTCGCGTCATCGGGACAACGAGCTTTCTGCCTGCTGCGCCGCTGCACGCTCGAGCAATGTGCGAATTTCTTGATGGGCGCGGCGATCCTCGGACGTCGCGGCCTCTGGAAGGCCATGTAGCAAGGCTATCGCTGCGGCGATGTTTTGGCTCACCCGAGCGAAGTGAGGAAGGGTCCCGTCATCGGTGAGGATCCTTTGGTGTACGGTGCAGGCCGTGGCATGGGCGTGCCCACCGCTTTTGCGGCGTTCGATCTCACGATTGATGTCCACGTACTCCTAGACGAGCCCTTGTCTAGCCTCATCGATCTCCAGCTTGTGGGCTCTCAGTTGCTCCATCCTTAACCGAGATGGGGCTGCTGCCTCCCCCCGGACCTGCCGTCAGGGTTGCTTGTCGGGGTAGCCTCTTCCCTAGAGATGCTTTTGACGTGCCCCTCAGGGGTTTGCGCCATGAAGCATTCCCGGGAAGGGTGATGGCTCCCCCTACTAGAGTCAGAGCTAGAGAACGATCTTGGCTCCTCCATGAGGAGCCTATGGAGAGTCTCCGTATCATGTTCAATTGTCCCCATGGAACTCGCTGTCCGTGGGAGGCTGAACCATGCATAGTGCCAGAAGGTGGCCAACGGTCACCGCGGCATTGTGGAGACCGAATGGAAACGCTATTAGGGCGCTCTGTATAGGGCCTTCCGGAGAGAGGGTGATGCAGCGCGGGGCCTCCCTAGATAACTGGGGTCCAAGGGAGTCGCCAGGCTAGCCCTCAAGCCTCCAGTGGCTGAGGCTGATGGAAGGGAGAGACTGCACGGCCGTGTGGGCCAGCGCCAGCTCTCCTCCTAGTGTGACAATGAAATCTAGGTCACCGAAACGCACATGTGTGCCTGGGACCCAGCTGATTACGTGGGTGGCCATCCGAGGCCTGATTTGGAACGCGCAAAGGCCCCTACCTGGCACGCCAACTGTCGGTGTTTCGTACAAGCACCAGCAAGTAAATTTATAGTAATGCACGTTAGGCCCAGATGGTGCGCTAAAGGACACAAGATTTATACTGGTTCGGGTCGAATGTCCCTACGTCTAGTCTGTTGCTGCTCATATTATTAGCACCAAAAAATAGTTCATAGTAGGGGGTACAAACGATCGAGAGAGGGACTGGTCCCAAGTCTCTGATGGAAGGGTTGAAAGGATGCCAAGAGCTTGGTAGCAGCTTGACTGTGTGTGTTGTGTGTTGTTCAAAGTCGGTCCCCTTGTTGGAGGAAGCGGATCCCCTTATATAGATGAAGGGGACGGCTTTACAAGTGAGAGGTCTAGGGTGTGTATGCTACCTAGCTTTGTTGTTCACGTCTACCAAGCCTTGTTGTCCATTCCGGTGGGTGCGAAAGGATGATAAGCGCCTACAATACTGTCGATGCCACTATAGAATGTTAGGATGGCTATAGAGTATTTCCCCGTGTAGGGTATGGACTCTGATACAGTGGTTTTGACTTATGAGCCTTGCCCAGCCTTGCTCCGCACGCCTTCTGGTTCCTATGAGTCTCTGTCGGAGGAACGTAGGGTCGGGGTCTAGAGTAGCACTATGGGCAAGGTCTTCCGATTGGAGAGGGCGTCCAAAGGATGAAGCGAGCTCTCCGATCTGGTGGACCCGAGGGGCCGAGAAGCAGACGCCACTCCCCTGTGATCATAACATGGTGACCGCATATCCGTCATTTGTGGAGGACGCGAGTCCTTTCCTGGACCGTAGTGGTTGTCGCATATCTACGTCGAGTTCCGTGTCCCAGAGCCGAAGGCGGCGCCTACAACTCTATAGGGTGAAGAGCACGCACCCGCAACACTTTTCAGACTCTACTATGTCCAGGAGGGTCTAGAGCGCCCATCCCGTCGTTCCCTGGTAGTACTTTTCCTACCGAGGCGCAGGGTATGGTCCTTGAAGCCGTGGTTGACCCGAATGTCTTGTCCTACCCTGCACCTACCATCATGAGGGAACGGGGAGAGATTGTCAGGCAAGACGAAACCAGTCCTTGGACATCGAGTGAGGCGAGGTTCGTCCTCGGATGTTAGGCGAGGTGGAGTCCAGTCCTTATCCCCTGGGCGAGACCGAGCCCATCCCTCGGGGGTCGGGCGAGGCGGAGTCAATCCCTAAGCTCTCGAGCGAGGTGGAGCTGGCCCTTATCCCTCGGGCGAGACCGAGCCTGGCCCTCGGGGGTCGGGCGAGGCGGAGTCTATCCCTAAACCCTTGGGCGAGGTGGAGCTGGCCCAAAGACATCGGGCGAGGTGGAACCAAACTCCCGTCACTCGGGCAAGAAACGTAGCGGTGCCCTTGTCCGTCCAGAAGTTTTTAACGTTTGATGGTTATTGGTTCCACCTCCTAGGGTACCCTGGTGTTAGGTCCCCAACAAGTGGCATTTTCTCATGTCTAAGGCATTGGAGCGTCGTTATTGCAACATCATGCTTGTTGAGTTCCTGGATGGTGGCATGCAGGGTGAGAGTAGCAACATAGGTGCAGCAGAGGACAATTTAGAGGCCGCAAATGCTGAGCATACCTATGTTTGCGATGATCAGGCGATTCAGAACTCGATAGAGGATGGAGAAGCGGAAGAGTATGGTCCTTATATGGAAGCTGACCAAGCTGAGGAGGACAAAGTAATTGTGGAACAGATAGAGTCTGACGATGCAGAGCACCATACCTTTGTGGATGAATTTGCGGGTTGGAGCTTTGACGACGAGATCGATATCCCTGAGGATTGGGCTCACATAGCACCATATTGCATGACGGTCAATGATGCTCATCATTCATCATGGGAGTATTCAAGGATCAAGGTCAGACAAGGCCAGATGTTTCATGACAAGGTTCATCTGCAGCACATAGTTTGGCGGTGGGCTTTTTCTGAAAAGAAGTAGTTCAAGGTGGTTATTTCTAACCCCACGATGTGGGACGTTAAGTGTGTGACCGAAGGTTGTACTTGGCATGTTCATGGTCATATGCCACATACGGAGACCAACTTCATCACCACTATTGTTCAACCACATAGTTGCTTGCTGCAGACAACGTTGATGAAGCATAAGAACATGATAGCGGAATTCGTGGCCAATGTAATGTATGGCGAGATAGTTGAAAAAGTTGGCATGTCTCCATTTCGGATAATGCTTGCTATTCAGAACAGATATGGCTATGAGATGTCTTATGACATGTCTTGGAGAGCAAAACGGCTGGCCTTCGAGAAGAGGTTCGGTAATTACAAGGACTCATATCACCACCTGCCAACTCTTCTGCAACCATTCAAGCCAGAAACCCTAGGACTATAATTGATATTGATGACTACATCAACAGGGAAGGAGACCGTGTCCTGAAATGAGCTTTTTGGTCTCTGGGGTGCATGATACAGGCCTTCAAGCATTGCCGACCTCTGCTCTGTGTGGATGGCACTTTCTTGACTGGACAGTATAGAGGTATGTTGCTAATAGCCATAGGGGTTGACGGCAATAACCAGGTTGTGCCTATTGCTTTCGCCCTAGTTGAATCAGAGAATAGCGACAGCTGGTTGTGGTTCCTAAAGTTGATTAAACGAGCTCTCATGGAAGATAGGGAGAATGCTTGTGTCCTGCATGATTGTAATGTAGGTTTATTGAATGCAGTGGATAAATTGAAGAACGGTAGGGATCCAGAGGTCCAATGGCCAGATATACAAGTCGCTGGTGCATGAGGCATCTAGGTAGTAATTTCTACAAGCAGTTCAAGAGCAAGCTCCTGATGGACCTGTTCAAAAGGCTATGCAAGCAGAACCAGAGAAAGAATTCGATTTCCTTTGGCAAAGGTTAGACGAGCTGACCACAAGCCACATGAATGAAGTGCATCATCAACCTGTTGTGGCATGAGAGGAGGAGCCGCAAGGCCTTACTCCCGATCCTAATGAGGCTAGAAGCAAGACTCACCGACGTAAGGGGGGTAGGTCTTTAAAGTGCTTCTCATATTGGATTAAAGAGGAGCCCGTCAAGAAGTGGTCGTTGTTGCATGATACCTATGGTGCACGCTACGACATAATGACAACAAATCTAGCTGAGGTTTACAACTGGGTGCTCAAAGTTACACGTTCGCTTCCTTTGGTTGCAATTGTGGAGGGTATCCTGAGGGGCACAATGTTGTATCTGCGAGAGCGTTGTTAAGCGGCAGCGGCTGTCATTCAGAATCCACAGATGACATATTCTTGGAAGATTTCTGCAAAGAGAAGAGTGCCAAAGGGTCCCTGCATAGGGTGTTTCCTGTTGGCAACCAGGACCTTGTGTACGAAGTCATGCTATGTGACAAGGGCGGACTTGGCACTGGTCCAAGCGATATAACTATGGAGTGTCAGTTATGGCCAGAGGTTAACAAGTGTGAGTGCACATGCAACAAGCCCAAGTTCTACCATATTCCATGCTCCCATGTGCTTGCTGCATGTGGAAAAGCCAACATTCCTATGACTTTTGTGTCTGATTATTTCAAAAAGGAAGCAGTATTTAACACATGGTGTGGTGAGCTTCGAGGTTGGAGGGCCGTTGCTGATTTCACTAAGGCAGTTAATGACTCGGACCGTTATTGGTCTCCTAATGCAGAACAAAGGGTGGACACAAAGGGACGTTGCAAGAGTCGACGTATTAGGAATGACATGGATGCTTCCGAGGCTTCAGACAAGCATCCCTTCTGCCTCGCTTATGGTGGAAATCATCTCAAGAAAAATTATGATGTGTATCCCACAAATAGGCTACCAGATGGAACGGAAGTGCGGCATATTCCAAAACGCAACTCGAGGCAGGCCACTCAACAAGGCCCTAGCGCGTAGCATTGTATGTACTGTTATGAGTTTCCAACTAAATTCGCATTACTTATTCATATGTTATTGTATTTTGAAACATGACTTGGTTTTGTAGGATGGCGGGCATGGAGCTCATCGACCCCGTTGTCAACCAGAGGCATCGCTCCAACTTGCAGGATGGGCAGCTTCCACCAGCCCTCCATCTTCGTACCCACGACAAGTTGTGGATACTTGACCAGCACTGGGTTCCACGGTATGTGTATTTTGTACCTTGTACGTTTGTGCCTTTCATGTTGAAATTCGGTAATTAATATTCTTTCTTTAAAACAGGCTATGTGCTGCTGGTTTACTTCCATTCGCACGCCTAGTTGAGTGACACTGGCACAGGAGTTCGCGTTTTTCGATCGACCGTGCACTCCTCTCTGCTTGGGTTGACCGCTGGAGACCGGAGACGCACACGTTCCACCTACCTATAGGTGAGGTCACCGTGACTGACATCGCCATGTTGTTCGGTCTACCTCTTGCCGGTGCCCCTGTTGGCCCTATAGTAGTGCCAGTGGATTGGGAGGAGCAAGTCTTGCACCGTTTTCAGGGCGTGTTGCAGCCGGGGGACGGAGAGGATGAGCAGTTCGGCTTCCACGGCCGCCACGGCCCTTTGAAGGCGTGGTTGTCTCAGTTCTGTGCCGAGAGGCTCACGGAGGACGAGGACAAGTGGAGGGTCCAGCGACACTTGGAGGCTTACCTGCTGTGGCTGTTCGGCTGGGTAGTCTTCACCAGTTCTCACCACGACACCGTCGACAAGCACTTCGTCCACTACGCGGTGCAGATAGCGTACTCACCACTTGAGGCGATTCCGCAGTACAGTTGGGGATCAGCGGTGCTTGCGGCTACGTACCGGGCTTTGTGCGACGCTTGCACTCGCAGGACTAGGACAAGTATGTTGGCTGGTTGTCCGTTGTTGGTGATGTTATGGTCGTTCGAGCGGTTCGATATCGGGAGGCCGACCCTTGCCTCGTACGAGCCGTACGAGGATCTCCACTACGCTGTCGACGAGGTTGGTGTGCCCAACGAGCTCGATGCCCCGACGATGGGCGCACTCTGGGTGTCTCGCGACGTAAGTATTTTATCTATACTATTTGCTCACTTATGTTCCAATTCTACTTTCATTGTTGACCAAGTTTGTTCTTTGCAGCCGAGGTGGGCAACAGGCACGGGTAGAGGCACGTACAATGCGTACGTCGCTGCGTTGGACCAGCTCACACCTGACAGGGTTCGGTGGACCCTGTACACAGGCATGAACATACACTCCCGTGCTCCGCGTGGCTTGTCGGAGATGTGCTACTGTGACCAGGAGCTGTGGTGCACGAGGAAACGGCTGTTGTTGGACACCTTCATCGATACGCAGCAGGGGTCTTGTGTTACCCAATGTTTAAAATCAGAATGAAAAAGGCAACAGTGAAGCCGTTGCAAATCTTTCATCAAGCACACAACAGATCTCAAAGTAAAAAGATATAAAAGGATATTGCAGTACTAGCAAGTGGCAAACATGTTTGTTAATTCTACATGTAAGAGAAATACATGGTAAAATGTGGATGCAGTGCAGGACAGGACATATTCCAGAAAATACTTCACACATCCTACTCCGATAGCACAGATGTGCCAACGCTTTATCCAACGCAATATGTGACATTTACCATGCCTGAGATTAATGATTGATGGCACAGTAAAACAAACTGAAGACTAACTCTCACCACATAGCATAACTTTTTGTATGAGGCAGCTGAATACATGGTATTCAGGATTATACAATGCCAAGCGTAAACAGTCATCTAGAGCAAAGGGAATTAGATTATCAGTCACGAGAATTTAACTTATACTAGTCAGCTCCTAAGATAATGAACGCCGATACAAACCAAACCGTATGTTTGCAAAGGGGTTCCCTAACACTGACAAATATGAATACAGGTGAACAAGCAACTAATATTGATACAGCATAGCAGTGCAACATACCAGCATCTGTATTTTCTTATTTATTTTATTTTCTCAGATACTGGATGAACACACCATCCGAGCAAGAAAGCAAATATAGCAGCAGACGTTTCTGAGATTGAGGACGGCGTCTGGTGCTGCACCTTCTCCCATCGCTGGACGTCTCTCGGATAAGCTAGCGCCATGGCAAAAACCCCAGATTTCTTCCGGTTTCTGATGACACCAATAGAAAGGCCTCAGCTTTGAGGGACCCTGAGGTAGCCGAGATGGTAGAAGCCGTCCTCTTCCCTGAGTCGCCCCTCCCCGACGAGCGCACCGGTGCTCTGTTCCTTGACGCTACAAGAGTCGCTGCCGAAGGTGATGACGAGGCCCTGCCGCGCGAGCTGGCGCACGGAGATGACGGCAGTGCACCCGTTCTTGAGTTGACGGGCGTGATGGACTTGGGGCACCATGAACCGCGGCCTTCGTACGCAGCCCACGGCGAGGACCGGCAGGATTCCGCCGACGCGCGTGCGCACAATGGTCCCTTCGTCGGGTGGCTTTGGATCGGAGAGCAGATCCGCGCGGGCCGTGGCGTGCACGGCGGCGCCGGAGTCGAGGACGAAGTCATCGCTGCTGTCTTCAGGCGCTGAGCACTCGGTCGACGATTCCCGATCGGCGGAGCGTGGCGGAGTCCCTTGCGGTTCGCTTGGATGCACATCAACGGAGAATCAAGTCAGGTCATTGCACGGTGAGCCCCAATTGGGTAAAAAAAAATCAGGGAGGTGAGCGGTGCGGCGGAAGTACCTGGAGGGAGAAGGATCTGCAGCGGCGTCGATCCTCGGCGGTGCCGTGGACAAATCAGGCATGAGGTTGTCGGGTCGAGGAGGCGCGGCGGGGCAAGACGGAGGCGGCGGCGGCATCTCTCCTAGCTAGCGGCCCCTTTCTCGCTTCTTCTTCTTGGATGGATGGACTTGGAGGTGAGATGGACGTGGGGGCAATCCAGTAATTTGCCGCGATTACCCAGCTGAAGCCGTCACTGCATCCCGTGCCCACTGATTGCGTCGTCACCTTGCATTAAAGATGGCAACGGGGAATTTCCCGTCGAGGATGGCTCTCCATTAAGGATGACAACGGGGTGTACTTATCGGGTATCGTCGAAACATTCTCTTTTCTGCTACGGAGAATTCATCCCGTTTCTGTTTCCGTTAACTGTCTCGAATATAGATTCTTGTCCATCCCCGTACACGTTGGGCATCGGTCGGGTAACAAATACCCGACGGGTACTGCATACCCGATAAACAAGGACACTTGAGGTCGCAGCTTTACAATCGGAGACGTTTCTTTTTCACCCGGGTATAAGTGTCGGAGTATGCCGAGGAGAAGGAGCGAGGTTGCGAGGAGGACGAGCAAAGGTGGCAGAGAGACCGAACTGAGAAAGCGAGGGGCACGAGCGCTCGTGAGGCAGGCGTGCTTGTGCTGCTGGTGGAGATGGTGAGAAAAAATTAAACTAGGGTTCCTATAACACATAAACTATATATATGATTGTTCAGATTTGGGCCAAAATACCTATGTTGAGCTTCTTTGGGCCTAATACTCACATGACAGCTCAAATAGTCGGGTTCCCCAACAGGTAACGGGGACGGGTAAACAGGGAACGTTCCCGTATCCGCTGTACCCGTCGAGGATGGATTTTTGTTCATTTAGATATCCGCGGGTAAAGATATGATCCCATTCTCGTCCCCTAATGAATCAAATATCCGTCGGGTATCGGGAGCCGTTGCCATCTTTACTCCCCATCCCGTCCCTACGGGGACCAAAATTCTCAGTCCCCGTTAACACCATCAGGGCTTGAGTTCGCCCCATCCCCGTCCCCGAGCGGGGATCACATCCCCGACACAGCCATAGCCCATGGAAGAGTATAGCCAAGAAAAGTGCAGGAGCAGAACAAATTGAACACCATAAAATTCCAATAGCTTCCAACACAAAAGCGAAACCATTCCAACACGTCTTACATACATAATCGAACTCACAAATGGATCTAGCAGCACACAAATCTAGACGGTAGGAGCATCGTTATACATACATCATTGCTCTTACAGATGGATCTAGTAACACACTCAACAGACCATGTGTTAGCAGCAGGTACAGCAAGGGATTAAAGAAATGGAGCAAGGAATCGGAAGAGCATAGTGGAGACACATCCCTATTGCTTGCTGGTTTTTGGCCGGATTTGAGCCACCAACTTCCGTAGTTCTCTCCTTGGAACGTGCAGCATAGCAAGAGCAGGCTCCAGCTCGGTGGCAAGCCCGGCGGCTCCGACTATCAGATTCCATGCTCTGCCATGCCCCGGCGCGCACAACGGCCAAGCAGTAAGGGGCCACGGAGGTGTGCCGTGTGTGGAAGGTAGAGTGGAGTGGAGGGGAGAGGCGAGGCAAGAGACGGAGCAGCGGAGGCTGGCGCCGCTGTGTTGGCGGCTACTACCGGGAGGAATGAACGAAGGGATAGGATTAGGGTTAGTCACGATATATATATCAAGTCGTCTGGGCCTTTAGACGGGCCTTCTCTTCTGGGTCGCGCCTGTTCCTTTGTTAGCGGGGCGGGGATATGGGGAACGGGGACGGGGGACGTGCTAGCATCCCCGTCCCGTCAGCCCCGACGAGGAGCAAGTTTCTACCGTTTAAATTCCCGTGGAGATGAATTTATTACCATCCCCGTCCTCTAGTAGGGGAATTCTCCACGGGGATTCGGGGATCGGGTTCCGTTGTCATCTTTAATCAAAATGCCAACTTGACTGGTGTGTGCTGCGGGCCAAATAAATTTTTAGTGAAATTGACGTTAATGTTTTTGTGCTTGTACGGTACCAACGCTGTTGAACTTGACAACTCTAGCTGCCGACCCCAACGCTCTAGAAAACATGATATTCGTTTTGTTGAGATTTGAAAGCAAAAGTATATCTGTATATGTCATATACGTCATATTCGCTTAACTGATAAGATATAACTGAAAGTACTATTGATTAATTTATTATGAGAAAAAAAATACTATTCATTGACTGAAAAAGTATGACCCAGGGAAGCAGACGTGTGAAGTTGAAATGGAAGCGGCTCCGGTGGGTGATGACTGATGGTTGGGTGACCTGCGCGGAAATAAATACTTGGTGACCACCAGTGGGCCACTGGCCGGCGGCCGCATTTTCCCCGTTCTCACCAGAAGCATGTCGACTGGGCCACCGGATGATTCTAACCCAACTACGAGAGGGAAGGAATAGTGATGGCAACAAAGCCCAGTTCTCTGGTGGGTTTTGAAAACGAACCAACTCCAGCCCATTTTATAATGGGGCAGACAGAACAGAAGACATTCGCATGGAAGAGGAAGACAGACTAGGTGCCCAGCCCACAATTAAAATAACAGAGAATGTGTGTAACTGGGCCTCAGGCATTAGAGCCCGAGAGATTCCGAGCGTACGAATCACACAAACTCCTACGTCTTATTTATACCCAACAATACCATCTGAGCTAGCTTATATAGATACAGCTTAACATTTTGTTTACGTGGAAGAAAGAGAAAAAGGTGAGAAGGGAAGAAATGACTCTTGATTCCACACTAAGTGTCGGTGCAGAATAGTGAATATTTGTAGTTTTGCTGGACGTTGTGATCGGAGGTGGCCTAGCACTCAATGACACAGGATTTATACTGGTTCAGACAACGTGCCCTACGTCCAGTCGGTGACTTTATTCCTGAGCCCAGGTGCTCGAAGTTTGCATTGGGGTTACAAACGAGAAAGAGAAAGAAGGGGTGTACAAGAGATCCGGTCGGAAGGGCCGAGACTGACAGGAACTTCGCTACGAGCTAAGTGTTCAAGTGGTTGTTTGAGGTCCAAACCTGGCGGTTCCGTGGTTGTGAGCTATCGATCTAAGGAACTCTGATAAAAAATTGGTCTCTTTTGTTGGAGGAAGCGCATCCCCTTTTATAGATGAAGGGGATGACTTTACAAGTGAGAGGGTGAGGGTACATATGCTGCCGAGCCTTGTTGCCCACGCCTACCGAGCCTTGTTACCCACACCGGCGGGTACAAGATAGTGGTAGGCGCCTACAACACTGTTGTTGTCACTGTAGAATGTCAGATGCACACGGGAGGTCGTGCTGCCTTTTTCAGGAATGGTGGACGTCGGTACCTGCAAATACTGTTTGATGCCTAGAGTCATGTGATGAGTTTCGCTATGTTCACCCGGTACGGTAAATCCTGGTGCCCATACCGCTATCGACGCCCAGAGGCACATGGGGGCCCTTACCGTACGGGAGTTTTAGCGGCCCCTACAATACTGTTTGTGTTAGGGTGGCTGCAGAGTACTGTTTCGTGCAGGGTATGGTCCCTGGTACAGTGGTTTTGACTTGTGAGCCTTGCCTTGCCTTTCTCCGCACGTCTTCTGGTTCCTACCAAGCGGGCGTCCCCGGTCGGATGGCTCCAGTCGGCTTTGAGTGCGCCGGTCGGAGAAGCGCGGTGAGCAGGGTTCTACGATCCCTGGTCGGAGACGCGGGATCGGAGCCAAAAGTAGTGTTTTTGGGCCAGGCCTTCCGATCGGAGAGGCCGTTCGGTCGAAGAGGTGGACTGAAGCAGCCAGCGAGAGGGCGATGTTCCTCTTCGTCCAGACCTTTCGGTCGGTGACTGGGCCGCCCTTCCGGCCTGTTGTTTTTAGACTCTTGGGCCGAGCCTTGGCGTGGAAGCTGGTCCCCGAGGGACTCTCGGGTTTATGAACCCGACAAGAGCCCCCGAGCCCCCGGATTTTGTTGCTAACCGACAGTGATGTTTACGACAACACTGCCGGTTTTCTAATAACCGGCAGTGATGTCACGCTCGCAATTTATTATTTTATAATTAATTTTAATTTATATTTTTTCGTGGAATCGGGTTTCGCTTTATATACGCTACGTAGACGATAGGTACATCAATATTAAACATTACCAATGTTACGGTTACAATTCAAATGTTCTTATCCACATCTCGATCCCTCAAAATAAAAAAGAAATGTTCTTGGACTTCATACATGCTTCTCGGACTTCTTACACTAATCTAACGAGCCGCTCTGGACCATACTGGTCCTTGTACCTCACGGATTGTGCAATGGAAAATACTCCATCTTTTTCTAATACCTCGGCTAAGATGAATTTTGCGAGCTTCGATTATAGTGCGACGATCTTCATGTCTAACAGGATTTGGTGGTTATATTTCTTGCGCTATCGTTAAAAAAGATGATATCCAAAGAGGAACATTAAATCATTTTGTTGAATTATTAACAGACATAAATGAAATGGGAATTATACACACCAACTTATCGGCTTCTTCCGATTTCCCGCCGATGTAGCGAAGCATTGCCCACATTACATAAAACCCGCATTCATTGTTTCCCGCCGGCTGTGACAGGTACTTCCCCTCCATTTCGACAACCTTGAATGGGACCGGCGTCCCACCAATATGTCTTCTTCGGACACTGAGCAACATTAAGGGGAGAAACATTAGAAAGCGGTATGTGTGATTAGAAAATAATATGTTATTAGGATCGCTTACTAATTCAGCACTACCACCAGTGCATCCAGATCATGAAATGGTTTTTTCTTCAAGTCCCACACCTCAATCAGATTTTTGGCAAGATTGACACAAATGAAGACGAAATAGTTGCTACAATCATAGAATCCTAATTATCGAATAATCTTAACGAAAAAAGAAGCATAAAATTAAAAGCTGAGACCACATACTCGCAGTTGTAGGCTAGAAGTATGTGGGTTTTCTTCTTCATCGTGAATTCGTTGAAAACAACAATCAATCTCTGTTTTAGGTCTTCCACGTCATATCCATAGAGGCCTAGACATGTCCTCTCATTGACTCGCAAGGGGTCCAAGAAGCCTATGTAATCCCATTTGCTTTTTACAATGCAAAATTTTGCTATACACCTACATAAAACTATGGGAAGTACTCAAAAGTTAACAATTTGTCTCAAGAGAGTAGTTCATTGTAATATCGTGCGTGTAGGGTACTTACATAGTCCACAGGGTCAACATTTGAACATCAAAAGAGCGTTTCTGGTATAGCTAAAACAAGCACTCCCACTTGACATCGAACTTCTCTTCTTTAGGATAATGGAAAACATGTGGCAAATGGATAATAACCTCAAAACCAAAGTTGTCCATCTCTGTTGCTTGAGCCATGTAATATTCATGCAACTGACGCATATATATTGTCAGATTTTTATACTCCTCATCAGGAACCAAAAGATTGCCCCTTTCATACTTCATTGCTGGTGTTGTCGTCTCTTGTACATCATAATAGATGGTCGCGACCTCTTCCATGATTAATCATGGGTTGTCTTCGACGTACTTCTGTATGTTCCTTAAATCTTTATTGTGTATTTCTTTGTCTCTTATTGTAGCGTATTTATTCTGTGTTTGCCTTTTGAATTCGAACTTCAACAAAAACGAAGGCAGTGAGGCACAAAGATTGAAGAAACTAACACAATCTTCCTTTGAGATGTGTGCTATAAATTTTTCTTTCATTAAGGTGGTAACGCTGCCATTTAACGACCTTTTTCTTTTCTGTTGGTCCACTTTGGGAGCATTAGCAACCGAATCCAAGGACCTTTTCTGCGACTGCGAGGATGTCCTTGATCTTATTTTAGGCTGAGGTGGAGGAGGAGGAGGAGGATGACGATGAGAATTCTATTTTTCCAATGCTGATGAAGATGGAGGAGGGGCAGGAGGAGTCTCTTTTCTTAGGGTTTATGAAGATGGAGTCGGACAAGGAGGAATAGGAGACCTCTGTCTTCTCGGGGGTGATGGCTTCGGATGAGGAGGGGAGTGATCTCTGTTGGGAGATGGTGAGTGATCATCGCAGGTGGGCGAAGACTCGCAATCGTCATCATCATCAGAGGACAATTGATGGTCAAGCTTAATGAAGCGCTTGTGCCAGGCCACTTGAGAGCCCTTATTTTGACCAAGTTTTGGCCTGTCTTCCGCTATGGGGTACTCAATGGGTATCTTGTTAAACTTCTTATCAAGTATTCTATCAATGGTGATGTGAGCGTACCCCAGTGGAATTGGGTAGCCATTAATTGTCCCGTCTCTCATAGGCTAGGCCTGGCCGAGCGTCACCTTGTCCTTTGTCCATTCCTGATGGATGTACAACCTGACATTGATGGGTTTAGTGATGTCGTCCACCGGATGAGACACATTCGCCTCTTCTTCGTCGAGCGGGGTCGATCCGCAGCTGCTGCGACCCCTAAACTATGGGCTAAAGGCAGTATGAGTAGGGTTTTGTGGTACTACTGACCCCTTGGATAGTAAAATTTGCTCGACTCGTGCTTCAACGGTCGCCTCAATCTGTGCTTCCATTCTATCTTCCATCTCTTTTAGTCTCCTCAAATACTCTGCCTCATGTTCTGCTCTACCCCTCGAGCGACTCCGGTAAGTGTTAGATTCTTGGGGGAATGCTAGTTTTCAAGGAACAACACCGGTTCCTCTAGTGCGACTAGGGTGCTCCTTGGTTCCGAGTGCTTGGGTGAGCACGTCTTTCTCCCTATTAGAAGTGCGAGTCCCTTGCCTCACCTCCTCAGTTACCTGGGAGATCCTCTGGATGAGTTCGCTCATGGGTTGATTTGAGGAGCTAAAGCTCCTGTCCTCGGCGTGCCGTACATTTCTCCCCATACAGTATAATACCGATCTGGGCTCCCAATCGGCGGTCTCAACCTCAACGCCTTACTCAGTAAGGTGATCCATCTTTTGAAGTTCTACTTCAAAGTCTGGCATCTTTTTGGCATAGCCACGAGAGCCGAGATGATGAGGATTTGTCGCTTTCTATGAATTCTCCTTATTCTTCCTGCTTAGTTCTAAGTACTCCTCGGATAACCTGTATTCCTTAAAATCCTGCAAAAGTCCTTCTGCTTGCTAAACTGTCCACCATCGAAATCTGGTTCTTTATTTTGGAGGACAAAATTCTTGTACAATGTCCCCTTGAAATTCTTGAAGCATGTCCCCATGATTTCTTTTGCTTTTTTCTTGACTAACTCCCTGTCATACTCGACTAGGAAAGTGAAATACTCTGGGATCTTGACATCCCATATATAATCCTTCTCGCTTTCAGGAACCCTCCACCGGTCATCATCTTTCCCAATCCACTTCCTGTACTTAATCAGGATGAAGTCCCTAACAAGTAACCCGAGGATAGTCTTGTATTTGGTCAAAGCTATAGGCGGTGAGAGTGGATCTCTGAATTCATCGAACTCAGTAATGTGACAGTGTGCATTCCTACCAATAGGAATCTTTGACATGCCTCGCTTGGATCTGGCCTTCCTGCTACCCAAACCCTCTGGCTCCTTGGCCGGTGGAGGCTCCTGCTAGAGACACCAAGTAAGTTATGACCCTCTCAATTGATTAGCGTGTGTGGCTACATAGTCACATGATACCAAAGTTACCTGGACATCTTGGTCATTTTGACTCAGATCGAGCAGGCCGGACGGGGTCCATGGCTGCTCGTTCTCACCAACCTAATTGACACCGTCACCATTTGTCAGATCATGCGGCTCTCTCGTCCCAGCGATATCAGCCGCTTCTTGTTGCCGATCTGTTCTTCGGTGATGGGGTAACATGCGATGATGAGTCATGGCTATGACACAATCGTGGTTAGTTTTGGCCGCGGACAACTACTAATAGCATATGTTCATATATATATAATATGTTTAATGCAAAGTCTAATAATAAGTCCATATACAACAAAGTCAAATAATAGCATATGTTCACCTAGAACAAATTCATTGTTTGATTGACCACATACAACAAAGTCCACCTACTGTTCTATGAAACTAAGCCTACATCAACTTCCAAATAAGAAAAGCGATGACCATAGCCATAAATAAAATCATGACATCTTTCCAAGACCAAGGAGCAATTCTCCTAATCTTCACATCTCCGGCGGGTGGCTTCTCTTCGATCTCCAGTGCCAGCGGATGGCCATAGTTTGCATTCATTGGACCATAGTAGGCCGGTTGCCCATGGTTTGCAAGGTAGGCCGAATGACTATAGTAGGCCCTCAAAGCTTTAGCTTCTGTGTTGTATTTTTTGTGCAAATTAACAGGGTAGCGATTGACTTGAGCATAGCAATCTTCCTAGGTTCGATAAATCCCAGGCATGTGACCAACATGCACTACATACCATGCCATGGTTGCCTATATATTTAAGTAAATTAGGCATGTGGTAAGTTATAATGGTAACTCACTGAACAAGAGTTATTATTCAAGTTATTTGGCCAAACTAAATCTATTTAATGTTCTTTATCCTTGACATGATAAAAAAATTACCTCAATAATTGGACTGTTTATTATTTGGAAATCAATGTGGTTTAGTAATCATACTTGCTGCTACTGCCAAGCCAATTTTAAAAGTTGTTTTTAACTTTTTTTTCTAGAACAAACATCTATAGATGCCTTTTTTAAGCATGCTATACATTCCATCAAAATCAATTGACACTCAATCGATAGCTAAACCAAGGAGTAACAGTTTAACACTCAATCGATAGCCAATTTTAAAAGTTGTTTTTAACTTTTTTTTTCTAGAACAAACAGTTTAGGGCCATGATTACTAGGTACTCAACAAATTAGTAGGTAGCATAATCTCTTCAGAGAAAAACTAACTGGTTTATGTAACAGCATATACATACAAGGATAACTAAACCAAGGAGTAACAACATGTAACTCAATCGAATAGGAATCGACTGCTATTGGGAAGACAACAACCGTGGGGCATTTCATCAAACACTTAGCTGGCAGTGAGCCACGCACTCACCGTGGGGGTGGGAAAGCAGCTGTCTGCGCGCTCCTAAAGTCCTCGGTGGTGCTCCAGTAAAAGCTCTAGTTTGGTTTTGGTTAATTGATGAAACCCTAAGTGCTAACCTAGTTTATCAAGATGATTATAAGATAGGTAGCACTACTCCAAGTGATGAAGCAATGGTGAAGATCATGACAATGGTGATGGCATGGTGATGGTCAAATGCTTAAACTTGGAAAAGAAGAAAGAGAAAAACAAAAGGCTCAAGGCAAAGGTATAAAATGTAGGAGCCATTTTGTTTTAGTGATCAAGACACTTAATGAGTGTGATCACATTTAGGATAGATAGCCGTACTATTAAGAGGAGTGAAACTCGTATCGGAATGCGGTTATCAAAGTGCCACTAGATGCTCTAACTCATTGCATATGCATTTAGGATCTAGTGGAGTGCTAACACCCTTGAAAATATTTGTGAAAATATGCTAACACTTGTGCACAAGGTGATACACTTGGTGGTGTTGGCACATCTACAAAGGAGGTGGTGTTTGCAGGGTTGAGATGGGTTTGGGGTGTTGGCGCTTTCGGGAAAATGAAATGCCTATTTTCTATTGCGCCGGATGCAAATTCTTGTGGTTGGCACATTGGATCAAGGGTGAAGAAGTTAGAAGTGAAAACGAGTTGATCGCGAAGACATTGGTGTCGGTCAACTGACCGAACGCTGAGTCTGAAAGCACCAGACGCTGGTTTCTGCGTCCGGTCAAACTGACAGGTCTGCATAGTACCGAGGGTATTGCACCAGATGCTGGTCTGTGTCCGATCAAGGTGGACCGGACGCGTCCGGTCGAAAAAATATGCCTTGGGGAGCTTACTGGAAAAGACCGGACGCTAGGGCTTCAGCGTCCGGTCAGTTTTACCAGAGCGTTCGGTCAGCTTCGTAGCCGTTGAAATCTGATGAACAGCGTTTGAAGCTGGTGACGCGTGGCATCCATCGGGCGACCAGATGCTGAGGGCCAGCGTCCGGTCAGTATGACCGGAGCGTCCGGTCAGAGCGCGTTTTGCCCAGTGAAAGGGGTATAACGGCTCTATTTGATGGGGGCTCTATTTATAGCCCCATGGCTGGCTCAAGGGAGCACTTTTGCACATTTTCATTGACATAACAACCTTGTGAGCTTAGCCAAAGTCCTCCCACTCATCTCCATCATTGATTCATCATCTTTGTGAGATTGGGAGAGAATCCAAGTGTATTGCTTGAGTGATTGCATCTAGAGGCACTTGGTATTCGTGTTGCACTGCGGATTTCGCTTGTTACTCTTGGTGGTTGCCACCACCTAGACGGCTCGGTGCAGCGGTGGAGGATCGGCATGAGTTGGTGAATGTTCGTGGCCATCTCCGGTGATTGTGAGGAGAGTTGTACCTTCCCCGGTGGAACGTCGAAAGGTAACTCTAGTAAATTGCTCGTATCTTTGAGTTACCTCACTTGTGGGTCAGTTCTTGTGGTGTTCAATCATGTGGACGAGGTTTGTGAAACACCTCTTAGCCGCCGAATCACCAAGTGTTGGTCGACACAACAGGGACGTAGCGTGTTGGCAAGCACGTGAACCTCGGGAGAAAATCAATTATCTCTTGTCTTTGGCATTCTCCCTGTGATTGGCTATACATTCATCTTATGATTGGTTCATCCCCTACACGTCGGTATAATCACTCTACTCACTTATTTACATTATTGCAAACTAGTTGATACAAGCTCTTTAGTGTAATTAGAATTGAGAGCTTGCTTTATTATTTACATTCATCTAGTTGAGCTCTTTATAGTAGCAAGGTTGAGAGCTCTTAGTGAGTAATTACATAGCAAGTTTGTGTGCCTAAGTAATCATTGCAACTAGAATTATTGGATAGGTGGCTTACAACCCTTGTAGAGCTAGAGCAAATTTGCATTACGCTATTTATCATACTAATCAAATTGCTCTAGTTGATTTGTAAATTTTTAAATAGGCTATTCACCCCCCCCCCCCCTCTAGCCATATTAGGACCTTTCATCCAGCATGGGGCGGTGCACGGGCGTTGGCGTCCAAGAAGAGGAGCGTGGGGCTGAGAATGGCGGCGTGGGGGTGGTGGATGGGTGCTCCGGTGTGGGGCGGTGCACGGGCGTCGGCGCCGAAGAAGAGGAGCACAGGGCTAGGAACGGTTGGCGCGTGGTTGAAATTTGGATCATTTCTACCCGCGCTGGGCTTTTATACCAGACCTCATCACTGCCGGTTCTAATTATAAACCGACAATGATGGGAGAGCATCACTGCCGGTTATAAGTCTAAACCGACAGTGATGTAGAAATATCACTGTCGGGCCATTCTTTAAACCAGGAGTGATTACTGTATAGCGGTCCCAGCATAAGTAAGTTATCTTTTCTACTTCTTTCGAATACCTCCTACTGGCTCAACGGTTAAGACCTCGCAACTTCGCCCCCGATACCCGTGTTCGAATTCCGGGCGGCCCAATTTTTTGGTTTAATTTTATAATTAATTAAGTGGTCTAAAGGTCAAAAAGAAAAATAAATAAACATTGGCACACATCCTATACTAGCGCAGCGGTTAAGTCTCTGAACTCTGCAGCCCAAGACCCGAGCTCAAACCCAAGGGCTGGCATAATTTTTTTTCATTTTTTATATATCACTGCCGGTTTTTCAAAATAAACCGACATTGATAACCAACATCACTGTCAGTTTCTTCTCATCACTATCGGTTTTTTGAAACCAACAGTGATATTTATATTTATTAAAAAAATTCTTTTATATACTGAATAAATAGAAGCATATGTATTCCTATGTCGAAATGGCTTGAAATGTTTTTGGCAAGCTTGTACACCAAAATTAAGATCTCACCAAGGATCTTAGGTTTTTCTAATCATTTTTTATTTATTATATTTTTCTGTGTGCCGAATGAGACAAAAGAGGGTGAATTTCATCTTGGACCCTATAGATTTTTTTTATCCACCTCCACAAAATTCTTATCTCTAGGGCACATTAGAGCCTATGTAAAAGTTTGGTAGCATTCTGGATCTTTTCGTGGATAGATTCAGTTTAACCTATAATTAATTGGTGTCGTCGCGCGGAAAATCAATTAAACCTCATAAAGTAGCAAATCATCTCTGAAAAATCCCAAACTAGGTGTTTTCTTCGCACATGGCATGTGCAAGCCTAAGAAAAAGTTTGAGACCAATATGACACCAGAATGCGTATGAACCACAGAAACCTTGATAACCTATGTGTATAGTCATGGTTCGATGAAGGGGCACATGTACCTCTGTGAAGCATGTATACTCCGCCTATTTTGAAATAGCTTGAATTTTTTTACAAGCATGTACACCTAAATTAAGACCCCACACAGGATCTGAGGTTTTTCTGATCATTTTTTTATTTATTATATTTTTCTCTGTGCTAAATGAGACAAAAGAGGGTGAATTTCATCTTGGACCCAATAGATTTTTTCATCCACCTCCATAAAATTCTTATCCCTAGGGCATATTACAGCCTGTGTAAAAGTTTGGCATCATTCGGGATCTTTTCATGGATAGACTCAGTTCAACATATAATAAAACGATGTCGTCGAGCGGAAATTCAAATAAACCTCAGAAAGTTGCAAACCATCTCTGAAAAATCCCAAACTTGGTGTTTCCTTCACACGTGGCACGTGCAAGCCTAAGAATAATTTTAAGACCAATATGACATCGGAATGCCTGTGAACCACAGAACCCTTGATAACCTATGTGTATAGTCATGGTTCGATGAATGGGCACATGTACCTCTGTGAAGCATGTATACTCCACCTATTTTAAAATGGCTTGAATTTTTTTGACAAGCATGTACACCCAAATTAAGACCTCACACAGGATCTGAGATTTTCTGATCATTTTTTATTTATTATATTTTTCTCTATGCCGAATGAGACAAAAGAGGGTGAATTTTATCTTGGACCCAATAGATTTTTTCATCCACCTCTACAAAATTCTTATCCCTAGGACATATTAGAGCATGTGTAAAAGTTTCACACTATTCTAGATTTTTTCGTGGGTAGACTCAGTTCAACCTATAATTAAACGGTGTCGTCGCGTGGAAATTCAATTAAACCTCAGAAAGTAGCAAAACATCTCAAAAAATTCCAAACTAGGTGTTTCCTTCGCACGTGGCACGTGCAAGCCTAAAAATAATTTTGAGACCAATACAACACCAGAATGTATATTTCTAGTTGCCCAACAAACGTTACACGAATTACATGCATGACAATAATTAAACACACAAAGTCGTACATATTAAAATTAGAACCCAATTAAACTACAACCTTGAAAACCTAGCTAAATAAACATTAATTACTATCAGAATCACTGCCGGGATCGATCGGGCCACGCACACTAACATGCCTCTGTAGCCATATATAGTAATTGATGTCACAGATTATGTATCCGCTTGTATCGATGAAGTCCAATGCCCGTATGAGTGCACTCTTTCATGCCTTACAATACCGAAAGAATTGCCGGCCATAGATGTAACCTATTGAACGACCACTGCCCCTGTTAGTAATCCTTATGCAGTACTAGCGTCCTTATATAGTGAGCTGGCCAAGGTTTCCATTGCAGAAGTCCCAATCATACCTGAGTTGCTCCGTAGCTTGGTCTAGAACGGCCCACAAGCCACATGCAGCATAGGTAAGGTCCTATAGCGCAATCTGCATGCGGAGAAAAAGGAAAAAAATTAAAGAATGTTATTACAATAATAAACAACAAATAACCATGACTCAGGTATAAGTGATCATTTTACCACGTCCGCATGGTTGTAGCTCGCAAACCATTCGCTTGCTTGCGGGACGGGGATATCACCAGCATTCAAAACAAGTGCCTTGAAGTGCGAGAAATCAGGCACATCATAGCAAATACATCGAAGTGCCTCTAAACAGATGTGCATAGCACTTAATTGGGCGCTTATCACGTCCAGGCTCTGTATTCCCATCCCGTGGATATGGTTCCGATAATTTGAACCCCTCATAGGGATGAAAAAACTAAGTTTACACGTCCATAGCCGACCACTTGCATTAGATGCTATGTTCTCGACGATGTCCAAGATAAAGAACCAGCTAAGTGATGTTCACAGCCAATCTATTGGGGATATAGTCTGCGACATATATACATGCAACAATGATGTTAAACTAATTACACTTATTTGTTAGCATCAAAAAATAAAAGATGTTGGAAAATATTTCATACAATAGCTGGAACAGGGAACCGTGGAATGGCCACATTAGGAGTGAATGACTCATCGCCCGGGTGGAAACCTAGTTCTTGTGGTGGGGGAGGTCCGTTGTTCATACCACCTGATCGATAAAATGAAAAAATATGAACATAAAATATATGCACAAAAAAATCTTCCAAGTAAAATGTGGCAACATAATTAAATATAGATCGAATGCAAGGAATAAGAATATATATAAATGTAGAATGCAAAGAAACATGAATATAAATATAGATCAAATGAATATAGATAAAATATTAGAGAAGACAACATATCAATACCATTGAAAAATGCAGGAGCCATGACCAAATCACGTAGAGAGAGAGTGGATGTCTTGAGAAGTGAGAGTGAAACGTGAGAAATGAGATTGAGAGAGTTCGTGGGTGGATGGGATTGATGTATGTGGCCGACAGTTTGTTTTATATTGGAGGGCATGGACATCACCGCCGGTTTTTAAATAGAACCGACAGTGAAGGTGGCCTCATGTGTGCACCATTTGGTGGACTACGATGCATAACAATATCTATGGTTTGTTGTGAGAGGAAAGCATTGTATCATGGCTGATAAGGCCAGGCTGAAACTAACATGCATGGAGAGGCTAGCTCCTGGCCGAGGGCCATTTTATAGGGGCTAGCAGTCGTGGTATATTTTTATTTCTGAACTTAAGTTATCGGGGTAGGTGGAAGCAGTGTTCCAACTGTTGTGGTCATGGGAGTACTATTGGTATGTGAGGAGCATCTACACATCACTGTCGGTTTTAGTTTAAAAACCGACAGTGAATTGAGCCTTCTGTGTCGGTTTGAGCAACTGACTACGATAGAAGCTATCACTGCCGGTTTTAAAACCAAAACCGGTAGTGAAGTGCCTGCCACCATCGTGGCTTTTTAGTAAAAAAATATAAAAAATGACTATCAGTTTGGAGCCTGCCATCGCAGCGCTATCACTGTTGGTTTTTAAACCAAAACCGACAGTGAAGGGCCCGGCCACCATTGCAGCCTTTTAGTAAAAAAATATAAAAAATGACTATTAGTTTGGAGCCTGCCATCGCAGCGCTATCACTACCGATTTTAAAACCAAAACCGGCAGTGAAGGGCCCTGCCGCCATTGGAGCCTTTTAGTAAAAAAATATTAAAAAATCATAGTCTCGTAGCCTTTTTATATAAAAAAAATCCGAACCTAGGATTCGATCGCAGGTCTCGGGGTTCTTAGTTTCGAGCATTAACCACTATGCTAGAATAGGGATTACGTTACAATTAATTGTTCTTTTTCTTTTATCATGTTATAATGCACTACTAAATAATAAATGCAAAATCAAAAAAGTTTAGCCAGTCTGGGATTCGAGCGCGGGTCTCAGAGTACAGAGTGCACGGCATTAACCGCTGAGCTAGGATATGGAGTTCGCTTAGTTTGCTTTTCTTTATTTATTTATTAAAAGAAATAATGCAGTTAGTTTATATTATAAAATAACACAAAAATTTGTGTCTTGATTATTTAATTCTATGATAATTAATTAATGGTCTATAATTATCAAATAATAATATTTATGAACATCATCTTAATATTTGATTACATAGTCAATAATTATATTGTAGAGATGCGCACAAAATATAAATTAAATATTCAGTGCGAATTACTCATACAACGTCTGCATAATGATTACATAGTTAACAATAATCTAACTATCTTTA
Organism: Miscanthus floridulus; assembly: GCF_019320115.1. Taxonomy (NCBI): domain Eukaryota; kingdom Viridiplantae; phylum Streptophyta; class Magnoliopsida; order Poales; family Poaceae; genus Miscanthus; species Miscanthus floridulus. The sequence continues at coordinate 67,623,342 of NC_089591.1, forward strand.
GGTGCATCAACAATGAGGGCCTCATGGTGATCAATTCGTACGTAAGCAGGTTCGTCACCCTCTTGAAGAATAGGTAGGGGTACGTTCACCCCGAATGGAGGCATTTCCTGATAGCCCCTATAGTCTTCTTCGTCCGTCACTCCATCGACACCGACAATCTTTCTTTTCCCTTATAGGACTACTTTTAGTCTTTCTTTCGTCTTGTTGTCCCTTACATAGAAGACTTACATAACATCTCTTGCAAGGACAAAGGGGTCGTCTCTGTATGCAGTCTTAGTGAGATCAACGATAGTGAACCCTTCACTGTCAGTGTTGATTTCCTCAAGCCGGACCCACTGGCAGCGAAAAAGAGCTGACTTCAACGGACCGTAGGCTAGCTCTCATATCTCCTCTATGAAACCATAGTATGTCGCCTTCACGTTGCCGTTTTCGTCGTGAGCATCAAAACGAACACCACAATTTTGATATGTGCTCTTTCCATCTTGCTTTTTTGTGTAAAAATGTGAATCCATTGATCTCATACCCTTGGTACTTAAGATATGTACTCGAAGGTCCCTTGGCTAAGGCATCCAGTTGATTACCCAACTTTATTCCAAGCAAGTGACATCGCAACTAGCTAACAAATTCCTTCTTATGTTTTTTATCCAGCCAAGCCTGTGACCTGCTTGGATACAGAGTTTGCAGCGATTGCCTGTGCTCGTCAATGTATGGCATCACACCCTCGGCTTGCTGGAGAACAATGAACTGTGCCTGTCTGAAAGAAACAGGGTCATCTACTGTAACAGATTTCTCCCCGATCGTTCCTTTACCACGTAGTCTTTCCTCATGACGAGATTCTAGAACTCTGACCCTTTTGATGTCTAGATAATATGTGCAGAACTCAATGGCCTCCTCCAATGACCATCCTTCAACCATGCCCCCTTTTGGCCTGAATCTGTTCCTAACATACCTCCTGAAAACTTTTATCAATCTTTCAAAAGGGAACATCTGATGCAGGTACATTGGGCCAAAGGCTCTAATTTGGTCAACAAGATGAATGAGCAGATGCAATGAGATATCAAAGTAAGTCGGCGGAAAATGCATCTCAAACCTAATGAGAGTTTTGGCTATGCCCTGCTACAGCTGCTCTAGCATGGACACATCAATGACTTTTTTTGAGATCGCATTGAAGAACGAGCAAAGCTTTATGATTGGGGCGCTGACCTTTAGGGGGAGGATACCACGTGGGGCAATAGAGAGCAGCTGAGTCATAATGACATGACAGTCATAGGCCTTCATAGGGCAATATTTGAACTTGAGTTCTCTCATGTTCACTAACCTCTTCGGGTTCGCATGGTAGCCCGTCGGGACTTTGAGTTCGTTGAAGAAAGAAATAAGCGCACGCTTTTCTTCCTTCTTCCTTATAGAACATAGTATTGACAGTCCTCCAGTCATGCCGATCGGCGGTGGCCCTCATCATTGTATCTTTCTTACGCTCTTCGCCATGCCAGCGCAACAACTTAGCCGACTTTGCACATGCAAACAACCTATGCACCCGGGGAGCCATAGAGAAATACCAAACAACCTTTACAGGATCTCCTCTGGTCTTGGTACCCTCATCTGACGGCCCTTCCTTGTACCATGGAGCTTCACACTTGGGGCACTTGTCCAAGTCTTTATATTTTTCTCCACGGTATAATATGCAATCATTGGAACACACGTGGATTTTTTCAACCTCGAGGCCGATGGGGCAGATCATTTGCTTGGCTAAGTATGTCTTTTCTGGCAACTCGTTTTTTCTAGGAGCATTTTCCTTATTATACCTAACAACTGATCGAAGCCTTTATCGCTCAATCCATTTATTGATTTAAACTCTAACAACATGATGTTGGCTTTCAGTTTGCTCATTGGACAATTCCTATACAATGGTGTTTTGCCATCTTGTCTCATTTTCTCTAGCTTTCTCAGCTGTCTTTCACTAAGACATCCGATCTCTACATTATGTAGCAGCTGAGAAATGCTATCATTATCCTCGGTGTCGTCAGCTAGCATGTTCCTAAATACATTATTAACTATGGCCATAGGTTTCGTGTTGACACCGGATTTCTCGTCAGCATCGTGGATGGCTACGTCAGGCATATCCACATCATCATCGTTTTCCTACAGAACATTCACACCAACCTCGCCATGCATAGTTCATATCGTATAGTTTAGCATGAACCCCCTGGTAATCAAGTGCGATCGTATAGACTCAATTTGATGAAAGTTCCTATGATTCTTGCAATCTTTGCATGGGCAGAAGACAGGGTTCCCATTCCTAGCATGGGCTTTGGCATCGGTGATAAACTAGCTGACGCCATGCATGTACCGCTTGTCCGTTCGGGACAGATGCATCCACTCTCGATCCATCTCTGCACAAAAAAATACTGAGACAGTAATTACAAAGAATTAATAAGAAATCGAGCTTCATGAACAACAATTGTAGCTCGAAAGTAACATTTTTGAAAAATGTTATTGTACACTAATTATTGAAAAATTAAAATTGGAAGCCCCGGCCCTGTAAATTGAAAATTGTAGTAAAAAATAATTATTGCACAATATTGAAGAACAACTATTCTACTCTACTTCTAAGAACTAATTATAGCATCACATACTAACAATGATGATCTTGACCACCATGAAATAATTAGCTAGGAATTTAAATGTGCTCATAGACACCAACCTTTTGGATGATGGATTCACCAAAATTTGAGCCTTGCACAAATGTCTAATCGGAAAAGTGCTCTCTAGAATGGAGAAAGAACTAGAATGAGAATCAAGCAATGTAGCAATCAAAACGAAGCTAATTAAGCAATAAAATCAAAGGAGTGGATGTTTGTTACTAACCTTAAAGCAAAAAGATCAAGCCATTCTTCAAAATCCAAGCACTAGCTTCATGGTGAAGAGCAGCCGCAACAATAGAGGGAAGGGTCCAAACGCGCGCCTCTATTCTCAGGATGGAAGAGAGGAGGAAGAAGAGGATGACTGCAGCCTTTTTGTGTTGTAGGCTTATCACCGTCGGTTCTTGGCTAGAACCGACAGTGATAGAGCCCAATCACTGTCGGCTCTTGGCTTAAACCGGCAGTGATGAGTGCCCGTCAAAACACTGCCGATTTAAGCCAAAAACCGATAGTGATGTGGTCCTTCACTGTCGGTTTTAGCCTAGCACCAATCATTTTTTCATTTTCGAGCTCATAACCGACAGTGAAGGTACATCACTGTCGGTTCTCACAAATTCGACAGTGATGAGGCCGGCAGTGATGTGTAAATCTGGTGTAGTGCGACTAGGTCTCGACTCTCGAGCGACGAACAACGACGAGGACGAGGAACAAGTCCAAGCGACGAAGCCACGAAGGGTTACGAACTTACGTGAAGAAGAATCGCCAGCCACAAACTTTTCTCAATTTTAACAGAGGATAATCTAGCAAGAAGGAATTAGAATGTTAGTAAAGTTTGTTGTTTTTGTATAAACTTGAAACCATCCGGCATCTTTTCTTTGATTGTCATTATGCTCGTTTTCTCTGACGTGCAGTTCATTGGGTGTTTGGTATTACCCCTCCAACAAGCGTATCTCACTTATTTGGGGATGGTCAAAATTGGGCCACCGCAAACATAATTTGTTTGTTTTGACAGGAGCATCGGCCCTGTGTTGGGCAATCTAACTCACAAGAAATGATTTCGTTTTTAACAAAAGCCAAAAACAAACTTTTTTGTAGGTACTGTTATGGGGGACATGTTGGCTCTGACTGGGCTCAATTACAGTGCTTGGATGAGTCCAAGACTTCCATTTTAGAGGTATGCAGGCTTTTAGATTCTAGTGCCATGTTTCTATTTGCTTGTCATGAGTGGAGTTTCTCTTATCGCATTGGACTTTAGGATTGGTGTCATGGTTTTTTTTAATACGAGTTTATAATAATTGGTCTGATTCTTTCTCCTAGAGGACCGTTGAAGCCAGAACTTTAGTTTCCATTATTAAAAAAAGGTCACGAACTGACCATCGTGGACTCGTGTGGTGCTTTTCTCCTTAAGGAAGTAGCAGGCCACGTTTATGGGAATGTAGCTGATTTACTAATTAAAACAAAACCTAAAACTATTATATATACTTAGGATACTTTGTAAATTTAGGGGCCGGTTCTGTCGCACAGCCCGCACGGACCCAGGACGCAAAGGATTGCTTTAAAAACCATAGTACAGAACTACCAGTATATATGGTCTAGATCAAACGTGATAGATAAAAAAACAGTTTTAGAACAGTAGCAGAAAATAACGATAGGATATGCTTACTTAAGTACTTTCTCGTCGTGTAGTATAGTACATTCTAGAAATTTTAAAATAAATTAAGAGAGAACATAAAAGCCATATTTACCCTCATTTTATTTTCTAATCAGATGTTATCATCAATGTGATTAATGGTGATTGGTTGATAAATAAAAAATATTTAATGTAAAATTGGTTTTTGTCCTCTAAAATGCATTATATTTAAATTTTGAAGACTAGAATCCACTATATTACAGGACAGATGAAGTATTAACCAACCTTGTCTAATTGCTTTGTTCAGTCGCCGGCATTAAGGGCAGAACCAAAGGGGAAGCCACCATCATTAGTCTCAAAGCATCTTGAACAGTTCCTAATAACACTTCTCATCCCCATTAAACTATCATATTAGAGAAGATGAAGTTATTTTATTGCATCAATGGTCACTCAATAGTCCTCTTTTTTTTTGAAAAAAAACTCCCCTGAAATAAACGGGAGTTGCATCTCCGCAAATAGCTGGACCCCACAACAACTGTCAGAGTCCGTTTGGTTTGGCTTTCTAGGTGCCGTGGCTTCAAAAAAAAAAAGCTAGAAGCCAAACCAAAAGGGGGGCAAGGCCACAACAGCTTTCACTAAAAGTAGCTTTCTGCTCAGTAGGAATTCCACAACAGCCTGACCCCTACTTTCTCCGGCTTTGGCTGCGAGAAGTTCCAGAAAATTACCCACCTGCCATCGTTTATGCGTACCGGTTCACTGTTCTTTCCCATCGAGCGACACCTTCCTCTCCGTTCTCGAGCGAGCGCACACCGGCGCTAGGGATTGGGGCGGCAGCGCTTCCTTCGTCTCCCTCCCCGGCGGCGGTGCGCATCTTCCTCCACGGTGGCCACGCGCATCTCCCTCCCCAGCGGAGGCGCGCATCTCCCCCATCTCTGGCGGCGGCGTGCATCTGCCCCATCCCCTGCGGCGGCACGGGCCGTGCCCGGAGGCGCGCGTAGACAACTGGTGAGGAGGGAGAAGCCGGCGGAGCTCCCTTGGATTTCGCTGGCCTGCTCGCTGCGGACGCGGCCCTGCCAGTGGACGCGGGCGAGAGGAAGATGCCATGGCCACGGGTGGATCTCGCCTCGAGCTCTGCCTCCCGTGCGCCCCTCCTCCCCTCCGCTCCTCGTCTCGCGCTGGTGACCAAGCTCTGCCCCCGAGTGCAGTGCCTCCTGGACAGGCAGCAGCAGCGGGCTCTGTTATTTTCAGGGGAGAGGCGGTGGCTCTGTTCTTTATCAAATTTCTCTCAAATTTACAAAATTAATTTTCCTTTTCTAAAATTGCTATTTATAGTGAATCAATGAATAACATAGTATTTTACAACCAATTTGGATATAAACATGTCTAAAGTAGACCGATGTACTGTATACCTTTTACACAACAGCTTGTCCACAGCTGTTTCAGCCAAACGGCTTTCAGCTTTCTCACAGCTGACATCTCACAGCAGCTTTTCCACAGCCAACAGCCCACAACAACTTTTTCTCACAGCCACGGCTCAACCGGACCCTCAGTCTTCCCTTCGCCAAAAACTGACCCCTTCGGTATATATATAAAAAAAAAACTAACCCCTTCACCATCGCGGCCGTTGGAGGGATGCCTACATCTGTTGTTCGCCGTTGCGCTCGTCTCTTTGCCCGGCACGGCGGCACCGAGCATCGGTCGAAGCTCGTCCGCCGCTGACGCCGGTCTACTGAAGCTTCGCATGACAGCTGCCTGAGACTTGAGTCTCAACGACGCCCTTCCTCGAGCATGACATTGGTGATCTGCAAAAAAACACCCCCTAATAATTCCAAAAAAACTCAGGCTAGTTCCATTACTATTTTACTGCAGGAGTTATATTGAGAAACAGTTGGTGATGCTCTAAAACTGTAAAACTATGACACGATATAGAATGGAGCAAAAAGAAAACTTTGAAACTCAAGTCACCATTACTGTTGCGGCTCCTATCTCGGTGCGCCATGGAAATGCTCAAGCTCTGCCTCCAAGCAAAGCCAAGCTGCCCACCCGCTGGCACGTGAGTTCCGGGGCCGTACTCCGTGCCAACAGTCGTTTGATTGGCGAGCACACGAGCTTCAGCTGATTCCACCCACTAGCTCTCGGTCTCGGTCAGTCCCACGCGCCAACCGAAGTCCGAAGTGCAGTCCCCAACTCCGTCCACCTACAACTACCCGGCAACACTCCACTGGATCGGAGCTCTCTCAATCAGCATCCGGCGCGTCCACGACCGCCCACCGCCACCCATGACTCCTCTGCCGCTCCGCCGCCTCCACTTCCACATCCTTCTCGTGCTCCTTGCAGCATCAGCCGCGCAGGCCACCGACACCAGCGGCTGCAGCGGGGGCGACCGCTGCGGCGACCTCGTCCTCCCCTACCCTTTCCATCTCAACTCTTCCTGTGTCAGCGCCGGAGCCAACTCCTCCCTCTTCCGCCTCTCCTGCAACGCCAGCGCCACCCTCACCCTCGCGCTCGGTTCCGCCACATTCCGGGTCCTCGCCTTCCTCCCCTCAGGATCGGTCCTCCTCGACTACGCCCCTGCGTCGCCGTCCCCATGCGACGCGGCCTACCCCCTTCTCACGATCGACCTCCCCGGCGGCCGCGCTCGACGCCGCTATTGGGGTTTAGTCCCACATCGTGTAGCGATGGTGGGGGAGCTACAACATATAAGGCATTTGGGCCTTACTCAACCCAAAAGACTAGCCTGATAGGTGGGGGCTTCTTCCCGCCTTATATGTTGTGCCCCCCCACCATCGCTACACGATGTGGGACTAAATCCCAAAAATCTCCCCCTTAGTCACACATCGGGGTGCCCCCGCCATATGTGACGCTCGAGATTTTTTTATCGGATTTAGCTTTTCTGACCATGGGCTTATGATACCAATTGTTGAAACCGGTGGTGACCACCGAGTTCTCGATCTTGGAGTTGGCTGGCTCGTTACCACGAGCCTGCGCTCCCACAGGTCCTAGGTCCACCGGAGCTACAACATATAAGGCCTTAGGCCTTCCCAACCCAACAGACTAGCCTAATAGGTGGGGGCTTCTTCCGCCTTATATGTTGTGCTCCCCCACCATCGCTATACGATGTGAGACTAAACCCCAACAATCTCCCCCTTAGTCACACATCAGGGTGCTCCCGCCATATGTGACGCTCGAGATTTTTTTATCGGATTTAGCTTTTCTGATCATTGGCTCATGATACCAATTGTTGGAACCGGTGGTGACCACCGAGTTCTCGATCTTGGAGCTGGCTTGCAGCCGGCCCGACTCGTTACGAGCCTGCGCTCCCACAGGTCCCAGGTTCACCGGAGCTACAACCGGCCAACGTGCTCCGCCTCTACGCCTGCGAGGACTCGTCTCTCTGCCGCGCCGGCTGCGATGATGTCGCGACGTGTGGGGGCAAGTCTGGGTGCTGCTACCCGCTCTCGGACGGCAGCGTCTGGAAGCCCGGGAAGGGGCTGGGCGTTTTCGCCGACTACGGGTGCCGGGTTTCTCGAGCTGGGTCAAGAACCGGTCGGCACCAGCAGGGGCAGCAAGCGGGGTTGTGAGGGGGATCGAGGTCGAGTGGGCCGTGCCGAGGGGCAGCGCCATGGCAAAATGCGCCGATGGCGCGGCGCTCGTGAATGCCACGGCACTGCACGACGGCGTGCGGTGCGCGTGCGCGGCGGGTCTCGTCGGCGACGGCTTCGCACAGGGCGCAAGCTGCTCCAAAGGCACATGTAAGGACAAAAGTGTACACGGTTCTACTCGTGCGATCGATCTGCCACGTCGACTTATCAGTCTTTCAAAACACGTATGCATATTTGTGTACACAGCCTGCAGCAATGGTGAGCATGCAGATGACGGCAGGGAGTGTTGCCAGGGACGATTCTGCTCCAAGAAGGCAGTCGTCCTTGCTGGTACGCGGTCACTGCACATTGCCCTGATGATTTGATCAGCCAGATACTACTCGTGCGAACACCCTTCCTTTTGTTGTGTTTGCTGATTTCGTCTGCGTTCACAGGATTTTTCGTTTCGCTGTTCTTCCTGGCGGCGGCAGTCTCGTTCTGGCTGTTCCTGAGACAGCCTTCCAAGGACAGCCGGTGGGACCTCGACCCGGCGTGCATCCCCAAGATCCTCCGGAGCGTGTGCGACGCGAAGCAGTTCACGTACGAGCAGCTGGAGGAAGCAACGAAGAGGTTTGACAGCGAGAAGGCCGTGGACACCGTCGACGGCACGGTCCACGCCGGCGTGCTCGACGACGGCTCCCTGGTCGCGGTGCAGAGGATCGGCTACGAGACGCAGGGGAAGCTGAGGCTGGTCCTGGACCGGATCGAGCTCCTGTCCGAGATCTGTCACCCAAACATCGCCCGCGTCGTGGGCTTCTGCCTCTACTCCAGCAACGCGCTGCTGCTGGTGCACGAGCACTTCGCCGGGGGCACGCTGGAGGAGCACCTGCGCCAGATGAAGTGCCGCGTCCTCAGCTGGTACCACCGGGTCAACATCGCCATCGACGTCGCCAGCGCCCTCACGTACCTGCAGGCGCACGAGACAGCCCCGACCTTCCTGTACGACCTCAGGTCCAGCGAGATCTTCCTGGACACCGACTTCGCCGCCAAGATCGCCGGCTACAAGCTCACGAGGCCGGCGACGTACTACTCCGCGTCGTACGACCAGGATGTCGTGTGCAACTTCGGCCACCTCCTGATCGAGCTACTGACGGGGCTGAGGCAGCAGATCCAGCTCGACTCTGTCGCGCCCAAGTTGAGGGAAGGGAGGCTCCACGAGGTCATCGACCCGACGCTTGTGTCGGGAAAGCAGCTCCCGGCCTCGCACGATGAGGTGAGGAGGTGTTCGAGCTCGCCGTCCGGTGCCTGTCCAGCGCCGAGAACGGGCTCTGCATGCTCGCCGTCGCCAGAGAACTGATGCACATTCTGAGGGACTACAACGGGAGCAGCAGCAAGATCGAGATCTCCATACGATAGACTTACTGGATCACCTTGACATAGATATAGCGGGTACAACCTTATATATGAGATAAAAACTTCCTAGGAACATAATCTATAGAGAGAGAGGAAGGAAGATGAGATGTCACCGACCATCCGCGGACTTGGAGGAAGAGCTTGACATAGCCACGGCGAAGGTGATGCGGTCCGGGTCGGCGGAGTCGCGGTCACGGAGTTGATGTCGGTCGCAGTGTAATGGTGGCGCAGAGGCGACGGTGAAGATGTCAATGGAGCTTCCCATCGCTTTAGCGCCTCCCTCTTAGATCGGATTAAGGTTAGGACTATAGGTGGAAGAAAGACGACTCAGGTGAACCTCGTGACGCGAGCCCCGGCCTCCCACCTCCTTTATATTGCGCTGTGCGACAAGAGCCTACCAATCATGGAATGGTTGGGCGCCCCCGATCAGGACGCGGATTAAGGCCCCGACTCGGTCGTTGGACCGAGTCGGGAAGAGATCAACCTAACATTCTCCCCCTTGATCTCACCTTACGACTTAAACTTAAAATCATTTTCTCTTTTTTCCATTACATCACAAATTAGAGCATAGAGCGTGCCTCGTCACAACAGTTAGTACCATTGGATTAACAACTACAAACACGCCTCTCTGTTTTGAAACAGATTCTCAACTAGGCCCTTATTATCCAGGAATCATAAGCTTTACCTTAAACCCATGCCGGCTAAGTGTTCTCTGAACACGTTGGGTGGTAAGCCTTTTGTAAGCGGATCCATGAGCATCTTTTCTGTACTTATATGCTCAAGACTAATTATATGATCCCGGACTTTGTCTTTCACAATATAATACTTTATGTCAATGTGTTTGGCAACACCATTTGACTTATTGTTGTGAGCATAACATTCTGTTGGATTATTGTCGCAGTACAACTTGAATGGCTTATGTATGTCGTCTACCAATTTTAACCCGGGCATAAATTTCTTAAGCCAATTTACTTGCCCCGTGGTCTCATAACACGCTACAAACTCGACATACATCGTAGACAATGTAGTGACGTCTGCTTGAAACTTTTTCACGATATAGCTCCTCCTACGAGAGTAAATTATATCCTGACGTGGACTTTTATCATCTCCCGCATAATCTTGAATCTGTATAGTCCTCTATGTGTAGGAAATCAGATCTTCTGTATGTTAGCATGAGGCCTTTGGTGCCTTGCAAGTAAAGCAAAACTTTTTTCTTATCGGTCTCTAGTGTTTTATTCTTGGATTACTTTGATATCTGCCAAGTAACCCGGTAACAAACGCTAAGTCAGGGCATGTACACACTTGAGCATACTGTAAACTTCCGACAGCTGAAGCATATGGAACTGCTTTTATTTGATCGTCACGAAGTCATGCTATGTGACAAGGGCGGACTTGGCACTGGTCCAAGCGATATAACTATGGAGTGTCAGTTATGGCCAGAGGTTAACAAGTGTGAGTGCACATGCAACAAGCCCAAGTTCTACCATATTCCATGCTCCCATGTGCTTGCTGCATGTGGAAAAGCCAACATTCCTATGACTTTTGTGTCTGATTATTTCAAAAAGGAAGCAGTATTTAACACATGGTGTGGTGAGCTTCGAGGTTGGAGGGCCGTTGCTGATTTCACTAAGGCAGTTAATGACTCGGACCGTTATTGGTCTCCTAATGCAGAACAAAGGGTGGACACAAAGGGACGTTGCAAGAGTCGACGTATTAGGAATGACATGGATGCTTCCGAGGCTTCAGACAAGCATCCCTTCTGCCTCGCTTATGGTGGAAATCATCTCAAGAAAAATTATGATGTGTATCCCACAAATAGGCTACCAGATGGAACGGAAGTGCGGCATATTCCAAAACGCAACTCGAGGCAGGCCACTCAACAAGGCCCTAGCGCGTAGCATTGTATGTACTGTTATGAGTTTCCAACTAAATTCGCATTACTTATTCATATGTTATTGTATTTTGAAACATGACTTGGTTTTGTAGGATGGCGGGCATGGAGCTCATCGACCCCGTTGTCAACCAGAGGCATCGCTCCAACTTGCAGGATGGGCAGCTTCCACCAGCCCTCCATCTTCGTACCCACGACAAGTTGTGGATACTTGACCAGCACTGGGTTCCACGGTATGTGTATTTTGTACCTTGTACGTTTGTGCCTTTCATGTTGAAATTCGGTAATTAATATTCTTTCTTTAAAACAGGCTATGTGCTGCTGGTTTACTTCCATTCGCACGCCTAGTTGAGTGACACTGGCACAGGAGTTCGCGTTTTTCGATCGACCGTGCACTCCTCTCTGCTTGGGTTGACCGCTGGAGACCGGAGACGCACACGTTCCACCTACCTATAGGTGAGGTCACCGTGACTGACATCGCCATGTTGTTCGGTCTACCTCTTGCCGGTGCCCCTGTTGGCCCTATAGTAGTGCCAGTGGATTGGGAGGAGCAAGTCTTGCACCGTTTTCAGGGCGTGTTGCAGCCGGGGGACGGAGAGGATGAGCAGTTCGGCTTCCACGGCCGCCACGGCCCTTTGAAGGCGTGGTTGTCTCAGTTCTGTGCCGAGAGGCTCACGGAGGACGAGGACAAGTGGAGGGTCCAGCGACACTTGGAGGCTTACCTGCTGTGGCTGTTCGGCTGGGTAGTCTTCACCAGTTCTCACCACGACACCGTCGACAAGCACTTCGTCCACTACGCGGTGCAGATAGCGTACTCACCACTTGAGGCGATTCCGCAGTACAGTTGGGGATCAGCGGTGCTTGCGGCTACGTACCGGGCTTTGTGCGACGCTTGCACTCGCAGGACTAGGACAAGTATGTTGGCTGGTTGTCCGTTGTTGGTGATGTTATGGTCGTTCGAGCGGTTCGATATCGGGAGGCCGACCCTTGCCTCGTACGAGCCGTACGAGGATCTCCACTACGCTGTCGACGAGGTTGGTGTGCCCAACGAGCTCGATGCCCCGACGATGGGCGCACTCTGGGTGTCTCGCGACGTAAGTATTTTATCTATACTATTTGCTCACTTATGTTCCAATTCTACTTTCATTGTTGACCAAGTTTGTTCTTTGCAGCCGAGGTGGGCAACAGGCACGGGTAGAGGCACGTACAATGCGTACGTCGCTGCGTTGGACCAGCTCACACCTGACAGGGTTCGGTGGACCCTGTACACAGGCATGAACATACACTCCCGTGCTCCGCGTGGCTTGTCGGAGATGTGCTACTGTGACCAGGAGCTGTGGTGCACGAGGAAACGGCTGTTGTTGGACACCTTCATCGATACGCAGCAGGGGTCTTGTGTTACCCAATGTTTAAAATCAGAATGAAAAAGGCAACAGTGAAGCCGTTGCAAATCTTTCATCAAGCACACAACAGATCTCAAAGTAAAAAGATATAAAAGGATATTGCAGTACTAGCAAGTGGCAAACATGTTTGTTAATTCTACATGTAAGAGAAATACATGGTAAAATGTGGATGCAGTGCAGGACAGGACATATTCCAGAAAATACTTCACACATCCTACTCCGATAGCACAGATGTGCCAACGCTTTATCCAACGCAATATGTGACATTTACCATGCCTGAGATTAATGATTGATGGCACAGTAAAACAAACTGAAGACTAACTCTCACCACATAGCATAACTTTTTGTATGAGGCAGCTGAATACATGGTATTCAGGATTATACAATGCCAAGCGTAAACAGTCATCTAGAGCAAAGGGAATTAGATTATCAGTCACGAGAATTTAACTTATACTAGTCAGCTCCTAAGATAATGAACGCCGATACAAACCAAACCGTATGTTTGCAAAGGGGTTCCCTAACACTGACAAATATGAATACAGGTGAACAAGCAACTAATATTGATACAGCATAGCAGTGCAACATACCAGCATCTGTATTTTCTTATTTATTTTATTTTCTCAGATACTGGATGAACACACCATCCGAGCAAGAAAGCAAATATAGCAGCAGACGTTTCTGAGATTGAGGACGGCGTCTGGTGCTGCACCTTCTCCCATCGCTGGACGTCTCTCGGATAAGCTAGCGCCATGGCAAAAACCCCAGATTTCTTCCGGTTTCTGATGACACCAATAGAAAGGCCTCAGCTTTGAGGGACCCTGAGGTAGCCGAGATGGTAGAAGCCGTCCTCTTCCCTGAGTCGCCCCTCCCCGACGAGCGCACCGGTGCTCTGTTCCTTGACGCTACAAGAGTCGCTGCCGAAGGTGATGACGAGGCCCTGCCGCGCGAGCTGGCGCACGGAGATGACGGCAGTGCACCCGTTCTTGAGTTGACGGGCGTGATGGACTTGGGGCACCATGAACCGCGGCCTTCGTACGCAGCCCACGGCGAGGACCGGCAGGATTCCGCCGACGCGCGTGCGCACAATGGTCCCTTCGTCGGGTGGCTTTGGATCGGAGAGCAGATCCGCGCGGGCCGTGGCGTGCACGGCGGCGCCGGAGTCGAGGACGAAGTCATCGCTGCTGTCTTCAGGCGCTGAGCACTCGGTCGACGATTCCCGATCGGCGGAGCGTGGCGGAGTCCCTTGCGGTTCGCTTGGATGCACATCAACGGAGAATCAAGTCAGGTCATTGCACGGTGAGCCCCAATTGGGTAAAAAAAAATCAGGGAGGTGAGCGGTGCGGCGGAAGTACCTGGAGGGAGAAGGATCTGCAGCGGCGTCGATCCTCGGCGGTGCCGTGGACAAATCAGGCATGAGGTTGTCGGGTCGAGGAGGCGCGGCGGGGCAAGACGGAGGCGGCGGCGGCATCTCTCCTAGCTAGCGGCCCCTTTCTCGCTTCTTCTTCTTGGATGGATGGACTTGGAGGTGAGATGGACGTGGGGGCAATCCAGTAATTTGCCGCGATTACCCAGCTGAAGCCGTCACTGCATCCCGTGCCCACTGATTGCGTCGTCACCTTGCATTAAAGATGGCAACGGGGAATTTCCCGTCGAGGATGGCTCTCCATTAAGGATGACAACGGGGTGTACTTATCGGGTATCGTCGAAACATTCTCTTTTCTGCTACGGAGAATTCATCCCGTTTCTGTTTCCGTTAACTGTCTCGAATATAGATTCTTGTCCATCCCCGTACACGTTGGGCATCGGTCGGGTAACAAATACCCGACGGGTACTGCATACCCGATAAACAAGGACACTTGAGGTCGCAGCTTTACAATCGGAGACGTTTCTTTTTCACCCGGGTATAAGTGTCGGAGTATGCCGAGGAGAAGGAGCGAGGTTGCGAGGAGGACGAGCAAAGGTGGCAGAGAGACCGAACTGAGAAAGCGAGGGGCACGAGCGCTCGTGAGGCAGGCGTGCTTGTGCTGCTGGTGGAGATGGTGAGAAAAAATTAAACTAGGGTTCCTATAACACATAAACTATATATATGATTGTTCAGATTTGGGCCAAAATACCTATGTTGAGCTTCTTTGGGCCTAATACTCACATGACAGCTCAAATAGTCGGGTTCCCCAACAGGTAACGGGGACGGGTAAACAGGGAACGTTCCCGTATCCGCTGTACCCGTCGAGGATGGATTTTTGTTCATTTAGATATCCGCGGGTAAAGATATGATCCCATTCTCGTCCCCTAATGAATCAAATATCCGTCGGGTATCGGGAGCCGTTGCCATCTTTACTCCCCATCCCGTCCCTACGGGGACCAAAATTCTCAGTCCCCGTTAACACCAGTCAGGGCTTGAGTTCGCCCCATCCCCGTCCCCGAGCGGGGATCACATCCCCGACACAGCCATAGCCCATGGAAGAGTATAGCCAAGAAAAGTGCAGGAGCAGAACAAATTGAACACCATAAAATTCCAATAGCTTCCAACACAAAAGCGAAACCATTCCAACACGTCTTACATACATAATCGAACTCACAAATGGATCTAGCAGCACACAAATCTAGACGGTAGGAGCATCGTTATACATACATCATTGCTCTTACAGATGGATCTAGTAACACACTCAACAGACCATGTGTTAGCAGCAGGTACAGCAAGGGATTAAAGAAATGGAGCAAGGAATCGGAAGAGCATAGTGGAGACACATCCCTATTGCTTGCTGGTTTTTGGCCGGATTTGAGCCACCAACTTCCGTAGTTCTCTCCTTGGAACGTGCAGCATAGCAAGAGCAGGCTCCAGCTCGGTGGCAAGCCCGGCGGCTCCGACTATCAGATTCCATGCTCTGCCATGCCCCGGCGCGCACAACGGCCAAGCAGTAAGGGGCCACGGAGGTGTGCCGTGTGTGGAAGGTAGAGTGGAGTGGAGGGGAGAGGCGAGGCAAGAGACGGAGCAGCGGAGGCTGGCGCCGCTGTGTTGGCGGCTACTACCGGGAGGAATGAACGAAGGGATAGGATTAGGGTTAGTCACGATATATATATCAAGTCGTCTGGGCCTTTAGACGGGCCTTCTCTTCTGGGTCGCACCAGTTCCTTTGTTAGCGGGGCGGGGATATGGGGAACGGGGACGGGGGACGTGCTAGCATCCCCGTCCCGTCAGCCCCGACGAGGAGCAAGTTTCTACCGTTTAAATTCCCGTGGAGATGAATTTATTACCATCCCCGTCCTCTAGTAGGGGAATTCTCCACGGGGATTCGGGGATCGGGTTCCGTTGTCATCTTTAATCAAAATGCCAACTTGACTGGTGTGTGCTGCGGGCCAAATAAATTTTTAGTGAAATTGACGTTAATGTTTTTGTGCTTGTACGGTACCAACGCTGTTGAACTTGACAACTCTAGCTGCCGACCCCAACGCTCTAGAAAACATGATATTCGTTTTGTTGAGATTTGAAAGCAAAAGTATATCTGTATATGTCATATACGTCATATTCGCTTAACTGATAAGATATAACTGAAAGTACTATTGATTAATTTATTATGAGAAAAAAATACTATTCGTTGACTGAAAAAGCACGACTTATGACCCAGCGAAGCAGACGTAGTGAAGTTGAAATGGAAGCGGCTCCGGTGGGTGATGACTGATGGTTGGGTGACCTGCGCGGAAATAAATACTTGGTGACCACCAGTGGGCCACTGGCCGGCGGCCGCATTTTCCCCGTTCTCACCAGAAGCATGTCGACTGGGCCACCGGATGATTCTAACCCAACTACGAGAGGGAAGGAATAGTGACTGGCAACAAAGCCCAGTTCTCTGGTGGGTTTTGAAAACGAACCAACTCCAGCCCATTTTATAATGGGGCAGACAGAACAGAAGACATTCGCATGGAAGAGGAAGACAGACTAGGTGCCCAGCCCACAATTAAAATAACAGAGAATGTGTGTAACTGGGCCTCAGGCATTAGAGCCCGAGAGATTCCGAGCGTACGAATCACACAAACTCCTACGTCTTATTTATACCCAACAATACCATCTGAGCTAGCTTATATAGATACAGCTTAACATTTTGTTTACGTGGAAGAAAGAGAAAAAGGTGAGAAGGGAAGAAATGACTCTTGATTCCACACTAAGTGTCGGTGCAGAATAGTGAATATTTGTAGTTTTGCTGGACGTTGTGATCGGAGGTGGCCTAGCACTCAATGACACAGGATTTATACTGGTTCAGACAACGTGCCCTATGTCCAGTCGGTGACTTTATTCCTGAGCCCAGGTGCTCGAAGTTTGCATTGGGGTTACAAACGAGAAAGAGAAAGAAGGGGTGTACAAGAGATCCGGTCGGAAGGGCCGAGACTGACAGGAACTTCGCTACGAGCTAAGTGTTCAAGTGGTTGTTTGAGGTCCAAACCTGGCGGTTCCGTGGTTGTGAGCTATCGATCTAAGGAACTCTGATAAAAAATTGGTCTCTTTTGTTGGAGGAAGCGCATCCCCTTTTATAGATGAAGGGGATGACTTTACAAGTGAGAGGGTGATGGTACATATGCTGCCGAGCCTTGTTGCCCACGCCTACCGAGCCTTGTTACCCACACCGGCGGGTACAAGATAGTGGTAGGCGCCTACAACACTGTTGTTGTCACTGTAGAATGTCAGATGCACACGGGAGGTCGTGCTGCCTTTTTCAGGAATGGTGGACGTCGGTACCTGCAAATACTGTTTGATGCCTAGAGTCATGTGATGAGTTTCGCTATGTTCACCCGGTACGGTAAATTCCTGGTGCCCATACCGCTATCGACGCCCAGAGGCACATGGGGGCCCTTACCGTACGGGAGTTTTAGCGGCCCCTACAATACTGTTTGTGTTAGGGTGGCTGCAGAGTACTGTTTCGTGCAGGGTATGGTCCCTGGTACAGTGGTTTTGACTTGTGAGCCTTGCCTTGCCTTTCTCCGCACGTCTTCTGGTTCCTACCGAGCGGGCGTCCCCGGTCGGATGGCTCCAGTCGGCTTTGAGTGCGCCGGTCGGAGAAGCGCGGTGAGCAGGGTTCTACGATCCCTGGTCGGAGACGCGGGATCGGAGCCAAAAGTAGTGTTTTTGGGCCAGGCCTTCCGATCGGAGAGGCCGTTCGGTCGAAGAGGTGGACTGAAGCAGCCAGCGAGAGGGCGATGTTCCTCTTCGTCCAGACCTTTCGGTCGGTGACTGGGCCGCCCTTCTGGCCTGTTGTTTTTAGACTCTTGGGCCGAGCCTTGGCGTGGAAGCTGGTCCCCGAGGGACTCTCGGGTTTATGAACCCGACAAGAGCCCCCTGAGCCTCCGGATTTTGTTGCTAACCGACAGTGATGTTTACGACAACACTGCCGGTTTTCTAATAACCGGCAGTGATGTCACGCTCGCAATTTATTATTTTATAATTAATTTTAATTTATATTTTTTCGTGGAATCGGATTTCGCTTTATATACGCTACGTAGACGATAGGTACATCAATATTAAACATTACCAATGTTACGGTTACAATTCAAATGTTCTTATCCACATCTCGATCCCTCAAAATAAAAAAGAAATGTTCTTGGACTTCACTACATGCTTCTCGGACTTCTTACACTAATCTGACGAGCCGCTCTGGACCATACTGGTCCTTGTACCTCATGGATTGTGCAATGGAAAATACTCCATCTTTTTCTAATACCTCGGCTAAGATGAATTTTGCGAGCTTCGATTATAGTGCGACGATCTTCATGTCTAACAGGATTTGGTGGTTATATTTCTTGCGCTATCGTTAAAAAAAGATGATATCCAAAGAGGAACATTAAATCATTTTGTTGAATTATTAACAGACATAAATGAAATGGGAATTATACACACCAACTTATCGGCTTCTTCCGATTTCCCGCCGATGTAGCGAAGCATTGCCCACATTATATAAAACCCGCATTCATTGTTTCCCGCCGGCTGTGACAGGTACTTCCCCTCCATTTCGACAACCTTGAATGGGACCGGCGTCCCACCGATATGTCTTCTTCGGACACTGAGCAACATTAAGGGGAGAAACATTAGAAAGCGGTATGTGTGATTAGAAAATAATATGTTATTAGGATCGCTTACTAATTCAGCACTACCACCAGTGCATCCAGATCATGAAATGGTTTTTTCTTCAAGTCCCACACCTCGATCAGATTTTTGGCAAGATTGACACAAATGAAGACGAAATAGTTGCTACAATCATAGAATCCTAATTATCGAATAATCTTAACGAAAAAAGAAGCATAAAATTAAAAGCTGAGACCACATACTCGCAGTTGTAGGCTAGAAGTATGTGGGTTTTCTTCTTCATCGTGAATTCGTTGAAAACAACAATCAATCTCTGTTTTAGGTCTTCCACGTCATATCCATAGAGGCCTAGACATGTCCTCTCATTGACTCGCAAGGGGTCCAAGAAGCCTATGTAATCCCATTTGCTTTTTACAATGCAAAATTTTGCTATACACCTACATAAAACTATGGGAAGTACTCAAAAGTTAACAATTTGTCTCAAAAGAGTAGTTCATTGTAATATCGTGCGTGTAGGGTACTTACATAGTCCACAGGGTCAACATTTGAACATCAAAAGAGCGTTTCTGGTATAGCTAAAACAAGCACTCCCACTTGACATCGAACTTCTCTTCTTTAGGATAATGGAAAACATGTGGCGAATGGATAATAACCTCAAAACCAAAGTTGTCCATCTCTGTTGCTTGAGCCATGTAATATTCATGCAACTGACGCATATATATTGTCAGATTTTTATACTCCTCATCAGGAACCAAAAGATTGCCCCTTTCATACTTCATTGCTGGTGTTGTCGTCTCTTGTACATCATAATAGATGGTCGCGACCTCTTCCATGATTAATCATGGGTTGTCTTCGACGTACTTCTGTATGTTCCTTAAATCTTTATTGTGTATTTCTTTGTCTCTTGTTGTAGCGTATTTATTCTGTGTTTGCCTTTTGAATTCGAACTTCAACAAAAACGAAGGCAGTGAGGCACAAAGATTGAAGAAACTAACACAATCTTCCTTTGAGATGTGTGCTATAAATTTTTCTTTCATTAAGGTGGTAACGCTGCCATTTAACGACCTTTTTCTTTTCTGTTGGTCCACTTTGGGAGCATTAGCAACCGAATCCAAGGACCTTTTCTGCGACTGCGAGGATGTCCTTGATCTTATTTTAGGCTGAGGTGGAGGAGGAGGAGGAGGATGACGATGAGAATTCTATTTTCCCAATGCTGATGAAGATGGAGGAGGGGCAGGAGGAGTCTCTTTTCTCAGGGTTTATGAAGATGGAGTCGGACAAGGAGGAATAGGAGACCTCTGTCTTCTCGGGGGTGATGGCTTTCGGATGAGGAGGGGAGTGATCTCTGTTGGGAGATGGTGAGTGATCATCGCAGGTGGGCGAAGACTCGCAATCGTCCTCATCATCAGAGGACAATTGATGGTCAAGCTTAATGAAGCGCTTGTGCCAGGCCACTTGAGAGCCCTTATTTTGACCAAGTTTTGGCCTGTCTTCCGCTATGGGGTACTCAATGGGTATCTTGTTAAACTTCTTATCAAGTATTCTATCAATGGTGATGTGAGCGTACCCCAGTGGAATTGGGTAGCCATTAATTGTCCCATCTCTCATAGGCTAGGCCTGGCCGAGCGTCACCTTGTCCTTTGTCCATTCCTGATGGATGTACAACCTGACATTGATGGGTTTAGTGATGTCGTCCACCGGATGAGACACATTCGCCTCTTCTTCGTCGAGCGGGGTCGATCCGCAGCTGCTGCGACCCCTAAACTATGGGCTAAAGGCAGTATGAGTAGGGTTTTGTGGTACTACTGACCCCTTGGATAGTAAAATTTGCTCGACTCGTGCTTCAACGGTCGCCTCAATCTGTGCTTCCATTCTATCTTCCATCTCTTTTAGTCTCCTCAAATACTCTGCCTCATGTTCTGCTCTACCCCTCGAGCGACTCCGGTAAGTGTTAGATTCTTGGGGGAATGCTAGTTTTCAAGGAACAACACCGGTTCCTCTAGTGCGACTAGGGTGCTCCTTGGTTCCGAGTGCTTGGGTGAGCACGTCTTTCTCCCTATTAGAAGTGCGAGTCCCTTGCCTCACCTCCTCAGTTACCTGGGAGATCCTCTGGATGAGTTTGCTCATGGGTTGATTTGAGGAGCTAAAGCTCCTGTCCTCGGCGTGCCGTACATTTCTCCCCATACAGTATAATACCGATCTGGGCTCCCAATCGGCGGTCTCAACCTCAACGCCTTACTCAGTAAGGTGATCCATCTTTTGAAGTTCTACTTCAAATTCTGGCATCTTTTTGGCATAGCCACGAGAGCCGAGATGATGAGGATTTGTCGCTTTCTACGAATTCTCCTTATTCTTCCTGCTTAGTTCTAAGTACTCCTCGGATAACCTGTATTCCTTAAAATCCTGCAAAAGTCCTTCTGCTTGCTAAACTGTCCACCATCGAAATCTGGTTCTTTATTTTGGAGGACAAAATTCTTGTACAATGTCCCCTTGAAATTCTTGAAGCATGTCCCCATGATTTCTTTTGCTTTTTTTTTACTAACTCCCTGTCATACTCGACTAGGAAAGTGAAATACTCTGGGATCTTGACATCCCATATATAATCCTTCTCGCTTTCAGGAACCCTCCACCGGTCATCATCTTTCCCAATCCACTTCCTGTACTTAATCAGGATGAAGTCCCTAACAAGTAACCCGAGGATAGTCTTGTATTTGGTCAAAGCTATAGGCGATGAGAGTGGATCTCTGAATTCATCGAACTCAGTAATGTGACAGTGTGCATTCCTACCAATAGGAATCTTTGACACGCCTCGCTTGGATCTAGCCTTCCTGCTACCCAAACCCTCTGGCTCCTCGGCCGGTGGAGGCTCCTGCTAGAGACACCAAGTAAGTTATGACCCTCTCAATTGATTAGCGTGTGTGGCTACATAGTCACATGATACCAAAGTTACCTGGAAATCTTGGTCATTTTGACTCAGATCGAGCAGGCCGGACGGGGTCCATGGCTGCTCGTTCTCACCAACCTAATTGACACCGTCACCATTTGTCAGATCATGCGGCTCTCTCGTCCCAGCGATATCAGCCGCTTCTTGTTGCCGATCTGTTCTTCAGTGATGGGGTAACATGCGATGATGAGTCATGGCTATGACACAATCGTGGTTAGTTTTGGCCGCGGACAACTACTAATAGCATATGTTCATATATATATAATATGTTTAATGCAAAGTCTAATAATAAGTCCATATACAACAAAGTCAAATAATAGCATATGTTCACCTAGAACAAATTCATTGTTTGATTGACCACATACAACAAAGTCCACCTACTGTTCTATGAAACTAAGCCTACATCAACTTCCAAATAAGAAAAGCGATGACCATAGCCATAAATAAAATCATGACATCTTTCCAAGACCAAGGAGCAATTCTCCTAATCTTCACATCTCCGGCGGGTGGCTTCTCTTCGATCTCCAGTGCCAGCGGATGGCCATAGTTTGCATTCATTGGACCATAGTAGGCCGGTTGCCCATGGTTTGCAAGGTAGGCCGAATGACTATAGTAGGCCCTCAAAGCTTCAGCTTCTGTGTTGTATTTTTTGTGCAAATTAACAGGGTAGCGATTGACTTGAGCATAGCAATCTTCCTAGGTTCGATAAATCCCAGGCATGTGACCAACATGCACTACATACTATGCCATGGTTGCCTATATATTTAAGTAAATTAGGCATGTGGTAAGTTATAATGGTAACTCACTGAACAAGAGTTATTATTCAAGTTATTTGGCCAAACTAAATCTATTTAATGTTCTTTATCCTTGACATAATAAAAAAATTACCTCAATAATTGGACTGTTTATTATTTGGAAATCAATATGGTTTAGTAATCATACTTGCTGCTACTGCCAAGCCAATTTTAAAAGTTGTTTTTAACTTTTTTTTCTAGAACAAACATCTATAGATGCCTTTTTTAAGCATGCTATACATTCCATCAAAATCAATTGACACTCAATCGATAGCTAAACCAAGGAGTAACAGTTTAACACTTAATCGATAGCCAATTTTAAAAGTTGTTTTTAACTTTTTTTTTCTAGAACAAACAGTTTAGGGCCATGATTACTAGGTACTCAACAAATTAGTAGGTAGCATAATCTCTTCAGAGAAAAACTAACTGGTTTATGTAACAGCATATACATACAAGGATAACTAAACCAAGGAGTAACAACATGTAACTCAATCGAATAGGAATCGACTGCTATTGGGAAGACAACAACCGTGGGGCATTTCATCAAACACTTAGCTGGCAGTGAGCCACGCACTCACCGTGGGGGTGGGAAAGCAGCTGTCTGTGCGCTCCTAAAGTCCTCGGCGGTGCTCCAGTGAAAGCTCTAGTTTGGTTTTGGTTAATTGATGAAACCCTAAGTGCTAACCTAGTTTATCAAGATGATTATAAGATAGGTAGCACTACTCCAAGTGATGAAGCAATGGCGAAGATCATGACAATGGTGATGGCATGGTGATGGTCAAATGCTTAAACTTGGAAAAGAAGAAAGAGAAAAATAAAAGGCTCAAGGCAAAGGTATAAAATATAGGAGCCATTTTGTTTTAGTGATCAAGACACTTAATGAGTATGATCACATTTAGGATAGATAGCTGTACTATTAAGAGGAGTGAAACTCGTATCGGAATGCGGTTATCAAAGTGCCACTAGATGCTCTAACTCATTGCATATGCATTTAGGATCTAGTGGAGTGCTAACACCCTTGAAAATGTTTGTGAAAATATGCTAACACTTGTGCACAAGGTGATACACTTGGTGGTGTTGGCACATCTACAAAGGAGGTGGTGTTTGCAGGGTTGAGATGGGTTTGGGGTGTTGGCGCTTTCGGGAAAATGAAATGCCTATTTTCTATTGTGCCGGATGCAAATTCTTGTGGTTGGCACATTGGATCAAGGGTGAAGAAGTTAGAAGTGAAAACGAGTTGATCGCGAAGACGTTGGTGTCGGTCAACTGACCGGACGCTGAGTCTGAAAGCACCAGACGCTGGTTTCTACGTCCGGTCAAACTGACGGGTCTGCACAGTACCGAGGGTATTGCACCAGATGCTGGTCTGTGTCCGGTCAAGGTGGACCGGACGCGTCCGGTTGAAAAAATATGCCTTGGGGAGCTTACTGGAAAAGATCGGACGCTAGGGCTTCAGCGTCCGGTCAGTTTTACCAGAGCGTCCGGTCAGCTTCATAGCCGTTGAAATCTGACGAACAGCGTTTGAAGCTGGTGACGCGTGGCGTCCATCGGGCGACCGGATGCTGAGGGCCAGCGTCCGGTCAGTATGACCGAAGCGTCCGGTCAGAGCGCGTTTTGCCCAGTGAAAGGGGTATAATGGCTCTATTTGATGGGGGCTCTATTTATAGCCCCATGGCTGGCTCAAGGGAGCACTTTTGCACATTTTCATTGACATAACAACCTTGTGAGCTTAGCCAAAGTCCTCCCACTCATCTCCATCATTGATTCATCATCTTTGTGAGATTAGGAGAGAATCCAAGTGTATTGCTTGAGTGATTGCATCTAGAGGCACTTGGTATTCGTGTTGCACTGCGGATTTCGCTTGTTACTCTTGGTGGTTGCCACCACCTAGACGGCTCGGTGCAGCGGTGGAGGATCGGCATGAGTTGGTGAATGTTCGTGGCCATCTCCGGTGATTGTGAGGGGAGTTGTACCTTCCCCGGTGGAGCGTCGAAAGGTAACTCTAGTAAATTGCTCGTGTCTTTGAGTTACCTCACTTGTGGGTCAGTTCTTGTGGTGTTCAATCATGTGGACGAGGTTTGTGAAACACCTCTTAGCCGCCGAATCACCAAGTGTTGGTCGACACAATAGGGACGTAGCGTGTTGGCAAGCACGTAAACCTCGGGAGAAAATCAATTGTCTCTTGTCTTTGGCATTCTCCCTGTGATTGGCTATACATTCATCTTATGATTGGTTCATCCCCTACACGTCGGTATAATCACTCTACTCACTCATTTACATTATTGCAAACTAGTTGATATAAGCTCTTTAGTGTAATTAGAATTGAGAGCTTGCTTTATTATTTACATTCATCTAGTTGAGCTCTTTATAGTAGCAAGGTTGAGAGCTCTTAGTGAGTAATTACATAGCAAGTTTGTGTGCCTAAGTAATCATTGCAACTAGAATTATTGGATAGGTGGCTTGCAACCCTTGTAGAGCTAGAGCAAATTTGCATTACGCTATTTATCATACTAATCAAATTGCTCTAGTTGATTTGTAAATTTTTAAATAGGCTATTCACCCCCCCCCCCTCTAGCCATATTAGGACCTTTCATCCAGCATGGGGCGGTGCACGGGCGTTGGCGTCCAAGAAGAGGAGCGTGGGGCTAAGAATGGCGGCGTGGGGGTGGTGGACGGGTGCTCCGGTGTGGGGCGGTGCACGGGCGTCGGCGTCGAAGAAGAGGAGCGCAGGGCTAGGAACGGTTGGCGCGTGGTTGAAATTTGGATCATTTCTACCCGCGCTGGGCTTTTATACCAGACCTCATCACTGCCGGTTCTAATTATAAACCGACAGTGATGGGAGAGCATCACTGCCGGTTATAAGTCTAAACCGACAGTGATGTAGAAATATCACTGTCGGGCCATTCTTTAAACCAGGAGTGATTACTGTATAGCGGTCCCAGCATAAGTAAGTTATCTTTTCTACTTCTTTCGAATACCTCCTACTGGCTCAACGGTTAAGACCTCGCAACTTCGCCCCCGATACCCGTGTTCGAATTCCGGGCGGCCCAATTTTTTGGTTTAATTTTATAATTAATTAAGTGGTCTAAAGGTCAAAAAGAAAAATAAATAAACATTGGCACACATCCTATACTAGCGCAGCGGTTAAGTCTCTGAACTCTGCAGCCCAAGACTCGAGCTCAAACCCAAGGGCTGGCATAATTTTTTTTCATTTTTTATATATCACTGCCGGTTTTTCAAAATAAACCGACATTGATAACCAACATCACTGTCAGTTTCTTCTCATCACTATCGGTTTTTTGAAACCAACAGTGATATTTATATTTATTAAAAAAATTCTTTTATATACTGAATAAATAGAAGCATATGTATTCCTATGTCGAAATGGCTTAAATGTTTTTGGTAAGCTTGTACACCAAAATTAAGATCTCACCAAGATCTTAGGTTTTTCTAATCATTTTTTATTTATTATATTTTTTTGTGTGCCGAATGAGACAAAAGAGGGTGAATTTCATCTTGGACCCTATAGATTTTTTTTTCTCCACCTCCACAAAATTCTTATCTCTAAGGCACATTAGAGCCTATGTAAAAGTTTGGTAGCATTCTGGATCTTTTCGTGGATAGATTCAGTTTAACCTATAATTAATTGGTGTCGTCGCGCGGAAAATCAATTAAACCTCATAAAGTAGCAAATCATCTCTAAAAAATCCCAAACTAGGCGTTTTCCTTCGCACATGGCATGTGCAAGCCTAAGAAAAAGTTTGAGACCAATATGACACCAGAATGCGTATGAACCACAGAAACCTTGATAACCTATGTGTATAGTCATGGTTCGATGAAGGGGCACATGTACCTCTATGAAGCATGTATACTCCGCCTATTTTGAAATAGCTTGAATTTTTTACAAGCATGTACACCTAAATTAAGACCCCACACAGGATCTGAGGTTTTTCTGATCATTTTTTTATTTATTATATTTTTCTCTGTGCTAAATGAGACAAAAGAGGGTGAATTTCATCTTGGACCCAATAGATTTTTTCATCCACCTCCATAAAATTCTTATCCCTAGGGCACATTACAGCCTGTGTAAAAGTTTGGCATCATTCGGGATCTTTTCATGGATAGACTCAGTTCAACATATAATAAAACGATGTCGTCGAGCGGAAATTCAAATAAACCTCAGAAAGTTGCAAACCATCTCTGAAAAATCCCAAACTTGATGTTTCCTTCACACGTGGCACGTGCAAGCCTAAGAATAATTTTAAGACCAATATGACATCGGAATGCCTGTGAACCACAGAACCCTTGATAACCTATGTGTATAGTCATGGTTCGATGAATGGGCATATGTACCTCTGTGAAGCATGTATACTCCACCTATTTTAAAATGGCTTGAATTTTTTTGACAAGCATGTACACCCAAATTAAGACCTCACACAGGATCTGAGATTTTCTGATCATTTTTTATTTATTATATTTTTCTCTATGCCGAATAAGACAAAAGAGGGTGAATTTTATCTTGGACCCAATAGATTTTTTCATCCACCTCTACAAAATTCTTATCCCTAGGGCATATTAGAGCATGTGTAAAAGTTTCACACTATTCTGGATCTTTTTCGTGGGTAGACTCGGTTCAACCTATAATTAAACGGTGTCGTCGCGTGGAAATTCAATTAAACCTCAGAAAGTAGCAAAACATCTCAAAAAATTCCAAACTAGGTGTTTCCTTCGCACGTGGCACGTGCAAGCCTAAGAATAATTTTGAGACCAATACAACACCAGAATGTATATTTCTAGTTGCCCAACAAACGTTACACGAATTACATGCATGACAATAATTAAACACACAAAGTCGTACATATTAAAATTAGAACCCAATTAAACTACAACCTTGAAAACCTAGCTAAATAAACATTAATTACTATCAGAATCACTGCCGGGATCGATCGGGCCACGCACACTAACATGCCTCTGTAGCCATATATAGTAATTGATGTCACAGATTATGTATCCGCTTGTATCGATGAAGTCCAATGCCCGTATGAGTGCACTCTTTCATGCCTTACAATACCGAAAGAATTGCCGGCCATAGATGTAACCTATTGAACGACCACTGCCCCTGTTAGTAATCCTTATGCAGTATTAGCGTCCTTATATAGTGAGCTGGCCAAGGTTTTCATTGCAGAAGTCCCAATCGTACCTGAGTTGCTCCGTAGCTTGGTCTAGAATGGCCCACAAGCCACATGTAGCATAGGTAAGGTCCTGTAGCGTAATCTGCATGCGGAGAAAAAGGAAAAAAATTAAAGAATGTTATTACAATAATAAACAATAAATAACCATGACTCAGGTATAAGTGATCATTTTACCACGTCCGCATGGTTGTAGCTCGCAAACCATTCGCTTGCTTGCGGGACGGGGATATCACCAGCATTCAAAACAAGTGCCTTGAAGTGCGAGAAATCAGGCACATCATAGCAAATACATCGAAGTGCCTCTAAACAGATGTGCATAGCACTTAATTGGGCGCTTATCACGTCCAGGCTCTGTATTCCCATCCTGTGGATATGGTTCCGATAATTTGAACCCCTCATAGGGATGAAAAAACTAAGTTTACACGTCCATAGCCGACCACTTGCATTAGATGCTATGTTCTCGACGATGTCCAAGATAAAGAACCAGCTAAGTGATGTTCACAGCCAATCTATTGGGGATATAGTCTGCGACATATATACATGCAACAATGATGTTAAACTAATTACACTTATTTGTTAGCATCAAAAAATAAAAGATGTTGGAAAATATTTCATACAATAGCTGGAACAGGGAACCGTGGAATGGCCACATTAGGAGCGAATGACTCATCGCCCGGGTGGAAACCTGGTTCTTGTGGTGGGGGAGGTCCGTTGTTCATACCACCTGATCGATAAAATGAAAAAATATGAACATAAAATATATGCACAAAAAAATCTTCCAAGTAAAATGTGGCAACATAATTAAATATAGATCGAATGCAAGGAATAAGAATATATATAAATGTAGAATGCAAAGAAACATGAATATAAATATAGATCAAATGAATATAGATAAAATATTAGAGAAGACAACATATCAATACCATTGAAAAATGCAGGAGCCATGACCAAATCACGTAGAGAGAGAGTAGATGTCTTGAGAAGTGAGAGTGAAACGTGAGAAATGAGATTGAGAGAGTTCGTGGGTGGATGGGATTGATGTATGTGGCCGACAGTTTGTTTTATATTGGAGGGCATGGACATCACCGCCGGTTTTTAAATATAACCGACAGTGAAGGTGGCCTCATGTATGCACCATTTGGTGGACTACGATGCATAACGAATATCTATGGTTTGTTGTGAGAGGAAAGCATTGTATCATGGCTGATAAGGCCAGGCTGAAACTAACATGCATGGAGAGGCTAGCTCCTGGCCGAGGGCCATTTTATAGGGGCTAGCAGTCGTGGTATATTTTTATTTCTGAACTTAAGTTATCGGGGTAGGTGGAAGCAGTGTTCCAACTGTTGTGGTCATGGGAGTACTATTGGTATGTGAGGAGCATCTACACATCACTGTCGGTTTTAGTTTAAAAACCGACAGTGAATTGAGCCTTCTGTGTCGGTTTGAGCAACTGACTATGATAGAAGCTATCACTGCCGGTTTTAAAACCAAAACCGGCAGTGAAGTGCCTGCCACCATCGTGGCTTTTTAGTAAAAAAATATAAAAAATGACTATCAGTTTGGAGCCTGCCATCGCAGCGCTATCACTGTTGGTTTTTAAACCAAAACCGACAAGTGAAGGGCCCGGCCACCATTGCAGCCTTTTAGTAAAAAAATATAAAAAATGACTATTAGTTTGGAGCCTGCCATCGCAGCGCTATCACTACCGATTTTAAAACCAAAACCGGCAGTGAAGGGCCCTGCCGCCATTGGAGCCTTTTAGTAAAAAAATATTAAAAAATCATAGTCTCGTAGCCTTTTTATATAAAAAAAATCCGAACCTAGGATTCGATCGCAGGTCTCGGGGTTCTTAGTTTCGAGCATTAACCACTATGCTAGAATAGGGATTACGTTACAATTAATTGTTCTTTTTCTTTTATCATGTTATAATGCACTACTAAATAATAAATGCAAAATCAAAAAAGTTTAGCCAGTCTGGGATTCGAGCGCGGGTCTCAGAGTACAGAGTGCACGGCATTAACCGCTGAGCTAGGATATGGAGTTCGCTTAGTTTGCTTTTCTTTATTTATTTATTAATAGAAATAATGCAGTTAGTTTATATTCTAAAATAACACAAAAATTTGTGTCTTGATTATTTAATTCTATGATAATTAATTAATGGTCTATAATTATCAAATAATAATATTTATGAACATCATCTTAATATTTGATTACATAGTCAATAATTATATTGTAGAGATGCGCACAAAATATAAATTAAATATTCAGTGCGAATTACTCATACAACGTCTGCATAATGATTACATAGTTAACAATAATCTAACTATCTTTAGGTGCATCAACAATGAGGGCCTCATGGTGATCAATTCGTACGTCAGCAGGTTCGTCACCCTCTTGAAGGATAGGTAGGGGTACGTTCACCCCGAATGGAGGCATTTCCTGATAGCCCCTATAGTCTTCTTCGTCCGTCACTCCATCGACACCGACAATCTTTCTTTTCCCTTATAGGACTACTTTTAGTCTTTCTTTCGTCTTGTTGTCCCTTACATAGAAGACTTACATAACATCTCTTGCAAGGACAAAGGGGTCGTCTCTGTATGCAGTCTTAGTGAGATCAACGATAGTGAACCCTTCACTGTCAGTGTTGATTTCCTCAAGCCGGACCCACTGGCAGCGAAAAAGAGCTGACTTCAACGGACCGTAGGCTAGCTCTCATATCTCCTCTATGAAACCATAGTATGTCGCCTTCACGTTGCCGTTTTCGTCGTGAGCATCAAAACGAACACCACAATTTTGATATGTGCTCTTTCCATCTTGCTTTTTTGTGTAAAAATGTGAATCCATTGATCTCATACCCTTGGTACTTAAGATATGTACTCGAAGGTCCCTTGGCTAAGGCATCCAGTTGATTACCCAACTTTATTCCAAGCAAGCGACATCGCAACTAGCTAACAAATTCCTTCTTATGTTTTTTATCCAGCCAAGCCTGTGACCTGCTTGGATACAGAGTTTGCAGCGATTGCCTGTGCTCGTCAATGTATGGCATCACACCCTCGGCTTGCTGGAGAACAATGAACTGTGCCTGTCTGAAAGAAACAGGGTCATCTACTGTAACAGATTTCTCCCCGATCGTTCCTTTACCACGTAGTCTTTCCTCATGACGAGATTCTAGAACTCTGACCCTTTTGATGTCTAGATAATATGTGCAGAACTCAATGGCCTCCTCCAATGACCATCCTTCAACCATGCCCCCTTTTGGCCTGAATCTGTTCCTAACATACCTCCTGAAAACTTTTATCAATCTTTCAAAAGGGAACATCTGATGCAGGTACATTGGGCCAAAGGCTCTAATTTGGTCAACAAGATGAATGAGCAGATGCAATGAGATATCAAAGTAAGTCGGCAGGAAAATGCATCTCAAGCCTAATGAGAGTTTTGGCTATGCCCTGCTACAGCTGCTCTAGCATGGACACATCAATGACTTTTTTTGAGATCGCATTGAAGAACGAGCAAAGCTTTATGATTGGGGCGCTGACCTTTAGGGGGAGGATACCACGTGGGGCAATAGAGAGCAGCTGAGTCATAATGACATGACAGTCATAGGCCTTCATAGGGCAATATTTGAACTTGAGTTCTCTCATGTTCACTAACCTCTTCGGGTTCGCATGGTAGCCCGTCGGGACTTTGAGTTCGTTGAAGAAAGAAATAAGCGCACGCTTTTCTTCCTTCTTCCTTATAGAACATAGTATTGACAGTCCTCCAGTCATGCCGATCGGCGGTGGCCCTCATCATTGTATCTTTCTTACGCTCTTCGCCATGCCAGCGCAACAACTTAGCCGACTTTGCACATGCAAACAACCTATGCACCCGGGGAGCCATAGAGAAATACCAAACAACCTTTACAGGATCTCCTCTGATCTTGGTACCCTCATCTGACGGCCCTTCCTTGTACCATGGAGCTTCACACTTGGGGCACTTGTCCAAGTCTTTATATTTTTCTCCACGGTATAATATGCAATCATTGGAACACACGTGGATTTTTTCAACCTCGAGGCCGATGGGGCAGATCATTTGCTTGGCTAAGTATGTCTTTTCTGGCAACTCGTTTTTTCTAGGAGCATTTTCCTTATTATACCTAACAACTGATCGAAGCCTTTATCGCTCAATCCATTTATTGATTTAAACTCTAACAACATGATGTTGGCTTTCAGTTTGCTCATTGGACAATTCCTATACAATGGTGTTTTGCCATCTTGTCTCATTTTCTCTAGCTTTCTCAGCTGTCTTTCACTAAGACATCCGATCTCTACATTATGTAGCAGCTGAGAAATGCTATCATTATCCTCGGTGTCGTCAGCTAGCATGTTCCTAAATACATTATTAACTATGGCCATAGGTTTCGTGTTGACACCGGATTTCTCGTCAGCATCGTGGATGGCTACGTCAGGCATATCCACATCATCATCGTTTTCCTACAGAACATTCACACCAACCTCGCCATGCATAGTTCATATCGTATAGTTTAGCATGAACCCTCTGGTAATCAAGTGCGATCGTATAGACTCAATTTGATGAAAGTTCCTATGATTCTTGCAATCTTTGCATGGGCAGAAGACAGGGTTCCCATTCCTAGCATGGGCTTTGGCATCGGTGATAAACTAGCTGACGCCATGCATGTACCGCTTGTCCGTTCGGGACAGATGCATCCACTCTCGATCCATCTCTGCACAAAAAAATACTGAGACAGTAATTACAAAGAATTAATAAGAAATCGAGCTTCATGAACAACAATTGTAGCTCGAAAGTAACATTTTTGAAAAATGTTATTGTACACTAATTATTGAAAAATTAAAATTGGAAGCCCCGGCCCTGTAAATTGAAAATTGTAGTAAAAAATAATTATTGCACAATATTGAAGAACAACTATTCTACTCTACTTCTAAGAACTAATTATAGCATCACATACTAACAATGATGATCTTGACCACCATGAAATAATTAGCTAGGAATTTAAATGTGCTCATAGACACCAACCTTTTGGATGATGGATTCACCAAAATTTGAGCCTTGCACAAATGTCTAATCGGAAAAGTGCTCTCTAGAATGGAGAAAGAACTAGAATGAGAATCAAGCAATGTAGCAATCAAAACGAAGCTAATTAAGCAATAAAATCAAAGGAGTGGATGTTTGTTACTAACCTTAAAGCAAAAAGATCAAGCCATTCTTCAAAATCCAAGCACTAGCTTCATGGTGAAGAGCAGCCGCAACAATAGAGGGAAGGGTCCAAACGCGCGCCTCTATTCTCAGGATGGAAGAGAGGAGGAAGAAGAGGATGACTGCAGCCTTTTTGTGTTGTAGGCTTATCACCGTCGGTTCTTGGCTAGAACCGACAGTGATAGAGCCCAATCACTGTCGGCTCTTGGCTTAAACCGGCAGTGATGAGTGCCCGTCAAAACACTGCCGATTTAAGCCAAAAACCGATAGTGATGTGGTCCTTCACTGTCGGTTTTAGCCTAGCACCAATCATTTTTTTCATTTTCGAGCTCATAACCGACAGTGAAGGTACATCACTGTCGGTTCTCACAAATTCGACAGTGATGAGGCCGGCAGTGATGTGTAAATCTGGTGTAGTGCGACTAGGTCTCGACTCTCGAGCGACGAACAACGACGAGGACGAGGAACAAGTCCAAGCGACGAAGCCACGAAGGGTTACGAACTTACGTGAAGAAGAATCGCCAGCCACAAACTTTTCTCAATTTTAACAGAGGATAATCTAGCAAGAAGGAATTAGAATGTTAGTAAAGTTTGTTGTTTTTGTATAAACTTGAAACCATCCGGCATCTTTTCTTTGATTGTCATTATGCTCGTTTTCTCTGACGTGCAGTTCATTGGGTGTTTGGTATTACCCCTCCAACAAGCGTATCTCACTTATTTGGGGATGGTCAAAATTAGGGCCACCGCAAACATAATTTGTTTGTTTTGACAGGAGCATCGGCCCTGTGTTGGGCAATCTAACTCACAAGAAATGATTTCGTTTTTAACAAAAGCCAAAAACAAACTTTTTTGTAGGTACTGTTATGGGGGACATGTTGGCTCTGACTGGGCTCAATTACAGTGCTTGGATGAGTCCAAGACTTCCATTTTAGAGGTATGCAGGCTTTTAGATTCTAGTGCCATGTTTCTATTTGCTTGTCATGAGTGGAGTTTCTCTTATCGCATTGGACTTTAGGATTGGTGTCATGGTTTTTTTTAATACGAGTTTATAATAATTGGTCTGATTCTTTCTCCTAGAGGACCGTTGAAGCCAGAACTTTAGTTTCCATTATTAAAAAAAGGTCACGAACTGACCATCGTGGACTCGTGTGGTGCTTTTCTCCTTAAGGAAGTAGCAGGCCACGTTTATGGGAATGTAGCTGATTTACTAATTAAAACAAAACCTAAAACTATTATATATACTTAGGATACTTTGTAAATTTAGGGGCCGGTTCTGTCGCACAGCCCGCACGGACCCAGGACGCAAAGGATTGCTTTAAAAACCATAGTACAGAACTACCAGTATATATGGTCTAGATCAAACGTGATAGATAAAAAAACAGTTTTAGAACAGTAGCAGAAAATAACGATAGGATATGCTTACTTAAGTACTTCCTCGTCGTGTAGTATAGTACATTCTAGAAATTTTAAAATAAATTAAGAGAGAACATAAAAGCCATATTTACCCTCATTTTATTTTCTAATCAGATGTTATCATCAATGTGATTAATGGTGATTGGTTGATAAATAAAAAATATTTAATGTAAAATTGGTTTTTGTCCTCTAAAATGCATTATATTTAAATTTTGAAGACTAGAATCCACTATATTACAGGACAGATGAAGTATTAACCAACCTTGTCTAATTGCTTTGTTCAGTCGCCGGCATTAAGGGCAGAACCAAAGGGGAAGCCACCATCATTAGTCTCAAAGCATCTTGAACAGTTCCTAATAACACTTCTCATCCCCATTAAACTATCATATTAGAGAAGATGAAGTTATTTTATTGCATCAATGGTCACTCAATAGTCCTCTTTTTTTTTGAAAAAAAACTCCCCTGAAATAAACGGGAGTTGCATCTCCGCAAATAGCTGGACCCCACAACAACTGTCAGAGTCCGTTTGGTTTGGCTTTCTAGGTGCCGTGGCTTCAAAAAAAAAAAAGCTAGAAGCCAAACCAAAAGGGGGGCAAGGCCACAACAGCTTTCACTAAAAGTAGCTTTCTGCTCAGTAGGAATTCCACAACAGCCTGACCCCTACTTTCTCCGGCTTTGGCTGCGAGAAGTTCCAGAAAATTACCCACCTGCCATCGTTTATGCGTACCGGTTCACTGTTCTTTCCCATCGAGCGACACCTTCCTCTCCGTTCTCGAGCGAGCGCACACCGGCGCTAGGGATTGGGGCGGCAGCGCTTCCTTCGTCTCCCTCCCCGGCGGCGGTGCGCATCTTCCTCCACGGTGGCCACGCGCATCTCCCTCCCCAGCGGAGGCGCGCATCTCCCCCATCTCTGGCGGCGGCGTGCATCTGCCCCATCCCCTGCGGCGGCAGCGGGCCGTGCCCGGAGGCGCGCGTAGACAACTGGTGAGGAGGGAGAAGCCGGCGGAGCTCCCTTGGATTTCGCTGGCCTGCTCGCTGCGGACGCGGCCCTGCCAGGTGGACGTGGGCGAGAGGAAGATGCCATGGCCACGGGTGGATCTCGCCTCGAGCTCTGCCTCCCGTGCGCCCCTCCTCCCCTCCGCTCCTCGTCTCGCGCTGGTGACCAAGCTCTGCCCCCGAGTGCAGTGCCTCCTGGACAGGCAGCAGCAGCGGGCTCTGTTATTTTCAGGGGAGAGGCGGTGGCTCTGTTCTTTATCAAATTTCTCTCAAATTTACAAAATTAATTTTCCTTTTCTAAAATTGCTATTTATAGTGAATCAATGAATAACATAGTATTTTACAACCAATTTGGATATAAACATGTCTAAAGTAGACCGATGTACTGTATACCTTTTACACAACAGCTTGTCCACAGCTGTTTCAGCCAAACGGCTTTCAGCTTTCTCACAGCTGACATCTCACAGCAGCTTTTCCACAGCCAACAGCCCACAACAACTTTTTCTCACAGCCACGGCTCAACCGGACCCTCAGTCTTCCCTTCGCCAAAAACTGACCCCTTCGGTATATATATAAAAAAAAACTAACCCCTTCACCATCGCGGCCGTTGGAGGGATGCCTACATCTGTTGTTCGCCGTTGCGCTCGTCTCTTTGCCCGGCACGGCGGCACCGAGCATCGGTCGAAGCTCGTCCGCCGCTGACGCCGGTCTACTGAAGCTTCGCATGACAGCTGCCTGAGACTTGAGTCTCAACGACGCCCTTCCTCGAGCATGACATTGGTGATCTGCAAAAAAACACCCCCTAATAATTCCAAAAAAACTCAGGCTAGTTCCATTACTATTTTACTGCAGGAGTTATATTGAGAAACAGTTGGTGATGCTCTAAAACTGTAAAACTATGACACGATATAGAATGGAGCAAAAAGAAAACTTTGAAACTCAAGTCACCATTACTGTTGCGGCTCCTATCTCGGTGCGCCATGGAAATGCTCAAGCTCTGCCTCCAAGCAAAGCCAAGCTGCCCACCCGCTGGCACGTGAGTTCCGGGGCCGTACTCCGTGCCAACAGTCGTTTGATTGGCGAGCACACGAGCTTCAGCTGATTCCACCCACTAGCTCTCGGTCTCGGTCAGTCCCACGCGCCAACCGAAGTCCGAAGTGCAGTCCCCAACTCCGTCCACCTACAACTACCCGGCAACACTCCACTGGATCGGAGCTCTCTCAATCAGCATCCGGCGCGTCCACGACCGCCCACCGCCACCCATGACTCCTCTGCCGCTCCGCCGCCTCCACTTCCACATCCTTCTCGTGCTCCTTGCAGCATCAGCCGCGCAGGCCACCGACACCAGCGGCTGCAGCGGGGGCGACCGCTGCGGCGACCTCGTCCTCCCCTACCCTTTCCATCTCAACTCTTCCTGTGTCAGCGCCGGAGCCAACTCCTCCCTCTTCCGCCTCTCCTGCAACGCCAGCGCCACCCTCACCCTCGCGCTCGGTTCCGCCACATTCCGGGTCCTCGCCTTCCTCCCCTCAGGATCGGTCCTCCTCGACTACGCCCCTG
The DNA here is from genome assembly GCF_019320115.1 of Miscanthus floridulus. NCBI lineage: Eukaryota > Viridiplantae > Streptophyta > Magnoliopsida > Poales > Poaceae > Miscanthus > Miscanthus floridulus. The sequence continues at coordinate 67,660,082 of NC_089591.1, forward strand.
CGTCGCCGTCCCCATGCGACGCGGCCTACCCCCTTCTCACGATCGACCTCCCCGGCGGCCGCGCTCGACGCCGCTATTGGGGATTTAGTCCCACATCGTGTAGCGATGGTGGGGGAGCTACAACATATAAGGCCTTTGGGCCTTACTCAACCCAAAAGACTAGCCTGATAGGTGGAGGGCTTCTTCCCGCCTTATATGTTGTGCCCCCCACCATCGCTACACGATGTGGGACTAAATCCCAAAAATCTCCCCCTTAGTCACACATCGGGGTGCCCCCGCCATATGTGACGCTCGAGATTTTTTTATCGGATTTAGCTTTTCTGACCATGGGCTCATGATACCAATTGTTGGAAACCGGTGGTGACCACCGAGTTCTCGATCTTGGAGCTAGCTGGCTCGTTACCACGAGCCTGCGCTCCCACAGGTTCTAGGTCCACCGGAGCTACAACATATAAGGCCTTGGGCCTTCCCAACCAAACAGACTAGCCTAATAGGTGGGGGCTTCTTCCCCCTTATATGTTGTGCTCCCCCACCATCGCTACACGATGTGAGACTAAACCCCAACAATCTCCCCCTTAGTCACACATCAGGGTGCCCCCGCCATATGTGACGCTCGAGATTTTTTTATCGGATTTAGCTTTTCTGATCATTGGCTCATGATACCAATTGTTGGAACCGGTGGTGACCACCGAGTTCTCGATCTTGGAGCTGGCTTGCAGCCGGCCCGACTCGTTACGAGCCTGCGCTCCCACAGGTCCCAGGTTCACCGAAGCTACAACCGGCCAACGTGCTCCGCCTCTACGCCTGCGAGGACTCGTCTCTCTGCCGCGCCGGCTGCGATGATGTCGCGACGTGTGGGGGCAAGTCTGGGTGCTGCTACCCGCTCTCGGACGGCAGCGTCTGGAAGCCCGGGAAGGGGCTGGGCGTTTTCGCCGACTACGGGTGCCGGGGTTTCTCGAGCTGGGTCAAGAACCGGTCGGCACCAGCAGGGGCAGCAAGCGGGGTTGTGAGGGGGATCGAGGTCGAGTGGGCCGTGCCGAGGGGCAGCGCCATGGCAAAATGCGCCGATGGCGCGGCGCTCGTGAATGCCACGGCACTGCACGACGGCGTGCGGTGCGCGTGCGCGGCGGGTCTCGTCGGCGACGGCTTCGCACAGGGCGCAAGCTGCTCCAAAGGCACATGTAAGGACAAAAGTGTACACGGTTCTACTCGTGCGATCGATCTGCCACGTCGACTTATCAGTCTTCAAAACACGTATGCATATTTGTGTACACAGCCTGCAGCAATGGTGAGCATGCAGATGACGGCAGGGAGTGTTGCCAGGGACGATTCTGCTCCAAGAAGGCAGTCGTCCTTGCTGGTACGCGGTCACTGCACATTGCCCTGATGATTTGATCAGCCAGATACTACTCGTGCGAACACCCTTCCTTTTGTTGTGTTTGCTGATTTCGTCTGCGTTCACAGGATTTTTCGTTTCGCTGTTCTTCCTGGCGGCGGCAGTCTCGTTCTGGCTGTTCCTGAGACAGCCTTCCAAGGACAGCCGGTGGGACCTCGACCCGGCGTGCATCCCCAAGATCCTCCGGAGCGTGTGCGACGCGAAGCAGTTCACGTACGAGCAGCTGGAGGAAGCAACGAAGAGGTTTGACAGCGAGAAGGCCGTGGACACCGTCGACGGCACGGTCCACGCCGGCGTGCTCGACGACGGCTCCCTGGTCGCGGTGCAGAGGATCGGCTACGAGACGCAGGGGAAGCTGAGGCTGGTCCTGGACCGGATCGAGCTCCTGTCCGAGATCTGTCACCCAAACATCGCCCGCGTCGTGGGCTTCTGCCTCTACTCCAGCAACGCGCTGCTGCTGGTGCACGAGCACTTCGCCGGGGGCACGCTGGAGGAGCACCTGCGCCAGATGAAGTGCCGCGTCCTCAGCTGGTACCACCGGGTCAACATCGCCATCGACGTCGCCAGCGCCCTCACGTACCTGCAGGCGCACGAGACAGCCCCGACCTTCCTGTACGACCTCAGGTCCAGCGAGATCTTCCTGGACACCGACTTCGCCGCCAAGATCGCCGGCTACAAGCTCACGAGGCCGGCGACGTACTACTCCGCGTCGTACGACCAGGATGTCGTGTGCAACTTCGGCCACCTCCTGATCGAGCTACTGACGGGGCTGAGGCAGCAGATCCCGCTCGACTCTGTCGCGCCCAAGTTGAGGGAAGGGAGGCTCCACGAGGTCATCGACCCGACGCTTGTGTCGGGAAAGCAGCTCCCGGCCTCGCACGATGAGGTGAGGAAGGTGTTCGAGCTCGCCGTCCGGTGCCTGTCCAGCGCCGAGAACGGGCTCTGCATGCTCGCCGTCGCCAGAGAACTGATGCACATTCTGAGGGACTACAACGGGAGCAGCAGCAAGATCGAGATCTCCATACGATAGACTTACTGGATCACCTTGACATAGATATAGCGGGTACAACCTTATATATGAGATAAAAACTTCCTAGAACATAATCTATAGAGAGAGAGGAAGGAAGATGAGATGTCACCGACCATCCGCGGACTTGGAGGAAGAGCTTGACATAGCCACGGCGAAGGTGATGCGGTCCGGGTCGGCGGAGTCGCGGTCACGGAGTTGATGTCGGTCGCAGTGTAATGGTGGCGCAGAGGCGACGGTGAAGATGTCAATGGAGCTTCCCATCGCTTTAGCGCCTCCCTCTTAGATCGGATTAAGGTTAGGACTATAGGTGGAAGAAAGACGACTCAGGTGAACCTCGTGACGCGAGCCCCGGCCTCCCACCTCCTTTATATTGCGCTGTGCGACAAGAGCCTACCAATCATGGAATGGTTGGGCGCCCCCGATCAGGACGCGGATTAAGGCCCCGACTCGGTCGTTGGACCGAGTCGGGAAGAGATCAACCTAACATTCTCCCCCTTGATCTCACCTTACGACTTAAACTTAAAATCATTTTCTCTTTTTTCCATTACATCACAAATTAGAGCATAGAGCGTGCCTCGTCACAACAGTTAGTACCATTGGATTAACAACTACAACACGCCTCTCTGTTTTGAAACAGATTCTCAACTAGGCCCTTATTATCCAGGAATCATAAGCTTTACCTTAAACCCATGCCGGCTAAGTGTTCTCTGAACACGTTGGGTGGTAAGCCTTTTGTAAGCGGATCCATGAGCATCTTTTCTGTACTTATATGCTCAAGACTAATTATATGATCCCGGACTTTGTCTTTCACAATATAATACTTTATGTCAATGTGTTTGGCAACACCATTTGACTTATTGTTGTGAGCATAACATTCTGTTGGATTATTGTCGTAGTACAACTTGAATGGCTTATGTATGTCGTCTACCAATTTTAACCCGGGCATAAATTTCTTCAGCCAATTTACTTGCCCCGTGGTCTCATAACACGCTACAAACTCGACATACATCGTAGACAATGTAGTGACGTCTGCTTGAAACTTTTTCACGATATAGCTCCTCCTACGAGAGTAAATATATATCCTGACGTGGACTTTTTATCATCTCCCGCATAATCTGAATCTGTATAGCCCTCTATGTGTAGGAAATCAGATCTTCTGTATGTTAGCATGAGGCCTTTTGTGCCTTGCAAGTAACGCAAAACTTTTTTTTATCGGTCTCTAGTGTTTTATTCTTGGATTACTTTGATATCTGCCAAGTAACCCGGTAACAAACGCTAAGTCAGGGCATGTACACACTTGAGCATACTGTAAACTTCCGACAGCTGAAGCATATGGAACTGCTTTTATTTGATCGTCTCATATTGGTTCCTGGGACATTGGAATTCCCCAAATCTATCGCCCTTGACAATGGGAGCAGGTGAAGTCTTATAATTTTGCATACTGTATTTCTTTAGAACCTTTTCTAAGTATGCCTTTTGTGATAATCCTAAAACCCACTTTCTTCTATCTCGATGAATCTTTATTCCTAAAGCGAACGAAGCTTCACCGAGATCATTCATATCAAAATTCGAGGACAAGAACTTCTTCGTTTCTAGTAGTAGATTAACATCACTACTAGCGAGTAAGATGTCATCCACATACAAGATTAGGAAAATATATTTCCCATTCTTAAACTTTACATAAACACAATTGTCCTTTATATTTTCTTAAAACCCAAACTTAATTATCGTACTATTAAACTTTAAATACCACTGTCTTGATGCTTGGTTTAATCCGTAAATGGATTTCTTAAGATGGCATCCCATACGTTCTTTTCCTTCCACAACAAATTCTTTTGGTTGTGCCATGTAAATATTTTCCTCCAAATCCCTGTTTAGGAACGCCGTCTTTACATCCATCTGATGTAATTCTAAATCGTAATGTGCTATAAGCGCCATTATAATTTTAAAAGAATCCTTACATGAGACTAGAGAAAATGTCGCATTGTAATCTATGCCTTCTCTTTGCGTGAAGCCTTTTGCCACAAGTCACGCTTTAAATCTTTCTAAATTCTCTTTAGGGTCATATTTAGTTTTGTAGACCCATTTACAGTCTACTGTTTTGGCTACTTTAGAAATTGTTTCTAAGTCCCAAACACCTTTGGTATTCATGATCTCATTTCATCTTGCATGGCTTTAAGCCACTTTGATGAGTGAACGTTTCTCATGGCTTCTTCAAATGAGGTGGGATCACCCTCTATTTAAAATCCTTCACATTCATAGACTTCGTAGTCATCAGGATTAACTGGTTTCCTGACTCTTTTAGATCTTCTAGTGGCCTCGTTAGTTGACGCTGGTTCTATATAAGGCTATTGTTGCTCTTTATCATGTGTGACAACGGGTTCTACAGGATCTTGAAGGACAGGTTCCTCATGTTTATTCATTGTCGCCATGGGAGAACTAATAATAGGTGTTGTTACTACAGTATCTTGCACTGTTAGGTGCAGCAACAACAGGTAGCGTAAAGAATGGCTCCTGAACCATCGGAGTAGGCACATGTACCCGCTTCTCCTCTAGGTTAATTTCTCGTGCTACCATGCTCCCCTTGATCAACTCTTCCTCTAAGAACACAATATTTCTTGTTTCTACTAACTTCGTATGTCTGTCAGGATAATAGAAGCGATAACATTTTGACTTTTCTGGATAGCCAATGAAATTGCAACTGATTGTCTTGAAGTCTAGCTTTTCTATGTTTGGGTTAAAGACTTTAGCCTTAGCTAGACAACCCCACACACGTAAATAGTTAAGTAAGGGTTTCTTTCCTGTCCACAACTCATATGGTGTTTGAGGCATCGATTTGCTTGGCACTCGATTAAGAATATAAATGGCGGTTTTTAACGTCTTCATCCATAAACTTATCGGTAGAGTAGAGTAACTTATCATACTTCTCATCATATCCATTAAGGTACGGTTGCGTCTTTCAGCTACTCTATTCCGCTGAGGCTCACCCGGTGTAGACTATTATGCAACTATATCATTTTCATGTAAGAATCTTACAAAAGGTCCAGGAACTCCATATAGGGTGTGTCGACCGTAATACTCCCCCTCAGTGGGATCTTACTATCTTAATCTTTAAATTATGCTGATTTTCTACTTCAGTCTTAAATATCTCAAATTTATCCGATATCCAGTGTAATCGGCGTCCGTAAATGTTTACTGTTGCACAGTACTCCGACGCCGTGTGATGCCTGCGGATACGCATTACGTCGCAGTCAATGCGATAATCTTTATGATTCCCAAGAATTTCTATCTGAATATGTAACTTGGCTCTAGTACATAGTGGCGCGCGAAAAATTTCTTGGAGAAGGCAGCTGTTGCAACCTTTACAGACAAGAAGTACGGACACTTGCAATCTTTACGTATACAGATACGTGCAATTTTCGTCAGACTCAGAGCATGAGACAACCGTGCACAATAATTTAGACTACAGGAGACAAGTAGTTTGAATCAAATTTGTGTAATTCCGAGCTCAGGTTCAGTAAAGTACATACACGAAGTTCATCGTATGATTCACCATGTCGCAAGAGATTGCATTAAAAGCCATATTACAGAGCTATCAGTATATATATGGTCTAGATCAAAGTGATAGATAAAAAAAGCACTTTAGAACAGTAGCAGAAATGACGATAGTGCACGCTTACTTAACCTTGTACAGCTGTATGTCTTATGAGACCAACTAGGCTTGGATGAAAAAAATTGGCTTATGCTGATTTGTTGTGAGAGAAAAACAATGTTTGTTCGCTGAAAAGTACTACTGAAGTAGTGCTGAAGAACAAGGCGAGATGACTTGTAGATGGCAGTGGTACTTGCAGAAGCTACAATAGCCTAAGGAGAGAGAAGATAGGAATCATAAAAATTATGAGGAAAAAAGTGGAAGGGGAGAGAGTTGTAGGGACAAGAAAAATATGCTTGTGTTGGATGCATAGTGACTTAAAATTTTCCATTCCTATTTAGAGACCTACTAACTTTGAATGAAACCACCACTACTGTATGCCATCATTGGCCATGCCCTAATAAGCTTTAGGGTTTTGAGCCCTACACATTTTAGATTTTTAGAATATGATGTGTTTAGTTTTTTAGTTTGCGCTGGTGTTACGACTTCATAGAAAGTGCATAGAGAAACTTCACAATGACCACCACATCTACCTAGGCTTGGTCATCACACACTTTGTGTTGAGCTATATGTACGTAATATGCTTGTGTGAACTGGGCTCATCCCATGTATTGCCTATATATGTATGGACTAATAGTTGTGTATTCACTATTTTAGAAAATTTTCCACAAATCGGTTCTTCTCATGGTGTCAAAACCATCTTAGGAGATGGGGGATGGTGGTGGAGGCGACCACATGCTCTACCTCGTCGGTGCAACGGTGGCCAGCAGAGAAGTGTGAAAGGGGAAGAGTAGCGAGCTACTCTTACGGCAAGTGAAGGCGAAGCAGAGGGTGCCAACAAGCTTATGGTGCGGAGACGTGGGATGAGGCCATTGCTGCAGAGTGAGGAGAGCCAAGGCGTGCGCAAGAAGAGGAGCACAGTGATCCCCCACCGAAGTTCGGTGATGGTCAATTGGAGTAAGAGCAACAACATAACTTCAATAAGAGGTAATCCCGAGTGGATCATCTTTTTCCTTCTAATTTTTGGAAAATAGAGGAGTTGTGCGTATAGTGTTGTGAGGGAGCAGAAGGATCTGCTTGTGCCAAGTGGCAAATCTAAGATGTTCCTACTTCTCTCTCCTTTTCTTCGCCCCCTTTGTCCTCTTTTTTCTACCTCTTTCTCCATTTCCCCTTCCTCCTCTTTAACCATGTATAAAAATTGTTGGGAGTGCATTGTGGTAGGGTGGGTTGAGGGCTCCATTGTCTGCACAGGGGTAATGGGCTCGAGCCCCTAACCCCCATGCTAGATCCGCCCGTGTTTGTGTGAGCTTGTTACTTTGTTAGTAGAGAGTAGAGTTGTGCTGAATTAGTAGAACACAGGGAGAAGTGAAAAAGGAGAGTACAATTATTGTGGTGGAGGAGCTCTTTAAGGCACAATATAGCAGTTGTCTTGTAGAGGAATGAGAGTTGCCATTGCCAATAGTGAAGAGGAGGTGAGCGTGTTGTTTGTGCTGTGTCGGTTGTGATTCAAAGAGAAGGCAAAGGCATCTGCTTGTTGGTTTAGGAAAAAACAAGCTACATGCTGTTGTTGGGGAAGAAAACCAAGAGTTGGAGTATTGCCAGTGAAGGCGGAGTTTTTTTCCTTAGTATGTTACAATCACAACCTTAGCTAGTAAAACTCTAGAGCATATGCATGCTAACAAATAGTAACAACCTAATGTAATCTATACTTAGCTCTAATATTAAAGAGCATAAATTCAATTTTCCATATTTTATTAATCTTTGCACATAGTATTTAAAGGATTAGTTTCTTTGGGAGCAAATTTAAGGATTAGTTATGCGATTTATTATCAGCTGATATTCTTATGTTGTTCGTTGTTTTTGGGCCTGAGCTTCTATACTTTGCTAGGTGGGCATCTTTTTATATTTTTCTGTCTGTTCCATCGTATATTTCTTTGGCATCTGTTCCGCTACATGAGGCTTATAACATATGTGGGTCTATTTGTTAGGGATTATTTTTCAATTTCACAAAGCTATTTTCAGCTTCTCCATATAAGTTGTTTTTTCAGCTCTTCTCTAAGCAATTGAACCAAGATCAAGCCGAAAATACTAGCTTCTCCCAGTTTTCTCTCTGCTATCTTTCTTGAGAAGTTGTTCTACCAAACATTTTTTAAACAACTTTAAGTTCACTGGTGAAGTTACTTTATGGAGCCGAAGTAAAAAAACTACTCACGAGTGAAGCTAAGCTGTACTAAACAGATCTATATAGTAGGACCTAATGAGTGAGAGCCAACACTACCATACCACCTCGTTAAACCAACAGTTACGTCTTGTGAGAAATCTTTTTCTACATATAATATCTTATTTACACCGGTGATCCGGTGTCATAACAATCCATCGCTACATGCAAAGGAGTGGCAAGCTCCATGATGGTGGCCGTATGTGATCTTTTTCAAAACCCAGTACAAACGTACTCGCTCTGTCCATGAATAAATACATTTTTAGTTAAAAAGTTTGTCTATAAATAAATTAATCTTTAGGAGGTTGAATGATCCACTAGCCCATTTATTTTTCTCAAAGTCTCCTTGCATTTATTGCTTTCTTCCCATCTCCCAATCCAATTAGTGTGCTATTGGAACAATCGCCGATCAGTGTGAAACTACTCTAGTTAACGAAGGGTAGCATGGTCTTTTCTCTGTCATACTAATTTGTCCTTGGTAGAAATCTATTTATTTAGGGATAGAGGGAGTAGACATTAACATAATTGCACGTACCTCTATGAATACACATGTACATCCCACCTCTCTAAGCACTTTTAAAAAACTAAATTGGACCGACAAATCTCGAAATTGACAAAGTGCCTTGCTATTAACGAGCATGTAGCCATCACTAAAGGAATAGTGCTGTTAAATCATGAAATTAATCAAAAAAAATACGAGCACACGTGTTAAGTCTACTATAGCAAATCAATGAGTGCTATCTTTCTAATGAAGAACTCGATAATGGCGAAACCATAGATGGGGCTAATATTTAACCCCTCGAGATTCATCAAGTACACACATAAACAAGTCACGTGAAATTTAGTACTCGTTTATCTGTTACAACGCATGGACATATTTGGTATAATATTAAACGGATGAACACATTCATGGTCCTTCATTCTTTCTCGAGACCGCACGAGTTGGAGTAATGTGTTTAGGCATAGTACAGAGTCTGATCTCAAAGACAGAATGCATGATATAATTACTGGATTAATCTTTAAGCCTCCTATGACCATATGAGTTAGAGTAGCAGGTGAGTCCAATTCTAAAATGAATTGGAATATGCATTTGATATGATAATAGGATTCAGACTCCAAGATGAATTCGAATGTATAACGTGATTATTAGATAAATCTTCAAGCCTACTCCTCCCGTCCGAAAATAAGTGCCGCTGTGGCATTCGTGCCGGTCAATTTTTTTAAAGTTTGACAAGGTTTGTAAAAAATATTAGTGAAGCCGTTTCGAACAAACATCGGCTAGTAAATTTATATTTGTTGCGTGTTAGACCCGGATGGTGCACTAAAGGACACAAGGTTTATACTGTTTCGGGCTGAATGTCCATACGTCTAGTCTGCTGTTGCTCGTGTTTTTAGTACCGAAAAAGGTTCGTAGTAGGGGGTACAGGTCCCAACTCTCTGATGGAATAGTCGAAAGGACGCCAAGAGCTCGGTTGCTGCTTGGATGTGTGTTATGTTGAATTGATCTGTCAAAAGTTGGTCCCTTTAGTGGGGTACCCTGCCCTCCCTTTTATAGACCAAGGGGGAGCAGGGGTTACAGATGGGAGAAAGAGAAAAAAAAACAAAGGTGGAGAAGGTCCTTCGGGGAAGCCGGGTCTTCCTTTTCCCGTGTGCCTGCCCCGCTAACATGGCAGACCATCCCAGGGATGGCATGTTTGCTGATCCTTATAGGCCATGCCCTGGCTTCTGTCAGCAAGTGGGTGCATCCCATCCTGCGCCGGCGGAGGGTGCGACGTGTCAGAGGGCCAAGCTACGACCCTTCGGGGAGTAGACGAGAAAGTGACCCTACGTCTGTCATTGTAGGTGAAGTGAATTCTGTCTTGGATCGTAGTGGTTGTCGTATGTTTGTGTTAGTATCTGCATCCGTGGGCTGATGGCGGCGCCTACAACACTGTGGGACAAAAGTCGGCGCCTACAACACTGTTCGGGCACTGTTAGGTCGGAAAGGGCTTAAAGCGCCCGTCCCATCATGTCCTGGCGGTGCCTTCCTGCAGGCGTACATGGCATGGCCCTCGATACTGCGGTTGACTCGAATGTCCTATCGTACCCTGTGCTCGTCTTTATGATGGATCAGGGTGCAATCATCGGGCGAGGCAGAGCCTGACCTCGGACGTCAGGCGAGGCGGAGCCTGCCCTTGGACTGTATGTGAGGCAGAGCCCACCCTTAGCCATCGGGCGAGGTAGAGCCTAGCCCTTGGGGGTCGGGTGAGGCAGAGCCCGCCCTCGGACGTCGGGTGAGGTGGAGCCCGCCCCTTGCCATTGGGCGAGATGGAGCCAGCCCTCGATGGTCGGGCGAGGCGGAGCCAGCCCTCGGTGGTCGAACGAGGCGGAACCAATCTTCCATCGTTTGGGCAAGAAGCGCAGTAGTGTTCTCATCTGACCAGAAGTGTCAACGTTCGATGGTTATTAGTTCCACCTTGTTGGGTACCCCGGTATTAGGTCCCCAACAGTAGCCCATGAGCCCTCGAGTGATTCAAACAGAATTGCTTGGGGGTGTTTTCACTTGCCAGAAGGTGTGCGCGAGCGCACCTATTGGGTGTAGCCCCCGAGCCCCTAGGTGATCAGGCAGAATCAGCCCGAGGGGTATTTTAATTCACCAGAGGGTGCGCGTGAGTGCACCCGTCGGGTGTAGCCCCCGGGTGATTTGGGCAGAATTGCCCAGGGGTAATTTCGGACCCTTCGTGGGTAGGGCTGTGAGATTCGGTTTTTGTCAACTAGATAGTTTTAAGGGAACCCTGGTATCCCATTAGCCGGGATTTTGTCCAGGGTCAGCCTGGCTGGGGCTTGACTGTAGATCGAGGCCCCACTGATGCTTGTGTACCTGAGTCCTGATCGCTCGTAGGGCCCATCCCTCGTTGGGCCGGTCGTCGAGGCTGTTGGGCCATCCCTTGGACTCCTGGGCCTAGGCGGGCCAGAGAAGAAGCTTTTTGACTCGTATCCCCTCTGTGGGAAAAGAGTCCAGTCCGCTTGGGAAGGCAAACCATCCGGTGCGATTCTGGTGGGAAAGGATAGGGATCACTGCCGTGTATCCCGCGACGTGATGCGGCGGTGTGTCATGGTAGGCTCAGAGATCGAGGCAGACGGTTGCCCTTCTCACATCTGTTGCCCTTATAAAACCATGGGGTTCGCCCCCAAGGTTCTGTACTTCGCCTCCTTGCCTTCGCATCTACAGCCTTTGCTGCTAATCGCCTGAGCCTCCCTGCACCCGTATTGCTGCTGTTGTCCAGCTCACATCCGCATCGCAGCCGTCGTTGAGCTCACATCCACCCCCTTTCTCATCGTTTCAATAGAGCCGTAGTGCAGATCCAACATTATCCCTCAGCGCCTAGAGGGCCTCGTCCACCGTGGCCTCCTTCGCCCATTGTCCGCCATCGAGGAGTGGCGACTGCCTGGTGATGAGGACAAGCCGTCGTCGCTCGAAGGGTATGTCGTGTCTTTTGCTCTCTTCCACGAGTGGGGATTCACCGTACCTGCTCATAAGTTTCTTCGGGGGCTGCTGGAGTACTACCAGGTGGAGCTGCAACACCTTAATCCCAATGGGGTCTAGCATATTACGGTGTTCATCGCCCTATGCGAGGGGTTCCTGGGGATTAGTCCCCACTTCGATCTGTGGTGATATTTCTTTGCCATCAACCTATCGAAGAAGTGGGTCGGGAAGCAGGAGCTGAGCATGCCGATGGGATGTGCCAGCATTCACCTAGTGCAACAACCGGGCGAACAACTACCCGTTGATGCGTCTATCGACCTCCAACAAGGGGTGGCATTCATAGTGGTTTTACGTCAAGGATGATGTGGCCGCCCCCTTGCCGGCGTACTCCGGGCGCCTCATCGAAGAGATCCCAGGGTCAAGGAAGTGGGGTGTACTAGACAAGGACAAGAAGAGGATCAAGGACCATCTCGTCGCCCTCCAAATTCTAATGGAGAGGGGTGTGAAGGGATCAGGGATCATCGGCGCCTACCACACGTAGAGGGTGGCGCCACTGATGAGCCACGCGCTCCCCCTGCACCTGATAGGCACCCGGGGCGTCGCCTGAAGGAACGACGCTCACCGATGAAGCACTCCGCCCCCACTGAAGTGGCGTAGCAGATCAAGGAGGTGATGGAGCCTTTGAAGGACACCATCGGCGTTGTCCTTGACTTCATATATCTAGTACCGGGACATCCTCCAATGCGGCTAGAACCAGGGTTCATTGATTTCGTAAGTTCCCCTTTCCCTATGCCTTTTCTTTACTTGAATTTCTGACCCCTTGATGCTGACCATGGGATAGCAGGACTAGCCAAAGAGACTCGTCCTTGGGGATAGCCTGGCTCTGTTGCTGAAGGACCGGATCTTGGCGGCAGCGAATTGCACCGTGGCCGAGTGGGATAAGAGGACGAGGGAGCTCAAGAAGAAGGAGATGCGATGGAAGCAGCAAGCACGAGATCGAGGAGCGGAGACAGGCAGTGACCATGACAATGATGATGAGTTTGATGAGGTAGTTGTTGACGTGGATTGGGATGTCTTAGAGGGCAAAGATTCGCTGACAGGCACCCAATTATCCATGCAGAGACCCTTCCCGTTCCACGTGGGGGGAAGTGAGTCCATGAGGCCGGCGGAGGTGGGCCAAACCATTGGCCTATCCTTGCGGCCGATTAGAGCCGGTGGATCCACCGCTACACCCTAGGGTGCCGGCGAAGGATCGGTGGAAGGGGGGAGGCAGATCTACCGCCACCCCTGAGGTGCTGATGGGGGGGCGGCTGTGCTACCATGCCTGGGGGTGGGTGGATCTACCACCACACCCGAGGTATTGACAGAGAGGGACGGCTCCGTCGCCGTGCCCTCGGTGATAAGGGAGATGAGCCCCCTAACCGGGAGTAGGGGACAGGCTCAAAACGTTCTCGCCCAGACGAGTTGGAGCAAGGATTTAGGGGTTCATCCCCAAAACATTCCCACCGCCCAAAAGAGCCAGAGTAGGTCACTGATTCCCCTGTTTTCCCCCTTCTTTTTTGTTTTTTTCTATTCTAAACGTATGCCTTTTACCTCTTGCAGATTCTTGCGATGGGGCCATTCTTTGGCGCTGGCGCCCAGCGTTGCTCTTCAGGCGAGAGGGACGCCGTTGCCCAACATCGCCCCTATTTTGGGTAGGAGCAGAACCGACGTTGCGGCCTTGTTGGCCAGTCAGGTGCCACCTGTGGTGGCGCCCGCACCCTCAGCGGGTCAAGCAGGCACCGGGGCTGAAGAAGCGCCCTCAGGGGTTGCTGAGCAGACGATGGCCTGAGGTGACTCCGCTGCCTACGTTGGAGCAGATGGGGTTGCCGCTCGCGCTTATGGTACCCTCTGTGGTGGGCGCAGCGCCGCAAGTTGAGGCACCAAGCATCGCAAGCGAAGGTGGCCGCAACCGTGCCAAGTCAAGAGCAGCCGAACGCAACCATGGTGGTGTCCGAGGGGGCGATGCAATCCGCACCTTAGGCGGCCCAGGTGATGGAGCCCGAGGCGGGTTAGACGGAGGGGGACATGGCCAGAGTGTCCTCGGGCGGCATGGCGGTGGTGGAGAGGACCAGCGGGGGGTCGCCCTTAGCCCTGATGTCGGGGGGGGGGGGGGGCAGCCACTCACCCACGCGGGGTGAGCCGCCACTCCAGTGGATGGCTCCTCAAGACCCAACGATGACTCTCTTCTCGCTCGACGATGCTGCCGAGAGCATGGAGTGGGAGAGTCTCGACATTGGGTTCTCAGCTATGATGGATGCCTTGAGCCAGGCCAGGGGCGTCCTACATGATGTCATTGTTTCCAATGGCTGGGTATTCGCTTGATCTTCTCCCTCGCTTTCTTCTTTCTCCACGTATTTTTGTATTTTCGTATTTTTGATATCGGTCTTCTTTTCAGTCCCTCATTGCTCATAGCCGGGACAAATCCTAGTTCATCCATAAGCAAAAGGTGGAATGGGACCACCTCACCGACGAGGCCTGGCTACAAGGAGACGTGGGCGCACAGCTTGCTGCTACCCAGTAGCGGGAAGTCGAGGCGCGTCAGGACATGGAGGAGATCCATGGGATGTTCGAGGACCTATCGGTGAGGGTGAAGTGGGACGAGGAGGCGGCCACCAGGGTTCGAAAGGAGCAGGGACAAGCTACTCTAGAAGGATGCCAAGGCCAGCCAGTGGACCATTGAGCTCCTGGTAGAGCTAGAGGCAGAGCGAGATCTCAAGCTGAAAGCCGAGGATAGGTCCACGATGCTGCAGTGGAGGGCGGATCAGGATGCTGAGGCGATTGCCTGGCTGCACAGGGAGCGAGACTAGCTACTCTAGACTGCAGAAAGGCTCCGCTCAGAGTGCGGCACTGGTCCGTGAGGAGCGCGATCGGGCCGTCCGAGAGCACGACGAGGCATATTAGGTGGTCAACTCCCTCCGGGCGGATCTTGGAATCACGGTGACCCGAAGGTTGGAGGCCGAGAGCGTCTCTGCCAGGCTAGGCAAGGAGCTCACCGAAGTGTGGGGGATTCTTTAGGCTGAGAGTGACGAGCATGATCTTCTATGTGCCGCCATTGGGGTGGTCTTTGATGACCTAGGGGTGGCACAGCCGAAGGAAACCAGCTCACTTGCAGCTCGTGCCGCGGGTATCACGGCGCGAGTGGGCCAGCTTGAGGAGGACACCTTTCACGCCGGGATCACCCAAGCCTTCACTGTTGCCTGCCCTCATTATGATCGAGAGATCAACTTGGAGGTAATGAGCCTCGGCTTCACGCCTGGCTATGAAGACTCCGAGCTAGATGAGATTCAGAAGGCGGTGACTCCCATTGCGTGGAACCTAGGGAACAGGCTGAAAGACATGGTTCTCCCTTCGAGGAAGTAGTTAGTTGAACAAGTTTGATAAATATTTATCTGTAATATGTGGACAAGTGTCGGTACTTTTGTGTCCGAAAATAGATTCGTGATTTCGTTTTGCAATTTTGTTTCGTTCAGTTAGAGCTTACTTTTTTCCCTTTTGCATTTGAAAACAGGTTTATGCGATCCAATCTTTCCGTTCGTTAAGACTATAGGGCCCGAGGTATTTTTAGGGGAAATTTTGATTATGCTGGTGAGCGAAATTACTGTAGCCGTCTGGGCATGGCCTTTTTGTAGTCTTACCTATCTATTCCCCCGAACCTTGCCGCCAGTCTTGATGCGAGGAAAAGGTCTGATGTAATGACTGCTTCTAAAAAAGAAAGAAGGTATTCATACCTTTATCAGCCCCCAAGTGAGATCTGACCCCTTGCGATCGCTAGGGCCGGATGTTACTAGAGACTGGAGCAAGGGTAGTGAACTTACTCTTGCATTCATATACACCCCTTACTTAGGATTTTGGCGATCGCTGCGTGACCGTGTGTTTGGTCTTATTGCTGGCCTGACCTTCCCTGAGCCCCCATGCGTGGTGGGGGTTCGATCAAGGGTCGGCTTGTTGTGTGATTGTCGTCCCATCCACGGTTTCTGCAACTAGAGGGGTTAAGGTGACGTCACTTGCCTCGATGGCTCGAGTGACGTGCTTTATGTGCTCGCTAACGGGGATGTTCGGCCGGAATCTGATCCCATTGCTTTGCGACAGGGTTGGCAAAGCCCTCGGTTGGCATTCCATTACTCCTTGACCTATCTTCCAACATATTCTACCTCAATGGGGATTCTATGGGCTCAGCTAGAGGTTGGATTGAACTAGAAGGTTGAGATGACCCTATCCGCCTCAATGTGGGTTGGGCAAAGGCCGCTGAGGCTCATCTGTGTTTTCTCCCCTAGCTCTTGTTCGATGTGAGGCGGCCTCGGACCCTTCGCGAGTCAGCCTTCGAACCTCGGTCTCTCAATCTTGGATCAAGCGGCTCAAGCTCCTAAGCCCCTTAGGGTCTGATAGGGGTCAGTCGTGTTTCAGTGCGTCACCCTGTCCTCGGTTTCCATAGCCAGAGGGGCTGAGTTGACGACACTTGCCTCGATGGCTCGAGTGTCATGCTCAATGAGCTCGCTAATGGGTATGTTCATGTGAAATCCAGGTCCATCATTCGCTGACGGGGTCAGCAGAGCCCTCATGTGACATTTCACTACTTCTTAACCCTGCCTCCCAGCAGATGCCCGAGCCTGTTCGATAGGCTCAAGTGGCCCGTTGGCCTCTCCTCGATGGAGATTCTATAGGTTTGGCTCGGGGTTAGAATCGAATGAGAAAGGTTGAGATGTCCCTGTTCGCTTATGAGCGGGGTCGGGCAAGGTCGCTGGGGCTCATCACGGTTTTTCTCCCCTGGCTCTGTTTGATACGAGGCAACCTCAAGCCCTTTGTGGGTCAGCCTTCAAACCTCAGCCAGTTGTCGCTCATATCGAATGAGGTGGGCGCCGCTTCGTGGTGTGACAAAAAGTGTTGAGATGCGAAGATCGCATATGCAATGTTTGGATGATGGGATTAATGTGCGATTTAATGGAAACGAAAGCGGGGGTCAGTAATGTTACCTCGGTGGTATAAGCAACAAAAAGCTCTTACCGGACATGTCCGTGCGAGTTTTGAGTCTGACGTTTGCGATGGGGCCGGCATGACCTGCACGAGCATCACGATTTTTTGTCTCCGTTTCTCGATGGCGATTCGAGCCATTCGATTGACTTTAAGCGACCTAACAGTTTCTCCTTGAAGGAGATTCTACAGGCGGACCCCTCTGAACCCTTCTCGAGAAGGCGGATACAAAAGCTCGGGGTAGGGGGAATTGTGAATTCGACTATGCTAGTGAACAAAAACACCATAGCCGCTGGGGCGTAGGGTCTAGCGGTTTGTCCAGTTCTACTCAAAGTTCTACACCCGCACCTCGTGTCTCTGGTTTTTTTCAACGTAAGGAGGGGTCAGGCGATGAGGATGTCTAAATGAGTAGACACCCTCGGTAGCCCCCTGAGCAATGTCCGCGCCCCTACCGTTGCCGAGGTTGGACACTCGGTAATGAAATTAACACGCAAAGTAAGTGAACAGAGGTGCTTATCTTTCAGCGATCATTCGTTCGTCATTTTACCTAGGTCGTCTGATCGACCTAGGAGGCTTGTTGTTCCCCCCTAGATGGGGGTTCTATCGTCGCCAGCGAAGAGTCTCCTGCATGCGGGTGCGCCATGATTCTCGTGCCCGGCGTGCGGTAGTGGTGGGCCATGCCTAGGCAACATCCTATTTTGACCAGACAATGTCTCATTGATCAGAGCGTGTCCCGTCGGTCCAGGCGCATCCCCTCAGATTCCTGCAAGCATTGATTTCCCATCTGCATTGAATAGGGGATGGAGGAGAGTTTTTTGTCCCAACCTTTCGCCTTTCCTCTGCTATTGTGCCTCTTCCTTAAATAGGGAGGGGGAGGAGAGTAGTAGATTATCGGCAGTCTACCTAGGGGTATGCCCAAGGTAGTAGATTATCGGCAGACAGATGCGCAAGCTTCAAACAAGACGGTGACGCAAGACAGACACGAGGTTTTATCCAGGTTCGGTTGCCGAGAAGGTGTAATACCTACATCCTGCGTCTGATTTTGTATTACTGTATGTCAATGAGAGATGTTTTTTAGAGGGGTCCCCTACCCTGCCTTATATAGTCCGGGGAGCAGGGTTATAGATCTGGATACTAAGCCTAGTCAGTTATAATTGCCATATGTGGCCGGATAAGGATTCCTATTCTAACCGACCAGGATCCTGCTTGGTCACCAAATCTGTCTTGATTCCTTATGCGGGACTCCGATCAGGTTAACTGGACCGCACGTCGCCTTTCGGGTGGACCGAACTCATCGATCCGGGCCAGCCCAAGCTTAGCCATAAGGGTATAGGGGTTAATACCCCCATAGCTAGTCCCCTGAGCATCATGTATTATGCTGTGACACGCCATTTTAACCTTCTCCGACAAGTGAGGCTTGAGCCCTTGATGCCTCCGACCACCGTCATCACCGGAGAAGTAGGTTGTCCAAAGAATGTATGGTGCTCTTCCAAAAAAAGAAAAAGATTTCTTGTCCTGAGAAGTGTGCCCACTTGTATTTCTGAAAAGAAATGTAAGTGGTCTTGAAGCATAACGTCCTTGAACATCAGAAGCGTAGGGGTCAAAAAACAAACACATTCACCGCAAGGTGAAGTGTGCCCACTTAGTCCCTGAGCCTAGTAGTAGGTGACGTAGGCACGTGGTGCCAGGGTCTAAAAAGAATTCCTAGTTTAGTTGAAAACTAAATTGCTTGTACAGGCAAAACAAGATGTACCGGCAGGTGCATCAGTACCGACGTAGTCCCCGAGCTTGCTGGAAGGCGAAGTATGAGCCTTGTAGCAAGGTCTAAAGAAATGTCTCTTAACTGTATGTGAGTATAAATCACATGTAGCCAAGGAAAACCATTATTCAAGCAGTGGTCGGGGGAGTCCCTGAGCACATTAATAATCCTTACAATCATTCAAAGCACAGGGGTCGAGTAGACAAACACATTCACCGCAAGGTGAAGTGTGCCCACTTAGTCCCCGAGCCTGGTAGTAGGTGACGCAGGCACGTGGTGCCAGGGTCTAAAAAGAAATTCCGCTGACGTTAAAAATCCAATTGCCGTACAGGCAAAACAAGATGCACCGGCAGGTGCATCGTACCGACGTAGTCCCCGAGCTTGCTGGAAGGCGAAGTATGAGCCTTGTAGCAAGGTCTAAAGAAATGTCTCTTAACTGTATGTGAGTACAAATCACATGTAGCCAAGGAGAGTGAACTCTGAATAGTGGTCGGGAAAGTCCCCGAGCACAGCAGTGGTCATAGCATTTACTGAGTACGGTAATGGTCGGAAAAGTCACCGTGGTCGGAGTAGTCCCTAAGCACGGGAGTGGTCTGGTCAGTCCCCGAGCACAGTAGTGGTCTGGGCAATCCATTATCGTGTGCGCCGCTTGTACTATTATTTGATGTATTTATTTGTCGCCGTACTATGCCAAGTCCAAACTGACACGTCTGGTCAAAAAAGCAAATAGGTATAGCACTGCATTCTGCCCTCTTACTCTTTCTGGCAAACTGTCGTGTGGCACCTGTATAGAGGTGCGTCAGTGTGGGCCCTCTCACTTTATCATCGAAGAGGCACGTACACTGTAAACGAAGGGGCGCGTTTATTGGCGTAGATCTCGAGCTGGTGTGAACAATTGTCCGCTGCGCGTGCGCACGTCTCCCAAGAATCTCGGGCAGACGAAACGATGGAACTCTTTGTTATTTATAATGTAGATCTGGCAAGTTACTGACACCGTTCCCCATTGTCATTCACCGCTACCACCTTTGTCTTCCTCTTGCCAAACCCTCTTCCTCCGATAATCATCGTCAAACCCCCTTAGAAAGGACAGACTAATGGCGAAGAGAGACGCCCAGAAGAAAGGCGGAATCATGGCGAAGGAGTGGTGGAAATCGCAGGAGCAACAAGCAGACCATTGAAGACCTCATCGCCATGGGGGTGCTCCACAACAAGGCACTCGCTGGATGGCGCGCACCGGAAGGAGAAAGCTTCCTCGATCCACAACCAGGTGAGATTGTGGTTTTCGAAGACTTCTTCAAACGGGGTTTTGGGATTCCAGTGCACCCTTTCCTTCAGGGTCTCTGTTTGTATTATGAGATTGGGATTTGCAATCTGCATCCCAACTTGATTCTTCTTGTCTCCACCTTCATCCATCTCTGCGAGGCTTATGGTGGCTTCCAGCCCCATTTCGACCTCTTTCGCCACCTGTTCTGTCTTCGAAAGAAAGGGAGTGGTGGCTTGAAGATAGCCGGAGGCGTCTACCTGAACCTGCGCGATGGCATGAAGGCTCAATACTTGCACTGCCCCTGGAACACCTCACTGGACGAGTGGTACAAGAAGTGGTTCTACATCCATGAAGAGCAAAATACCATCACCCTGTGCGACGTGGGGCTGATTCCAGAGAAGAAGAATAGCTGGTCGGAGAAGCCCGAGAACTTAGAGCAGATCGCCGAACTGCTCGGGATGATCCCATGGGGAAGGCTTGATGGCCCAAGCGTGGTCGGCAACTTCATCAGCCGAAGAATCCAGCCCTGCCAAAAGAGGATTCATCCAGGCTTCGAGTACCAAGGAGGCGCTGATCCAACGAGGACCAGGAAGGAGCCGCTCGACAAGATGGAAATCAAGGCCAGGATTGGAGAGCTTGTTCAATCTGGTCGATCCCAATTATGTTGGGCTAAACGCCATCGAGCACGCCTTCAAGCTGGCTCGACCTCCCCCAAAGGTAAAATGATGCCTCCTTGTAACTGTAGAGTCATGTTATAGCAAGAAAATAACTGTTTGTCCCCATTTTGTGTCTCAGTTTAATGGTCATGACCGGGCAGCGGTGTTCGTGTCGCCTCCCCCCGGTGTAGAATGGCCGCAAGCTACCGGCCCAACCGCCCAGACCAGCGCCAAGGACCGACGACTGTCCACTGGGCGGTACTTGAGACTGTGGACGACGCATCGACTAGGGCCGCTGGCAAGCGCCCGGCTACTAGCAAACGACGCCAAGCCATCTTCCCCCTGTCGGACGACGAAGCAGAGGATGCGGACATCGTCCGGCTCGTCCCTCGAAAGAGGAGAAGGCAAATGGGGTTGACGAAGCAGGGTGGCTCCTCTATGCTAGCAGTGGTCACATCACTGACCACTGCAACACAGAGGATAAACGAGGGAAACATCGAGCATCATACCCCAACGCCTGTACCGGAGGTTGAAAGAGTCCCGGTGGAAACTACTGAGCAAGCGGAGCAGGGGCGGTCGAGGAGACGTTCCTTCGCCACATCATTCCGCAAATCGAAGTTGTAAGTATCTATATTTTTTATGTAAGCTTGCAATTTGCATTGGATACTATTATCATCTGAACTTGTCTCTGATGCATTAGATCGGCATCCACCGAGAGCCCCGACCAGCTAGCCGGGTGCGGCACAACTTTGCTAGCAATGGCGGGACAAGCTGCCCGGCAGCCAGCCATGGAGGGGCCTATAGTAGGAACTCCGCCTGGACCTCAGCAGGCGGTCGACCAGACGCCAGTCCTCGAGCAGCTGGTCGAGAAGATAGCCGAGCAGAGTACAAGTGCACCAAGCATGAACCCTGCTGAGGTGGATACCATGGCGCCAAGGGAGCCAGATCTAGCCGAGGAGCAGCAGCCAGAAGTGGCCTAGAACGTTCTTACCGACTGCGATAGCTCGTGGAAAAGCCCTGGTGGTCGTGGAGTCTGCAAACTCCAGACCAGCGCCGCCTCCCGAACAGGAGGCTGAAGAGGAAGAAGTGGAAGAGGTCCTAGGCCGTCCCCAAGATAGGCGACAACATGTATATGTGTCACGCTATCGGAACGACTGAATGGGTGCATGCACGAGGAAATCCCTAGAGGTGGAAAGAGACCTTAAGAGTCGAACAGGCGGCCAAGCGTCTGGTGACAGAAGTCCAGGTATATTTGGCTTGAGTCCTTGACCCTATTGTGTAGTCGAACTGTCTGACGTAGCTTGTCTATATGCAGGACTTGATGAAAACTGCAAGATACCGAAAAAGGTGCTTCGACCAGATTGAAGGAATCATGGCGACCAATAAGAAGCTGACGGTTGAAGTGGAACAGCTTACGGCGCCAACTTGAAGCCGCCGACCAGGAGAGGACAGACCGAGAAGCATAGAACCAAAACCTGGTCGGCCAGCTCAATAACAAAGAGCGGGAGAGAACAAGTAAGTTTTCACCGTATCATAGCAAGTGCAGGACTTGTGTTATTGTGTTCTTGGCAGTAACAGCTGTAATGCAGACTTAGAAGCTGAAGTGACCCGCCTCCAGGGGGAAAATAGCCGTGTGACCGCAGAATGTGGTCGCCTGAAGGAGGACAACGAGAAACTGGCACGCAGCCAGTCTGAACTCCAAGACCACACTACCAAAATGAAGGATGACCTGAAAAGTAAGCATTCCAGATCACCTTTCTCATTCTATCGCCCACCTTGCCTTGTCGTGTCATCATGTTTGATGTCTTGTACTGCGTTCAGTTTTGAAAGTCAATGCCAAGAGGCACCTAGAGGCCGTGATCAAGGAGCGTGACGACTGGAAAGCACGATGCCTCAAGGCCACCGAGGAGCGGGACACGTGGAACAAGCGGTGCCAAGAAATGGCAACTGGCATTGTGCTCGTCCTCGACCTTATCGACCCGGCGCTCACAGAGGAAGAGCTAAGGACGCCCCAGCTCGGACTGGTCGAGAGATGCAAACAAGCATGGGGATGATTCCAAGAATTCATGAAGGAGGTAGGTGAGTACACGGGTGCCCATGTGCTAAGCATGGTGCATGCTCACTACCCCCTGATCGATCTCAAACGCCTAGAGGCTAGGTACCCGAAGGAGATAGACCTAGACAAGGCAGAAGAGCTTCGGACGGCCTAGCTGGACTTGTCGTCAAAGATAATTGGTGATATTAACCTGTGTGGAGGTGGGACAACACCTGTATAGGGTATGCCATCGACAAGCCAGCTGGAAATGCCATCAGCTACAAGCCAACCAATGAAGCCTGCGGTCTCGACTAGCGCAAGAGTCCCCGAGACTCGAGCAGGGTATCGGAGGCGGCGAGCAGTAAATGTCATGCGCCCCGACCAGCCAATGTAATAGGCTTAGAGCTATAGAAAGAGGACATAGTTGTGTTATTGTAAACTTGAGCCTCTTCAGGCAAGCTTGTAATAACGTAACTGTATATCATTATAAGCTTGTTTGCTTTATACAAAATGTATTTAAGCTTGAAATTTTTTGTTGGTGTAACTAAGTGGGAACATGTTAACGTTCTGTTTAGTTGTACCATTTTGCTCGACACATCATCTCGAAGAGTTTGTGCGGCCCTAGTTGGCATGTGGTCGGAGTGTGAGGTAATATGACCTGTGCACACGTGGACGCGGACAAGTCAAACCAGGGGGGACCTGCCGATCACCCGCAACGTAGAGAGCGGATCCCGTGCACGCGTTGGGAGGAACCGGAGACAGGACCTGCTCCGAAAACCGTAGAAGGAGTGGTGGTCGGCTTGTACTGGCTAAGTCAGAATAACCATAAAATTCGGAGTGACACATTAGAGTGGTCGGAGAAATCATAATTGCTTTATTAAAGTAAATCGAATATGCAAGTGGAGTACATATCTCAGTAGTTAAGCATAGAAACGTCTAAGCTTGTCGATGTGCCATGAGTTTGGTACGTCCGTGCCATCCAGGTGAGCTAACCTATAAGACGTTGGACGTGTGACTTCCTTGATCATGAATGGTCCCTCCCATGGGGTTGCGAGTTTGTGGACACCAGCCTGGTTCGTCTTCCACTTCAGGACTAAGTCCTCAACCACTGAAGAAACGCTCTTTAACGTTCTTGTTGTAGTACCTGCAGCAAAACAAGCAAGGTATTTGGCCATGCGTACACAAGAATCGAGCCTTTTCTCCTCTGCGCTGTTGACTTCTAGCTCCCGTACTTCATTGACCTTGCCCTCGTCGAAGTTCTCTACCCGTGCTGATCTGAAAGCTATATCTGGTGGGAGGACTGCCTCAGCGCCGTAAACCATAAAGTATGGTGAGACGCCGGTGTTACGACTGGGCTGAGTCCGGAGGCCCCAGACCACGGCTGGTAACTCCTTAAGCCATCTTCCAGGAGCTTTATCATTTTCTCTGTACATCCTCTTCTTCAATGCGTCCAAGATCATGCCATTTGCCCACTCGACTTGTCCATTAGCTCTAGGGTGCGCCACCGAGACGTATTTTACAACTATGCTCCTTTCATCGCAGAAGTCCCAAAAAGTGTTCCCGGTGAACTGAGTACCCAGATCAGTAATGATGCTGTTGGGCACGCCGAAACGGTGGATGACCTGGTCGAGGAACGTGACAGCTTTCTCTGAGGATGCCTGTACCAGAGGCATGTATTCTATCCACTTAGAAAATTTATCAATTAGCACGAAGACGCATGTAAATTTCCCAGGAGCCGGTTTGAAAGGCCCGATCATGTCCAGTCCCCAGCATGCGAAGGGCCAAGAGGCTAGGAATCAGTCTGGATCTCATGTGTTGGTACATGGATTCTCTTAGAGAAGAACTGACAACGCTCACAGCGGTGGACTAGCTTCTCTGCGTCGGCTACTGCTGACGGCCAATAGAACCCTGCTCGGAAAGCCTTACCGACCAGTGTTCTTGAGGCCGCGTGGTTGCCGTAGGAGCCAGAGTGGATTTGGTCCAGGAGATGCTCACCTTCCTCCTAGGTTATACACTTCATCAAGATTTCCTCCTTAGCGTTTTTGCGCCATAACTTGCCATCGACGAGCAGATACTGCTTACTGCGACGCATCAGGCGCTCGTTTTCTGTTCGATCGATATAACCGCTACCATCTGTTAAGTACTTGATGAAAGGTGTTCTCCAGTCTGGCTCATGAGTGGTCGGAAGCGGCTCGGTTGTGCTCGGCGCCGGAACCATTGCCACTAATTGCTGATCTGGAGTTTTGTCGACCGTAGAATCTTCATCTTCGATGGAAGGCATGAGCAGGTCTTGGACGAATACACCATGTGGGATTTTGGCTCGGGATGATCCTAACTTTGACAACGCATCCACTGCCTAGTTCTTGTCCCAGACCACATGTATGTACTCGATGCCATAGAACCTGCCTTCCAGCTTTCTTATCGATTTGCAGTATGCGTCCATCTTTTCACTGGTCGTATCCCAGTCCTTGTTAAGTTGGTTGATGACCAGGGCCGAGTCTCCATAGACATAGAGACGTTTAACACCAAGCTCAACCGCAATGCGTAAACCATGCAGGCACGCTTCATACTCGATGGCGTTATTAGATGCTGGGAAATAAATCCTGAGGACGTACCGGAGCTGCTCCTTGGATGGTGACACGAAAAGAACTCCTGCTCCCGCACCATCAATGTTGAGAGAATCATCGAAGTACATCGTCCAATATTCGTCGGATCCCGGAGAGGCAGGCGTGCTTAAGTCTATCCACTCGACGATGAAATCGACGAGTGCCTGAGACTTGATTGTAGTACGGCTTGCAAATTCCAAGGAAAAGGGGCATAGCTCCATTGCCCATTTGACGATGCGTCCGTTCGCATCCTTATTGCGAATGATGTCCCCCAAAGGATACTCGGTCATGACCACCACACGATATCCGGCGAAGTAATGTCTCAACTTTTGGGATGTTATCAGTATGGCATAGAGCAGTTTCTGAATCTGTGGGTACCTGGTCTTGGATTCATTGAGTACCTCACTAATGAAATAAATTGGCCGCTGTACCTTGTAGGCATGGCCCGGCTCGTCATGCTCGACCACCATTGTAGTGGAAACCACCCGATCGGTTGCCGCAATGTAAAGTAGGAGAGTTTCGTCTTCTCTGGGAGCAGTAAGCACTGGGGGTGATGTGAGGTATTCTTTTAGCTGCGTGAAAGCAGCGTCTGCTTCCTCCGACCACTCAAACTTCTTGGATGCTTTGAGCAGTTTGAAGAACGGTAGCCCTTTTTCTCCTAATCTTGATATGAAACGGCTTAGAGCGGCCATGCATCCGGTAAGCTTCTGGACATCTTTCACCTTTTTTGGGGGCTTCATATCTAAGATAGCTTTGACTTTCTCTGGGTTAGGGCGTATGCCGTCGTAGCTGACGACGTTGCTGAGCAGTATGCCAGAAGGAACGCCAAAGATACACTTCTTTGGGTTTAATTTCCATTGGAACGTATTGAGGGCTGCAAAGGTGTGTTCCAGATTGTCAACAAGGGTACATACTTCCTTGGTTTTGACAACGACATCATCAACATAAGCCTCGACGAGGCCGTCTCTTATCTCATCGTTGAGGCAGGCCTGTATAGCGCGTTGGTAGGTAGCTCCGGCGTTTTGAGCCCGAACAACATAGTCGTGTAGCAGTAGGCGCCGAAAGGCGTGATGAAAGATGTCTTGATCTGATCATCCTTTTTTAGAGTGATCTGGTGATAACCAGAGTAGCAATCGAGAAAGGAGAGTAACTCGCAATCGGCGGTTGAATCTACGACCTCGTCTATGCGAGGTAAGCCAAAGGGGTCCTTAGGGCAGTGTTTGTTGAGATCAGTATAATCAACGCACATTCTCCATTCATTATTCTTTTTGCGTACAAGAACCGGGTTGGCTAACCATTCCGGATGATACACTTCTTTGATAAATCCGGCTGCCAAAAGCCATGTAACTTCTACCCTAATCCTTCTTGTCGCGAGCGAACCGTCGTAGCTTCTGCTTGATTGGTTTGGCCTTGCTGTTGACATTTAAGGAGTGCTCAATCAAGTTCCGAGGTACACCGGGCATGTCGGAAGGTTTCCATGCGAACACCTCCACATTGCTCCTCAAGAACCTGACGAGCGCGTCTTCCTGTTTGGGATCCAGGTTGGCCCCGATGAGGGCCGTTTTGCTGGGATCGCCATCGACCAGTTGGATCGTCTTGTGCTCCTTGGACCTGATGTTCTTGCGTGGAGCCTCAAGCTCTGGGATCTCCAGGTGGTCGGCCGAGGTCTTCTTAGCGTCGAGCATGGTCTCGGCCATACGAATAGAGAGGTCATGGGCCTCTGCTATTTTGAAGCTGTCGTCCTTGCAGGTATAAGCTGCGTATATGTTGCCCCTGAGGGTTAAAACTCCTTTCTCATCTTGAGCACCAGATACCTGTAATGAGGTATGGCCATGAACTTGGTGAGCGACGGTCGACCAAGAATAGCATGGTAGGTGTCGTCGAAGTCAGCGACCACGAAGTTGATGTAGTCGGTGCGGAAGTGGTCCAAGGTCCCGAATTGCACAGGTAGCGTGATCTGCCCGAGAGGTGTAGAGCTCTGTCCAGGGAGAACGCCCCAGAACTATGCCTCGTACGGCTTCAGGTCCCCCTTGGATATTTTTAGGGCGGGCAGGCTGTTCTTGAATAGTATATCAATGGAGCTGCCGCCGTCGATCAGTACCCTGTCGAACTGAACCTTGTTGATACAAGGATCGAGGACTAGGGGAAAACGCCCTGGCTTAGGTATGGCGGCCCATTGGTCCTTCCTGCTAAAGTAGATTTCTCGATGAGACCATGGAGGAAGCCACGGATTGGTAAGAAGGTTGTCGGTGTTTGCCACATTCAAGCAAGCACGGGCGAGGAGCTTGCATTCTTGTTTGGTCTCAATGGACACCTTGCCACCGATGATGGTGCGCACACGATCAGTCGGCTTGACGTATTTATGACGAGGGTCTGCATCATCATCGTCGTTGTCCTCATTGCGCTGTTCCCCCACGTCGTTAGGCTTGTCGGACGTATCCGGAGCCTATTGATGCGTGTAGATAGTCTTGAGGACGCGGCAATTCTCCATGGTGTGGTTCGACTTCGGATGGAGCTGGCAGGGCCCCTTCAATGCTTTGGCATAGTCATCCTCGTAGTTACGACGTCCACCGCCCTTTTTCATGGTATTGACTTCGCCATCGTCTTCCCGAGCACGCTTGCTCCTGTAATCGTCACGGTAGTTGCGCCGCTGATTACGTTGGTCACGGTGGTCGCGGGAGTCGTTGCGCTGGTTGCGGTGGTCAAAATTGTCATTCCGACCATGATTGCCGCGGTAATCGTCGCGGTGTGGAGGGTGGTCGGAGCGTGGAACCCTTGCTGCTTCTTCAACGATTATCTTTTTAGCAGTCGTCGGCGTCCGCGTATTTCTTAGCGGTGGCCAAGAGCGCTGTGACTGATTTAGGTCTCTTCCGGAGGAGCTTGTCTCTTAGGGCGTCATGGAAGCGGAGGCCGGTGATGAAAGCCTCGATTGCTTCATTGTCGGAGATTGATGGGACCTTGATGCGCATCTCCGAGAAACGCCGAACGTACTCGCGTAGTGGTTCGTCTTTCCGATCTCGGATCCATTGCAGATCGTACTTGTTGCCGGGTTGTTCACAAGTAGCGATGAAATTGTCGATGAAGGCCTGCTTGAGCTCCTGCCAAGAGTCAAAATAGTTCGCCGGCAAGCTAACCAGCCATTGGTGACCTACATGACCAACGGCGATTGGGAAGTAGTTAGACATGACATGCTCATCAGCCATGGCTGATCGGCACGCAGTTTCATAGAGCATGACCCATAATTCAGGGTTTTCCTTGCCATCGTACTTCTGAAGCTTCTCGAGCTTGAAATTCTTGGGCCATATGACTTGGCGAAGGTGTGGAGTGAATTGCTTTAGACCCGGCGGGCCGTGGGCGGTGTCATACTCCATACGGCGATAGCTTTCATGGGATGCACGATCGTTGGCTCTCTGGTTGATGCGAGCACGCAGATCACGTCCACCGAGGTAATGGCAGAGATCGTTATTGCCATCGCGGCGATCTCGATTGCCATCTGGATTAGCCCTGCGACCGTGGTTATCACGGCGATTATCGCGGTTATCTCGGCAGTTGTCGCCTCGAACATCATGGCGGTTATCCTCCCGGCGACGGTTTTCGTCCCGACCACCATCATGACCACCGTTTCTGCCTTGACGGTTGTCCAACGGGTCGTTGTTGTGCGAGCCACGTTGGTTGAGCGGCTGTGAGCGACTTGAGTATTGGCGGCTGTGGCTTGATTCAACTGAAACGGATGGTGCCCAGGCTTGATTCATCTCTGCGGTCTGAGCCATAGCAGCCGTTAGATAAGCTTGTATGTCATCACGGATCGCTTGGGTCTCGGGAGTGTTGGGCAGCCACTGCATTGTCGCCATGGCGACGGCTACGTTGGCGCTTGGGGTCTTGAAGACTTGTTTGTCCCCCACCCTATCGAAAGCATCGTTGAGGTCACGTGGTTGGACCCTTATGCGTCGTGCCTCCTGGTCTACTTCAGCTTCGATTTGCCGGCGATTAAACCGGTCAATATTGCGTGCTTCGCGTGCAGTCTTTTCTTGTTCTATTTCGCCAACTGCTGGCGGCTCGTCATTGCTGACAACATGGATCAAATCCCCTCATCTTGGCGGGAAAGACGGAAATTGGGGGAAACCTAGGGCGTGGTCTGGTAGATCTAGATCGTATTTGACGCCTTCATCTTCATGACGCTGAAGCTCGGTGTGGACAGATGCGTTGGATGCGATGCCGGATGAGGAGCTGGAGTCACCCTCTCAGACCGTGTGGATGGATCTTTCTTGATAATCTTCAATCTGGACCATGTTGACGATGTTGCATGGCTTCGGCTGGGATCGGTGTATAGGACATAGATCTGAGCGGCATCATAGATTGTACGCGTAGCTGGAGGCAGCGTTTTGCAGGCCGTAGGGCTGGACCTGGTGGTTCTCTGTTGGGACTTCATACTCGCAGAGTCAGAGACTCGTCGCGAAGGCTGGCTGGCGATGAGCGAAGTGCCCCTCAGGAGTAGATACGACCACGAGATCTGTTCCAAGTCGTGCAGGACGACTGGTCCGAGCTGGTCGGGTAGATCTGTTGTGGGGAGCTGTTACCTGCTCATTAGGTTGGCTTTGAATCGTACTTACCAGAGCTAGGGTTTCAGCGAGTTTGATGCCGACCCGATCGATAGAGTCGAGCAGGTTGGTGTTGTCGATCTGCCTTCCTCTGTAGCGGGGAAGCGGATGATGGGTTGTCGGCATGGCTGTAGGCAGTGGTCGGAGCCAGATGTACCAGTGGTCGGAGCCAGATCCATCGTGGTCGGAGTCCGTATTCAGTCGTGGTCGGAGCCGTGTTCACCGTGGTCGGAGCCAGTGTTCACCGTGGTCAGAGCCGTGTTCACTGTGGTCGGAGCCATAGCTGATGCAGGTGAAGTAGTCGTCGGCGCAGGTTGAATCCACGCCTCCCTCCAGTGGTCATGGCGATGGAGTCGTCGGAGCCGGTGGTCCTAGGTGATCTGGCCAACAGTGAACGTGAGGCCGTTGGGCATAGCCATGGAGCCAGAGATGATGACCACCTTGTTTGCTTGGAGAGCAGTACGCACACCTCCTACCTGGCGTGCCACTATCGACGAAATATGGTCGGCAGTCTACCTAGGGGTATGCCCAAGGTAGTAGATTATCGGCAGATAGATGCGCAAGCTTCAAACAAGATGGTGACGCAAGACAGACACGAGGTTTTATCCAGGTTCGGCCGCCGAGAAGGCGTAATACCTACGTCCTGCGTCTGATTTTGTATTGCTGTATGTCAATGAGAGATGTTTTTTAGAGGGGTCCCCTGCCCGCCTTATATAGTCTGAGGAGCAGGGTTACAGATCTAGATACTAAGCCTAGTCAGTTACAATTGTCATATGTGGCTGGATAAGGATTCCTATTCTAACTGACCAGGATCCTACTTGGTCACCAAATCCATCTTGATTCCTTGTGCGGGACTCCGATCAGGTTAACTGGACCGCACGTCGCCTTTCGGGTGGACCGAACTCATCGATCCAGGCCAGCCCAAGCTTAGCCGTAAGGGTATAGGGGTTAATACCCCCACACCAACCTTTCGCCTTTCCTCTGCTATTGTGCCTCTTCCTTAAATAGGGAGGGGGAGGAGAGTTCTCATCCCATTCCTTCGCCTACTTATGAGCCGCTACCTCTTCTTCTTCCTTTCCACCAAAGGCGTTCGTGTGTCGCGGCGGTTCCTAAGTGAGAGAGGGTAATGCCAGGGAGAGAACAACTCACAAATTTGCTCGTGAATCCGGAGCATGATGTCGAGCTAGAGGTTATCCAACTGTAGATGAGATGGTGTCGGCTACCTTTGCCGAGAAGGGGCTACCTCTACCAAAGGAGGAGGTGGACTGGAGAGTGTTGAGCGTCGTTGGTTTGTCAGTCGTTCGTGGCAGCCTTTCTTCAGTGGGAAACGCCCCCTAGCGCAGACGCCATTGTCAGGGTTGCGGGTGATCATGATGGCGTAGTCCCTGGATGCCCTGGTGGAGGTGCCATTGTTAGGGTTGTGGCTGATAATGATGGCACAGTCCCTAGACGCCCCGACGGAGGTGCTATTGTTAGGGTTGCGGCTAATCATGATGGCACAGTCCCTGGACGCCCTAGCGGAGGCACCACAATCACCGACGTGGTGCTTGATGTTGTAGATGATGGCGCCCTCGGGGATCCCGAGGAGCGGTAGGACATCATCGATGGGGTGCGTGGCGCGATGACCGTAGTAGTACTCATAGTAGAGTTGGTTAGAGACTGTAATCGAATACATTAGACCTTTTCGTCGATGGGGAAGCCCCCCGAGTGAACAACCTTTTGTATTTAAGAATACATTAGACCTTTTTGTGATGAAATCACTTTGTAAGCAATGAATTTTGTGCGAAAAAATGAATAAGTTTTCAACTTTCGCTACGGCAAACAGTTTTTCGGCTTTTCTCCCACTTTTTGCAAAAGAGATTTTGGTGCCTTCCGACCCTTCTCATAGTTAAGGTCGCAAAAAACTCAGAGTGCAGGAGCGCCAACTTTGATCACACTAGTGAGCAAGGAGGCCATAGCTACCAGGGCGTGGGTTTCCCACAGTCCTACCAGTTATACTCAGATTTTGTTCCCAAAATTCTAGCCTTTAGGACTTACCAAGAGAAAAGAGGGAAAACACAGAGAATGTTTGCAAAGATAAACATACTTATATTAGCCCTCGAGTGAGGTCCGATCCCTAGCACTTTGCAGGGGGCGGATGTCACTAAAGATTGGGGATTTTTTGAAGACAAGAACTGGTAAAAACAACGTAGCTGCTCAATGTTCTAGGCGTTGGTGAAGACCTTGTCGTCGATGGTTTTCAACTTGTAGGCGCCTGGTCGAAGTACTTCCATGACGACGTATGGCCCTTCCCAGAGCAGGGAGAGCTTATGACAGTCCTTGTTGCTCTGCACGAGGCGGAAGAACTAGGTCCCTGACGTTGAAGGCTCGGTCCCACACCCATCGGTTGTGGTACCGACATAGTGCCTGCTGGTACTTGGCTGAATGGAGGAGGGCTCTGTCGCTGGATCCTCTTCAAGCTCTATGACATCGGGGCTAGGTGGAGCCATCGGTTGGTCAGCCCCCAGGGCTAGATTAGATGCGCCATCGTTGGCCCGCTCTGACCCTTCATAGCGCACCGAGGGTTTGTGTTGGTCACTAGCGAAGACACCCATCGGCAACGGTTCTCGATCGAACGTTGCTTTTGCAAGTGCCTCGGCTGCCTCGTTGAGGCACCTTGGGATGTGATTGAGTTTGAGGCCATCGAATCTGTCCTCCAGCCGTCAGACCTCTTGGCAGTACGTAGTCATCTTGGCGTCGTGGCAGCTCGACTCCTTCATGACTTGGTTGATGATCAACTGGGAGTCACCCCGGATGTTGAGGCATCGGATGCCCAACTCAATGGCGATTCGTAGGCCATTGATGAGCACTTCATACTCGGCCACATTATTTGATGAGGGGAAATGGAGACGAACCATGTACCTCATGTGGACCTTAAGGGGTGATACGAAGACCAGCCCCGCGCCGGTGCCCTTCTTCATCAGCGACCCATCGAAGTACATTGTCTAGTACTCTTGATCGATGATCGCTGGTGGTGTCTAGACCTCGGTCCATTCCGCGATGAAGTCAGCCAACACCTAGGACTTGATCGCTGTTCGGGAGGCATATGTGATGCCTTGATCCATCAACTCGAGTGCCCACTTTGTAGTTCTTCCTGTGGCGTCCTGGCTATGAACGACCTCGTCGAGGGGGAACGATGTCACGACCGTCACGGGGTGTGACTCGAAGTAGTGACGTAGCTTCCTCTTGGTGATGAGGATGGTGTATAGGAGCTTCTGGATCTAGGAGTAGCGGGTCTTGGAGTCAGATAGTACCTTGCTGATGAAGTACATAGGGCACTGCACCTTGAGCGTGTGCCCTTCTTCCTCTTGCTCCACTACCAGGGTGGCGCTGACTACTTGCGTGGTGGCCACTATGTATAGCAGGAGGGGTTCTCTGTTGCTTGGAGGAACTAGGATCGGAGGCTTTGTCAGAAGTAGTTTGACCATGTCAAGTGCCTCCTGGGCCTCGGACGTCCACTCAAAGTGGTCGGCTTTCTTCAAGAGTTGATAAAGGGGGAGACCTCGTTCACCGAGGCATGAGATGAGTCGGTTGAGGGCGGTGAGGCACCCCATGATTCACTGAACCCCCTTTATGTTCTGAATTAGGCCCATCCTCATGATGGCCGAAATCTTCTCTGGGTTGGCTTTGATGCTGCGCTCGGAGACGATGAAGTCGAGCAGCATGCCCCTTAGGACCCCAAAAACACATTTTTTGGGGTTGAGTTTGATGTTATTTGCTCGAAGTTTCACAAAGGTTTGCTCAAGATCAGCGACGAGGTGATCAACCTGTTTGGACTTAACTACGATGTCGTCAACGTAGGCCTCAACGATCCACCCGATGAGGTCCCCAAAGCATCTGAGCATACAACGCTAGTACATAGCTCCAGCATTTTTTAGACCGAATGACATTGAGACATAGCAATACGATTCGAAGGGGTGATGAAAGATGTCACGAGCTGGTCAGATTCTTTCATCATGATTTGATGGTAGCCGAAGTACGCATTAAGGAAGTAGAGGGTTTCATACCCCAAGGTAGAGTCGACTATTTGGTCTATGCGCGGTAAAGGAAACAGACCCTTTGGGCATGCTTTGTTGAGACCCATATAGTCAACACACATCCTCCATTTCCTGCTCTTTTTTCGTACAAGAACGGGATTAGCTAACCACTCTGGGTGGTGTACTTTCCTAATGAATCCAGCGGCTGACAATTTTGCTATCTCTTCACCGATGGCCCTGCTCTTTTCCTCGTTGAAGCGATGCAGGCGTTGCTTCACCTGGCTTGGAGCCTGGATGGATTTTCAAGGTATGCTCAGCGACCTCCCTCGGAATGCCTAGCATATCTGAGGGTTTCCACGCAAAGATGTCTTTGTTGTCACGGAGGAAGTTGACAAGCGCGCTTTCCAATTTGGAGGAGAGCGTGGTACCAATGCATACCATTTTACCCTCGGAGCTACTGGGATCTATGAGGACCCCCTTGGAGCCCTCTGCTGATTCAAATGACCCGGTCGATTTCTTCGGTTTGGGCGCTTCTTCAGCGACCTCCTCCTTGAGGGCAATGAGTTCCCCGGAGGTGACGATTGCTGTGGCGTGGCCACAACACTCGACCTCGCACTCGTAGGCCCACTGGAAGGAGGTGCCGACGGTGATGACCCCATGGGGACCTAGCATCTTTAGGTTGAAGTATGTGTAGTTGGGGATGGCCATGAACTTTGCGTAGCATGGTCATCCTAGGATGGTGTGGAAGGTTTCGGGGAACCCAACCACCTTGAAGTTGAGGGTCTCAGTCCTATAAATGAACTGATCCCCGAAGGTGATGGGCAGATCGATCTATCCTAGTGGCATGGCCTATTTCTCGGGCATGATGCCGTGAAAAGGTGATTAGGTTGGGTGGAGGTTCATCTAGTCGACGCCCATCTCGTCGAGCGTCTTAGCGTACATGATGTTGAGGCCGCTGCCTTCGTCCATCAATACCTTGGTGAGTCACTTCAGGTCAACGATCGAAGGTTATGGCAGACTCCGACCACCGGAGGAAGGGAGGTGTGGCTGATTGGGCCATGTAGCCCTCGCGGCGTGCGACCTTCTGATGGCGTTTGGAGTCATAGGCTGCCGATCCTCCAAAGATCATAAGACATTCATCCGGTGTTGGAAAGTCATTGTCCTTCTCCTCATTGTCATCCACAGTGGGGGTAGGTTCCTTCACCTGCTCTGCTTTGTTGGAGCTTTCGGACAACAACTTCCGCATGAGGCCACAGTCCTTAGGCAGATGCTTTACGGGAAAGACGTGGTTCGGGCACAGCCCCTTGAGTAATTTTTCGAAGTGGTTTGGAGTGCCCTCCGTGAGCATCCGACCACCCTTATGGTCAGTAGCGGCCACGAGCGAGTCCTCGCGCCATTGCTTCTTGTTCTTCCTTTTGGTAGAACGATTAGAGGTGCCCTCACCGGCACCCTCGTCCTTCCTTGCCTTGCCCTCGAGGCAATCGAAGATCGCTCCGACTGCCTCTTCTCCTGAGGCATGGTAGGTGGCGATGTCTAGGAGCTCCTTGGTGGTTCATGGGCCATTGTGTCCTAGCTTATGAACCAAGGACTAGTAGCTCATCCCAGATAGGAAGGCTCCTATCACGTCGGTGTCGGCGATGTTAGGGAGCTCGTTGCACTGCTAGGAGAAGCACTGGATGTACCCATAGAGGGTCTCACCGGCCTTCTGATGGTAGTTCTTGAGGTCCCATGGGTTCCTAGGGCATTTGTACATGCCTTGGAAGTTTCCCCCAAAGATCTCCTTCAGATCTGCCCAACTCAGGATTACGTTGGATGACAGGTGTTCCAACCATGCCCGGGCCAAATCGGCCAAGAATAGTGGAAGGTTGTGGATAATGAAGTCATCATTATCCGTACCACCGGCTTGATAGCCAAGCCGATAGTCTTCAAGCCAGAGGCTAGGGTTTGTCTCCCTAGAGTATTTAGGGATATTGATAGGTGGTCAATACCTTGGCGGGAACACAGCGTTGAGGATATGCCAGCTAAAGGCCTGAGGCCCTAGGAGGCCAGGGCTCGGGCTCCGGTCCTCGTCGCTGTTGTAGCATCCACCGCATTGAGGATGATAGCCGCGGCGTGCTCCTTCCCTTGAATCGTTGTAGGTGCACCTACGGGCATCGATGGTGCTACGTGCGTCACGGTTACGGCATAGACGCTGATGTATCTAGGTCGCAACGCGCTGCCCACCGCCTTGTGGTGCTTGGTGGACTGATGCATCCCTGGTGAGACGTACCGAGGGTGTACGCTGGCTGGTGTCGAGCTCGCGTCGCTGGGACAACGAGCTTTCCGCCTGCTACGCCGCTGCACGCTCGAGCAGCGTGCGTATTTCACGGTGGGCCCAATGATCCTCGGGCATCGCGGCCTTTGGGAGGCCATGAAGCAAGGCTATTGTGGCGACGATGTTCTGGCTTGCCCAAGTGAAGTGAGGAAGGGTTTCATCATCGGTGATGATCCTTCAGTTTATGTCACGGGCCACGGCGTGTGCGCGCCCACCGTTTCCACGGCGTTCGATCTCCTGATCGACCTCCATGTACTCCCGAACAAGCTGTTGTCCAGCTTCGTCTATCTCCTGCTTTTGGGCTCTCAGCTACTCCACCCCTATGTGAGGTGGGGCCGCTGTCCTTCCTTCGGTTCCACCGTCGGGGTTGCCTGCTGGAGTAGTCTCCTTCACGGAGATGCTTTTGACGTGTCCCTCAGGGGTTTCCGCCATGAAACATTCCTAGGAGGGGTGATGGCTCCCCCTGCTGGAGTCAGAGCCAGAGTCCGACCATGGCCCCTCCACGAGGAGGCCGTGGAGGGATTCCATGATGCTTTCGATCATCCCCATGAACTCGTTGTTCGCGGGGGATGGGATCGTGCGTTGTGCCACAAGGTGGCTAATGGTCGCCGCGGCGTTGCGGAGACCGAATGGAAGCACCATCGGGGTGCTCTGTGTGGAGTGTTCTAGAGAGAGGGTGAGGGGCGTGGGTCCTCCCTAGAAGCCTGGGGTCTAGGGGAGTCACCGGGCCAGCACTCAAGCCTCCCATTGTTGAAGCTGACGGAGGGGAGAGACTGGATGGCGGTGTGGGCCAATGCCAACTCTCCTCCCACCGTGACGATGAAAGTCTAGGTCCCCGAAATGCACGTGTGTGCCCAGGACCCAGCTGATTGTGCGGCTAGCCATCCGAGGCTTGATTTGGAATGCGCAAAGGCCCCTACCTAGCGCGCAACTGTCGGTGTTTCGAACAAACACCGCCTAGTAAATTTATAATTGTTGCGCGTTAGGCCTGAATGGTGCACTAAAGGACACAAGGTTTATACTGGTTTGGGCTGAATGTCCCTACGTCCAGTCTGCTATTGCTCGTGTTATTAGTACCAAAAAGGTTCATAGTAGGGGGTACAAACGGTCGATAGAGGGACAGGTCCCAAGTCTCTTATTGAATGGTCGAAAGGACGCCAAGAGCTCAGTTGCTGCATGGCTGTGTGTTATGTTGAATTGATCTGTCAAAAGTCGGTCCCTTTAGTGGGGTGCCCTGCCCTCCCTTTTATAGACTAAGGGGGAGTAGGGGTTATAGATGGGAGAAAGAGGAAAAAACCAAAGGTGGAGAAGGTCCTTCGGGGGAGCCGGGTCTTCCTTTTCCCGTGTGCCTGCCCTGCTAAAATGGCAGACCGTCCCAGGGATGGCGTGTTTGTTGATCCTTATAGGGCCATGCCCTAACTTCTATCAGCAAGTGGGTGCGTCCCATCCTGCGTCGGCGGAGGGTGCGGCATGTCAGAGGGCCAAGCTGTGACCCTTCGGGGAGTAGACCGAGAAGTGACCCTGTGTCCGTCACTATAGGTGATGTGAATTCTATCTTGGATCGTAGTGGTTGTCGTATGTTTGTGTTAGTATCCGCGTTCGAGGGCTAATGGCGGCGCCAACAACACTGTGGGACAAAAGTCGGGCGAGGCGGAGCCCGCTCCTAGCCATCGGGCGAGACGGAGCCTAGCCCTCGGGGGTCGGGCGAGGCGGAGCCAGCCCTCGGTGGTCGGGTGAGGCGGAACCAATCTTCCGTCGTTCGGGCAAGAAGCGTAGTAGTGTTCTCGTCTGACCGGAAGTGTCAACGTTCAATGGTTATTAGTTCCACCTCGTTTGGTACCCCAATATTAGGTGCCTGACAACCAAACAACTTTTATATGTATTTGGTCTAACGATACTAATTATGTATTGTAAATATTAATAATTTTTATATGTTTTTGATCTAAGTCAAAAGTATTTAACTCCTCGAAAAACGAGAATGACACTTGCTTTGGGACGAAGAGAGTATGCACTCATAAATTAGAGTAGCGTGAGTCTAGACACTATATAGAGTCAGATTAAAATGTGTGTTACAGCCATTGAATAAACTCCTAACCACAAGTGATCTATTAGGTGATTATATGTAAGAAAATATATATTCCATTACAAGCGCACGTTATATAAGTTTTTTTTGAAACGGGATAGCACTTCCATTAAGTTTAATACTAGAGCATCTCTATTGTCTGCTTCGTTAACGCAGCCGCTGACGGCAACGAGTCGGAGACCCTCGGCCCAAGGCCGAAAGGGGAAGAAGGATTTATTACGTATACTACTTGGTGGACCGAGGCCCTCGGCCCATAAAAGCCCAATCAAGAGAAACGGCAGGTTAATTCCCCTCAAAAAAAAACTCCAAGTCTTAATATTTCTCAAAAAAGAAAAACTCCATGTCTAAATCTTGCTAAAAAAATCTGCAAGTCTAAATACATCTGATAAATATAGTAAAGATGGTGAATTAAAAAACAAAACAAAACAAAACTGAAAGCACATCAAGCGGCCAGTTCAATCTGCATTCATTATTTTGCTCGTAATTACTCTCTTCATTCCAAAACCAAAACAGTATATATTGCTGGTCGAGAAATCAAACTTCTTCAGTAAGCGAGATATTTATATTTTGGTACAAAGGAAGTACACTGTGACAACAGTAAATAATGACATGACAGCGATGACGTTGCGTCTGTATCAACCAGGGACAGTGACGGAATGGGACGAATCGATCTGGTAGCTCTTGGACGCTATCGATCCAGAACGTCGCGTTGCTACCGGGCGAGCTCCCAACTGCAATGCAACCCCATCTGGCCATCTCACAGCTCCCGTGTCAAATCTTGGCCTGGATAGTGGATGCCTCTTCTCTTTGGTCGGCTGATCCTTAGCGCGACGCGACAGCAACGATTGTCGCCGCTTTTCCCTTACACAGGTCTCCTTCAGGACGGGGGCACTGCCTGCACGGCCCGCACTTGCGCGCACCCGCGATTCTGTGTCACATAACCATCGGATTGCACGACACTAGGCAGTAGGAGCCTGACGCTGCACTTGCATCCGATCCGCGCATTACCTGTCGTTGGGGAGGGTTTGGAGAAATCCAAGCTTGTCCAAACCCAAACCCATCTTACTGATCCCCGTTCCTCACCCTTCCCAATTTCACCCATATCCATTTGCCCAAATCCAATGAACAATGGGGAAACCAGTGGATAAGTACACACCATTAAAAAAATGCTCAACGCTTATCCGCTGGCTACCCCTTCGCCCACGCACGTCCTCCCTCGGTGACCTGCTCGTGCGGGAGTGTGCCGCGCGCCGCTCCTCTCAGTCGCCCCAGCAAGCAAGCAAGCATGCATCGACGCTGCCGCCGCCATTGGCCATGAAGGAGGTGGAGGAGGTGGCCACCAGCATGGTGGTGGCCGTGCTATCCGCGTACGCGCCAAGAGGCTGCTGCTCAGGAACGCGAACTTCAACCCGGCGCTCCACGACAAGTGCGCCGCGTGCCTTGAGACGGCCGCGGATGCAGATGACGTCGCGGCGGCGCCCCCTTGCTGGACACCAAGGTGCATCGAGCGCGGAGGACGTCGCGGCGGAGCTCAGCATTGACAGCATCATGCATGGAGCACCTCGCCGCCGATGGCGCCAGGCACAAAGGTCCGCACGTTCCGCAACTTCATCGGCGTCCTCATCGGTGCACCGCTCGGCAACCTGAAGCTATCTCCACCAATTGGTCGGACTATTGGGTCCGTGAACTGATCGGAGGCGTCTAACCGCTCCATGGTTGATGGGCCCTATCGCACAGCGTTATAAAAGAGAGGTAGGGACTGGGGTACAAGACACGAGGTTCACCTGAGCCGCCAGACACCCCACCTACAGTCCCTAAACCCTAAGCCCATCCAGTGAGGGAGCGTTGTCAGTGACGGAAAGACCGCCACCGGCCACCGCCGCCTCTGCATCGCCGCCACTACTTCTGCGACTTAACCGTCGGACCTCACCGCGCCACCAACAAGCACCCCATAGCAAGCTCGTCTTCTACGAATGCAGTCTATGGTTTGCACCTCCACAACCCTTCTCTCTCTTTCTCTCTGTTTCTAGCACTAGCATATTCTAGGGTTTGCTATTTAATCAGATGTCAGTATTTATGCTAGATCTATGGCTAGATGATTTTGTTATTCTATCAATGGTATCAATCGCCTAACTAAGGGTAGATCTAGCTTATCGGGGTAGAAAACCGAGTAAAAGAGTAGAAGGAGGGGATTCGATTCGAAGAAAAGGATCGGACCCCAACCCAAAACCCTAACCCTAACCCTAGAGTAAGGACGAAGGAGGGGAGGACCTACCTAGACTCACCGCCGCGCGTCACCACCATCGTCGCCTGGGTAGAATCATGCCGTCGCGTGGGAAGGAGCTCCGCCGCCGCCTTACCGGCGCGCGGGGAGAAGCCAAGCTGCGCTCACCGCCGTGCGCGCGAGTCTAGCCGAGGGCACCGTCACAGGACCGCTCGATGACGGCGCGCTCACCCACTGGGGAGCGCACGCTCTGGTGAAGGGACCTGCGGCGGCGATGGTAAAATCTAGGGTTTTGGGGGTCGTGCTCCACTGCAGCGCGTATGGGGGATGAGGGCACCGTTGCCCAGACCGCTCGATGGCGGCGCCCTCAGCCTAGGGAAGCGCACGCACCGGTGGCGACGCCGCTACGTTGCTCTCTCTCTTTTCTCTTCCGGCTGCGCTGAGGATAGGAGACGGAGGGAGGCGAGAATGACTTAGGGTTAGGGCGCCCGCGCCTCGGCGGGGCGTTTTGTTCTCGCGCAAACATCGCCCGCCCGTTCGATCGTGGGCAACGACCGCGATTCGCTGGACCTAGATTAGGCTCAGGCGGGCGTGGGAAATCCTGGCCTAGGCCTAGGTTGTGGCCTGGGCATAGGGGAGGAGCTGCGCGCGCGTGCGTAGTGGGCCGATTTCGCGGCGCTGGGCCGCGCGTGCGGACGTGGGCCGCGACTGTTTCATCATGTCTGGGCCAAATGAATAGTGAACTCCGAGTTTATGTTTTATTCTTTTTCAGAAGCAATTTTTTGTTGATTTTTGTCTAGTTTAAATCTCTGTTAAAATTTGAACCAACGGGATAATTTTCTCAGAGAGTAGATGAGAAAAGTTAAATGCTTCTAAAAATAGATAATGAATTTTTTCATGTTTCTGCTGCAATCTTAAAGTATATTATCTTCTAATTAAATTTGAACCAATGGGAGAATTTAATTTGAAGAGCAGTCATTTTTAGTCGGTAAATTATAATATTATTATTTTTCTGACCAACGTAGATAATAGCAATATTATAATGTTTATTCTTAAGTTTTCCATGCATTAATTTTATTTCTGCCCAACGATGATGTAGAATTAGTGTATAAGAATGTTGCATATTTTAATTTTGACCAACGTTAAATTAAAGCATGCAATTATGATGTCATATTTTTTCACTATCTCTGATGGTGTTTTTCAGGACTCAATCCAATGGCATTTATCTCGCACATACCACCTCTTGAAGGGGGCAACTATAGGGTATGACGAGAGAAGTACGAACTAGCACTTGCGCTATCCGAAAATGACCTAGCGCTTACCTCCCCGTGTCCTACTGGACCAGTGGACCCGGTGAGGGAAGAAAATGAGACTGTTGCTAATTTCACTGCTCGACAGTGAGATCATGCAAAAGTGCAGATGAAATATGACCTTGAACGTAAGAAATGGGATATTTCAAACCGCAAGTGCTTGATGGTGGTTAAGTCCACAATTTTAGATGCTATAAGAGGGTATATCCCAGATTGTGATACCACCACAGAGTATCTTAAGAAAGTGGAGAGTCAGTTCACTGGCTCTTCAAAGGCTTATGCCAATACTTTGATCAAGAAATTGTTCAATGAGAAATACACTGGTTGCGGTATCAGAGAGCACATACTGAAGATGAGCAACACGACTTCGAAGCTGAAGCCAATGAATTTAGGGCTCAAGGATGAGTTCCTTATTCATTTGGTTTTTGCTTCTTTGCCTAAGGAATATGAAAATTTTATTGTAAATTACAACATTCAGCCCGATAAGTGGGATATAGAGAAACTCATTGTAATATGTGTTCAAGGAGAGAAGAGGTTGAAAAGCTCATAGGGTGACTCTGCTAACCTTGTGAAGGACAACAAAAAGAAGAATTTCAATAAGAATGCCAAACCTCAAGGAAAATCCCCTCAAAAGAACAATAATTCTTAAGTTAAGAAGGATCAGTGTAAATGGTGCAAGAAGCATGGACATTATCAGAGAGACTATCTAGACTTTCTAAAGAGCCTTCTAAACAGAGGTGAGGATATCATTACATTCATAGATGAATCCTTGTTTTTAAGTTATGCAGAATCTACTTGGTGGATTGATTTAGGAGCAACTATTCATATTGTAAATTTATTATAGGGATTCCATACGAGAATGACCCTGCAAAGAGGAGAAAGAAGAATTAAAGTTGCAAATGGAGTTGAAGCTGAAGTTAAAGCCATTAGAGATCTTTCTCTATAATTAGATGATGGTTTTAGACTTTAGCTTTCAGATATTCTTTATGTACCCTCTTTGTGTAGAAACTTGATAAGTGTCTCATAACATGACGATGATGGTTATGATTGCCATTTTGGTAATGGCAAATGTCGGATTGTGTATAATAATAAGTGTGTTGGTATTGCCTTCCGACAAGACAAGCTTTATTTAGTATCACTTTCTGAGAATGTGAATACTATGAGCACTGTGAATGAGAATTCTTCCTCAGTCTATGAATGCAAGTAATAAGTGGAAAAGAGTTCATGATACTTCTTCAAAATAATGGCACTGTCGTTTAGGCCATATTTCGAGGGGGAGAATAGAGCGATTGATTAAGAAATCAATTCTTCCTCCTTTAGAATTTTTAGATTTAGAATAATGCATTGATTGCATAAAAGGAAAACACGTTAAGAAAATAAAGAAAGATGCCAAACGAAGCAGTAGGAATTTTAGAAATAATTCACACAGACATCTGTGATTCTTTTCCTCTGAAGAGTGTGGATGGTTATGATTCATTTATAACATTCACATATGATTATTCTCGTTTTGGCTATATTTATCCAATTAAGGAAAGATCAGAAAGCGTTGGTGTCGATGAAATCTGGTCGATAGTCTACCGAGGGGTATACCCATGGTAGTAGATGAATCGGTGGAGGTGTACGTGATACGAACCAAATGGTAACAGAGACACAAGACACAATATTTATACAGGTTTAGGTCGCTAGCTTGACGTAACACCGCACATCCTGTGCTCTGTTATTTTATATTGATTGTATATCAGATTTGATATATCCTATCTAGGGGACCCCTGCCTCTCCTTATATACTCTGGAGCGGTAGGGTTACAAGAAAAATATCATATCTGGTATTATACAATAAATTACATCTTCATGTAGTCTTTCGGTGCACGCCTTGATCTTATGGGCTGGGCCACCTTTGGGCGCGGCCCATGTCTTGTCTTGTGGATACCGGGAGCCATACCCCCACAGCTTGTCCCCAAGCATCTTGTATCCTTTGAGCAACGCTGTCTTGAATAAGTCCAAGCAGTTTGACGTGAAGCCGATCAGTTTAACCGGTGATCCGAGCGGTGGAAGTCGAAGCCGACTAGTTTAACTGGTGATCTAAGTGGTGAAAGTTGAAGCCGGCCGGTTTAACTGATATGCAGATCTTAGACTTAGCCAAGTAAGGCTTGCCAGAAGGATGTAAGGGGTTTAAGATAAAAATTTCAAAATTCTTCACCTTAGGCGAAGTGTAGCCAGTTAGACTCCGTTTGCGAGAAATCATCCATGATTTAGTCAATAAGGAGGGTAAATTAAGAAAAGACACTACATTCACCGCTAGGTGAAGTATAGCCACTTAGTCCCCGAGCCTGCTGAAAGATGAAGAATGAATCTTGTAGCAGGGTCAAAGAAAATAAATCTGAAAGCTTGTCGACATCATCTGACATGTGCATGTCAAGACCTAAACAGTGCTACCTAAGATCAACACCCTGATCCGAATAGCATGGAGCAAGTTGATA
Source organism: Miscanthus floridulus (assembly GCF_019320115.1). Taxonomy (NCBI): domain Eukaryota; kingdom Viridiplantae; phylum Streptophyta; class Magnoliopsida; order Poales; family Poaceae; genus Miscanthus; species Miscanthus floridulus. The sequence goes on from NC_089591.1 coordinate 67,704,198, forward strand.
GCACACCGATAAGATGTAACAAGATCTGACCGCCAAGGGAGTCCCTAGCTTAGCTGGCGACTCTTACACGAAGAATCCAAACATCGAGGAGTCCCTAGCTTAGCTGGCTGATGCTTGCATGAAGAATCCAAACGCCAAGGAGTCCCCAGCTTAGCTGGTGTGCCCCCAGCGTGGTTGACGACGAAGCGATGAACAATCCAAATGCCGAGGAGTCCCCAGTTTAGCTGGCGAGCCCCCAGCGTAGTAGACGATGAAGCGATGGACAATTGGACTAGTTGGTTGGCAAAGAATCAAGCACCGAATAGCTCAATCAACTGGTTGGCGGCGAAGTTAGCGCCAAGTAGAAGTGAACGCCGAACAGTCCAACCAACTGGTCGGTGATGAAGTCCATGAACCTAGCGGTCTGACCAGTTGATCGGTGGAGAAGTCCAAGGCCACGTGGTGCGACCACCCGGACAATGATCCTATAATAAATATGTAGAATGAGTAGTACATGATGTAAAAATAAATATATGAACTCGGCGATGAAGGCAGCAGAGCGGAATAGATAGACATTATGTTTATATGAAGTGTTCATATTTTAAATATGAGTAACTTTCTGCCAGTTGGTTCTGTATCGCATCACCAACCCCGACTAGCCCATACTCCATAGCATAGAGTGCTTAGCGCCTGTTTACGCGTAAGAGCATAGGCGTCGCCGAGGAGCCACTGCCGACCACCCATAACTCAGAGGGGTAGCGCTCATGCACGTGTAGGAGTGACATCAAGAATAGGGCTATTTTTGGTAATGCAAGTGAGAACAGTGGCTGGTCGGCGAGTTGATGAAGAATATCTTAAATATATTGTAAACATTAAGTTTTTTTGTAGATGTGTTTATATTTAATATAAACTACCCTGAGCTGTTACTTTATTGGTTGAGCCCCCTAGCCCTGGCTATCCCACACCCCATGGTGTAAGGAGCTTAGCTCCTGTGCACGCTTAGGAATATAGGCATCATCGAGGAGCCACTGCCGACCACCCATAACGCATAGGGCAGACGCTCATGCACGTGTAGGGAGAAGTCAGAGATAGGGCTGTCTCTGGAGAGCACAAGCGTAAACGTGGCTGTTTGGGGAGCCATTGAGGCGAAAGCGTATGTCATCTTTAAGATGATATACATGGAGAAAAGTCATTTGGACAATAATCATGTAGACAATAGTATGAAGAAACATCATGGTGAAAACTTTATTAAATATTCATATATATAAAAAGGTACTTATCTTTAGACATAACATTTTATCTGTGGCGTATGACGTTATCTGGTCGACGTCGATAAAATTGCCCGGCCCTCGAGCTTTCTGGCCTGTCGTCATGGCGGCGGTCGTGGCGTCATAGTGCTGTTCTTCACGGCGATCATCATTGCGACGCGGCAGGTGATCGAAGCGAGTAGTCCTGGGCGATGTTGTCCTTATATTACTGGTCGGTGACTTGGGCAGCTCGCTTAGCGGCTCGCTTGATGGCTCGGGCGGCTCGCTTGACAGCTATGCATGGAATCGTAGCGACGTCAATATCATGTATATGCTGCCAGCGAGTTTAGGATGAGATGCACCAAGACGTCGTGTCACCGTGGAAGCTGTGGGAAATCATGAAGGCAGATGAAGCAGCATACATGCAATAGAATGGTTAATCAGAAAAAAGAAACACTGACTTAGCTTGTCATCAAGCAGCTGCGCGTGTGTGGGCTTGCATCCTTCGTACATGCATACGCTATATGAGTGCATACGCCCGTACATGCAAATTCAGCCTTGCATGTTACTGTAGATCGGAAGCCTAGCATGGGCCTGGCATGTTGTGTTATAGCTGAATCTTGAGAGGGCATCGAGATGGTTCCTTTGCACCCTGCCGCCGAGTCAATCAGGCCGCAAAGTATCGAGCCACTGCTTGATCCTGCATTCCTTACGCGCCGCCGCTAGAAACCAAGGGCCGTAGCGAGCTGTTGATGATGGTTGCGGCGACAAGCAACGAGCGCTGCCATGAGATGACGCAAAAGATCATGACGTGCTATGAGATTATTTTCAATAATATTCACAAGGCGACTCGAAGATAAAGAACCAAAGGATATTTCATTGAAAACAAAGAATATGACTTAGCTTTCTAAAGCCGTCGTGACGATAGCTTGCATGACCACGTAGATACCACATAGATGCTTCCATCTTTTCGTTTGGCATAGAGTATCAACGCCACTTGACTCCGATACAGCAGCGCTCGACCCTAAACTCGTAGCAAGAACACATCTATGTTGTTGAAGAAACTGCCACCGCCGGAACCAAGGTCACCACAGATGATGTTGGTAAAGAAATTTCCATGTGGTTCTCCAAGGATCAGCGTGTATACCCCCTACCTGGCACGCCACTATCGATGAAATCTGGTCGGTAATCTACCGAGGGGTATACCCATGGCAGTAGATGAATCGGTGGAGGGGCGCGTGATATGAACCAGATGGTAACAGAGACAAAAGATACAAGATTTGTATAGGTTCAGGCCATCAGCTTGACGTAACACCCTATATCCTATGCTCTATTATTTTGTATTGACTATATATCAGATTCGATATATCCCGTCTAAGGGACCTCTGACTCTCCTTATATACTCTAGAGAGGTAGGGTTACAAGGAAAATATCATATTTGGTATTATACAATAAATCATATCTTCATGATGTCTTGCGGTGCACGCCTTGATCTTGTGGACTGGGCCACCTTTGGGCGTGGCCCATGTCTTATCTTGTGGGTACCGGGGGCTTTACCCCCACAGTTGGATAAATCTAAGATATTCAAGGCTGAAGTAGAAAATCAGCACAACTTAAAGATTAAGGTAGTAAGGTCCGACCATGGGAGAGAATACTACGATCGACACACCCCATATGGCCAAGTTCCTGGACCCTTTGCAAGGTTCTTATAGGAAAATGGCATAGTTACCTAGTATTCTACACCGAGCAAGCCTCAGCAGAATGGAGTAGGTGAAAGACGTAACCGTACCTTAATGGATATGGTTAGAAGCATAATAAGTTACTCTACCCTACCGATAAGTTAATGGATGGAGACATTAAAAACCGTCATTCATATTCTGAATCGAGTGCTAAGCAAGTCGATGCCCAAAACTACTATATAAATTGTGGACTAGGAAAGAAACCCTCACTTAACCATTTACGTGTGTGGGGTTGTCTAGCTAAGGCAAAAGTCTTTAACCTAAACATAGGGAAGATAGACTCCTAGACAGTCAGTTACCATTTTATTAGCTATTCAGAAAACTCAAAAGGTTATCGCTTCTATTGTCCTGACAGACAAACTAAAGTTTGTAGAAACAAGACATGTTGTCTTCTTGGGGGATGATATGATCAGGGGGAGCATGGTAGCGCGAGAAATTAGTTTTGAAAAGAGGCGGGTATATGTGCCCACTCCTATGGTTCAGGAGCCATTCTTCATGCTACCTGTTGTTGCTGTACCAACAGTGCAAGACACTATAGTAACAACACCTGTTGTTAGTTCTCCTATGGCAACAATGGATGAACATAAGAAACCTATCCTTCAGGATCCTCTAGAACCCATTGTCACACATGAGGAAGAGCAACAACAGCCTCATATAGAACAAGCATCATCTAACGAGGCCCCTAGAAGGTCTCAAAAAATCAGGAGATCAGCCATTCCTGATGATTACGAAGTTTATAAATGTGAGGAATTTCAAATGGAGGGTGATTCCACCTCATTTGAAGAAGCCATGAGAAGCACTCACTCATCAAAGTGGCTTGAAGCCATGGAAGATTAAATGAGATCAATGAAAACCAACGGTGTTTGGGACTTAGAAACAATTCCTAAAGGAGCCAAGACAGTAGGTTGTAAATGGGTCTACAAAACCAAACATGACTCCAAAGGGAATACAGAAAGATTCAAAGCATGACTTAGAATCATAATGGCGCTTGTAGCACATTACGATTTAGAATATTTCTTAGCGGTGGCCAAGAGCGCTGTGACTGATTTAGGTCTCTTCCGGAGGAGCTTGTCTCTTAGGGCGTCATGGAAGCGGAGGCCGGTGACGAAAGCCTCGATTGCTTCATTGTCGGAGATTGATGGGACCTTGATGCGCATCTCCGAGAAACGCCGAACGTACTCGCGTAGTGGTTCGTCTTTCCGATCTCGGATCCATTGCAGATCGTACTTGTTGCCGGGTTGTTCACAAGTAGCGATGAAATTGTCGATGAAGGCCCTGCTTGAGCTCCTGCCAAGAGTCAAAATAGTTCGCCGGCAAGCTAACCAGCCATTGGTGACCTACATGACCAACGGCGATTGGGAAGTAGTTAGACATGACATGCTCATCAGCCATGGCTGATCGGCACGCAGTTTCATAGAGCATGACCCATAATTCAGGGGTTTTCCTTGCCATCGTACTTCTGAAGCTTCTCGAGCTTGAAATTCTTGGGCCATATGACTTGGCGAAGGTGTGGAGTGAATTGCTTTAGACCCGGCGGGCCGTGGGCGGGTGTCATACTCCATACGGCGATAGCTTTCATGGGATGCACGATCGTTGGCTCTCTGGTTGATGCGAGCACGCAGATCACGTCCACCGAGGTAATGGCAGAGATCGTTATTGCCATCGCGGCGATCTCGATTGCCATCTGGATTAGCCCTGCGACCGTGGTTATCACGGCGATTATCGCGGTTATCTCGGCAGTTGTCGCCTCGAACATCATGGCGGTTATCCTCCCGGCGACGGTTTTCGTCCCGACCACCATCATGACCACCGTTTCTGCCTTGACGGTTGTCCAACAGGGTCGTTGTTGTGCGAGCCACGTTGGTTGAGCGGCTGTGAGCGACTTGAGTATTGGCGGCTGTGGCTTGATTCAACTGAAACGGATGGTGCCCAGGCTTGATTCATCTCTGCGGTCTGAGCCATAGCAGCCGTTAGATAAGCTTGTATGTCATCACGGATCGCTTGGGTCTCGGGAGTGTTGGGCAAGCCACTGCATTGTCGCCATGGCGACGGCTACGTTGGCGCTTGGGGTCTTGAAGACTTGTTTGTCCCCCACCCTATCGAAAGCATCGTTGAGGTCACGTGGTTGGACCCTTATGCGTCGTGCCTCCTGGTCTACTTCAGCTTCGATTTGCCGGCGATTAAACCGGTCAATATTGCGTGCTTCGCGTGCAGTCTTTTCTTGTTCTATTTCGCCAACTGCTGGCGGCTCGTCATTGCTGACAACATGGATCAAATCCCCTCATCTTGGCGGGAAAGACGGAAATTGGGGGAAACCTAGGGCGTGGTCTGGTAGATCTAGATCGTATTTGACGCCTTCATCTTCGTGACGCTGAAGCTCGGTGTGGACAGATGCGTTGGATGCGATGCCGGATGAGGAGCTGGAGTCGCCCTCTCGGACCGTGTGGATGGATCTTTCTTGATAATCTTCAATCCGGACCATGTTGACGATGTTGCATGGCTTCGGCTGGGATCGGTGTATAGGACATAGATCTGAGTGGCGTCGTAGATTGTACGCGTAGCTGGAGGCAGTGTTTTGTAGGCCGTAGGGCTGGACCTGGTGGTTCTCTGTTGGGACTTCATACTCGCAGAGTCAGAGACTCGTCGCGAAGGCTGGCTGGCGACGAGCGAAGCGCCCCTCAGGAGTAGATACGACCACGAGATCTGTTCCAAGTCGTGCAGGACGACTGGTCTGAGCTGGTCGGGTAGATCTGTTGTGGGGAGCTGTTACCTGCTCATTAGGTTGGCTTTGAATCATACTTACCAGAGCTAGGGTTTCAGCGAGTTTGATGCCGACCCGATCGATGGAGTCGAGCAGGTCGGTGTTGTCGATCTGCCTTCCTCTATAGCGGGGAAGCGGATGACGGGTTGTCGGCATGGCTGTAGGCGTGGTCGGAGCCAGATGTACCATGGTCGGAGCCAGATCCATCGTGGTCGGAGCCGTATTCGTCGTGGTCGGAGCCGTGTTCACCGTGGTCGGAGCCGTGTTCACCGTGGTCAGAGCCGTGTTCACTGTGGTCGGAGCCATAGCTGATGCAGGTGAAGTAGTCGTCGGCGCAGGTTGAATCCACGCCCCCTCCATGGTCATGGCGATGGAGTCGTCGGAGCCGGTGGTCTAGGTGATCTGGCCAACAGTGAACGTGAGGCCGTTGGGCATAGCCATGGAGCCAGAGATGATGACCACCTTGTTTGCTTGGAGAGCAGTACGCACACCTCCTACCTGGCGTGCCACTGTCGACGAAATATGGTCGGCAGTCTACCTAGGGGTATGCCCAAGGTAGTAGATTATCGGCAGATAGATGCGCAAGCTTCAAACAAGATGGTGACGCAAGACAGACACGAGGTTTTATCCAGGTTCGGCCGCCGAGAAGGCGTAATACCTACGTCCTGCGTCTGATTTTGTATTGCTGTATGTCAATGAGAGATGTTTTTTAGAGGGGTCCCCTGCCCGCCTTATATAGTCTGAGGAGCAGGGTTACAGATCTAGATACTAAGCCTAGTCAGTTACAATTGCCATATGTGGCCGGATAAGGATTCCTATTCTAACCGACCAGGATCCTGCTTGGTCACCAAATCCATCTTGATTCCTTGTGCGGGACTCCGATCAGGTTAACTGGACCGCACGTCGCCTTTCGGGTGGACCGAACTCATCGATCCAGGCCAGCCCAAGCTTAGCCGTAAGGGTATAGGGGTTAATACCCCCACACCAACCTTTCGCCTTTCCTCTGCTATTGTGCCTCTTCCTTAAATAGGGAGGGGGAGGAGAGTTCTCATCCCATTCCTTCGCCTACTTATGAGCCGCTACCTCTTCTTCTTCCTTTCCACCAAAGGCGTTCGTGTGTCGCGGCGGTTCCTAAGTGAGAGAGGGTAATGCCAGGGAGAGAACAACTCACAAATTTGCTCGTGAATCCGGAGCATGATGTCGAGCTAGAGGTTATCCAATGTAGATGAGATGGTGTCGGCTACCTTTGCCGAGAAGGGGCTACCTCTACCAAAGGAGGAGGTGGACTGGAGAGTGTTGAGCATCGTTGGTTTGTCGTCGTTCGTGGCAGCCTTTCTTCAGTGGGAAACGCCCCCTACGCAGACGCCATTGTCAGGGTTGCGGGTGATCATGATGGCGTAGTCCCTAGATGCCTCGGTGGAGGTGCCATTGTTAGGGTTGTGGCTGATGATGATGGCACAGTCCCTAGACGCCCCGACGGAGGTGCTATTGTTAGGGTTGTGGCTAATCATGATGGCACAGTCCCTGGACGCCCTAGCGGAGGCACCACAATCACCGACGTGGTGCTTGATGTTGTAGATGATGGCGCCCTCGGGGATCCCGAGGAGCGGTAGGACATCATCGATGGGGTGCGTGGCGCGATGACCGTAGTAGTACTCATAGTAGAGTTGGTTAGAGACTGTAATCGAATACATTAGACCTTTTCGTCGATGGGGAAGCCCCCCGAGTGAACAACCTTTTGTATTTAAGAATACATTAGACCTTTTTGTGATGAAATCACTTTGTAAGCAATGAATTTTGTGCGAAAAAATGAATAAGTTTTCAACTTTCGCTATGGCAAACAGTTTTTCGGCTTTTCTCCCACTTTTTGCAAAAGAGATTTTGGTGCCTTCCGACCCTTCTCATAGTTAAGGTCACAAAAAACTCAGAGTGCAGGAGCGCCAACTTTGATCACACTGGTGAGCAAGGAGGCCATAGCTACCAGGGCGTGGGTTTCCCACAGTCCTACCAGTTATACTCAGATTTTGTTCCCAAAATTCTAGCCTTTAGGACTTACCAAGAGAAAAGGGGAAAACACAGAGAATGTTTGCAAAGATAAACATACTTATATTAGCCCTCGAGTGAGGTCCGATCCCTAGCACTTTGCAGGGGGCGGATGTCACTAAAGATTGGGGATTTTTTGAAGACAAGAACTGGTAAAAACAACGTAGCTGCTCAATGTTCTAGGCGTTGGTGAAGACCTTGTCGTCGATGGTTTTCAACTTGTAGGCGCCTGGTCGGAGTACTTCCATGACGACGTATGGCCCTTCCCAGAGCAGGGAGAGCTTATGACAGTCCTTGTTGCTCTGCACGAGGCGAAGAACTAGGTCCCTGACGTTGAAGGCTCGGTCCCACACCCATCGGTTGTGGTACCGACATAGTGCCTGCTGGTACTTGGCTGAATGGAGGAGGGCTCTGTCGCTGGATCCTCTTCAAGCTCTATGACATCGGGGCTAGGTGGAGCCATCGGTTGGTCAGCCCCCAGGGCTAGATTAGATGCGCCATCGTTGGCCCGCTCTGACCCTTCATAGCACACCGAGGGTTTGTGTTGGTCACTAGCGAAGACACCCATCGGCACCGGTTCTCGATCGAACGTTGCTTTTGCAAGTGCCTCGGCCGCCTCATTGAGGCACCTTGGGATGTGATTGAGTTTGAGGCCATCGAATCTGTCCTCCAGCTGTCAGACCTCTTGGCAGTACATAGTCATCTTGGCGTCGTGGCAGCTCGACTCCTTCATGACTTGGTTGATGATCAACTGGGAGTCACCCCGGATGTCGAGGCGTCGGATGCCCAACTCAATGGCGATTCGTAGGCCATTGATGAGCACTTCATACTCGGCCACATTATTTGATGAGGGGAAATGGAGACGAACCATGTACCTCATGCGGACCTTAAGGGGTGATACGAAGACCAGCCCCGCGCCGGTGCCCTTCTTCATCAGTGACCCATCGAAGTACATTGTCTAGTACTCTTGATCGATGATCGCTGGTGGTGTCTAGACCTCGGTCCATTCTGCGATGAAGTCAGCCAACACCTAGGACTTGATCGCTGTTCGGGAGGCATATGTGATGCCTTGATCCATCAACTCGAGTGCCCACTTTGTAGTTCTTCCCGTGGCGTCCTGGCTATGAACGACCTCGTCGAGGGGGAACGATGTCACGACCGTCATGGGGTGTGACTCGAAGTAGTGACGTAGCTTCCTCTTGGTGATGAGGATGGTGTATAGGAGCTTCTGGATCTAGGAGTAGCGGGTCTTGGAGTCAGATAGTACCTTGCTGATGAAGTACATAGGGCACTACACCTTGAGCGTGTGCCCTTCTTCCTCTTGCTCCACTACCAGGGTGGCGCTGACTACTTGCATGGTGGCCGCTATGTATAGCAGGAGGGGTTCTCTGTTGCTTGGAGGAACTAGGATCGGAGGCTTTGTCAGAAGCAGTTTGACCATGTCAAGTGCCTCCTGGGCCTCGGACGTCCACTCAAAGTGGTCGGCTTTCTTCAAGAGTTGATAAAGGGGGAGACCTCGTTCGCCGAGGCATGAGATGAGTTGGTTGAGGGCGGTGAGGCACCCCATGATTCACTGAACCCCCTTTATGTTCTGAATTGGGCCCATCCTCATGATGGCCGAAATCTTCTCTGGGTTGGCTTTGATGCTGCGCTCGGAGACGATGAAGTCGAGCAGCATGCCCCTTAGGACCCCGAAAACACATTTTTTGGGGTTGAGTTTGATGTTATTTGCTCGGAGTTTCACAAAGGTTTGCTCAAGATCAGCGACGAGGTGATCAACCTGTTTGGACTTAACTACGATGTCGTCAACGTAGGCCTCAACGATCCACCCGATGAGGTCCCCAAAGCATCTGAGCATACAACGCTAGTACATAGCTCCAGCATTTTTTAGACCGAATGACATTGAGACATAGCAATACGATTCGAAGGGGTGATGAAAGATGTCAGCGAGCTGGTCAGATTCTTTCATCATGATTTGATGGTAGCCGAAGTACGCATTAAGGAAGTAGAGGGTTTCATACCCCAAGGTAGAGTCGACTATTTGGTCTATGCGCGGTAAAGGAAACAGACCCTTTGGGCATGCTTTGTTGAGACCCATATAGTCAACACACATCCTCCATTTCCTGCTCTTTTTTCGTACAAGAACGGGATTAGCTAACCACTCTGGGTGGTGTACTTTCCTAATGAATCCGGCGGCTGACAATTTTGCTATCTCTTCACCGATGGCCCTGCTCTTTTCCTCATTGAAGCGATGCAGGCGTTGCTTCACCGGCTTGGAGCCTGGATGGATTTTCAAGGTATGCTCAGGCGACCTCCCTCGGAATGCCTAGCATATCTGAGGGTTTCCACGCAAAGATGTCTTTGTTGTCACGGAGGAAGTTGACGAGCGCGCTTTCCAATTTGGAGGAGAGCGTGGTACCAATGCATACCATTTTACCCTCGGAGCTACTGGGATCTATGAGGACCCCCTTGGAGCCCTCTGCTGATTCAAATGACCCGGTCGATTTCTTCGGTTTGGGCGCTTCTTCAGCGACCTCCTCCTTGAGGGCAATGAGTTCCCCGGAGGTGACGATTGCTGTGGCGTGGCCACAGCACTCGACCTCGCACTCGTAGGCCCGTTGGAAGGAGGTGCCGACGGTGATGACCCCATGGGGACCTAGCATCTTTAGGTTGAAGTATGTGTAGTTGGGGATGGCCATGAACTTTGCGTAGCATGGTCATCCTAGGATGGTGTGGAAGGTTTCGGGGAACCCAACCACCTTGAAGTTGAGGGTCTCAGTCCTATAAATGAACTGATCCCCGAAGGTGATGGGCAGATCGATCTATCCTAGTGGCATGGCCTATTTCTCGGGCATGATGCCGTGAAAAGGTGATTAGGTTGGGTGGAGGTTCATCTAGTCGACGCCCATCTCGTCGAGCGTCTTAGCGTACATGATGTTGAGGCCGCTGCCTTCAGTCCATCAATACCTTGGTGAGTCACTTCAGGTCGACTGATCGAAGGTTATGGCAGACTCCGACCACCGGAGGAAGGGAGGTGTGGCTGATTGGGCCATGTAGCCCTCGCGGCGTGCGACCTTCTGATGGCGTTTGGAGTCATAGGCTGCCGATCCTCCAAAGATCATAAGACATTCATCCGGTGTTGGAAAGTCATTGTCCTTCTCCTCATTGTCATCCACAGTGGGGGTAGGTTCCTTCACCTGCTCTAGCTTTGTTGGAGCTTTCGGACAACAACTTCCGCATGAGGCCACAGTCCTTAGGCAGATGCTTTACGGGAAAGACGTGGTTCAGGCACATGCCCCTTGAGTAATTTTTCGAAGTGGTTTGGAGTGCCCTCCGTGAGCATCCGACCACCCTTACTGGTCAGTAGCGGCCACGAGCGAGTCCTCAGCGCCATTGCTTCTTGTTCTTCCTTTTGGTAGAACGATTAGAGGTGCCCTCACCGGCACCCTCGTCCTTCCTTGCCTTGCCCTCTGAGGCAATCGAAGATCGCTCCGACTGCCTCTTCTCCTGAGGCATGGTAGGTGGCGATGTCTAGGAGCTCCTTGGTGGTTCATGGGCCAGTTGCTGTCCTAGCTTATGAACCAAGGACTAGTAGCTCATCCCAGATAGGAAGGCTCCTATCACGTCGGCTGTCGGCGATGTTAGGGAGCTCGTTGCACTGCTAGGAGAAGCACTGGATGTACCCATAGAGGGTCTCACCGGCCTTCTGATGGTAGTTCTTGAGGTCCCATGGGTTCCTAGGGCATTTGTACATGCCTTGGAAGTTTCCCCCAAAGATCTCCTTCAGATCTGCCCAACTCAGGATTACGTTGGATGACAGGTGTTCCAACCATGCCCGGGCCAAATCGGCCAAGAATAGTGGAAGGTTGTGGATAATGAAGTCATCATTATCCGTACCACCGGCTTGATAGCCAAGCCGATAGTCTTCAAGCCAGAGGCTAGGGTTTGTCTCCCTAGAGTATTTAGGGATATTGATAGGTGGTCAATACCTTGGCGGGAACACAGCGTTGAGGATATGCCAGCTAAAGGCCTGAGGCCCTAGGAGGCCAGGGCTCGGGCTCCGGTCCTCGTCGCTGTTGTAGCATCCACCGCATTGAGGATGATAGCCGCGGCGTGCTCCTTCCCTTGAATCGTTGTAGGTGCACCTACGGGCATCGATGGTGCTACGTGCGTCACGGTTACGGCATAGACGCTGATGTATCTAGGTCGCAACGCGCTGCCCACCGCCTTGTGGTGCTTGGTGGACTGATGCATCCCTGGTGAGACGTACCGAGGGTGTACGCTGGCTGGTGTCGAGCTCGCGTCGCTGGGACAACGAGCTTTCCGCCTGCTACGCCGCTGCACGCTCGAGCAGCGTGCGTATTTCACGGTGGGCCCAATGATCCTCGGGCATCGCGGCCTTGGGAGGCCATGAAGCAAGGCTATTGTGGCGACGATGTTCTGGCTTGCCCAAGTGAAGTGAGGAAGGGTTTCATCATCGGTGATGATCCTTCAGTTTATGTCACGGGCCACGGCGTGTGCGCGCCCACCGTTTCCACGGCGTTCGATCTCCTGATCGACCTCCATGTACTCCCTGAACAAGCTGTTGTCCAGCTTCGTCTATCTCCTGCTTTTGGGCTCTCAGCTACTCCACCCCTATGTGAGGTGGGGCCGCTGTCCTTCCTTCGGTTTCCACCGTCGGGGTTGCCTGCTGGAGTAGTCTCCTTCACGGAGATGCTTTTGACGTGTCCCTCAGGGGTTTCCGCCATGAAACATTCCTAGGAGGGGTGATGGCTCCCCCTGCTGGAGTCAGAGCCAGAGTCCGACCATGGCCCCTCCACGAGGAGGCCGTGGAGGGATTCCATGATGCTTTCGATCATCCCCATGAACTCGTTGTTCGCGGGGGATGGGATCGTGCGTTGTGCCACAAGGTGGCTAATGGTCGCCAGCGGCGTTGCGGAGACCGAATGGAAGCACCATCGGGGTGCTCTGTGTGGAGTGTTCTAGAGAGAGGGTGAGGGGCGTGGGTCCTCCCTAGAAGCCTGGGGTCTAGGGGAGTCACCGGGCCAGCACTCAAGCCTCCCATTGTTGAAGCTGACGGAGGGGAGAGACTGGATGGCGGTGTGGGCCAACTGCCAACTCTCCTCCCACCGTGACGATGAAAGTCTAGGTCCCCGAAATGCACGTGTGTGCCCAGGACCCAGCTGATTGTGCGGCTAGCCATCCGAGGCTTGATTTGGAATGCGCAAAGGCCCCTACCTAGCGCGCAACTGTCGGTGTTTCGAACAAACACCGCCTAGTAAATTTATAATTGTTGCGCGTTAGGCCTGAATGGTGCACTAAAGGACACAAGGTTTATACTGGTTTGGGCTGAATGTCCCTACGTCCAGTCTGCTATTGCTCGTGTTATTAGTACCAAAAAGGTTCATAGTAGGGGGTACAAACGGTCGATAGAGGGACAGGTCCCAAGTCTCTTATTGAATGGTCGAAAGGACGCCAAGAGCTCAGTTGCTGCATGGCTGTGTGTTATGTTGAATTGATCTGTCAAAAGTCGGTCCCTTTAGTGGGGTGCCCTGCCCTCCCTTTTATAGACTAAGGGGGAGTAGGGGTTATAGATGGGAGAAAGAGGAAAAAACCAAAGGTGGAGAAGGTCCTTCGGGGGAGCCGGGTCTTCCTTTTCCCGTGTGCCTGCCCTGCTAAAATGGCAGACCGTCCCAGGGATGGCGTGTTTGTTGATCCTTATAGGGCCATGCCCTAACTTCTATCAGCAAGTGGGTGCGTCCCATCCTGCGTCGGCGGAGGGTGCGGCATGTCAGAGGGCCAAGCTGTGACCCTTCGGGGAGTAGACCGAGAAGTGACCCTGTGTCCGTCACTATAGGTGATGTGAATTCTATCTTGGATCGTAGTGGTTGTCGTATGTTTGTGTTAGTATCCGCGTTCGAGGGCTAATGGCGGCGCCAACAACACTGTGGGACAAAAGTCGGGCGAGGCGGAGCCCGCTCCTAGCCATCGGGCGAGACGGAGCCTAGCCCTCGGGGGTCGGGCGAGGCGGAGCCAGCCCTCGGTGGTCGGGTGAGGCGGAACCAATCTTCCGTCGTTCGGGCAAGAAGCGTAGTAGTGTTCTCGTCTGACCGGAAGTGTCAACGTTCAATGGTTATTAGTTCCACCTCGTTTGGTACCCCAATATTAGGTGCCTGACAACCAAACAACTTTTATATGTATTTGGTCTAACGATACTAATTATGTATTGTAAATATTAATAATTTTTATATGTTTTGATCTAAGTCAAAAGTATTTAACTCCTCGAAAAACGAGAATGACACTTGCTTTGGGACGAAGAGAGTATGCACTCATAAATTAGAGTAGCGTGAGTCTAGACACTATATAGAGTCAGATTAAAATGTGTGTTACAGCCATTGAATAAACTCCTAACCACAAGTGATCTATTAGGTGATTATATGTAAGAAAATATATATTCCATTACAAGCGCACGTTATATAAGTTTTTTTTGAAACGGGATAGCACTTCCATTAAGTTTAATACTAGAGCATCTCTATTGTCTGCTTCGTTAACGCAGCCGCTGACGGCAACGAGTCGGAGACCCTCGGCCCAAGGCCGAAAGGGGAAGAAGGATTTATTACGTATACTACTTGGTGGACCGAGGCCCTCGGCCCATAAAAGCCCAATCAAGAGAAACGGCAGGTTAATTCCCCTCAAAAAAAAACTCCAAGTCTTAATATTTCTCAAAAAAGAAAAACTCCATGTCTAAATCTTGCTAAAAAATCTGCAAGTCTAAATACATCTGATAAATATAGTAAAGATGGTGAATTAAAAAACAAAACAAAACAAAACTGAAAGCACATCAAGCGGCCAGTTCAATCTGCATTCATTATTTTGCTCGTAATTACTCTCTTCATTCCAAAACCAAAACAGTATATATTGCTGGTCGAGAAATCAAACTTCTTCGTAAGCGAGATATTTATATTTTGGTACAAAGGAAGTACACTGTGACAACAGTAAATAATGACATGACAGCGATGACGTTGCGTCTGTATCAACCAGGGACAGTGACGGAATGGGACGAATCGATCTGGTAGCTCTTGGACGCTATCGATCCAGAACGTCGCGTTGCTACCGGGCGAGCTCCCAACTGCAATGCAACCCCATCTGGCCATCTCACAGCTCCCGTGTCAAATCTTGGCCTGGATAGTGGATGCCTCTTCTCTTTGGTCGGCTGATCCTTAGCGCGACGCGACAGCAACGATTGTCGCCGCTTTTCCCTTACACAGGTCTCCTTCAGGACGGGGGCACTGCCTGCACGGCCCGCACTTGCGCGCACCCGCGATTCTGTGTCACATAACCATCGGATTGCACGACACTAGGCAGTAGGAGCCTGACGCTGCACTTGCATCCGATCCGCGCATTACCTGTCGTTGGGGAGGGTTTGGAGAAATCCAAGCTTGTCCAAACCCAAACCCATCTTACTGATCCCCGTTCCTCACCCTTCCCAATTTCACCCATATCCATTTGCCCAAATCCAATGAACAATGGGGAAACCAGTGGATAAGTACACACCATTAAAAAAAATGCTCAACGCTTATCCGCTGGCTACCCCTTCGCCCACGCACGTCCTCCCTCGGTGACCTGCTCGTGCGGGAGTGTGCCGCAGCGCCGCTCCTCTCAGTCGCCCCAGCAAGCAAGCAAGCATGCATCGACGCTGCCGCCGCCATTGGCCATGAAGGAGGTGGAGGAGGTGGCCACCAGCATGGTGGTGGCCGTGCTATCCGCGTACGCGCCAAGAGGCTGCTGCTCAGGAACGCGAACTTCAACCCGGCGCTCCACGACAAGTGCGCCGCGTGCCTTGAGACGGCCGCGGATGCAGATGACGTCGCGGCGGCGCCCCCTTGCTGGACACCAAGGTGCATCGAGCGCGGAGGACGTCGCGGCGGAGCTCAGCATTGACAGCATCATGCATGGAGCACCTCGCCGCCGATGGCGCCAGGCACAAAGGTCCGCACGTTCCGCAACTTCATCGGCGTCCTCATCGGCTGCACCGCTCGGCAACCTGAAGCTATCTCCACCAATTGGTCGGACTATTGGGTCCGTGAACTGATCGGAGGCGTCTAACCGCTCCATGGTTGATGGGCCCTATCGCACAGCGTTATAAAAGAGAGGTAGGGACTGGGGTACAAGACACGAGGTTCACCTGAGCCACCAGACACCCCACCTACAGTCCCTAAACCCTAAGCCCATCCAGTGAGGGAGCGTTGTCAGTGACGGAAAGACCGCCACCGGCCACCGCCGCCTCTGCATCGCCGCCACTACTTCTGCGACTTAACCGTCGGACCTCACCGCGCCACCAACAAGCACCCCATAGCAAGCTCAGTCTTCTACGAATGCAGTCTATGGTTTGCACCTCCACAACCCTTCTCTCTCTTTCTCTCTGTTTCTAGCACTAGCATATTCTAGGGTTTGCTATTTAATCAGATGTCAGTATTTATGCTAGATCTATGGCTAGATGATTTTGTTATTCTATCAATGGTATCAATCGCCTAACTAAGGGTAGATCTAGCTTATCGGGGTAGAAAACCGAGTAAAAGAGTAGAAGGAGGGGATTCGATTCGAAGAAAAGGATCGGACCCCAACCCAAAACCCTAACCCTAACCCTAGAGTAAGGACGAAGGAGGGGAGGACCTACCTAGACTCACCGCCGCGCGTCACCACCATCGTCGCCTGGGTAGAATCATGCCGTCGCGTGGGAAGGAGCTCCGCCGCCGCCTTACCGGCGCGCGGGGAGAAGCCAAGCTGCGCTCACCGCCGTGCGCGCGAGTCTAGCCGAGGGCACCGTCACAGGACCGCTCGATGACGGCGCGCTCACCCACTGGGGAGCGCACGCTCTGGTGAAGGGACCTGCGGCGGCGATGGTAAAATCTAGGGTTTTTGGGGGTCGTGCTCCACTGCAGCGCGTATGGGGGATGAGGGCACCGTTGCCCAGACCGCTCGATGGCGGCGCCCTCAGCCTAGGGAAGCGCACGCACCGGTGGCGACGCCGCTACGTTGCTCTCTCTCTTTTCTCTTCCGGCTGCGCTGAGGATAGGAGACGGAGGGAGGCGAGAATGACTTAGGGTTAGGGCGCCCGCGCCTCGGCGGGGCGTTTTGTTCTCGCGCAAACATCGCCCGCCCGTTCGATCGTGGGCAACGACCGCGATTCGCTGGACCTAGATTAGGCTCAGGCGGGCGTGGGAAATCCTGGCCTAGGCCTAGGTTGTGGCCTGGGCATAGGGGAGGAGCTGCGCGCGCGTGCGTAGTGGGCCGATTTCGCGGCGCTGGGCCGCGCGTGCGGACGTGGGCCGCGACTGTTCATCATGTCTGGGCCAAATGAATAGTGAACTCCGAGTTTATGTTTTATTCTTTTTCAGAAGCAATTTTTTGTTGATTTTTGTCTAGTTTAAATCTCTGTTAAAATTTGAACCAACGGGATAATTTTCTCAGAGAGTAGATGAGAAAAGTTAAATGCTTCTAAAAATAGATAATGAATTTTTTCATGTTTCTGCTGCAATCTTAAAGTATATTATCTTCTAATTAAATTTGAACCAATGGGAGAATTTAATTTGAAGAGCAGTCATTTTTAGTCGGTAAATTATAATATTATTATTTTTCTGACCAACGTAGATAATAGCAATATTATAATGTTTATTCTTAAGTTTTCCATGCATTAATTTTATTTCTGCCCAACGATGATGTAGAATTAGTGTATAAGAATGTTGCATATTTTAATTTTGACCAACGTTAAATTAAAGCATGCAATTATGATGTCATATTTTTTCACTATCTCTGATGGTGTTTTTCAGGACTCAATCCAATGGCATTTATCTCGCACATACCACCTCTTGAAGGGGGCAACTATAGGGTATGACGAGAGAAGTACGAACTAGCACTTGCGCTATCTGAAAATGACCTAGCGCTTACCTCCCTGTGTCCTACTGGACCAGTGGACCCGGTGAGGGAACAAAATGAGACTGTTGCTAATTTCACTGCTCGACAGTGAGATCATGCAAAAGTGCAGATGAAATATGACCTTGAACGTAAGAAATGGGATATTTCAAACCGCAAGTGCTTGATGGTGGTTAAGTCCACAATTTTAGATGCTATAAGAGGGTATATCCCAGATTGTGATACCAGCCACTAGAGTATCTTAAGAAAGTGGAGAGTCAGTTCACTGGCTCTTCAAAGGCTTATGCCAAGTACTTTGATCAAGAAATTGTTCAATGAGAAATACACTGGTTGCGGTATCAGAGAGCACATACTGAAGATGAGCAACACGACTTCGAAGCTGAAGCCAATGAATTTAGGGCTCAAGGATGAGTTCCTTATTCATTTGGTTTTTGCTTCTTTGCCTAAGGAATATGAAAATTTTATTGTAAATTACAACATTCAGCCCGATAAGTGGGATATAGAGAAACTCATTGTAATATGTGTTCAAGGAGAGAAGAGGTTGAAAAGCTCATAGGGTGACTCTGCTAACCTTGTGAAGGACAACAAAAAGAAGAATTTCAATAAGAATGCCAAACCTCAAGGAAAATCCCCTCAAAAGAACAATAATTCTTAAGTTAAGAAGGATCAGTGTAAATGGTGCAAGAAGCATGGACATTATCAGAGAGACTATCTAGACTTTCTAAAGAGCCTTCTAAACAGAGGTGAGGATATCATTACATTCATAGATGAATCCTTGTTTTTAAGTTATGCAGAATCTACTTGGTGGATTGATTTAGGAGCAACTATTCATATTGTAAATTTATTATAGGGATTCCATACGAGAATGACCCTGCAAAGAGGAGAAAGAAGAATTAAAGTTGCAAATGGAGTTGAAGCTGAAGTTAAAGCCATTAGAGATCTTTCTCTATAATTAGATGATGGTTTTAGACTTTAGCTTTCAGATATTCTTTATGTACCCTCTTTGTGTAGAAACTTGATAAGTGTCTCATAACATGACGATGATGGTTATGATTGCCATTTTGGTAATGGCAAATGTCGGATTGTGTATAATAATAAGTGTGTTGGTATTGCCTTCCGACAAGACAAGCTTTATTTAGTATCACTTTCTGAGAATGTGAATACTATGAGCACTGTGAATGAGAATTCTTCCTCATCTATGAATGCAAGTAATAAGCGGAAAAGAGTTCATGATACTTCTTCAAAATAATGGCACTGTCGTTTAGGCCATATTTCGAGGGGGAGAATAGAGCGATTGATTAAGAAATCAATTCTTCCTCCTTTAGAATTTTTAGATTTAGAATAATGCATTGATTGCATAAAAGGAAAACACGTTAAGAAAATAAAGAAAGATGCCAAACGAAGCAGTAGGAATTTTAGAAATAATTCACACAGACATCTGTGATTCTTTTCCTCTAAGAGTGTGGATGGTTATGATTCATTTATAACATTCACATATGATTATTCTCGTTTTGGCTATATTTATCCAATTAAGGAAAGATCAAAAGCGTTGGTGTCGATGAAATCTGGTCGATAGTCTACCGAGGGGTATACCCATGGTAGTAGATGAATCGGTGGAGGTGTACGTGATACGAACCAAATGGTAACAGAGACACAAGACACAATATTTATACAGGTTTAGGTCGCTAGCTTGACGTAACACCGCACATCCTGTGCTCTGTTATTTTATATTGATTGTATATCAGATTTGATATATCCTATCTAGGGGACCCCTGCCTCTCCTTATATACTCTGGAGCGGTAGGGTTACAAGAAAAATATCATATCTGGTATTATACAATAAATTACATCTTCATGTAGTCTTTCGGTGCACGCCTTGATCTTATGGGCTGGGCCACCTTTGGGCGCGGCCCATGTCTTGTCTTGTGGATACCGGGAGCCATACCCCCACAGCTTGTCCCCAAGCATCTTGTATCCTTTGAGCAACGCTGTCTTGAATAAGTCCAAGCAGTTTGACGTGAAGCCGATCAGTTTAACCGGTGATCCGAGCGGTGGAAGTCGAAGCCGACTAGTTTAACTGGTGATCTAAGTGGTGAAAGTTGAAGCCGGCCGGTTTAACTGATATGCAGATCTTAGACTTAGCCAAGTAAGGCTTGCCAGAAGGATGTAAGGGGTTTAAGATAAAAATTTCAAAATTCTTCACCTTAGGCGAAGTGTAGCCAGTTAGACTCCGTTTGCGAGAAATCATCCATGATTTAGTCAATAAGGAGGGTAAATTAAGAAAAGACACTACATTCACCGCTAGGTGAAGTATAGCCACTTAGTCCCCGAGCCTGCTGAAAGATGAAGAATGAATCTTGTAGCAGGGTCAAAGAAAATAAATCTGAAAGCTTGTCGACATCATCTGACATGTGCATGTCAAGACCTAAACAGTGCTACCTAAGATCAACACCCTGATCCGAATAGCATGGAGCAAGTTGATAGCACACCGATAAGATGTAACAAGATCTGACCGCCAAGGGAGTCCCTAGCTTAGCTGGCGACTCTTACACGAAGAATCCAAACATCGAGGAGTCCCTAGCTTAGCTGGCGATGCTTGCATGAAGAATCCAAACGCCAAGGAGTCCCCAGCTTAGCTGGTGTGCCCCCAGCGTGGTTGACGACGAAGCGATGAACAATCCAAATGCCGAGGAGTCCCCAGTTTAGCTGGCGAGCCCCCAGCGTAGTAGACGATGAAGCGATGGACAATTGGACTAGTTGGTTGGCAAAGAATCAAGCACCGAATAGCTCAATCAACTGGTTGGCGGCGAAGTTAGCGCCAAGTAGAAGTGAACGCCGAACAGTCCAACCAACTGGTCGGTGATGAAGTCCATGAACCTAGCGGTCTGACCAGTTGATCGGTGGAGAAGTCCAAGGCCACGTGGTGCGACCACCCGGACAATGATCCTATAATAAATATGTAGAATGAGTAGTACATGATGTAAAAATAAATATATGAACTCGGCGATGAAGGCAGCAGAGCGGAATAGATAGACATTATGTTTATATGAAGTGTTCATATTTTAAATATGAGTAACTTTCTGCCAGTTGGTTCTGTATCGCATCACCAACCCCGACTAGCCCATACTCCATAGCATAGAGTGCTTAGCGCCTGTTTACGCGTAAGAGCATAGGCGTCGCCGAGGAGCCACTGCCGACCACCCATAACTCAGAGGGTTAGCGCTCATGCACGTGTAGGAGTGACATCAAGAATAGGGCTATTTTTGGTAATGCAAGTGAGAACGTGGCTGGTCGGCGAGTTGATGAAGAATATCTTAAATATATTGTAAACATTAAGTTTTTTTGTAGATGTGTTTATATTTAATATAAACTACCCTGAGCTGTTACTTTATTGGTTGAGCCCCCTAGCCCTGGCTATCCCACACCCCATGGTGTAAGGAGCTTAGCTCCTGTGCACGCTTAGGAATATAGGCATCATCGAGGAGCCACTGCCGACCACCCATAACGCATAGGGCAGACGCTCATGCACGTGTAGGGAGAAGTCAGAGATAGGGCTGTCTCTGGAGAGCACAAGCGTAAACGTGGCTGTTTGGGGAGCCATTGAGGCGAAAGCGTATGTCATCTTTAAGATGATATACATGGAGAAAAGTCATTTGGACAATAATCATGTAGACAATAGTATGAAGAAACATCATGGTGAAAACTTTATTAAATATTCATATATATAAAAAGGTACTTATCTTTAGACATAACATTTTATCTGTGGCGTATGACGTTATCTGGTCGACGTCGATAAAATTGCCCGGCCCTCGAGCTTTCTGGCCTGTCGTCATGGCGGCGGTCGTGGCGTCATAGTGCTGTTCTTCACGGCGATCATCATTGCGACGCGGCAGGTGATCGAAGCGAGTAGTCCTGGGCGATGTTGTCCTTATATTACTGGTCGGTGACTTGGGCAGCTCGCTTAGCGGCTCGCTTGATGGCTCGGGCGGCTCGCTTGACAGCTATGCATGGAATCGTAGCGACGTCAATATCATGTATATGCTGCCAGCGAGTTTAGGATGAGATGCACCAAGACGTCGTGTCACCGTGGAAGCTGTGGGAAATCATGAAGGCAGATGAAGCAGCATACATGCAATAGAATGGTTAATCAGAAAAAAGAAACACTGACTTAGCTTGTCATCAAGCAGCTGCGCGTGTGTGGGCTTGCATCCTTCGTACATGCATACGCTATATGAGTGCATACGCCCGTACATGCAAATTCAGCCTTGCATGTTACTGTAGATCGGAAGCCTAGCATGGGCCTGGCATGTTGTGTTATAGCTGAATCTTGAGAGGGCATCGAGATGGTTCCTTTGCACCCTGCCGCCGAGTCAATCAGGCCGCAAAGTATCGAGCCACTGCTTGATCCTGCATTCCTTACGCGCCGCCGCTAGAAACCAAGGGCCGTAGCGAGCTGTTGATGATGGTTGCGGCGACAAGCAACGAGCGCTGCCATGAGATGACGCAAAAGATCATGACGTGCTATGAGATTATTTTCAATAATATTCACAAGGCGACTCGAAGATAAAGAACCAAAGGATATTTCATTGAAAACAAAGAATATGACTTAGCTTTCTAAAGCCGTCGTGACGATAGCTTGCATGACCACGTAGATACCACATAGATGCTTCCATCTTTTCGTTTGGCATAGAGTATCAACGCCACTTGACTCCGATACAGCAGCGCTCGACCCTAAACTCGTAGCAAGAACACATCTATGTTGTTGAAGAAACTGCCACCGCCGGAACCAAGGTCACCACAGATGATGTTGGTAAAGAAATTTCCATGTGGTTCTCCAAGGATCAGCGTGTATACCCCCTACCTGGCACGCCACTATCGATGAAATCTGGTCGGTAATCTACCGAGGGGTATACCCATGGCAGTAGATGAATCGGTGGAGGGGCGCGTGATATGAACCAGATGGTAACAGAGACAAAAGATACAAGATTTGTATAGGTTCAGGCCATCAGCTTGACGTAACACCCTATATCCTATGCTCTATTATTTTGTATTGACTATATATCAGATTCGATATATCCCGTCTAAGGGACCTCTGACTCTCCTTATATACTCTAGAGAGGTAGGGTTACAAGGAAAATATCATATTTGGTATTATACAATAAATCATATCTTCATGATGTCTTGCGGTGCACGCCTTGATCTTGTGGACTGGGCCACCTTTGGGCGTGGCCCATGTCTTATCTTGTGGGTACCGGGGGCTTTACCCCCACAGTTGGATAAATCTAAGATATTCAAGGCTGAAGTAGAAAATCAGCACAACTTAAAGATTAAGGTAGTAAGGTCCGACCATGGGAGAGAATACTACGATCGACACACCCCATATGGCCAAGTTCCTGGACCCTTTGCAAGGTTCTTATAGGAAAATGGCATAGTTACCTAGTATTCTACACCGAGCAAGCCTCAGCAGAATGGAGTAGGTGAAAGACGTAACCGTACCTTAATGGATATGGTTAGAAGCATAATAAGTTACTCTACCCTACCGATAAGTTAATGGATGGAGACATTAAAAACCGTCATTCATATTCTGAATCGAGTGCTAAGCAAGTCGATGCCCAAAACACTATATAAATTGTGGACTAGGAAAGAAACCCTCACTTAACCATTTACGTGTGTGGGGTTGTCTAGCTAAGGCAAAAGTCTTTAACCTAAACATAGGGAAGATAGACTCCTAGACAGTCAGTTACCATTTTATTAGCTATTCAGAAAACTCAAAAGGTTATCGCTTCTATTGTCCTGACAGACAAACAAAGTTTGTAGAAACAAGACATGTTGTCTTCTTGGGGGATGATATGATCAGGGGGAGCATGGTAGCGCGAGAAATTAGTTTTGAAAAGAGGCGGGTATATGTGCCCACTCCTATGGTTCAGGAGCCATTCTTCATGCTACCTGTTGTTGCTGTACCAACAGTGCAAGACACTATAGTAACAACACCTGTTGTTAGTTCTCCTATGGCAACAATGGATGAACATAAGAAACCTATCCTTCAGGATCCTCTAGAACCCATTGTCACACATGAGGAAGAGCAACAACAGCCTCATATAGAACAAGCATCATCTAACGAGGCCCCTAGAAGGTCTCAAAAAATCAGGAGATCAGCCATTCCTGATGATTACGAAGTTTATAAATGTGAGGAATTTCAAATGGAGGGTGATTCCACCTCATTTGAAGAAGCCATGAGAAGCACTCACTCATCAAAGTGGCTTGAAGCCATGGAAGATTAAATGAGATCAATGAAAACCAACGGTGTTTGGGACTTAGAAACAATTCCTAAAGGAGCCAAGACAGTAGGTTGTAAATGGGTCTACTAAAACCAAACATGACTCCAAAGGGAATACAGAAAGATTCAAAGCATGACTTAGAATCATAATGGCGCTTGTAGCACATTACGATTTAGAATTACATCAGATGAATGTAAAGACGACGTTCCTAAACGGGGATCTGTAAGAAAATGTTTACATGGCACAACCAAAGGGTTTTGTTGTGGAAGGAAAAGAACGTATGGGATGTCACCTGAAGAAATCTATTTACAAATTAAAACAAACTTCAAGACAATAGTATTTGAAGTTTGATAGTACAATAAAAAAGTTTGGGTTTCAAAAAAATATAGAGGACAAATGAAGAATGGGAAATACATTTTCCTAGTCTTGTATATGGATGACATCGTACTTGCTAGCAGTGATGTTAATCTACTACTAGAAACAGAGAAGTTCTTGTCCTCAAAGTTTGATATGAATAATTTTGGTGAAGCTTCGTTTGTCCTAGGAATAGAGATTCACCGAGATAGAGAAAATGGAGTTTTAGGATTATCACAAAAGGCATGCTTATAAGAAGTTCTAAAAAAATACAGTATGCAAAATTATAAGTCTTCACCTGCTCCCATAGTCAAGGGCGATAGATATGGGGAATTTCAATGTCGCAGGAATCAATATGAGATCGATCAAATGAAAGCGGTTCCATATAGTTCAGCTGTCGAAAGTTTACAGTATGCTCAAGTGTGTACTCGCTCTGACTTAGCATTTATTACCGGCCTACTTGGCAGATATCAGAGTAATTTAGGAATAGAACACTGGAAATTAGTAAAGAAAGTTTTGTGTTACCTGCAAAGTACGAAGGGTCTCATGCTAACGTATAGAAGATCTGATTTCCTGCACATTGAGGGGTATATAGATTCTGATTATGCAGGAGATGACAGAAAGTCCACATTAGGATACATATTCACTCTCATAGGAGGAGCTATATCGTGAAAAAGCTCAAAGCAAACCATTACTACATCGTTCACAATGTATGCCGAGTTTGTAGCATGTTATGAGGCCACATGGCAGGTTAATTGGCTGAAGAAATTCATGCCCGAGTTGAAAGTGGTAGACGACATACATAAACAACTCAAGTGATACAGCGATATTGATCCAACAGTATGTTATGCTCACAACAATAAGTCAAGTGGTGCTGCCAAACACATTGACATAAAGTATTATGTTGTGAAAGACAAAGTCCGGGGTTATATAATTAGTCTTAAGCATATAAGAACATAAAAGATGCTTGCGGATCCGCTTACAAAAGGCTTACCACCCAGTGTGTTCAGAGAACACTTATCCGACATGGGTTTAAGGGAAAGCCTAGAATTCTTGTACAATGAGGACCTAGTTGAGAATCTGTTTCAAAACAGAGAGATGCATTGTAGCTGTTTAATCTAATGGCAACTGACCGTGATGATGAGGCACGCTCTATGCACTGATCTGTGATGGAATGAAAATAAGATAAAGTAAGTAAGTTAAGTTTAAGTCATAAGGTGAGATCAAGGGAGAGAATGTTAGATTGATTTCCATCAATTGGCCCAACGACCAATTGGGCTCTTAGATCCACGCCTTGATCGGGGGCGTTCACCCGCTCCATGGTTGGTGGACCCCATCGCACAGCGTCATAAAAAGAGAGGTGGGGGCCGGGGCATAAGGCACAAGGTTCACCTGAACTGCCAGACGCCCCACCTACAGTCCCTAAACCCTAAGTCGATCTAGTGAGGGGCGTTGTTAGCGACGGGAAGACCGCCACCGGCCACCGCCGCATCTACACCACCGCCTCTGCGTTCGTGACTTCACCGCCGGACCTCACCACTCCACCGACAAGCACCCCATGGCAAGCTCATCTTCTACGAAGGCGGCCGATGGTTTGCACCTCCGCAACCCCCCCTCTCTCTCTCTTTCTCTCTGTTTCTTGCACTAGCATGTTCTAGGGTTTGCTATTCAATCAGATGTCAGTATGTATGCTAGATCTATGGCTAGATGATCCTGTTATTCTATCAGTCAGCCATCGCCATCGACCTCTCTGGTCTCTAGCTTCTCCTTCGACTTCCGATGGAGACGTTGTGCGCCTGTGCGTCTGTACCTCTCTCCCTCCGCACCCGCGACAAAAAATTGGAGACGAGTAAGACCAGGTAAATGCAGCCTGTTCGGGAGGCCGTAAACGATCATGGATTATTTACTGCTGGCTGGTTTGGTGTGAGAGAAAAACACTGTTCCCGGCTGGAAATTTACGATCGTTTACGAGCAAGCGAATAGGCTGATGGATGATACCCTCCCCGTACCCTTTTACTGATGGGTACACCCAATCTCCTATTGGGTAAAGGATTTTCTCTCCATACCCTACCCGTTCGTGTAGATATGGATTTGGGGAGTGGGTATTCCTATCCAGCGACAGGTATTATTAAAGATGAAAACGGTATGGAAATATTCCGTACCGAACCGCATCGTTTTCTACATTTAATCCGATCGAATTCGTATTTTTGGACAAATTTGAATTCGGTTCGAAATTCGGAACATCAAATTCAAAATCGGAACGAAAACAGTTTAGACATTTTTTTGACTATTTTCTACTTTTCTACTTTTAATTAGGAATATCCCGAATTCGAAATTCGGTTTAAACCAAGCCCACTACAAGTCCAATCTCGGATGGAGATGATTTTTATATGAAAATTGTAGCTCTCGACGAGATCTACAACTTTTTAGTTATTAGTTTTTTCATTTGATGTCTTGAAGATGTTAAAAAAATAAACAAAGTCAGCGATATATTAATCGCGTATAAGCGCTTGTTACCTTAAAAAATCATATCTTTCTTACGTCGTGTCGAATGGAGATACTTTTTAAGAAAGTTGTAGGACTTGTTAATTATTATGTACTTGTTAATTGTTATGCACTTGGTCTACATCGTGTCCAATGGAGATACTTTTTAAGAAAGTTGTAGGACTTATTAATTATTATGTACTTGTTAATTGTTATGCACTTGGTCCTACGGGTCAATATTCCGTATTGATTTTTCGTATACCGACCGTGTTTGACATAATTCCGCTCGAATTAGTTCATTTTCGAAATTTTTGATATTCCATAAGTT
The DNA here is from genome assembly GCF_019320115.1 of Miscanthus floridulus. Classification (NCBI taxonomy): domain Eukaryota; kingdom Viridiplantae; phylum Streptophyta; class Magnoliopsida; order Poales; family Poaceae; genus Miscanthus; species Miscanthus floridulus. The sequence continues at coordinate 67,731,343 of NC_089591.1, forward strand.
CGTGTCCGTTTTTGTGTCCGATTTTACCGCTTTCGTTTTCGTATTTAAATGTAGAAGGAGAAAATGGTTGAGAGGTTTTCCGACCGTTTTCGGTATTATGCAGTTGCACTTAACTCGCTATTCACCTGTTGTCGTTGCTTGACAGGCGCTCGTAGTTGTACGCACGCATCGGTCACTCTCACTGGCCACAATTGCATGCCCATGATCCATGCCGGCCCATGGGCCAGAACGCGCAGTAATAACATCTAACATGCTTGTGTTGGGGCCTTGCGGGCCAGGCCGGCCGCAAGGAATAAGATGGGGGGAGATGTGAAGCAGCAGCCAGCAGCTGCAGTGAAAAGGGCGTCATCGTGGGTGGGTTGGCAGGCGCACGGTGGCGTGCTACAGTACAAGGGAAGAAGCGGAGACGAACCGCTGGGCAACACCGACACTGTTGCTATGCCGCGGCGCCTGGGCTCTGCGCTTTCGAATTTCCATGCGCGGGGCATGCAAAAGCCTGCGGTATGGCGCGCTTGTGTGGCTGTGAGCCTGTGACTGGCTGGCTATGGCCAGACACTAGACAGCCAGGCAGGCAGGCGCGCGCACAGCTCAAAAGCGAGCGGATGCAAGAGAAAAGGGAGGGGAAGGTGCAGCAGCCATGCAGGCAAAGGAGGAGCAAGCGATTGAGACGACGATCAGAGGAGACGCCAGTTGCTGTTGTTCAGGAAAGCAGCGGCGCATGCATGCACGCCTTCGTCTGTTGCTGCATGGGCGTCTGATGTTGGAAAAGGGTTCGGTTCCTCCTGCGCCCCGTACTGCGCTGGTCATGCTTTGTGGTTTTCTTGTTTGATTCTGAACTTATTTCTCTCCCTTGATGAGGATCCATGATCTGCTGCCACACTTGGACAGCCAACAAGAAGCCTTGGGCACCCCCTTCACTAACCTCGCCGTCGGCCTTGATCCTCGCTCTTCCCCTCTGCGGGCATGAGTTCACAGGTTAACTGAAAACATCGATCGGCTGCAGATTAGGGACTGACAATGACAATGTATGTACATGCATGGTCAATGGGATAACATCGTAATCAATCTTGGAGGACTGTTCTAGTACATACATGCTGTGTGTGTGTGTGCAGTGCACTGCATACATTTCTTTCGTCTTGCGTGCTCCAATAATTTCCTGACGAGGAAGAGGGTCGATCGGAGAGGACCACTGCTGCAGTCGACTGCTACGGACTGGGCCCACGTGTGGGCCCACTTCTCCAGCTACGCCCCCAAGAGACGGACGTGCCTGGTATGGATCGATGGCATTGGCATCTTCTATAGCTTCGAGTGGTTGCCCTGCCCGTCTTTCTCATGACCCGTCGTTTTCACAGATGTATTTGCCAACAGTTTTCTTTTTATTGCTTCGTCGTCGTCTTCACAAAATCTGACCGCAGATGGATCGGCACCGCACGTTTTCGTTACTCGCTCCCGCGCACATCCGCATCCGCAGCAAAAGCTTTCTCAACTTGCGTCAATTTGGGTTTGGACTGCGGTAACACACTGGGAGCGCCCAGATGCCAGTGGTGGGTTAGAGATTGAACATGTTCCGAATGCAGTGGCGGATCAGAGATTGAACGAGGGTATGCATCGGTGCAACCATTGTTGATGACCTAAAGATAGTCTCAACTCAAAAACTACAATAAATTATGTGGCCATTAATTAGGATGTCAACTAAACAAAATGGTGATGCGGCATTTGAATTGAGAAATAGAGAGAAGAAAATGGTTCTTATGTTCTATTCCCCACCCTGCTAAAATCCTATGAACGACATGTAACAAACTGCTCACCCTATGATCCTTTTATGAAATGAAAAGGTGGAGATGCTCTCCCTCTGAACGTCTAAAAAAATAGTTTCTTATACAAGAAACTATGTCTAGATAAGAAACAAGATAGAAAGAGAAACAACAAGTGGATGATAAGAAGAGAAGATAGGCTATAAGTATACGGTAACCCCATTAATTATAACCATGAGGCGATTTGACGTCCAGTTTGGGTGGTAAGATTGCGTGAGCTTCTGAATACCGATGTAACTGTAGTTTTATGAGGAGTGCCTATAGTCATGACAAGGATGTAAGCACATTCCCGAAGCTTGTTAAAAGACATCTGCATCGATGTCATTCTTGTTTGTGTATTTTCTTTTATGGTATTTGTATTTTTGTGTTTTTATTCAGTCAATAGGTATGTCTGAATCTAAGATGTAACTGTACACTCTAACATATCAGCTGAAGCCGTGGTAAACGACAATCGAAAGCTAGGGCGAGGTTGACGATGGTCGGCAGCAGAAAATGGCATTGGGAGGAGAAGCTCTGGTGTGTCCATAAGGCCAGTTTTAGTGAGGAGTTTCATGACGTTGTTTCTAAAACTGCAATGCTATATAGAATAAAATAAAGAATGGATGACACACCCACTCTCAATGAAAAGTTTCATTCCACAAAGAGTTGTAATCGTGTCAAAAGAGTTTCATCCCCAGTTCACCACGAAACTCATTTATTCTCTCTTCTTAAAAATATTGCCACATCATCAAAAAGTGTTTATGTGACAGCTTATTAATTAAATGCAAATGAAACTTTGATTAAACTTTCATTGAGACGGACCTCGTAGGACTTTTAACGACTTTTTCTCACTTGCATAAATAAGCAGTGTCCACCGGTATAATTGCACCTTTTTTTTAATATGATAACCACAATAGAAAGATATCTTCTAGCAAAACCCATGATTCTACGGTGTTTTCTAACAAATTTATTCTGAACTTCCTGCTCCGTAGCTTTTCACCAGTGCACCTGCGCTGCTGCGCATGCAGCACCGGCCGGCACTCCGGACACGGCGTGGAACGACGACGATGCCGGCGCCATCATATCGAGCGACGTGCGCGGTGCTTCTCGATCACCTCCGCATCGATCGATCTCGCAGGCGTGTGCATGCATGCTGCGAGCGTGTTTGGCAGTGCTGGCTTTTGTGCGCGCTCTGACACTGCGGCAGCCGGCAGCGCCATGTCTCTTCCACTGCCATCCTCGATCGGCAACCGCTTGCTTTCCCCGCCGAGACCTGGTGGCCAGCTGCAGGTTGTACGCTAGTAAATAAATGAAATACAGGCCGTAGCTACAGCCGGAGAAACACTGCTCCGTACGTCCGTCCTAATAAAATTACAATTTCGGTTTAAACCAAGTTAAGTTAGAATATATTATATGATTAATCTAATCATATCTATATTTATCTATATGTCACCACATGGTGGATATATGCCCATATGTGAGAATGATGAGTGACTGTCAAGAGGTGATCGAGCTTTGATTTAGTGTGTTGAGAACAACCATTGCATGAGTTGGTATTGTGTAACATGTCTCTTGTCTTGTGATGTACATGTGTTGAGCGTTGAGACGGTCAGCGACAATGGAGAAGGTCAAGTGATGAGTTCGTGATGATAGACTGGGAGCGGTGAAAGAAAGACGTGGAGGCTTGGACTGAGGGACTGAGGGCCAGAGGACGGACGGTGGATGGCTAGCACTTGGCGACGTCGACAAGCAAATGTACATGTGGAGACGGTGTAGAAGGTGTTGACCAAGTCAAGACTGCGATTGACCAAGTCAAGGCGGGTGCGCGAAGACTTGGTGATCAGGAAGTCAAGGTCTCAAGGACGAGCAGTGACACGCGTCAAGATCGTGGAGGAGGTGTAGCAGATATACAAGACTCCAGCTGGCTTTGGCAGTTTCAACCTCAAACTGCGAGCATCACGTTTGACGGGTTTCAGCCTCAAAACACGGGGGAGGATCTCGGGGCGACACATGGAGGGCGAAGCTTTCTCATGAAGGGCTCGTGGCCATCTGATGAAAGGAACTCAACTTGAACTATTTCGCCCTAGGGTTAAGTGGTTTAAGGAAAATATCTAGAGACAAACTTGGAATTTGTAATGGCCCTATAAATAAGAGTAGAGACTACCAAGATAGCCATCCACGAGCTAGCCAAGGTTATACTGTTTAGAGAGTCAGTTGTAGAGAGGAGTGACTGCTGTAACACCCTCGGTGTTACACCGTAAATCATTTACTAAAACATATCATGAGCATCATGTTTATGTGTTAATGCATGTAATAAAGTGTGTAGACTAATTTCCGTAACTCAAAACGATCAACAAAAATACGAAACGAAGGTTGATTCGATAGTCATGTTATATCACTTAAGGTTGAAAACCAATTTTTATTAAGAAAAAATGCTATAGAACATATATGTGTCACCTTAATAAAGTTTGAAGTGCAAACTTTATAGATGACAGTGAAATACTTGTGGTCGAAAAATGATATTACTAGCTAATATTTCCACTAGCTTAGAAATCGCAAATAGAAAACAAATCCAGCTCAAAAACATAGAATTTTTTAAGTCTACCGACAGCTAGACATTGCTATGTTTAGCAATTTATTGTGAGAGATTGGGTTAAAGGGTGGTGTAGTGTTATAGCTTGATTTGGTAGTCTCATGTGCCATCTTGAGCATGGTGAAGACGGTTTAGGTTTAGGAGCAACCGTTTGGTCGTGTTGAACGCTTTAAAATTTGTGCGCGTTACCGGTTTCGAATTGGTTGGCCGCGTGGCCGCGATCACCGCGCTCAGGCGCTCAGCGTTGCCACATTGGTCATGCGTGTGCGTGCGCGCGCTGCCGTGCGTGGCCGACCGTGGCCACCACTGGCCTAACCATGGCTCGGCTACCGCTGGCCCCGCTGCTGCTGCCGCCTGCCCTGTCCCGCTGCTGCGCTGCCGTCGCTGTCCGCCACTGCGGCCTCACTATCGTGATGCTACCGCTACCATCGTGTCGCTCCCGTACAGCGTGTCTACTTGCTGCATCGCGCTTGCCCCCTCCCTAGTCCGGTTGGGTGCCGTCTGCACGTGGTCGTGCACGCCGCTGTCGCTATGTCATTTATGACACTGCGGTCCACACGGGCCACGCCGGTCGAACGCGCGCACTGCCCATCAGGCTAGCGCCAGCACGTGGGCCTCCTGGTCCCACCGCTAGTGTCCTGCCAAGGCATGGATGAGCCGACCCCACCTGCCACGTCGTCTCTCTCTTTCCCTCTTTCTCCCTCTGTTTTTCGCCGCCGTCGTGTCGCGTCACGGTGAAGCTAGAGAGCGAGCACCTCTCATCAATTTCTCATGGTCAGTGTCTGCCTTCACGTCCTCTCTCTAGCCGCCCCCACCCCACTTTGATTGTAGCTCAGCTGAGCTCCAATTTTGGAGCTTTGCCCGCCACCATGCCAGTTATGTACCGTCACCACTCGCGCCGTGGCCAGCCTCCACCACTTCACCTCAGTGCAAATTTCTCTGCACCACTAGCTCACCTTCGCTCCCTCTCCATCATGCGCATGCCCAGTGGGAGCGCTACCGCCTCCCCGCTACCGCTGACGCGGCCGTGTCCATCGTGGCTTGTCGCCGTGCTCGTCGCGCGCACGTGGCCAGCACTGCTCGGGTAGTCGCCGGTTGAACCACCACTTTGGCTGGGTTCATGTTGTGCCCCTAGTGCTTATCTCCTATCTCTACCACCCTCTTAGCGCTTTGTCTCATCGAAACACGGTTGCCACCGCTGCAGGTCGCCCACTACTGAGGAGAGCCCACTCTGCTTCACCACTGTTTGTGCAACCACCGCCCATCATCGCGTATTGACCCATAGGTGAGCATCGGTCCCCTAGCTAGGGCCGCAAGGATCCTGGTTGATCGGCGTACCGCCTAGTGCCATCGCTCATCGTGTCGAAGCACGTGGGGGAGGCCAAGGACCATGCCCTTGTAAAGAGAAGAGAGTACGAGGGCTTTGTTGCAAAGTCGCTGTCTATAGAAATAGTAACATGGACTGCGGGTTGTTTTGCTCATTGTCCAGGGGTGTTTTTGCTAATGTACCAGTGCGCGCGGGATTCCCCTGCCAGTGGGCCGCCTCGCGCTGTAGGCTGGCCTTGCGTGGGCCGCGCCTAGTGGGCCACCACATGCTCGTGTGTTGCGTCACATGGGCCGCGTTGGTCCGAAATCATTTAGCTTTTTCGTGGAGAATAGAAATAGCTTTTCATTTTAGTTTGAGCTAAACTTTGGTAATTAATATAAAATAACGTAGGTATCCAAAAATTATGAAACAAATTTTGTTAAGTTCTTAAAATTGTGCTCTATCTGTTAGTGTATTTAGTTCATACATGTGCTTGTTGATACCAGGAGCTATTAAATCATTTGAGAGTGCTTAATATGATTAGGTTAAATATTGTAGGAATTTTTGTGGTAAATTGGTGATAGTTTTAGCTTTCAAAATTTTACAGTAGCTTCATGGTATTATTATGTGCTCCCTATAATTTTTGTAGCTTTAGAATAGACTTAACATAAGGGTAGTTAAATGCTCTTTGTTTCAAATATACATTAAATCATTAGTAGAAATAAAGATATATCCTTCATTTGTAAAGCTAGGTGTTTGTTAGGTGAACCCAACACTTTACTTGATGAAGATGATAGTTAGCTTAGTATCTTAGTCATTAGAGCTAGCTTAGTAGCTTACCATGGGTATTCATATTTTAAGAGTTATTGTTGCCGAAATGCTAAGTGTTGCATCATCATCGCATGCATGTAGAGAACGAGTTGGCGGAGATTGTGACCACTGGAGATCACGAGTTCTAGGAAAGTATTGCATCATCATCGCATGCATGTAGAGAACGAGTTGGCGGAGATCGTGACCATCGGAGATCATGAGTTCTAGGAGGTGATCGAGGAGTACGAGGAGGAGATCCTCGTGTAGGAGGAGGCCCCAGAGCTACCACTGACTAACTGAGCTGACACCCCACCTGCCCAAGGCAAGCCTCGGTGCATAACCCTTATTTTGAATAATTACTGGATATATATATGTGATGTGCATTATTGTTACAGGCTTATTGTCGAAACTACTTGCATAGGTATACCTACGTATGAGTCCTACTAGCTTAGGTTGAGTAGCTGCTATGCTTAGGCTATAGGTATCATGAGTAACCTGTCGTTACTCACAATAGGTGATTATTATTATCACTCTCATGGTAAAATGGCAAAAAGGAAATGGAGACCAGGCAGGGATATGGTATGGGTATTGGTGGGTGTAATAGGTTGTGTCTCACGGCCAACAGGGCATAGCTTGGTTACACTATTTTCCCTGTCCGCGTTGGTTAAGGACTGGCCATTGCATTAGATTCTAGTCAGGTCACAGACTTATTATCCTAAGCACATACTTGCTTATGGAGGGGAAGGCTCATTGCTCTCTTATCGTGGGTTTTGGCTCTTTCTAGACTGACTGATTAGGAGGAGGGGATGATGGAGGTCTCAGCACCACACTGAGTCCGAGACTTAGGTGTGGGGGCTTAGAGTCCAAGTTTAGGATGGGGACCTAGACCCCTTGATAGGAGAGTGGTGTGTTGGTCTTGCTTGTGCTTAGGGTACAAGTGAAGCGTGTGTTTTGGGGTACCCAGCTGGGCTGTATTGATTCACGAATCGCCATGTAATACTGGTATGACTTGTCTACGATCTAGCACCAGTAGTAATAACTAGAAGATGAAAGGTAGGTGAAATGGATCTGATTGCTCAACTCTTGCTTGAAAGTAGAACAGGTGCTCACATAGAATGGTTAGCTAATGAACTAATCATGATTGCTAATAAAACACATACATAAGGATTGACTACTAGTATTGCTTTTCGCAAAAAGGAAACCCAGCAAACCATAAAGCTTATCATATCCTTTAGGAGTCAGGAAATTATTTCCCACTAGTCGGGTAAGTCTTATGAGTACATTATGTACTCATGGTTTATTTACCCTGATTACAGGTACAGCTTGAGGAGAGGCTATTGTGTGGAGGATTCTTCTAGTGGGCATAGGCAAATCCTTTTATCATACCGCTAGATGTTTATTTCAATTCCGCTAGTTTAAATTCCACACTCTAAACTTGGTATTGTAATAATGTATTTCTGAGAACTCTCGTTGTATGAAATAGAATAAGTATTGTAAACTTGTTCTCATTATTTGATGTTGGAGGAAAAATATGGATTGTTTGAGTTCTCCCTTGGGGTGTGCTAGACGGAACCGTCTGATATAACTTGCTTTTGGGGTGCTTAGTGTCTAGTGGAAGACGAGCGCCTCCAAAGGTGTGTTATTTCGAGCGGTTCTGCCACAACTGCCTTGACTCTTGAGCGACAGGTTTTCATCTATAAGAGAGAGGATGAAGGGTGGAGATTAGACTTGGTCTTTGTAATATGATTTTCATGCTAATCAATCAAGTTGACCTCTGGTATTGTGAATCGAATCCTCTCCCTTCTCTCTTTTGTTTCCGGTTTAATGTTTTTGTGAGATTTCTTGTGATTTCTTCGATTTGAGATCATCTACTTGTTTGGGCTTGTTTCCTGCGTGCTATGACCTTTGAGGAACGTTTCTAGCCTTTGGTTTTGGTGGTTTCCTCGTGAACACAAAGATCTGAGGTTTTAAGCCCTTTGGAGAAAACCCCAAGTGAGAAGATGAGTTTCAAGATCTTCTTTGATTCTAAGGGTCTCAAGGGTTGATCTTTTGGGAAAAGGTTCTAATCACCCTCAAATATATCCCTACACATTTGGTGCAAGTTGAATTTGTTTGAATCAAATTTGCCTTTTCTACGTTTTTAATGGAGCTCTAAGTTTGTAGAACAGGTCAGGCCGATTCCAAATCGGCTAGACTGCTTTTCTAGGTAGATTTGTGTAGAAGAACTGGCTAGGCCGGTTTTGCTGAGATGTTTTCACTGTGTGTTGCGTTTTTGCCTCTCTTGTTGTCTATTATGCTGTTTCTACTTCCGCCTTTTCCGCTGTGTTCTCTGAGTTGTCTAGAAGTTATCTGGTCACTACTTGGCCTGTGTAATACTTTGGTTTGGAGATTTTGGGGTTTGTGAGTGCTTTGGGTTTAATCAGGATAGAGGCCAGTTTCTCAACAGAGAAGTTTGATTTGGCTCCCATTTACCCCCTTCGGTCACCTACTCGGTCCTTCAATTGGTATTAGAGCAGATTAAGGATCAATCCACCTTAATCGGTTCTTGATCCATGAAGGCGATAGTGGAGCTTGGCAATGGTAAGGTCCCCATGGTTTGATGGGATGAACTACCCATATTGAAAGATTTGCATGTCCACTTATTTGCAGGAGCATTAATTCTATGTTTGGGACATTTGCTTGGTTAAGGACTATGTGGTTTTGGCTGCTCGGGTTGGTCAAGATCAAATTGACCAACACGACGCCAATAGTAAGGATAGAAATGGTTTGTTTTCCTGCCTTTTGTTTCTCGAGTTTGAGTGTGTTTCGTGTTCGGATGGCTCATGAGATCTAGTCCACTCTTTAGAAATATCATGAGGGATCATCTCATGTCAAGACTGGACTCTTTGAGACTCACTATTGTGAGTATGAAAACTTCTTGTAGTTGCCTAGCCAAACTTTTGATTCAATGTTCAGTCACTTTCTGCTAATTTTGACCAACATGAGGGCAAACAAGCCCTAGCTACCTTATGACGATCATGAGAGGGCCATGAAACTCTTACATGCCCTTGATCAGAAGGTGTGGGAAGTAAAATGTTGCTACAATCACAGAATCCCCCAACTATGAGACTCTCACAATTGATGAGCTATTCAGTAAGCTAAAATCCACCGAGATCTACCTCTAGTCCAGAGCCAAAATTGAAAACCCATCCTCCCCAGTCATGGTTCTTGTGTCCAGTCCAGGTGGATGTTTGACTAACTCTGATCCTCACCTGTGTGTTTTGCCTTATCATCTTTCATGTCCATCATAGAGGAGTAGGTTGAGGCGCTTAGCAACAAGGAGCTTGCATTGGTCGTCAATAAGCTCAAGTGGTTCCATGACAACCACAAGAACCTGATGGCATGGTGGACAAAAGGAGTACTACTTTGGGTGTGGGGACCCCGACCACTTCATCGCTAATTGCCCTAACCTCAAGGGCAAGTTGGACTCCTGGAAGCACAAGGACATGAATGAGTACACCTTCGACAAGCACAAGTTCAAGGAGGGGAAGATAAGCAAGGAGATGCTCAATAAGAAGTACATCAAGAATGTCAAGGCTCAGTAGTGTGCCTTCCTCTCCTCCCTCAAGCAACCTCGAGCTCAACTCTAGCAATAGCAACTCTACTTCGAGCGACGATGAGTCCGAGAAGTAGCTCGAGGACAAGCTGAACGAGCTATGCTTTCTGTAACACCCTCGGTGTTACACCCTAAATCATTTACTAAAACATGTTATGAGCATCATGTTTATATGTTAATGCATGTGATAGAATGTGTAGATAAGTTTCTTGTAACTTAAAATAATCAATAAAAATGTTAAACGAAAGTTGATTCAAAAGTTCATGTATATCAAGTAGGGTTTAAAACTAATTTTTATTGAACAAAAATACTATAGAACATATATGTGGCACTTAAATAAAGTTTGAAGTACAAACATTGTAGATGATAGTGAAATACTTGCTGTCAAAAAATGATATTACTAGCTAATATTTCTACTAGCCTAGAAATTGCAAATTGAAATTAAATTCAGCTCAAAAACTTAGAAAATTTTCAAGTTTGTCAACAGCTAGACATTGCTATGTTTAGCAAATTATTTTGAGAGATTGTGTTAAGGGATAGCGTAGTGTTATAGCTTGATTTGGTAGTCTCACATGCCATCTTGAGTATGAAGAAGATGGTTAAGGTCCAGAAGCAACCGTTTAGTTTTTATAGGCGCTTTAAAATTCATGCATGACATAGGTTTTGGGCTGGTTGGTTGCGTGTGCGTGGTCATCATGCTCGGGCGTTCAGGTGTCACCATGCTGCCTATCCTATGCACACACATGCTACCACACATGGTCAGCCATGGCTGCTCTGGTCTGGGCTATGGCCTGGCCGCCGCTGGCTCCTAGCTCGCGGAGCCGCTGCTACTGCTTTGCGCTACCGAGCGATGCTACCACCAGCCCCGCCGCACTGTCGCACAACCGCCCTGCTCCGTGACACAGCCGTTGTTGGTGCCGTTGCCTCACCGTCATGTCCGTGCCTCCCTCTGCATCTCTACGCTGCTATGGGCCTAGTGCGTTGCTGCCTCTGCCGTGCGCATATGGTCGGGCTCACCTGTCGCCTTGCCATTAATGGCATTACGGCACACGGGCCACGCCTGTTGTGAACATGCATGCCTATCTGCTAGTGCCGCATGTGGGCCTCCACGATCATGTCGACCGCATCCCACCAAGGTGTGGACAAGCCGAGCCCACCTGTCGCATCCGTCTCTCTCTTTCTCTCTTTCTCCCTCCGCTGCCGCCACCGAGCCATGCCATTAGATTACTCTGTGAATGATCACCTCCATTCAATTCATCATATCGATGGCTTCACCCTCATATCCTCTCGCTGCCCAACCCTACCTAGCCTTGAAGCACGCAAGGCCAAGCTCCAATTTTGGAGTTTCTCCTACCGCCATGCCGATAAGGTCACGTCCGGCCATGGATGAGGCAAGCCTCCTACCGTCCCTCTCGAACTAATTCACTTGCACCACCAGCTTTGCCTTGACTCCATCTTTAGCCTGCATGCCTTAGCCAAACCGCTACCGCCTCCCCTTCATCGCTAACGTGACCGTGCCGGTGTGGTGCACCACCACATGGCTCGACTGCACATGGCCAGCCTACCTCCGTCATCCTCTGCCCCAACTGCCACCTTGGCCTAGTCCAATGGTAGCCTCCTGATGCTCGCACGCTAACCAAATAGGCCTGTAGCTACCCTAGCTCAGCGGGACTAGTTGCGTCGCCATCGTGGATGGTCAGCACGCCGTTGCAGCCTTCCCCAGCGAGTTCCGTCACCCCTCGACGCCGCTTAGCGTAGTCCGCTCGAATTGGAGATGGTGATCAACCCGTTAGGTGGGGCCGCACAGGTCCTAGGTGGCCGACGTTCACTGAGTTGTCGGGGGTGCGCGCGGGTGAATTAGGGAAAGTCCTAGGGGGTTAAGTGAGAAGTTCTGAGAGAGGGAGAAATAGCGTTAGGATATAGTAGTAATTCGAGAAAAGTGTGTGGTCTCTTTTGCAAAATCGCCAGCGCACAGGATTCCTTCGCCGTGGGCCGTCGCACGCGCGCTTCGTCACGTGGTCCGCGCGGGAGAATTTGTTTTTCTTTTTCATAAGGAATTAGAAATACTTTTCTAATTTAATTTTTGAGCTAATCTTTAGTAAATCATATAAAATCATGTAGGTGTCCAAAAATTGTGAAACAAATTTTGTTAGGTTTCTAAAATTGTGTTCTATCTGTTAGTATATTTAGTTCATATATATACATGTTGATACCTAGGAGCTATTAAATCATTTGAGAGTGCTAAATATTATTAAGTTAATTATTGTAGGAAGTTTTGTAGTAAATTGGTGATAGCTTTAGTCCTGAAAATTTTATAGTAGCTTCATGGTATTATTATGTTCTCACTGTAATTTTTGTAGCTTTAGAATAGACTAAACAATAGGATAGTTAAATGCTCTTTGTCTCATTATATATTAAATCATTAGTAGAAATAAAGATATATCATTCATTTGTAAAGCTAGGTGTTTGTTAGTTGAACCCAACACTTTGCTTGGTAAAGTTGATAGTTAGCTTAGTACCTTAGTCATTAAAGCTAGCTTAGTAGCTTAGTATGCGTATTCTTAGTTTAGGAGTTGTTGTCTAAATGCTAAGTGTTGCATCATCATCGCATGCATGTAGAGAACGAGTTAGGTGGAGATCGTGACCACCAGCGATCACTAGTTCGAGGAGATCGTTGAGGAGTACAAGGAGGAGATTCTCGTGTAGGAGGAGATCCCGAAGCTGCCACTGACTGACTCAGCTGACACCGCGCCTACCCAAGGCAAGCCCTGGTGCATAACCCTTATTTTTGGATAATCACTATTTATATATGTTATGTGCATTTACGTTACAGGAATTTTATGAAAACCACAAGCATAGATATACCTATCCTAAGAGTCTTACTGGTGCAGGTTCGAATAGCTGCTATGCTTAGTTTTCGGTAGTGTGAGTAACCTGTCGTTACTCACAATAGGTGATTATTATTAGTCTCATAATAAAATGATGAAAGGAAAAGATGGAGACAGGGCAGGGATATGGTATGGGTATTGGTGGGTGTAACAGGTTGTGTCCCACGACCAATGGGGCTTAGCTTGGTTACACTGTTTTCCCTGTTCGTGTCGATTAAGGACCATCCATTGTTGTGGATGATAGTCAGGTCACAGACTTATTATCCTAAGCACATACTTGCTTATGGGAGCGGGAAGGCTCGTTACGATCTTATCATGGGTTTCGGCTCTTTCCAGACCGACTGATTAGAGGCGAGGAAAGGTAGAAATCTAAGCACCATAGTAAGACCGGGTCTCAAGTGTGGGGGCTTGGAGTCCAAGTTTGAACGGGGACCTGGAACCCGTGACAGAAGTGGAATGGGTTGGTCTTGTTTGTGCCTAGGGTACAAATGGGGCGTGTATTTCGGGGTACCCAGCTGGGATACATTAGTTCATGAATCATCGCTTTCATGAGACGGTACTGACTTGGCTTATGGTCTAGCACCGTAGTAAGAACTAAAAGATGAAATATGGTGAAATAGTTCTGAGTGCTTAACCCTTGCTTGAAAGTAGAATAGGTGCTTACCTAGAATGGTTAGCTAATAAAGTGATCATGACTGCTAATAAAACTTGACTGTAAGGATGAACTATTAGTAATGCTTTTCGTAAATAAAAAGAAAACAGCAAACCCATATTGCCTATCATACTTCTTGGAGTTGGGAAACTATTCTCACTGGATCAGGGTAAGTCTTGCGAGTACATTGTGTACTCAGGGTTTATTTTACTCTTGTTGCAGGTGCAGCATGAGGAGTAGCTCTTGTGTGGAGGATTCTTCTGGTGGGCACAGATAGATCCTTGTATCATTTTTCGCTAGATGTTTATTTCTATTCTGCTATTTAATTATCGCACTCTAAATACTGGTATTGTAATAAATAATTTTCCAGAACTCTCGTTGTATGAAATGGACTAAGTATTATAAGCTCGTACTCATTACTGGATTCGGGATGTAAAACGTGGATTATTTCGAGTTCTCCCTTATGGTGTGCTCGACGAAACTGTCCGGTGTAGCTTAACTTTCGGGGTGCTTAGTGTCTAGTGAAAAACGAGCATGTTCAAAAGTGTGTTATTTCGAACGGTTTTACCACACTTTCTCGCCGACACCGCCAAGGATTGATTCTGCGTCATGGCTCTTGGTGGAGACGGCAGGTGGCAACAACTCCAACTCCAACTCCGAGGTATCGCTTTCTGCTGATTGTGCTTGCGGTAGAGCTAGACACCTTAAACGACGCCTTGAATAGTCAGGATCGTTTGTTGAAGCGTGATGTACGTGAGAGGAACGACTTCAAGGCTAAACACTAGAGACCGCTCTTAAGGATGTTGAGTTTGCAAGGGCTCTAGTCGTGCCAGATGAAACAGAGTGCGATAGCTATGCTGTGCAGTTCACATGTCAAACTAGCTACGACCTTGCAAGCCAAGTATGTCTGTCTGATAGATGAACTTGATGAGGTTAAAGGGGGGTTTAGTTCTTTAGTCGCTCTAAAAAATGTCACATCGAATATTTAGATACTAATAATAAACATTAAATATAGATTAATTATAAAACCAATTATATAGATAGAGGCTAATTTATGAAATGAATTTTTTAAGCCCAAGTAATTCGTCATTAGCATATGTTTACTGTAGCACCACGCTTGTCAAATCATGGACTAATTAGGCTTAAAAGATTCGTCTCGCAAATTAGTCACAAGTTGTGCAATTAGTTTCATAATTAGTCTATATTTAATACTCCTTACATATATCTAAACTATTCAATGTAACAGGAATTTTAGGAGCTCATGTAGAAACCAAACAGGCAGTAAGTCTAGGCCAAGTCCCTGAGCTCAAGCTAGCCAGTTTAAGAAGCTACGGAAGACACGGTTAAAACGGGCTGCCAGTCAGGCTACTTCCTCATCACCAGGTAGTGCCACCTCATCGCACTACCTGATGACTAGGACTAGTCAGCTTTATATTAAGAAAAAAATAGGTACGGTTGATTTTTAGAAACGCACAACAGCCAAAACTTGCCTATTACGTTTTTCTTGTCACGTACTCACGTGGTAAGATATATAATAATAGTAGTTACTGTGCCGGCACAAGAGACAATTTACCAAGCCATGCACGCAGCTGAATTTTTTATTTTTTGGCCTTTTTTAAAAAAAGTTTTTCACAAATATGTCTATGTAGTTATTCTTTCAAAATCTGGACCTTTAACTCGGCGCTATCGTTGATGGCGTTGAGGTTACACATCTCGGCGCCAGATGGTTTGGCGCCTAGGTCAGGGCCATGTTGGCGACGTGAACGCTGACATGGCAGCCAGCTCGGCGCCATGGATCTTGACGCCAAGCTTGGCGCCGTGGTTATTAGCGTCGAGTATGGCGCCAAAGATCCTGGCGCCGAGGTTATATTTTAACACAACGTCCAACCTTCCTGTCCGAGCCTTCTTCCTCTTTCTCATTCCTCTTGGGTTTTTTCTCTTCCCACTTCGCCCTACCTCACGAATCGTCATGTTGGACCTTGGAAACTTTGATTTGATTCATAGATCTTCGAGAGCAATGTATCCTCGCTCCCTCCTAGTTTTTTTCACATCGATTTGGTATATATTAGCAATTTTAATATTTATATTATTTCACCGTAGGATGCGAAGGCGTGGAAAAACTAGCAAACCAATGTAAGCTCAGCGCACGTTGTTATGTCATGGGTTCATTGTTGTGGATTAAATGGGAAAACCTTAGGTGTAGGGTTTAATGTTAATTGCTTTCGGTCCTTAGAAGGAAACCCTAGGTGTACCATCACCTACAGGTTATCACAATATCCATTTGTTCATGCATCAAACTCCATCCAGTCCACTTATAAGTATTCTACGACTCGAAGGTGCCACTAACTAAAATAGAGACCTCAAACACTAGAATGTATTGGTATGCAACTTAACATATAAAAATAAGGCAATTGACTTACCACTCTGTCCAAGATTGGACCTGCCTCCACCTGCCTTCCTATATGAGTAGTTTGGTCATACGCCGTGTCTTCATCGTCGGAGGACTCGATGTCGGCGTAGTCATCTTTTGTCCATTGTAGCCTCAGCATGCAACGTGTCGCACATTGGTACCAAGCTTGGTAGCGCCTGTACTCATGGTTCAGTGTGCGGCTCATTGTTCTCATCCACGTTATCGTGCAACAACTCCCATTGTTCAATGTAGTACTGGTGGTGCTTCTCCCAATCAAAAATCTTCCTGCTCTTATCACTGATCCAACCTGCACAGTCACGTACGATTTTAGTTTCTTTGGGATGAAATTGATGCTATAAAACGATGGTGCCTAAGCCATATGATGCAACTATTTGATGTAAGCTTCTCAAGAAAGGTACAGAGTGATTGAAGAAATCATACTGTAACAGTATCATCATATGTAAGCTTCACTATGGAAAAATGTTACCATGTGTGTTCCAAAGAAAGAAGAGAAAATAGATCGCGCACATTCATCTCAATCCATGTACATGTCACCATATTAAAAGTGCATGTATGTCATCATTACTTCATCTTATATAGGAATTAATGAAAATGGACCATCACGAGACAATTGAAATAGCAAAACACTTACTTGTGTAAGTCAACGCCAGTCAAGAATGGAGCCGTTGGCCAAAGCTGTCTCACTCCAAATTGGCGTGCAACTCTATCCGCTAGGTGGAACTCGACAGCATAGAAACACATTAGAGGGCACCTGATCCTATAGAAGTTGTCGTCGCACCCACACATGTTGCTCAACTGAAAAGGAAGTGCCCCCTCTCCATCGTACGGCTCCCACGACACCTGCAACATGTCCAAACAAGATGTTAGATGTTATACTAAACCATTTCAATCCAGCATGGGAAATAAAATTTACTTACACTAGACACCAGTGAGCGTGTCTAGCTCGTTCGTGAACTCAATGTACTGCCCGCTCTAACCTCGCAGTGCCGAACCCTAACCTGGTCCCTAAGGTATGCCCACATCGACTGTCGATGTGGAGGCTGACCTATGAACCACTCACGACGAGCCTAGAACCTCAGGACGGACCAACTGGTAGACGAGCCCACATCCACAACTAGAGCAGGTACACTGCATCCACCAAGTGATGATGAGAACAAAGTCCGACGACACGCTTCTTAAAGCTACCGGTAAAGAAAACCCAACACTATAGAGCCCTAGCTGTACTGACCCGCTTGGTCCCAGTCAGTGAGGCAGTGGACCCACATCCATGATGCCATGTCACCCATGGCATTGGGAAGAGAATGTAGGCAAATAGGTGTAGGATCCTACGCCCTGCAGTAGTACCCAACTGTCTCCTCATCTGCCTCCTTGGGGCACTATGCGAACTCTTACCGAAGCCAGGAGATTAGAACTCTAGAAGTGCGAGCCCCTTGCTCGCCAACCTCACTGCCCAAGGAAGGCCTCTATTCGTGCTCTCCAATCTTCTAACCTGCACTGCCTAGTCACTATGTTGTCGTAAATCCTTAGACCTACCATCTTCTGACAGTCCTAGAGCGTGACTGTCATCTCTCCGAAAGGCAAGTGAAAGTTGTGAGTCTCCTGGCCGCCACCTACATTTTAGACAAAGCAAGATTACATGTTAAAAATACAAGCGCATGAACAAATGGCAATGAATGGAGGTAATGATTGAAAATAATACCTGTCAACCAACGCAGTTATGGCCGCTGAGTTAAACTTGGGCAACCCACGAACAAAACTGAAAAGAGATGACATCTAGGCCAGCTCTTTGCCCTACAGTGTTGTGGGCGCCATCAACTCCCATACCAGATAAACGCAGTAAGGCTGCCCCACATGCCTCTAGGCATCAACAGTATGGCAGGCACCGACTATCTGCCATACCGAAAGAAGACAATGCAACGTCCCACATGCGTCTGACAACAATAGTGTTATAGGCACCTACCATCATCTTGTACCCGACAGGCGTGGGCAACAAGACTTAGAAGCATACGTACTCTCTCTCTCTCACTTGTAAGGCTGTCCCCTTCATCTATAAAAGGGGATGCACTCTCTCCCAACAAGGTGGCGATCCCTCAGTTCACTTACATTGATTCACCCTCTGTAGCTTTAGACACTCTAAAGCTACATAGAGCGCATGCTCGAACACTTAGCACATAGCTGAGCTCCCATCACTCTTGGCTCTTCAGACCGAAGTCCGACCGGACTTCTTGCACCCCAAATCTTTCTCCCTTCTGTTTGTAACCCCACAGCAAACTTCGAGCACCTAGGCTTAGGAATAAAGTCATCGACCGACTCAAACTGGACGTAGGGCACGTTGCCTGAACCAGTATAAACCCTATGTCATTGAGTGCTAGGCCACATCCGATCACAATGTATGGCAAAACTATAAATATTTACGTGTTGGTCACTTTCTGCACCAACAGTTGGCGCCTGTCCGTGGGGAAGACGCTTGTACGTTCACACTTTTTGGTCATTGGATGGCCCATTTTCCCGCCACCTTCGCCATGGCGGGCTAAAGCTATACGACTCACTTTGGCTCACTAGGGTTCCCCACACTCCCACCTATTGGGATGTAGAGGCCTCCTATCTTTGAGACGTCCTAGGCCTTCCTCTTCAGAAGCCTGGACTTTGCCGCCGACCGGCTCGGCCTACTACACCTCCGTGAGGAGGCACTTGTTCCGGCGCCCGTCGGAGGGGCGCCCTCCATCGGCTCTGGGACACACAACGACTTCAACGACGAGGCACCTACGCTTCATTCTGAGCAAATGCTCTGCTCAAACCCCATTGTGAGTAATGTACATGCTGTTATTTACTCTT
The DNA here is from genome assembly GCF_019320115.1 of Miscanthus floridulus. Taxonomy (NCBI): domain Eukaryota; kingdom Viridiplantae; phylum Streptophyta; class Magnoliopsida; order Poales; family Poaceae; genus Miscanthus; species Miscanthus floridulus. Next base: position 67,750,246 of record NC_089591.1, read on the forward strand.
TATTTACTATCTTCCACCGATTATCCAAAGAGACCGCATTGTCCGCACCACAACCACCATACGACCGGTTCCCCTATGGCCTCGCATCCCCCGTAGATGCATACACTCAGGGGCTCTGAAGGACGCTGGCGCCGCCCCCTCTCACATCTGAATTTGTGGGGATAGCGAGCTATGCTCCCACCTATTTCAACAAACTCGTAAATGACAAGGTCGAGAGTGATGACTCTAGCATTGGTGATGTGGCACCTAGCCACCATCTATCCTAGGAGTGCGCTATGATGGACGCTCTGGGATAGCCACTGGTGGTATCGAAGTCCTTGTAGACTCACACCCCTCCGGACCCTCGTGCGGGGGCCCTTGCGCTCGCACAAGAGCATGCCGAGGAGCTACGACAATGGTAGTAGAACCAGCCGCCACCTACACCGGCACGCCCGGTGCACCACGCTATGACTCGTGCGCGTAACCCGACGAGCGACGCTCGGGGTCACGCTCGCTAGGTCCAACGTAACATCATGGACGGGGAATGATACCCCACAGTTCGCTTGGGCTAGTCAGAACATCGCCGCCAGTGGTAATGCTTCTATGTGGCCTTCTTGAGTCGAATGACCCCTAGGAACAGGTGATCCACCAGAACCTTTGGGCACTGGTGGAAACCACCGTCGTTCAACAGGCGGAAACCTCCGCATCGTGACACTGACTCATGGCCTCTCTCCCCACTAAGGGAGTGGGGACTGCACCAGATGAATCACTCCACCCGCTCACCGCTACAGCCGTCGAGCACGGCATAGGAGGCCACATCTATGCCAAGTCCTGACCTGGCACCCGCTCCACACCGACCACCTATGCATGAGTAGCTTGGGCCAAACCAAGATGCTCACAACATCATCAGCAACCGGCGTCGCTCCCAGCATGATGATGATGTCCATCGAGCGACAGTGAGGGTAGGCGACACAGACCCCAGCTGGACCATTGCGGGGAGTGGTGAAACACACACTAGGCGCGGTCATCGGCCGAACAACCAGAGTCCTAGCCCGGATGGCTCAGGACCACGGGCCTTTGGTCGATGCATCCAGAGAGCATCCTTCCCATAGCGCTTCCAACCGCCTACCAACATCACCATGTATACCAGGGAGACAAACCCTGGTATATGGCTTGATGACTTCTAGCTCGCCTACTGAGGCGGTGGAGTGGAAGATGACCACTTCATCATTTAGTACCTCCCTATCTATGTAGGGGAACATGTTCAAGCTTGGCTCAAATTCCTCCCATGCGACAGCATCCGTGACTGGGTGGACCTCAAGAGGGTCTTCATCGAGAACTTCCAGGGGACGTATGTCCACCCTAGGAACTCTTGGGACCTCAAGAGCTGCTAGCAGGAGCCTAACTGAGCCCCTGTGGGATTACATCCGTAGGTTCTCCAAAAGATGCAACTCCCTCCCTGATGTCATCATCATGGACGTCATCAATGCATTTCTCTCTAGCACAACCTATGAGTCCCTAATCCACAAGCTTGGCTGCCTAAAGCCCTATACCACCCATGACCTGCTCGACGTCGCCACGAACCACTGCCTCCGGTGAGGAGGTGGTCAGAGCGGTCTTCAATGGAGGCTGGGACAAAGGCAAGGCCAAGCGTGAGGATCAGGACAAGGGCCCCTCCACATAGAGGGGAAAAAAACAAGAAAAATCATCGCTGACTGGCCAACTCCGCGTTGGTCGCCGCGGCTAATCACATGGGCAAGCGGCCCTAGCAGGGCCTCCTAGACCACTTCAACGAGCTCATGGAGCCCATGCACCAACCATGCCTACCCCATCAAACACCTCTACAAGGACTGTGAGCTCCTCGAAGCGCTTTCTACGACTAGGCCGGTAGGCCAAAGGAAGGAAAAGGCAAGGAGGGAGCAGCCAAGAAAGGGGGCATGGAGGGCAAGGATCCGGATGACTGAAGGTCCCTATACGGTGACTGAGGTGATCCGATCGGGTGCTACTAACTGAAGGACGACAACAGCGATGTTCTCACCAACACTTGGAACAGTGAACATCTACGTCGTTTCTTCCCCTAAAATTCAGTCTTACCATTTTTTACTTAACGTTTGCTCCTATAAAGCGCCCCGACCCGAACACTTTTGGCCCGGGTCGTTCAGGGGCTCCACGGGGGTGCAATGCCACCTCTCTTTTTACTATCATATGATAAATACATTTTTCCCCAAACAAAAGGGTAGTCCAATCCTTTATTTACCTTACGTAACTTTGCTTTAAAATTTGGACCTATCGCACCCCGCCTCTACCTATAGTTATGAGCAGCTGAGCCTCAGTGGGTCACACCCTGGGCTCTTAAGGTTGTAGCCTACGGTACGAATGGGTAGGTGCAAAAAAGAAAAGAATAAAAAACAAAGTTATGCTAAGGTAAAAATAAGGAACGAACGGGACAAGCTTCCCTGAACAAAGTAGTTCCATCACAAAAACAAAGTTGATGTATTCATGAATACACAAAAACACTTTACACAGGGGGCTCCCCCATGACATTATCTTTTACATCTGCTTAAAGTTTTTCTACTCTAAAACTTCTACTATGGCACCCCAGCGGCATCGGCTACCGGCTCGACTTGCGAGGGTAGGGGCTACTCATCCTCTGACTAGGCAACTGTTTGGCTCGGTCAGGAGGTGGGGCTGACTGTCCAATTCCTACCCCAGATGCCATGCCATCCATAGGCTGGGCAATGTCCTCCTAACGCGCGCCTTCGGCCATGTCCTGCATGGCAAGCATCCATCACCCACTAGCGCGAAGGCTGGCTCGGCCACCAACTTTGCGTGTGGCAGTAAGCTCTCCCCAAGCGAGTGGATGTCCTCCATGCTCTAGCTGTCAGCATACCTGACTGTAGATGGCGGCAAAGTCTAGGTCCAGGGTGGTATGTTCGCCACTAAAGTCAACACCCCCGACGTCCCATAGAACAGCCCATCGGTGATGAGGGCTCGAACCTCATCCAGAACCTCCGCCATCCGGATGGCGGGCGCTGCTGGTACTTGGCGCCGACCCAAAGACCTCCGAGACGATGAGCTGGGCAACATTGCATATCTAGTCAAGTTCCCCCTTGAGAGCACATCGCTCTTGAAGGGACTGGGCCAGCGCCTCCTGCATTCCTGGCCAATGGTCGCCTTGGCCATCTCCTAGGTCCCGCTCCAACGACTCCACCTTTCCACCCAACTCTGGAAGAAGGGCGATAAGCTTAGAACCAAGCTAAAGGAAGAAACCAACACATCAAAAAGTAGAAAAGGTACATACCGAGGTGGGTGTTCTCGAGGATGGAGGGTCCCTCCTCCTATCGAGTCACCTGCTTGTGCAGTTGGACGTTTGCCTCCTTAGTCCCCATCACTCGGCTCTAAAGCGTGAACACTTCCTGGTCGGCCTCTGACCGGGCCTTTCGCTTCGAACTCCTAGGGCCTTTTGCTCCATCTCTAGGGTCTCTAGGGCACTCTAGAGCACCACCTTGGTGTCCTGCTAGGGACTTCTATAGCACCACCTTGGTCTCCACCTAGCTAGACCTTCGCCGCCTTAAGCCCCCTGCTCAATGGTGGTTGCCCGCTCCTACCGCAAGCTGCTCCATCGCCCGCGCCTCGGTCTCCTCTACCGCCTAGTCTTCGGACTCACAGCGGGCGGACTCTAGCTCGTGCTCTAGCTCGGCCATTTCGAGTGTGCTCCTCCCAGAGGAAACAAGACTTGCTGGCACGACATCCCCTCCAAGCCCTACAAAGCAAGGGGCTAACACGCTGAAGCAACCAGCAAGAAACCAAGGAATCAAGAACAAATCATAGATAACTTACCTCTACAGTGCAAGGTAGGTCAACCATAACCGCCTGATGGACGGACTTGACCCGCTCCAAGGCCTCCTTAAGCCTCACCCTGGTTTGGGCGAGATTGAACTCCATCATCACTCCGCTCTCCCCTAGGAAGTGCCAAAGCACCACCTCCTCGTCATCATGGAGGATGAACCGAGCCTTCCTTGGGTCACCGGAGTAGGGCCACACCAGATTATGGCTCACCCCGAACCCACTGGAAGGCCTAGCCAATGACCGAACCACCGCCAGCTCCTGCGATGGCCCGATAGCTCCACCTTGTCACCTGCTTCGCCGTCGGAAGGGATCTCCACCACCTTGATTTCACAGGCCACCGGTAGGTGTTCTGGCTCTAGCCCAGCCGTATGTCCCCCTGGCACCTCCAACTCCAACCAGGAGGCTTTGCCGTGTGGCCCTCGGCCCAGTGAGGCAGGGAGACAGGTCTCCCTTTCCTCTTCCGCCATAGCCAGTGGAGGAGGGGCCATAAGAGTTACCTTCGACATGGCCTCCGCCTGTCACCACTGGGATCGCTGCCAACACCATCGCCGCTGCTGCCACCATACTAGCGACCAACTCAGGGGGGCATCACCCCTAGAAGGGAAGGACCCACCGCCACCACCATGCTCTCCCTATCGCTCATCACGGTGTGCTACAAGGTGGGCCTCGAATCCTCTTGCATGGGAGTTGGGGTGATGCTCAGCCCCATCAGCATTTGGCTACTGTCGAAAAAAATACAGGTTAGTCGCACTCTAGAAGATTCAACAGTGAGATTGAAAAGAAACAAAGAAGGCATACTGGGACAAAAGCGGTAGCGCTCTGAAGCCCCAACCCAAAAACAATGGGCCCACCGAGCGAGGGCCGCTCCTGGGCCATGATCCATGCCCCCTCACTTCAACCGGGGGGGGAGTCGACCCGACCAGCTCCTGCTCAGCCTACACTGTCACCATGACCGTCGGCTCGAGGCACGCCGACCATAGCAGGTGGTGGGGCATCCCCCAGTTGCAGGTCACGCTGGCCCCTGAAGATGCGTGAGTATGAACCCACCCCTCTAACTGCCTGGCTTGCTCCGCCATGCCCAAAGCAGGTAGGGACAAGGCCGACGAAGCCTCAGAAGGGCATGGTAACCGCGTCCACTTCGCCTCCCATTCACCGATGGCATCCGCGCTCACGGCGTGCTTCCTCAGCACTGGGAACGTCACCGCGCCTCTCCACCTCCTGCTCACCGCCAGTGGATGTGGCCATAGGATCATGACGCTCTATTGAGGTCACGACGACCTCCTAGTCCTCCTCCTCAGAGAAGTTCACATCATCACCCACCTCTGTGGGGTCCTCTAACTCAAGCTCTGACTCCACGTTGCTCATATTTTCCCTGGCCCACACACACCGGGTGATCTCCATCTCCTTCTCATGCTTCTGCTGAGCCTCCTCGGGTTTCTTCTTCTTCCTCTCAACCACCGCCTCCTTCAGGGTGGCCTGCTAGGCCGCACCCTCTGGCCCCTTCGAAAGGTGCGGCAGAGACTTGTAAACTCCAAGTCCCTATGAAATAGGCTGACTCCAAATCAAAAAATAGGAGAGCAAAGGGGAAAAGAACACAGAGTAAAGAGAGGGGAGCATACCCATTTGGACACCATCGCGGCGTTGAGAGGTCCAGGGCTTTCCATCAAGGGTCTCTTTAGGCCTCAGCTACAGCATCCGATCAAGGCGACTCCAGACCTCATCGTTCGGTAGCTCCTTCGGCGACGCACGATCGAGGTCCATCGGGCCAGTTGTACTTCCACATCGGCCACGCCCTCTTTGCTAGTGGAGCGACCCAACGGTGGAAGAGGGTGTGGAACACCCGAACCCCTGTAAAGGTCATGCCGCATGAGCTTCTGGAGCTCGACCTCAATAATCTCCACCTTCTTCTTTTGTCGGCTGGTGGGGCCCCACTGACCAGCTCTCCTGCCTCTCCGACCTCCTTGCTGGTGAAAGGCAGGAATGGTGCCTTCACTGGGTTCCTGATGTAGAACCATTCCCAATGCCACCCCCTGATTAGAATCACAGGGGATGTACTTAGGGGTATGAGCCCGACACACTCGGTTTCTTCTCTAGCGCGAAGCCCCCCACCAGGCCTAATCATGAGCAGCTTCCCCTCCGACAAAGCTTGCCCTAGAGAACATCTGCTGGAAGAAGTACACATGTGGCTCCTATCCCAAGGAAGGCCTCACACACAGTAACAAAGCCGGCTGATATGCAGCACCCCTAGTCGGATTGAGGTGCTGCAGCTCCAGGCCCCACTCATTGTGGAGCCCACATAGGAACCAGTGTGCTGGGGTATTCTAACCCACACTCATGAAAGGCGAGGAAGGAAACAACCTCATCGGCCCAAGGTTGCGGGAAATCCTCCCCCCGTAGGAGCCCTCCAGTGCGCCACCTCCTTCGGCTGGCTAGAACCCCTTCTCGGCAAAGGCAGCCAGCACCGACTCCCTCACGACGGATGACCTCTAGCTCGACATTGCGCTCTAGGTTCGTGAATGGATCTGTGAGTTTTCTCCTCTCCCTCGCTCTCCCCTTTTCTCTCCTAGGAACCGCCACTGATACTCGAACGCTCTGGGCAAGAAGGAAGAAGGAGGAGAGGCGGCGGATAAGGAATAGGCAAAGGAACGACCCACTCCCTTCCCCTACTTAAAGAAAGAGGCACATCAGTTGTGAAAGGCAAAACAATAGGGGCAAAAAACCCTCACCCTTCCCCTATTCAATGCGGATGGGATACGATGGGACGAGCTCTGACCGATGGGAGGCACCCTACCTGATGGAACAGCACCTTGTCAGACAGGACATGGCCTAGGTATGGCCCACCACTACCACATGCTAGGCATAAGAAACAAGGCGCCACTATGTGCAGGTGGCCCTCCGCCATCCCTAGGCGGGACTTGGAAAGCCCCAAACGATGGGATCTCTGCACTAGGAGAGACCAACAGGCTCCCTGAGTCAATCGGACAGCTTAGGCAAATGCTGAGAGATAGGTAAGGAGCAGAGGGACACCCCATGTGGGCCATGCCGACTCCATCATGAACTGACGAGCGTGGATCCCAGGTCAGACATATCCGATAGGAGCTCATCAAACCCCATCACTTGAGTCATCAAGGTAATATTACCAAACCCTCACTCTTTCTTCATATGAACATTCTTTTATCCATGCATGCATTCATTCATTCCATACATCTAAAAGCATCACATATGCAGTTAAATGCATCACAACGCTCCATATTGCATCATGAAGTGGCAGTTGCCTCATTCAACATAACCAACAACTGATCAGGGTTCGAAGGATGGCCCACAAAGGGCTCGAGGCTACCTCACTGTCAAACAATGCCATGGGAGAAAATGCAAATGAGCCCCAAGCGGCCCTCGCCTAGTCTGCCCCAAAGCAGACAGGGTCATCTCAACCTTCTCGTTCGATCCTAATCTCCCACCAAACCCAAAGAGTCTCCATCCGAGGGGAGGTCAGTGAGCCACCCAGGGTCGGTCTCCGGAATGACCCAGGCATGTGCCGGGTTGTAGGTTAAGGAGTAGTGAAGTGCCACATGAGGGCTATGCCAACCCTGTCATGAATGATGGACCTAAACTTCACTCGAACGTACCCATTAGCGAGCTCACTGAGCGCGTCACTCGAGCCATCGAGGCAAGCAATGTTAGCTTAGCCCCTCCGGTTGCGAGAAACCGCGGATAGGGTAATGCACAAAACTCAACCGACCCCTACCAAGCCAAATGGGGCTTAGGGACTCAAGACACCCAAATGCCTCAGATGCGCATGGATCCGCAAGTCTATCTCCTCCTATCCCTCGGCGCGCTCGACGCCTAGATCCGTGACTCCAACTCACCCGATCCCCTAGCGCGCCCGACGCCTAGATCCGCGAGTCCATCTTATTCGATCCCATAGCCTGACCAGCGCTTGGATCCATGACTCTGACTCACCCAATCCCTCATTGCGCCCGACGCCTACATCCGCGACTCTGACTCACCCGATCCCTTGTCATGCCCGACGCCTAGATCCGCAACTCCGTCTCACCCGATCCCTCATCGCTCCCGATGTCTGGATCCATGACTCCATCTCGCCTGATCCCTCGACCACGACCAAACACCTAGGACCATGCTCCCGAGAACGATGGGTCAGAAGAGACTACGCCTACTATAGTGCACACACTCATGCCTGCTATCAAAACCCCCCAGGTGATTCCGCCCGAATCACCCGAGGGCTCGAAGGCTACACCTGTGGGTGTGATCACGCACACCCGCTGATGAAACGAAACTTCCCCCGTTGGCAAAATGAAAAACCCCCCAGATGATTCTACCTGAATCGCTCAGGGGCTCGAGGGCTACACCCGCGGGTGCGCTCGCGCACACCCATTGTCAAGACAAAAATCCCCCAGATGATTCTACCCAAATTGCCCGGGGGCTCGGGGGCTCCTGTTGGGTTCATAAACCCGGGGTCCATCATGGACCGACTTCCCAACAAAGGCTCAGCCCAGCAGACAACGTTGTGAATGACGCGCAACTCATGGGCCGGCCCAAATATCTAAATGATAGGCTAGAAGGACAATCCAATCTCTGACTAGAAGGCCTAGCCGAGGAGGAACGGTGCCCGCTTCCGACTCTGGCCCATCTCTCTGACTAGAAGGCCTCAATAAGGAGGAACAACGCTCACTTTTGACTCCGGCCCACCTCCGGATGGCCTCTCTGACCTAAAGGCTTGGCCAAAACACCACTTCCGACTTCGACCCTCGTCTCCGACTGGGGATGCGCAGAACCCCTGCTTATAGCTTTTCTCCGACTAGCGCAATCAGAGCCGACTAGGATCAACCGACCGGGGATGCCCACTCGGTGAGGACTAGGAAACGGACAGGGCACTCAAGTCAACAACAATACCGAGGATCATACCCTGTACACCTATAGGATAGTACCAACAGGGCATGTCAGAAGGGTACCCTATAACCTTCTTGGCATGTCAGAACCCAAGCAGTGTTATGGGCACCGACATTTGCCCTATAGTGTTGTGGGCGCCATCAACACCCATACCAGACAAACACAGTAAGGCTCCCCCATGTGCCTCTAGGCATCAATAGTATGGCAGGCACTGACATCTACCATATCAGAAGAAGACTGATGCAACCTCCCACATGCGTCTGACAACAATAGTGTTATGAGCGCCTACCATCATCTTATACCCGACGGCGTGGGCAACAAGACTTAGTAGCATACGTACTCTCTCTCTCACACACACTTGTAAGGCCATCCCCTTCATCTATAAAAGGGGATGCGCTCTCTCCCAACAAGGGGCGATCCCTCAGTTCACTTACATTGATTCACCCTCTGTAGCTTTACACACTCTAAAGCTACACAGAGCACAGACTCAAACACTTAGCACATAGCGGAGCTCCCATCACTATTGGCCCTTCAGACCGAAGTCCAACCAGGACCTTTTGCACCCCCCACCTTTCTCCCTTCCATTTGTAACCCCACAACAAACTTTGAGCACCTAGGCTTAGGAATAAAGTCACCGACTGACTCAAACTGGACAGTAGGGTACGTTGTCTGAAGCAGTATAAACCCTATGTCATTGAGTGCTAGGCCACATCCGATCACAACATACTGGCAAAACTACAAATATTTATGTGTTGGTCACTTTCTGCACTCACAAAAGGAGTGTACCTGTTGTCGTACTACATGTCCAAGAACCCATTGTGGGTTCTAGGACTGAAGGAGCGGAAGGTCCTACATGGAATAAAACATAGTCTCTCGTTACTTAACCAACACATGTACGCTCACAAAAAATTGAACAAGACATATAGATTATTACCTGCTCCTCCGCTATGAGACGTCCTCAGTGGGCCTCCTCGTACATCAGGTCGAGCAGGTGGAACTACACCATCCTACAAAAAAAGTCAATGAAATATAAATTCAATATACAATGAAAGATAAACTTAGAAATGTACAAGCAATTGACACAATTACAAGCATAAATTGAGACATGCATAATTAATTGAATGAATACGACAAATATGAAATAATGAAAACAACCAATAGTCGCACCTCACTAATCTACCAATGGCAAGTGCGTGAATTGTGGCCTAGTCTACCACACTTGCCACACTTGTACTGCTCAGGGTCAGTAAGAAATGGGGTTCCACTCCCATGCCTCGTTCTTCCGGGTATATTATCCATAACCATCCTGTGCCTCATCCTCTTCCTTGATCCACGTTTGTTTCCAATGGTAAGCTGGATCCGCAATGTACTTTGGCTCATCATATGGAGGCCACTCTCTAGGGTCCCAGAAAAGCACGAAGCAAGGGCTCCATGTGTGCACAAGCGTGTCGACACTGAACTCGTGAGGTATCCTGCTCTCGATATTAAATTTGCGATGCCTAGCTACTGCCACCAAATGAGAACACAGAAAGTGGTACTATCTTAGGTTTACCACAAGTACATGTGAAATCTTGGAGGATTACCACATGCATCCTTGACTCTTAGACCTCACCAGTCGGACATTGTACCGCCCCTATGCTCAAGCTGAATAAGTCCCTATGGCATGGTCAAAACATGTAACCTCATGTGTGCCAACCCTTTCATTTGCCTTCTCTAGGTGTGCCTTTGGTTTTGAAGCCCATATCTCTCCATCACTCCACAACTTCAATGCATGGGTGTGTCTATCAGTTGAACCAGGCAACAAGCTTGTAGAAGGTGAATTGAACCATTGCATTCATGGGCATACCACGTATCCCCAATAGCAACTATTGAATGACTCAGCCATGTTGCTACACTAAAACTCGTACCTCCATCCATCGACGTCTTGAGCTCTTGTCGATTTCTCCAAATCCCTCATCAAACCTGTGAGTCCATTGTCTACCTTCTGCATTTGATGTGGTTCTGACCTGCTCTAACTTTTTCTAAAAGTACTTGTCCTTAAGCTATCAAGCATCCTCCTAGAACAGATCAAAGTTATCCTTCACACCATCCTTCAAGAGTATATTCTTGGCAAGGTGCCGAGTACACCAACGATGGTGGAAAGGTGCATATCCCTCTATCTACTCTTGCACGGCATTAAGTATGCCCTGGTGCCTATCAGATATGATGTCAACCTCCCTTCCAGGCCCAACCACATGTATCCGGATTAGCCTCGAAGAACCATCTCCCAGCTGTCCTTGTTCTCCTTCTCAACCAAAGCAAATGCCAAAGGAACCAACTTGTTGTTCGTGTCATATGATATGGCTATAAGAAGTGTGCCCTAGTATTTGCCAATCAAGATTGTACCATCAATGGAGAAGATGGGATGACTAGTGCCTAAAGGCCTCGACACACTGAGGGAAGCACCAGAAAGCACTGAAAGAATATCTACCTCCCATCCTTCCATGCATTTGGTTTTGGAATGTACTCATAATGCATGCCTGGATTCACCGCTTTGATTGCATTGAAAAGTATTGGCAGCTGCTCATACCCATCCTCCTAGTCCCCATATATCATCTTCCACGTTCGCTGCTTAGCCCTCCAAGCTTTACCATAAGTTATCACATAACCTCCATACAACGCCTCAATGGTCCTGATAATTATCCTAACCTTCATGTTGGGTTCTCCCTACAATAGTCCCATCAACCGCTTAGGCAATGAGGGTAGATGTCAACTGTCGATGCTTCAATGTCAGCACATGGTCAGCATAATTGTGTGGCCCGACAACTTTTATGATCTTCCACTTTTCGGTGACCTTTTGCTTTCTTGCACAAACCCTCTATGGGCAGCGTTCCTTGTCACACACAACTGTGTAATGGTGCTTCGTATATGAATGCAAGACCTTGTAAGGTCTCTTTCGTATCACTAGCAAACTGCCTACAACCACCTCTTCAATGCAGGGAGGTCCTTGAATACCCTACCTTTCTCAATTACCATGTTACAGCTGACCTCAGGAGCTTCTAGGAGCTCATCATCATGTCCTTCTACACACACCTGATTGGAATGAGCAAGATCGCTGAACTCATGAACTCTTGGATCACGGCGGCCGGGAAAGATACGTCTCAAGCATCTCAACATTACTCTCTGTCAGCTCTCCAATAGGGCGATCATCATCAGAATCAAGATCCCTTGCCATCTCATATGGCTCCGAATCAATCATAGTATCAACACTATTGGAGGCATGGAATCCATCTCCACAGTGCACTTACGCGACAATCAGGGGGCACATCCACATTGTCAAGAATGTCTCCTGCAACATAAGTAGAAAAATGAGGAAAGAATGAAAAAATGGATGTAAGGAAGGGGGTAAGCTCCCAATAACCATGCGGATAAGACACTTACTCGGATGATTCTATGTCAAAGGGATCTCATGAGGAGGATCTGCCACAACATCATGAGTCTGACAACCATCTCTGACTAGCTCATTGGGGGCAGATTGAGCATCGGGAACTGTAGATGCAACCTCCACATCCATATCAGGTCCTGGGATGGGAGGGTCGAAGTGTGTCTGTTGACCCATTGGTGGGGAAAACCCATGAGGGATGGGATCAACTAACACCCGATGCACAACCACGTCCTAAACTTTGGAACTGGCACCTCATAGTCGATCTCACATAGTTCTTCCACTAGGTCTGCACACCCAACTGGGATCATCTTCCTTAGGATGTTGGGAGGGGAACCTAGGTGAAGTACACCCTCCACTACGATGTCATCATCTCTATGGCAATGTAGCTCCTCCCGAGCCCTTGCAACCAAATCACTAAATGAAGGCTTCTCATTGAATAACACATGCACGCTTTGCATCTCAATAAACTCAACATATCCATAGCGATCTCTTTTCACGGTGCCTCCATGATATATGCTCACTAGGTTGTCCATCTACTAGTTCAAACAAAAATTAAAATACAGTTCGTTTAGTCCAAAGTAGCTGCTATATAGTACCTCTCTAATAGATACTAACCAACTACATCCTAAATAATTATGTCACTAGCTATCTAACTATATTTATCTCACTAACTAAATCAACTAGCTATCTAATAACTATATCTATGTACCAATGTGACTAGCTATCTAACTATATTTATCTAACTATATCTATCTCACTAACTAAATCAACTACCTACATCATCAAATTTACTAGAAACTACCAAATAATCAAAATAACACTACAATTCAAGCTAACTAAGTACCCACATTGCATATTCAAAAATTTTACCTGTCCAAGTCAATGCACGCTGGGAGAAGGGGTCGTGTCGCGGTCGGGGTCGCCGGAGGGAGCGCCTATGCCCGTGGCGGACGCGGCGAGCCGGGATGGACGAGGCGGCACGGGCTAAGAGGGAAGGCGCGCGGCGGGCGTGGGACGGCCGGCGCTCCGCGCAGCGATGCGGCGTGAGCGGACTGAGGCCACGGGCAGCCGACAGCGGCGGGGGCCGGCACGGGTGCGGCTGGGGCCGCGGATGGCCGGGACTCTGTGCGGCGGCGGGCGCGGCGGTGCGGCAGCGGTGGCGACGCCCCGGCTTGGGAGCGGTAGAGAGAGAGAGGAAGAGAGGAAAGAAGGGAGGGTCCATACGTAAGACAGGGCTTGGCGCCAATAACCACGGCGCCAAGATCTACGGCGCCAAGGTGGCTGCCAAGTCACCGCCACGTCTGCGTCGAGCCCAAGACCTAGGCGCCAAACCCTCTGACGCCAAGATGTGTAAGCTCGGCGCCACCATCGATGGCGCCGAGCTAAGAGTCCAGATTTTGAAAGGATACCGTCGGGGGACATATTTGTGAATAACTTTAAAAAAAGACCAAAAAATAAAAAAATTCGGTGCATGCAGCAACCAGGGCCTGGCCGGCATATGGGGTTCAGAAAGACCAGTCAGAGATATAGTAAAAGATGGCTGCACAGACGTAAATAAATTTAAAAGCTGCATGCGTATCATTTGTTACTGTACGACTACATACTACCCCACGTACAGAAGAAATTGACGTGCCTCCATTATCGTCTCTTCTTTTCTACGAACCATATATTACACTATTGTACATTTTGGAACGGCAATGTAGAATGTGGTAATTTCTTATAGTGAAAATGGTAAAAGCTACACGAGTACGTTGCTTCTCATGAAAAGAGAACAACACGCAATTTCAAATTTCATATGAATATGTATGCTCGGATAAAACCTTATAGCTACTGCTTTCTTTAGGGCGCTTCTACTAGCTAGCAGAGTAGCATTGCTGATTCGATGATGAATCAACTCAATACACCACACAGTTATCCCCCCCCCCCCCCCCCCCCCCCCCGCCCCCACCCCCCACCCAAAAAAAAAACCTCGATACATCACACAAAACGGTTTACATGCATGCATGCAGACAGATAAAATATAACTTCGTTTCAATTAACAACCAGTCACCTGCTGGTGTAGTAGTACGTGGGAACATTCATGCTCCTGATCAATATATAATGCCCATGTATATGGGAGTAACCTTAATTTGCATAATGACCATCATGCAAGTGTAAAGATGAGTTACTGACACCTGCTTATAGGCCTACTACTTTTTATGTACACAGAAACCTTATATGACTACGGTACGTGTATATATATTTAAGGCAAAGAAAGGCGAAGATAAAAGAAACTCCGATCCAGCAGATTTCCTATTTCATCTCGAAAAGGATGAAACAACTGTACGTGTAAGCCTTATTTATCCTCTGATAATCATTGTATCCAAGTGCTGGGGCAAACAAGAAACTAGTATATTATAGTAAACAAGGGGGAAACAAACTATATATCACCTTAACTTCATGTAGTTTTTAATTATACATAGTTTGAACGTGTCACATCTATCCCTTATATAGATGCATAAAGCAATATAAATACCTTCATGGATCAGAACAAATTAAAGCCAATGAATTAACAAATACTATTCAAGCACTCATGCATGCACCGTATGTTTCATGAAGTATCATGTACCATATGTTGAGGAATGAGCTAGGTAGGCCTATCTTTAATTTGTATGAAATTTAATACATTCAGAATTATTTCATGTATACATCCTAGTTTAATACAAATTACTTAAAGTTGAGGAAACAAAGAATAAAACATAATACAATGGTTCCTGGTGTATTAAATTGGATGCTCCACTTCCATTGTCCAAAAAACGGCTCATTAGTATGAAATTCATCCTCTCACATTTTCAGCTAGTTTTAAAATAAAACCTTGAGAGGCCAAATGAAAATCGGCAAACAGTTCGTTATTGAAATTGATAAATATTTTACATGTATACATCATTGAGTAGCTAACAAAATTGCCTATATATTGAAATGAAATGGTAGACTAACACACCCAGGAATCAGAGATGCTACACAAACTAGAAAATGGACAGTGTGAATGAAAATATGCAAATGTAGTCACTGAAAGTTTGATATAGTAAACGTGTTTCTAAAAGGAAGATGATATGCAAAAATATTATGGCTGACCACTATCCTTATGTTAGTTATCTGCACCAAGTGTATTTAACAAAAATGAAGATAATATGTTATAGTTAGAGAAAAGGATTATTTACATGATTTTGTCACCAAGCACTAGTAAGAATACAAAATCCAACATAAAGTGGAAACACATACATCCTTAGGAAACTTCAGCAATCTTCCAGTGTACTTGATTTTGAATTAAATGTGCACACCTAATCTAATCAAGCACACGCATTCTCTATCTTGAAAGGGATACCATATCTTTGAATCCATGATAAATCATTTAGTTGTGCAGCTACATGGCATGGTCTATAAAGCTCCTGATCAGTTGAAGCTATATATTGAAGTACATACTATTACTGGTCATGCATGTAACAATATGATTTCTTTACAAATAGGATGTTGACACAGACTTAGGTCCAATTTGTTTTAGCTTGCACAGGTTATATATGCAGCTTGCAACTTTGTTAAAATCTATAAATTGAATTTAAGAAATCCCAGATTGTAAGCAATGTAAATTATAACAATCCACGGGCTAGATTGTTACAATCCAAACAATTGCTTCCCCAACATGTAAATGGTAACAATATGCAAACAGAAACAAATAGGACTTTAATGTGTAGTATTCAATAAAAACAAGCACTGCTAGTAATAATGATAATATACTTACCAGCTTTAGCCCACTTGTATGTTATTAATCCATTAGAGCTAGCTATGCAGTTTTCTTCAGAAATGTAATGCATGGAAATGGTTTCCATAGTGATGGAGATGTCAATGAATTTGTCAAAAGAAATAGAGATATCAATATTCCTCAGCATTTCAAGCTATATATATACATGTCATCCATCTCATCTAGCATGTACACGTACAATAATATAACAGGAATGTGGTTATGTTCTTTATATGAGCGCCAAAATTCAATCTTTTCTCTACGAATATGAAGGGGGGAGAGGGGGGGGGGGGGGGGGGGGGGGGGAGAGAGAACCACCCAAAAATCAATATGGAACTAGTATAGGCATTATGCAATAATTAGCATGACCATTCAGTCATCACATGATTTGAGATAATGGTCATGGACTATATTAGGATCAACATAGCACAATGACAGTTTATGACCAAGGTATAGCATGCGGCAATGTGTGTTGTACAGAAATGGCAATGAGGTGCAACTTATGCTTGGACAATTAACGAACTTGGCTATTCTTCTCAGTGTATGTTTCTTGCTAACCGCCAGAAGTATGTTGGCGGTTAATTAGCCTTAACATATTTCTCCTCCAAGTTACACATGAGTTTCAATTTTTTATATCCAACAAATGCAGCTTATATGGAGGACTTTCTATATTAATTCTTTGTGAGATCGAGGTCACAACGCTGTTCTTGAGATAATACCCCGACTGAGGGCAGTAAGTTCAGAAAAGCAAGACGAATTAAACCACCATATGCAAAGTGTAGAAAGAACGTATAACAAGCAGACACATGCATGCAGACACTGCTCCTGGCTCTTCTTCTTTTTTACCTCCCCATAACTCCCCATTGCCTTTTCCAGCTTACTACGGACCAAAGGTACTTTTGTCATTAGACACAGCATCTATACATGTCTATTCTAGCCTCACGAGTGCAAAAAGATCCCCCTCCTACACCTTACTAGTTAAGGATACCTATTGCTGAGCCGGTACGTGGCCTTTGCCTCCATTGCTCCCAGCAAGCACACTCAGGAAAAGAGACGGTGATGTACAGGCTCTCTCCTCACTGTCTCGCACACAAAGGACAAGAACACAGAACGCAACCAAGGCTACTGGCTCCATCTCCATGAGAGAGAGGTGAACATCGACGCAGCACTGTTCCTACTACTACAGCAACAGTTGTGTTAGTACTGAGGCTGGCCCTCTTCGGCTCTTCCCCAATAAATCGTCCATCAGACGTACAAAGAAGTTAAGGCCAGTGGCAATACCTTCCCCTCTGGCTCACCCTCTCCTTTACAGACTGCCAGGGCCATAAAGAACTCTTGGAGTCTATACCACTCAAGGCCCAGACAAACCAAACTACACATGATTTAGCCCACGGCGGGGTTAATTTTCAGTTGACCTTACGTAAAACCACAAGAGAAGTCTTCCATTTTGCTTGTGCTGGTGCCTAATAACTGCATGCCTACCATACGATCTACTACATTATGACATGATGCACCATGGTATGCATATGTAGTATGGACAAAGAGTGAGCAACAGTACAGAAAGTGGTAACCGGGCAAAAGCACGAAAATGAAAACAAGAGTGCCAGCAGCACCAGCACTCATAATATAAACAAGAGATGGTGAGCAGTACCGATAAAAGAAGATGAGAGATGATTCAGAATTTAAACAACTGACCTGGAAATGCTTCTAGCTAGCTCCAAAGGGCTTTGCCTGCTGTAAGTTGACTGCTGCTAATGGACTGTCAATGTTGTTGTCTTGCCATCATGCTTTCTGAGAAGACTGTGCGGTTGCTACTCCAATCTAGGACGAGAACAGATCATCCATATGATGCAAGAAAGGCACAATATATATTGCACCCCATTCATGGGGCTAGGGATTCAGATCTTGGCAGTGATGCTGTGGAGTGTGCGAATTTGAAGGTGTGTTATCATATGTAGGGACATACGACAATCGAAATTGTCCAAACAAACTACATAAAGAGTGAAAGATACATTCTTAAGGAGTCCAATCGCACGAGAAAAAGGGATAAAGCAATAGTAGCGAAGCAAAAACTGAGTCAGATTTGAAACCATATGAAAGCAATAATTGATTAATTAATTCGCCTAACTTCTATATATATATATATATATATATATATATATTGTCAAGCCAACACAAGAATTTGAATGGCCGAAACAAAAATTGGAGAACAAGTGTTAAGAAGGCTACTCTAGATCCTATCATCAAAAGTTATAATGGAATCTCAAAAGGTGAAGAAGATGGTGAAGAAGGTAGCAGACGGAAGGAAGAATTTTTCAACTTTCCTTTTTTACTCTCCCGATCGATCGAGGTCGCGAGCTGATCGATCTCGCTCACAGATCGAGATCCAATGACGAATGCGCTTCTCTCTTAGAGGACGATGATGACGACGGCGACGAGGCTGCAGATGACTCGGCGGCGCCGCGTTGAGGAGAGTCGAAGAACCTCAATGGCCCCGGCCTTTGCCATCCCGGCATCCTCAGCGACAATGCGTTGGCGTCTTGGCTTGGCTTGGCACTGCTGTCTGGTTGCGGGTTGTTGTCGAGGTTGACCCCAAACAGGCGGACTCGCTTCGCGGCTGCCGTTGGGCTGTTGACGAGCGGCACCGAGTCGAGAACCATGGGCAGGCCGTGCGTGACCGCGGGGCTGCTCGGTTGCACCATCATAATGCTGCGCAGAGGCGGGGGCGGTGGCGGAGGCGGCTGCGGCTGCGGCTGCGGCTGCGGCTGCAGCTGCAGCTGCTGCGGCATGGACGCGCGCGGGGGCATGCCTTGTGAACCGAAGAAGAGGAGCTGCCTGGCCGGCGCGGCGGCGGCGTTGATGTTGCGGAAGTCGAGTGCCTGGCGGAAGCGGTGGTGCTCGTAGAGTGTGGCGGGCGGCGGGGGCGGCATGAAGAAACCGCCCGCGCCGCCGCCCCAGGGCCCAAGGCCATAGGGCGACGCGACCGGCGCCATCGGGAGCGGGAGTCGCGGCATCCGGTGCAGGTCGCGGGAGTCGGAGCGGCGCTTCCAGTCGATGAAGAGGCGGTCCCTAGCGGCCTCGCCGGCGCCGCGGCAGAAGGAGACGGTGTCCCCGGCGTCGAGGTGCTTCTCCTTGACGAAGCGGCTCCAGCCCTTGGTCATGACGTAGCTCTGGCTGCTGTTCCAGTAGGAGTAGCGGAAGCGCCAGAGCTTGCCGGCGCGGTCCTCGAAGCTGAGCAGGAGGCCCTTCTCGTTGGCCGCCGCGTCCAGCGGGAAGTACTTCTCCGCGTGCTGCTTCGGGATCACCAGCCGGTTGAGCTTCCCCACGTCGCTGGGCGTCACAACCTTGTCGAACATGTGCTCCTTCTCGATCACCTCCACGTCGTCGCTCCCGCCGCCGCCAACGCCGCTCCCGGACGCCCCGGCGCCGTCGCTGGAGCGGAGGGCGGCAGCCGAGCCCGACGCTGACCCCGAGGCCGCCGCCGCAGAAGCCGAGGACGAGGAGGCGGCGGCTCCGGTGTCGGCCGTCGTCGCAGCCGCCGCTGTCATGAAGGGGATCTCCCGCGGGGACGCCTCCTCGTCCTCCTCCTCCTCTTCCTCCTCGTCCTCCTCCTTGGAAAACCTACTCGAAGAGCTCGCGAACTCCATAGCTAGCTACTACGCTCCGGCCTCCTCTTCGTCTTGGACGCCGCCGCCTCCTCTTCGCCTTTCGAGCGCGCGCCTGCCTGTCCCTGTTGCGGGCAGCGGCTGTGATGCGACGCGGACGCGGTCCCCTGCGCGGCGGAGACTGGATGGCTGGCTGGCTGCTTGGTTTCTTGCTGGGGGAGAGTGAAGAAGAGGCGGGGGATCTATCCGCGATGAGCCCAGCCTATCTATATCTACCACTCCTATCTGTCTGCCCTGCCCGCCCCTCTCTCTCTCTCTCTCTCTCTCTCTCTCTCTTCTAGTTTCTCTCTCCTCTCGCTGCGTGAGTGAATTTGACCCGGCTAGCTAGTTGGACGGCACGGCCGATCGGGAGGGGAGGGGAAGCGATTCATCTGCCTTTGCCGTTCGCATTGGCCGCCCGCGCGCCCTCGCGCTCGGATCGATCTCCTCCGCGCGCGCGTCGGAAGAAGAGGGGCAGGAGGCCGGGATCGATGTGAGTGACGGAGAGAGAAAGTGCGTGGTAATTAAGTGCGGTTGTTTAGATCTTCTCTCTCTAGCTAGCCATTAGTGGTGCTTGTTGCCAGGGGAAAGCGAGGGAGCGAGCTGTGGGAAAGCTGCTAGCCGCTGCCGCGCTTGCTGCGCTCCCCCACAAGGCGAGGGGGGGAGCTCCATTCCAGCCCAGCGCCCCAGGTAGGGGTAGGCGGAGGCGAGCTGGCGAGGGGAGACCCGGCCGGAGAGGCACTGACTGCCCTAGAAGATTCCTCGAAGGTGACCGGGCACAACCTACCGCTCGTATTCGACTAGTAGACTAGTAGGAATGGTGCATTGCATTATTATGCATTAATTTCTATTCTCAGAGTATATTGTAGTACTGTTGAGTTGCAGACTTTGGAGTACGTTGCATGGTGCCATGGTCGTACTGCTTGCCTTTCAGTATTCTGTTTTCCGGTCTTACTGAATAATACTACTAGTACGTAGGGGTATACAGACTGTACTGTGCACTGTTACCGAGTGTGAGCAGCGGTGTTAACCATAAATAATCGGCCGACTCGATCTGAGCGATGAAATTGCATACAACTGACAAAACATGCAGTAGACAAACGTGTATTTTCAGTGCATTATTTATATATAATTACAGTCGTGAGTTTACGAACGACATCGATCCCAATTTACATTGTCTGTGCATACCGCATACACAGGAAGCCGTTGAACGAAACAATGCTGCACAAATCCATCCTTCGAAACAATAATTCTTCCTGGATTGCTAGGGAAGAAATGATGTGCATATACTAATACCGCTATACATACAAACATATCCATATATGGCCAAAAGCCAATGCGCTGATGTGTCCTTTTGAATTTCGGGGGAAAGAAAATTCGTGTCCGCTGACCACGGTAAAAGAAACAAGCTGAATGTGAATTGCTCTGCTGGTAGTTGATGAGCAGGTAATTAGGCAGGGGGGGAAGTAAGGCTGTGGTACTGCAGCCGCGGTGTAGTGTAGCTTTGCAGAGAGGAGAGGAGGATGGCGGGAGTAGGGTGGGGCCCCCCCCTATGAATCAACTGGTTGGGCTCATGTGAGCTCGTCCTTGTCATGATATGGGGATCAAGTATGACACGCATGCCAACCGCGAGAGACAGGCTGCTGCCTCTGTAGATCGACTCAGCTCACAGCTCGTAGCGATGCTTAGAACCAAGAGATCAGCCAAGCAAGTCCATTTCTTCCCACCACACATCGCTCTCATGGGTGTTGCAGTGCAGACGACGATAATCACATGTGCTGCGTCCTGGACATGTTGCGCAGCAAATTCTGACCATTAGTAATATCTTCTTTTCGCTGCGTCCAGGACATGTTGCGCAGCAAATTCTGCCCCAACTCCCGTACTTGTAGGGTTCATGCTATGCTAGCTAGTGGCAGCTAGCTGCGATACTCTGACCATTAGTAATATCTTCTTTTCGCTGATATTTTTCCACTAGTAAATTTTCAAGTGCTCAAAGATGACCTACAAAAATGTTTCTTATAAAAGTGAAAATAAAAAAAATTGTGCTTTAATTGGTCAAGCATGCAGGGATATAGTTACCAAATGAAGTGTGACTTTCACATATAATTACCGTCAAGGTTCTCAATATCTAGCTATAATTAAGTTTGTTATTGATAGCTATAGTTGTGCAAGGCGTGCTACTATATATATAATTTATTTTCGAATTGCACAGTACAACACAGACACTCACAACTGAACACTCACCCCCTATGAACGCACGCACGCAACCCCTACCCTTATGAGCATATTCGAAGACTAGGCCGGTAAATCCTCAAGATTGACAAAGTCACCACAGGCACCTGGCTGTCGACGCACTAAAAGCACAACGCCGAGAAAAACCACTAGGCTACTAGACTCTTTCGCTACTATATATATGACTGGCGCTACTTATTCTGTTGCCTGACCTTTATGCTGATGCAAATGCTATATAAAACCTTAGGTTATTATTTACTAGCATTTTTAAAAACATATCAACATTGTTTGTTTTTTTCGCTCTCACCTTGCAAGATAATTTAATTAACACGAATCCTGTTTTGTTTTCACCTTGCTTCAACTTTCTTAGATAGTAGCGGTCATCAAGACTTTTCCTAGTTTATGAAACGTGTGATTATTAGACATGTTCTATCAATATTATCAAAGATTTTCCCTTTATACTTGCAATATATGATGCACGTTTTAAGAGAAAAAAAAAAGAAATAATCATGGATGATCTCCATGTCCATCAATAACGCCATGATAGACGAGGCATGGAAACCACATACATCATGAAACCAGCCACCATTATTGATGAAAGGGTCGTTTGGGGGTAACGGGCAACAGATCAGACATGGCAGATAGTGTCTAAAAGGCACCTAATATGCAATATGCTCATACCATAATGCTTTACAAGTGCTTTTCTCCATAAAAGAGATTTAGAGTGTAAAATTCGTCTAGAGGGAATATTATAATGTTTATTGAGTGGAGGTAATGATTGATACGTGTATGGTGCATGGACCCATTTTACAAGGCGGGTGAGGTGTCCTGGCGTGAGGCTTCCCCGAGACAAAAAGGCCAGTACGGTTCTAGAGACCTTCAACCAAAGTATCCGTCCATCCATCGAGCGGAGATGCCCTGACTCGAGTGACGGGTGAAAGTAAAAGTATCTGCACTTTATTTTTATCTGTAAACACGCGCGCGCACTGCAGGAAGGAAGCTCGCTCGCTCGCTCTTGGAAATGTGGCGTGCACATACTGCCAGAGTACCATACAACGTCAAGCGTCCTCTCATGATGTGGCGCCCCCATTTTTTTAATCCATCCCCCGGGGTGAGGGGAGCTAGGGCGGTACCGGTCGTTGTTGTTGGAGCAGCAGTGCTGTGTCGTCTGTGCGCAGTGCAGCCGTGCAGGGGAAAGGAGATTAAAGCAGCCATGCGGCGACGTACTCGCTTCCGTCAATTGGCTGGACAGTGCCTGCACGTCGCATTACCTGTTCCCCCCTGTCGTCCCTATCTCTCGCTCGTGCCCATTGGTGGATCGGATCCTCCTCCTCCTCCTCTCAAATCTCAACATTTAAGTGCTCATGCTTTCCACTAAACTAACAGCAACTGGATCATCGCGCGCAGTTTGTAACTGCTGGTGCCGCTCCATAGTGGTTTCCTGCACGAAGTACTCGGAGAAAGATTTGCCTTTTTAAAAGACACAAGGGGGCCAATAATTCAGCTTGCATGAGCAGACACACCCACACAACACACAGTAATACTGGTTTGGTTTCCTACAACAAGGCTAGATTTGCTTGGCGCCCGCTTTCGGGGCATTATTTTTATTTATATAATACATAATCACAAAAGGGGCATTATCATGCAAGCTTGACGGGCATTGCAAGTGCGCGGAACACCGGTGCAGCGTTGTTTTACCGGCGGCTCCACCGCAAGTCCATGCAGAGGCTTCTTACTTACACGTGCATAGTCGTCGTCGGACGGAGTTGGCCCGCCGGCGAACCGAATAATGCACGAGGGAGAAAAGGGCCGGCCGCCCGGCGGCCTTTATTTGACTTTGCAGGATCGGAGAAGAATAGGCGGCACAGTGTGCGTCCCCCGCCAGCTTCAGTTCCATTGGGAGAGAAAGCGAACGAAGAAGAAGGAACAGGCGAGGAAAAAGGCAAGCGCTCGAGTTGTATTTTCCCGACTAATCAGCACGCCCTGTGGATGACAATTACGTACGCGAGTGCTGGCTGGGAATCCTGGGATGCATGGCCAGAATGCACAGGATGCTGCGAGGCCCATCCAAAGACAAATAGGGCAAGTGTGCACACAGCTAGCGCTTGGGGAAAGCTAGTTTGTGCATGGCCGGCCCCTAGGCATATACACACATCATCTGTAGATTTGGCATGGAGGTTCGGTTTAAGTAGCGACCAGCTTGGAGCTGTGTAATACCTCTCCACATGCTAGGTGATGAGGATGTACCTCTGAATTACTCTTCGATCTTTTTTTTCATGAAAATATAGGGTGGTGGTATTAGAGTATCAGATGGCCAGTACTGGTAGCACAGTAAGTAAAAGCGAAGGACCACTACTACTCAGAGCATGCGCAGTTTGTTCTCTTTGGAAACACTACTCAAATAGATTACTGGTGACATTTTCCAGGGTATATAAAAACTGAACAAACACACACACACACAAAAAAAAAAAAACAGTCGTCACTCTCTTCTATCATGTGGCAAATTTGTGCCGAGTTTTCCCGCTGGTAAATTAGTGGTGTTGAGTTGTTCTCCGGATGGAGGCTGCAGTTTATCAACAGGTCAGGCTCAATAGTACATCTATTAGATGTTTAGCACGTGCAGCTACCATCACTCCATTTTTCTCCTTGATTTCGCCGTGTCCATCACGCAAAGCAACGCTACAGATCATCCCACGACAACTGTGAGAATTTCCCTTTCAGGCGCCAAGTTTTCTGCGAGATATATATATGTATATATAGGCGAAGCGTCTATTTGTGGTGAAACCGCAGCCCAGCACGCCTCATCACTTCCAAGTATAAGCAAACATCCGCGTCGTGGAGCAAGGCCTAAATAGTAAATTCCATCACACATCGTCCGCATCAGGTGAGCTGTGTTCATTATAATACTATATACATACATACATCTTGCTTGTGACTGAACCATTTAACAGTCGTGCTTGCATCATTATATAGACTGTTAATCAAGCTACATATACATCCCTGCACCCATCGGTCCAGAGTAGACTGTTCAACGCACACTTAGCGCTAGCGACGACTAAGACCACTGCACTAATCCGCGGTCTTGGTAGGTTTAATTTCTCACTTAACAATAATACTGGTACATTTGGCTGTGCAAGCTGCACCTGCAAGACTCCATTGTACCCTAGCCAGGAACCGGCCTTGCATTGGTGGTTAAAAAACAGGAAGCTCATCCCAAAGCAGCAGCGTCGTGGCTTTGACTCATTCTTCTTCCTCATCGGCTGGGCGCTTTGGAAGGAGCGTAATGCAAAAACCTTCAACAGCTCGATAACCACGGCTCAGGAGCTCGCGTTATTGGTGCAGGACGAGGTGGAAGCCTGCTGCATGGCCGGGTTCAAGCGCCTCCGCTCACTCGTGGCCAGGATGTGAGGCTTCCCGGCTGCTTCGTGTGTTTTAGTCGCAAAATAGTTGCTATGTAATCGCTTTATGGTGCTCGTTGTTCGTTGGAGTCCGGTAACCTTGGATTACCATCTCCAAGTTGTTGTTTGAAACTCCTTTCTTCTTAATGAAAAACACGCTTCGGCGTGGTCGGAAAAAAAAACAATAATACTGGTACGTATTGGTAACGATGATAGGCCTAATCTTTGTTTTGTCATGGTCCTAGCTAGCTCATCTTCTTTTCTCCCGATACTCTGGCGGCCAGTCGTCGCGCGCAGGTGAAGAAGCCTGATGTGACGCGCGAAAAAAGAAAAAGGGCTAGTCTCGCGCGCGTGATCTAGCCGGTGACAGTACACAACACAAGGCAGCTAGGATGTAAGTATCAAGGAATCCATCAAAATCGTTCTGCCTTTATTTGCATTGTCATCTATATATTATCCCAACAGTTTTGGAGAGGCATGCAACTAGTAATAACCAATCTATATACTATGGTACAACTACTCCGGCCAGCATATCTCGTTCGCAATCGCCAAACAGCGGATCAAGTCATGCTTAAATACACTGATATATACAGATTACATGTCCTTTGATTGCATATGGAGATTATAGACAGATGGCTGATTCCTATATTTTGGTGTGTTTAGGTCATGCAACTACTATAAAAGCAAGAGGTGTTGTGTCCTTTTCATCCTTCCTAGTAGTTGTAGCTGGTACGCTTCCATGTTCCGTCTATTGATTACTATTGGCTACCACTACTTGATGATCAATTTAATCACATCGGATAAATTGTCTATGTAGTACTAGTACTATGTGTATATAAAGTTTTCGTGCATGCACGGCATATATTATTTATTTATAGGATCACATATTAATTATTAGTCTGTTTTTTTTACTAGTCAAATGCCTCATACCAAGACATACATAACAATCAGATGCACTAATGACGAAGAGCCTAAATGTCGTTGGAGTTCGGATGGTGCTGATCATAGTCAGAGCTGTCTGTTCTCAGGTCTCAGAGCCTACTACGACCCAACCATGATCAGATTGATTCCTTCTCAACACTTTTAATTTCATCCACATGCCGTACCGACGTTTAGGATTGGAGCGCAAATCCTGTCTGCGAGTAGAAGCATGATTAAGACAGTTCTGCTAAGCGGCCGTTGGCCCCGCGTCAATGCAAGGCCATTGGTCAATTTTCTAAGGCCAATGGCATTTGTTATATATAATAAAGGTTACCTTGTAGGACTTGTAAATTAGAAATGCAAATCAGAGTGGTTCGAATGCAAAAGGTCTGAGACAAGAGTACTTTCTGCTTCTTGTAAAATTAGAGAAAATTTCGTAGTAGCAGCTGGTTTCAAACAGGTGCGCGCGAGCGGAGGTGCCTAGTGAGGCCAATGCAGCAGTGGCAGGGATTCATTAATTGCTCCCCAAATGTTTCTGTAGATTCCAGACCGGACTTCCAACTTGGATCACATCAAACCATGAAATGTCCTCCTCTACTTTGGCTGATTGATGTGATCCGTTGCCTTGGCATGCCTGGGTAGTCTGAAACTCGAGGAAAAACGGCCTGCATCGATTCAGAGTGTCTGACAAGCACAAATACTTCTTGTAGTCAGAGCACACACTTCGCCCATTATTCCTAGTTAACAAAAAATACTCCATCCATCACAGATCACTTTTTTTGGGGGCAGTCAGAGAATCTGACAACAACCACAAATTCAGCTTACAGTAGCTTTCGACTAGGCCATGTTTGGTTACTACAGAAAAATTTTAGTCCCTGTCCCATCGAATATTTGGACACATGCATGAAGTATTAAATATAGATAAAAAAATAACTAATTGCACAGATTGTGGCTAATTTGCGAGACGAATTTTTTAAGCCTAATTAGTCCATGATTTGACAATGTGGTGCTACAGTAAATATGTGCTAATGGCGGATTAATTAGGTTTAATAAATTCGTCTCGTAAATTAGTCTCCATCTATATAATTAGTTTTATAATTAACTCATATTTAGTTCTCCTAAATAGCATCCGAACGTCCAATGTGACATGGACTAAAATTTAGTCCATGGAACCAAACACCCCCTAAGTCATCTTTTAGTCTAAGTTTGCCCCAAGTTTTTAGAAATATATTAACATCTATGGTTATCATGACATTTAATAAGGAATTCAGTAATAAAACTAATTCAATGATATAGATGTTTTAGTTTATTTTTTATAAGCTTGATCGTCAAAGATCGAAAAGTTTAACTTAGAACAAGATTAAAATGATATAATTTAGAACAGAAGAAGTACATAATTTATTGAATAGTCTTGTGACCTTGTTCTAAATTATACTACACACCATGCGCAGAGCGATGCGACCTCGTTTTGGAAGAACAAAAAACTTGCATCATCATACTCCGTATATCAATGCCTTAAAGTATTTCTTGGAAACTTCTCTTACTTCGTTCACTGCCATTGCCAGAAACAATGTAAATGCTGATGTCAGAATATAAATGATCAATGCCAGGATGCACTACTATTTGTATAAAGGTGGTGTTTAAATCCAGAGGCTAAAGTTTAAAGGTGTCACATCGGGGTGTCACATCGACGTGTTACATGAGAGTGTTCGGATAGTAATAATAAAACAAATTACAGAAGTCCTCGGTACTCCGCGAGACGAATCTATTAAGACTAATTAACTCCGCGAGAAGAATCTATTAACACTAATTAACCCGCCATCACACATATTTACTGTATGTTTACTGTAGCACCGCGTTGCCAAATCATAGCCTAATTAGTCTTAAAAAAATTCGTCTCGCAAATTAGTCAAAATATGTGTAATTCATTATTTTTTATCTATATTTAATACTCTATGCATGTGTCCAAATCTGATGAGATAGGGACTAAACTTTAGGTGAGAAACTAAACCAAGGCGAAAATATAGGATGTCCTGGACAAATGCATAACCACCGTCTGGATAGATGGGTGTAGTACAGCCTCAGGCACACCTTTTTTTTTTACCATTTCCAAATTTTGTTACCTGATTCCGGTCCCACCTGCCAATGACAACGATTACCCCCTGGCGGCAACAGACTGCTGCTGGCAGGATGTCTGTGCAAGTGTGCAAGTGCCTGTTCCCTGAATAGTGCATGCCACCATGAACATATGAAAAAAACCACCCATAAAATAAATGACAACCAAATTTAAACCTGAAGTCAGGTACACGCACGTTACTGTCTATATTCAAGAAAACCGAGTGATGATGCTGAACAACTGGATTATTATATGCCGTGCACCATATGGAACATATACGACTATTTTCAAGGACAAAAGGTGAGCAAATTAAATTGCAGACGGCAGTACCACTGCATGTTACCACTGTAGCCAAAGAAGCGATGAGGCTTTGCCGAGCAGCGGCGAATCTAGACTAAACTGCTGCCGGGGTCGCATAGATTCATGAACTCAATTTGATGGGGTCGTAGCTGACCGGAATACGCGGGGTTCCACTGATTCGTATAAAGTTATCGGGGTCGCATGACCCCGACACATGCACTGTGGCTTCGCCGCTATTGCCAAGTCGTTGTTGTTGTTGACATGTCATGTTTGTCCGGTCTCAGTTGGTAGTTTCGTGTGATTATTGGACCCTGTCTCTGAAGCATTATCTCAAAATAAAATCAATATGCTGTTATATCAAAAATCAATATCTGTTATGACAAAAAATCAGAATGAGCAGGTGCCCCCCTTAAAAATCAATATGCTGTTATCTCAAAAAAAAAATCGGTTCTGTTACACCATGGTGGTTCTAGCTATCTACTGATGTAATCATCCATTTCCTTGGTGACATCACCATTATGGGGCTAATAAAACAACAGTTATTCATTTGAACAGCAGATTACCGGGTAGGATTAGTTTAATCCATAGTTTAGTGGCATGATTAAGGCCACACATTGACCCTCACCAGCAAGTGGAGCTTTTGTAAAAAAAAAACATAAATAAACCTGAAAGGGGGCGTGCAGCTGGGTTGCCCTGAGCCCCTCGACCTGTTCGCTGGTTGATTTCTGGGCTGATAAACTCGACTGGTGCTGGTTTGTTGTGAGAGAAAAATACTATTGGCTGGCTGATAAGCCCTGGCTGAAACTAACAAACGAACAGGCTGCCTGACTGCGCGCGTCGCGCTGCTCCTCGCTTGCCAAGTTGCCCTGGCTCCCTGAGCAACCGCAAAAGCCACCGCGCATAGGGACAAACGCGGACGCCAAATGGCGTCGCGCGATCAAGCCCGCAGGACCTCGGATCTCTCCGGTCAGGGCGTGCTGCCATGCTGGACACTTATCAAAATCGCCTTGGCGCTTCCCAGTTTATGTTACTGCAAGTGGTGGGGGGGCGCGCTACTTGCACATGTCGAAAAAAACTGCGCATGTGCAGACAGTGAAACGGGCCTTTTTTTAAGGGACAATCCTTTGTTGGACATCTAAAGTGACGGTCCTTTGCTGGCGGACACCCAATTTAGAGCATTTTGCCAGAAGACACTCTGGTTCGGTGAAATTAGGCCACAGGACACCGCGGACCGGTTGTAGCCGGTTGAGGAGAGATAACAGCGGTGAAATGACATTCTAGCCCCTACCGCTTTCTTCTTCCTCTCTCCCTTTCTCTTTTTTGTGTGTTTCCTGCGCCGCGCCGCCGAAGACGCGGTCCACGAGGATGGCTACCGAACAGGCTCCTCACCTGTGGATCTGCGTACAAGCACCACGGTAGTTGAGCGCGCATAAATCCATCACTGGTTGCCTGAAGCAACCAGACTTTGACACGAAAAGTACCAAATAACATACTCGTTGGGGTTCGGCAACGCCCGGCAACACAAAGGCGGCACCGACGCCGTTGCCGTACAAAAGTCGGAGACGAGCTTGCTAGCCCCGAAGTGCTGAGCACTGACACATGGTCACGAATCCTCGCACCATGGGTCTGATGGCCGCCGTCCTGAAGACGTGCGAACAGAACAAGGCCACCCCCAGCAGAGGTCGCCGCCTGCCTCTCCCTACTCCTTTCCCTTCTGCGTTTCCTGAAGAAGATAAACAGAGAGAGGGGAAAGGATAGGGATGTGCCTGGTCAAACCATGCGCATGCGGTGCATGCGGCTCATCTTTTGAGCCTGCATTCTCGTACATACTGAGAGAAAGAGTTGTTTATCTCACCACGAGGATGGCGGTG
The DNA here is from genome assembly GCF_019320115.1 of Miscanthus floridulus. NCBI lineage: Eukaryota > Viridiplantae > Streptophyta > Magnoliopsida > Poales > Poaceae > Miscanthus > Miscanthus floridulus. The sequence continues at coordinate 67,780,666 of NC_089591.1, forward strand.
TGCGCGCGCGGGTGGAGCCAACGTCCGCGAGCTCCAGAGCGCGCCCTGCTCGATCGCCATCTCGTGGACCGCGTCCTCGGCGGCGCGGCGCAGGAAACAAAAAAAAGAGAGAAATGGAGAGAGGAAGAAGAAAGCGGCAGGGGCAAGAATATCATTTCACCGCTGTTCTATCTCCTCAACCGGCTGCAACCGGTCCGCGGTGTCCTGTGGCCTAATTTTACTAAATCAGAGTGTCTTCTGGCAAAATGCTCCAATGTGAGTATCTGCCAGTAAAAGACTATCACTTTGGATGTCCAATAGACAATTCTCCCTTTTTTTTAACATTGTTTATTTAATAAGAGGCGGGGACTTGCATACATGTCGTTATGGAAACACTAAAATGCAGCACATGATGCAGGATTTTTGCTGAGACTGCCCCGTTCGCTCGTCTTAAAAATGGCTTGTTCGGCTTCTTTTTTCAGCGGGAACAGTGTTTTTCTCTCACAACAATTCAGCCGGAACAGTGTTTTTTCAGCCAGTTTCAGCCAAGTTTCAGACCAGCGAACGGGGCCGAAGTTAGGGCATATGCATGTACTGTGTGTTTATATATATAAATATAAATCCATGTACTCTTGTTGAGTGACCGAGGGTGCAGTGGTATAGTTGCTCATACGGGCCCGTTTGGCATGGATCTCGTCAGCTCCAGCTCCTGCTGCCAATTTACTGTAGCGACACTATTTATGGGAGCCAAATCTCTCTCCTTCCTCTGACCTCAGACAGCCGGTTGGAGCCGGAGAAGCCAAATATCTTGGCTCCCGCAGCTCTACGTGTGTCAGTGAGAGTGAGGGAGATGAGAGAGAAAAAACAGATTTCGTGTACAGTGCTCGTACAGTGTTTCTGCAAGCCCGTGTCAGAAGGAGCCGGAGCCGGCTGAATCTATACCCAACAGGGCCATGTGAAATGACTGGCTCCTGAATGCCCTTTGGGCTCGCTTGATATGATTGGTTTAAGGGATCATGTGTAAGTAGGTTGCTTTTGCAGAAGATAATTTATATATTTTGGCCTCACAGGACTTCTTTTCGATCAACTTCAACACAAGTCTTCTGGACCACTAGGTTAGGCCGGTTTGCCGATATTGTGAGGTACCGGGTACGTTCTAGCTAGATAAATTAACTAATTATTAGTTAACACCGGTCCATCTAACAATGCTTATTCTGTACGGACATATTAGTGTTTTATAAAGATTTTGAAAGAGGGAATGGATGAATTTTGGGGGATACGAATAAGTAAAGTTTCTTTTATGAAAAAATTTGCTGTGGGACACTCCACTTATGTGAAAATGGCTGTGGGACACTAAAATATTTTTTTTTGTTGTGGGACACTAATTTCTTTGCCGTTGGACACCGCCCAATGTACCTAGAGCAAAGAAAAAAAGATGATTGTTTTCTCTATTACTATTTGATTATTTTCTAACCTAATACCCATATAGGAATTTATATTCTGCAATCTACCTCACTACCAGAAACAGGATCTTTGTCGTGTATCCAAGGCACATGGCGAAGCCCTTTACCGAGTGTTACACTCGGTAAACAGCACACGACGTACACAGTGATGGCAAAAGTTTATTTGCCAAGTGTTTTTTTATCAGGGCACTCGGCAAATATGTTGTCGAGTGCTGAAACCAATGCTCGGCAAAAAAAAGTAATGTGACGGCGCGGAGACGGTCACGGCGTGTTTGCTGAGTGTCTAATGGCCTCGGCACTCGGCAAACATGACCTTGTTTGTCGAGTACCCCAGCCCTGACACTCGGCAAATAATGCATGTTTGCCTAGTGTCTCGGCCCCGACACTCGGCAAATAATCCATGTTTGCCGAGTGTCACATCCCGGACACTCGGCAAAGACTGGCCATTCCAGACCCAGCTTTTGGTCTCTTTGCTGAGTGTCCATGCGCTGACACTCGGCAAACATGCCTTCTTTGCCGAGTGTCACAGCGCAGAAACTCGGCAAAGAGGTCATTTTAGCCCCAGAATGCACAGATTTTTGCCACGTGTCCGCTTTGCCGAGTGTATTTTTCATAGCACTCGACAAATAGCCCTTTTGCCGAGTGTAACACTCGGTAAAGCTGCCATATTGAAAGCATCTAGGCCCCTAGTTGGGTTTTGGTGATTGATGACAATACGTGATTACTGTGACTAACGTGTGTTTTGCAGAGGCAATTAAGTTAGGTCACGGTAATGGAGATCGATTGGGCTATCATGATGGTCATGACCCTACGATGGAAATCATTTCGGTTTTTAAAGGATGGACGATAAGGTTAAGGATGGACTAGTTCTAAGTGTCGATTGGAGTTGGAGTGACACTTAGAGTAGTTTAGGACTTTGTTTTTCCTTTGGCCGTACAATTAAGGGGGTACGGATGGGTAGCTTGACCTAGGTGAGTCTAGTGGGTTAGGTGTGGTGCACACTTGCTAAAACTAGCGCTAGGTAGCTCCAAAATAGTCCTTAGATCCAATGGAGCAAACTTCATTCACATATGATCGAAAGTTGGAAGTGAATGGAGGGTCAAATACTGACCGGACGCTGGCTCCGGTGTGACCGGACGCTGGCTCAGAGTCCAGTCAGTTCATTTGATCAAGGTAAAGTCGTTGGAAGTGACCGGACGCTGAAAAGTGAAGTGACCGGACGCTGAGGTCCAGTGTCCGGTCGACATCAATAAGGTTCCAGTAAGGGAAAATTGCGACTGGAAGCATCCGGTCACACTGTAAATATTGGAGTTCGGGGTAAATTGACTAGCGCGTCCGGTCAACATGACCGTAGCGTCCGGTCACCCCGCAAAGACACATAACTGGGTTGTTTTTCAGCCCATGTTATAAATACTCCCTCCACTCATGCGTGGGGGTACTTTTGCTCATTCCAATAGCTGAGAAACACATTTGAGAGTGCCAAGAAGAGCAAGGTCCTAGTGAGGTGATTGAGATTTGAGAATCCCAAAGAGAGCCCTCATTAGTGAAGCAAGAGTAGCAAAGTGTGCATCCACCCTTCTCATTAGGCTTGTCGTGGTCAAGTGAGAGTTTGTGCTTGTTACTCTTGGTGATCGCCAGTCACCTAGACTGGCTTGGTGGTGATTGGGAGTTTGGTGATCATTCGGCAGAGCTTGTGGGTGATCCAACTCAAGTTGTGAGCGGTTGTGGGTGATTCACCACGACAGAGTGTCAAAGAATCAACCCGTAGAGAGCACTTGATCCTTGCACGGATCAAGGGGGAGCCACACCCTTGCATGGGTGCTCCAACAAGGACTAGTGGGGAGTGGTAACTCTCTGATACCTCGGCAAAACATCGTTGCGTTCCTTCTCCTCTCTTTACTTTAAGCATTTACTTTGAGCAATTCAATACTTGTCTTTTACATTCCTAAAATTGTCATGCTAGAGTTGGATTAGAACTTAGGGTGCTAAACTTTTGTACGTTAGATCAATAGAAACACTTTCTAGGCATAAGGGGTTAATTGAGCTAACCATAGAATTTGATTATTGCAAAGAAATTTGTAATTAGCCTAATTCACCTCCCTCTTGGGCATCTTGATCCTTTCAATTGGTATTAGAGTCTCGTGCTCACGTATTTAGGCTTAACCGCCTAGAGCAAGATGTCTCATGGGGATGGACCTCCTCCTATCTTTGAGGGAGATGATTTTCCTTATTGGAAAATTCGCACGGAGGCGTATCTAGAAGCTCTAGATATTGATATTCTTAGAGCCGCCTCATAAGGCTTCCCAAAACCTCAGGATGCTACTCACCTACAAGGCGATGAGGTGAATTATGAGAAGTGAAATGCAAAGGCTCGAAACACCATCTTTAGAGGTCTTTGCAAAGATGTGTTCAATCGGGTGAGGAACCACAAAGACGCCCATGCACTATGGTCAGACGTTTGTGCGCTCCATGAGGGAACTAAGAGTGAGCATGAGGAACGCTATCATCTTGTCATGAAAAAGCTCAACTCTTTTGAAATACTTCCTAAAGAATGTGCTAATAAGATGTATTCACGTTTGAATGTTCTTGTAGAGGAAGTCAATGAGCTTGGACTCACTCAAATGCAACCATCCGATGTTGTAAGAAAGATCTTGAGTGTCCTCCCCATTGATAAATATGGGCATATTATGACCGTGCTCCATCAAGGTGATCTTTCCACCGCTACACCGACACAAATCTTGGAAAAGATCAATGCTTCATGAGATGTACATGCACATCATGCCACAAGATGGCTCATCCTCTACCAAGAAGAAAGATAAGGACTTAGTATTCAAAGCTAGCCAAGAGAAGGGTAAAGCAAGACTTGAGTATGAGAGCTCAAGTGATGATGAAAGTCTAGCTCTCATGGTAAAAAAGACCACCAAGATGCTAAAGAAGCTCAACAAGAGTGGCATCAAGTTTGATGGTAAGAAGAAGAAGTTCTTCACTAGCTCTAGAAGGAAGCCAATCTCCAAGATGGATTGCTTCAATTGTGGAGAACTTGGTCATCTAGCACACTAATGCACTAAGCCCTAAGAAAGACAAGTTCAAGAACAAATACAAGGGCAAGAAAGATGACTCAAGTAATGAAGAAGAAGAAGAAGAGAAGAAGAAGAACAAGCCATATAAGAAGAGAGATGGCAAGAAGAAGGACTTCCATAAGAAAAAGAAGAGTGGAAAGGCATACATTGTCGGTGATTGGCTCACGGACATTGTTTCATCTAGTGCCTCATCCGATGATGATAGTGACAATGAGAAGGTGGCCGCAATTGTTATCGACTCTTCATCATCTTCATCGCCACCACCGCCATCATCCTCTACACACCTATGCCTTATGGCCAAGGGTGACCGCAAGGTATCTAATAATGATGATAGTAGTGATGATGAGCATGATAGTGATGATGAGCATGATAGCGATAGTGATGATGATGAATATGAATCACCTTCTTATGATGATCTTGCTAGATTGTTAAAACAATACACCAAGATCATTATAAAAACTAGAGCTAAAAATGAAAAGCTAGAAGCTAAAAATGATTCTCTTTTAGCCAAATGTGATATAGCAGAAAAGGCTAGTGTTGAGCTTAAAGAAGCAAATGATACTATATCATCCAAACTCAAGGAGCTCAAATCTTCTAAGAAAGAGCTTAAAGAAAAACATGATAAACTTGAGAGGACACATAATGAGCTCATCACTAGCCACAACAAGCTAAGAGAAGAATATACTACTCTTAAGATCAATCATGATAATCTTGTCATTGCTCAAGAATTTTTATCCGATGAGCCACATGATGCTACTAACAATGTTGTTAAGATTGATATAGCTACATCATGTGATGATTTGATCATTGAGAGCATTGAGCAAAGTTCTAGTAGCAAGGGCAAGCAAGTGGTTGAGGCCTGATGAGTATGATGAGTTTGTCATGCTCAAGAATGACAATGAAAAGCTCAAGAAAGATCTTGAAGAACTCAAAACCACCAAGCCTATTGTGCTAGAAACTATTGTTCATGATGATGGTTTGATTCTTGAGAATGAGAAGCTCAAAGATGAGAACAACAAGCTCAAGGAAGAGAAAAACAATGATGCTCTCAAGGAAGAAAACAAGAAGCTCAAGTTGGAGAAAGAACATCTTAAGATTGGAATTGAGCAAGTTCACTAGAGGCAAGCATCTCCAAAGTGAGCTACTAATGAACACCATCATAAAGATGGATAGAAGTGGCATTGGATACTTGGCAAACCAAGAAAAAAGGCTCAAGCTCAACAACAATATAAGTCCAAGCCAAAGTCATAGAGATGTTTTGAGTGTGGACAAGAAGGCCACTTTGCTCATGAGTGCAAAACTCCACCACCACAATCCTTGCCCAAACATGCTAGACCTTTTGCCTTCAATGCTCACTACATGCTTAGAAAGGATTCTAGTGGAAAGATAAAAGTGATGTTCTTAGGATCCTCCCAACAAAAATAGGCCTAAGAAACTTTGGGTTGCAAAGTCACTTGTTGAGAAGGTGAAGGGCCCTCAATAAGTTTGGGTTCCTAAAGTTTGATCTCTTGTGTATAGATGAACTACAAGACCGATGGAAGTCATTAGGTTATTGATAGTGGTTGCACACAACATATGGCCGGTGATCCTTGTATGTTCACCTTACTAGATGAAGAAGTAGATGGACAAGAAAGAATCATATTTAGAGATAACTCGAAGGGCAAGGTCAATGGATTGGGCAAAGTGGCTATATCAAATGATCATTCCATCTCCAATGTGCTATATGTTGCTTCATTGAGTTTCAACTTGCTATCCGTTGGATAATTGTGTGATCTTGGCTTCCAATGCTTGTTTACTGAGAAGGAGGTTGTTGTATCCAAGAATGATGATGATCATGTGATATTCAAAGGATTTAGATACAACAACCTATATCTAGTGGACTTCACTTTCGAAGATGCAAACTTGAAGACATGCCTATTCACCAAAACAACACTTGGGTGACTATGGCATAGAAGACTTGCTCATGTTGGGATGAGCTCACTCAAGAAGCTAATGAAGAATGATTTGGTGAGAGGGTTGAAGGATGTGAAGTTTGAGAAGGATAAGCTTTGTAGTGCATGTCAAGCCGGCAAGCAAGTTGCAAATACCCATCCAACAAAAGCTTTCATGTCAACCGCAAGAGTGCTAGAACTCCTTCATATGGACTTATTTGGGCCAACAACATACAAGAGTTTGGGAGGAAATCTTTATTGTCTTGTGATTGTTGATGACTATTCAAGGTATACATGGGTATTCTTCCTTCATGACAATTCCAAAGTTGCATCTTGTTTCAAGAAGTTTGCCAAGAGAGCACAAAATGAATTTGAAGTGAAGCTTAAGAAGATAAGAAGTGGCAATGGGAAGGAATTTGACAACACAAACATAGAAGCCTATTGTGATGAAGTTGGGATCAAGCATGAGGTCTCCGCAACATATACTCCTCAACAAAATGGTGTAGTTGAGAGGAAGAACCGGACATTGATCACTCTTGCAAGAATAATGCTTGATGAGTACAACACCCTCGAAACTCTATGGGTGGAAGCTATCAACACCGCATGCTATGCATCAAACCGCCTATTCCTTCAAAAATTCTTTGGCAAGACACCTTATGAGTTGCTCAATGGGAAGAACCTGGACGTCTCCTTCTTTAGGGTGTTTGGTTGCAAATGCTACATCTACAAGAAGCGGCAACACCTAGGGAAGTTTCAAAGACGTTGTGATATTGGTTTTCTTGTTGGTTACCCATTAAAGTCCAAAGCATATAGAGTATTTAATCATGCCACCGGCTTGGTTGAAGAAACATATAATATGGAATTTGATGAATCTAACAGCTCCCAAAGAGCACATGAGAATCTTGATGATGTAGGTCATGAACCATTGAGGGAGGCTATAAAGGACATTCCAGTTGGAGACATCAAGCCTAAAGATGATGAAGATGATGTACAAGTGATTGATCCACCTTCTTCATCAAGTATGCCACAAGATGATGATAAAGATGGGAGAGTAGAAAATAAAGACACTCATGTCTCCCATGATCAAATGGTGGTACAAGCACAAGATGTTGATGCTCCACAACCTCCTCCTCAAGTGGTCAATAGAAGAAATACACCTCTACTACAAGGTCATCCATAAGATCTCATCATAGGGAGTCCATCAAAGGGTGTAATGACTCACTCACAAAAACTTGCTTCATTTATTGCTCATCATTCTTTTGTCTCTTGCTTTGAGCCTACTAAGGTAGAAGAAGCTCTTCAAAATCCGGATTGGATAAATGCAATGCATGAAGAGTTGAACAACTTCACCCGTAATGAAGTTTAGACTCTTGAAGGGTGGCCAAAAGGTGTAAGAGTCATTGGAACAAAGTGAGTGTTCCAAAACAAGCAAGATGATCAAGGCATTGTTGTGAGGAACAAGGCAAGACTAGTTGCAAAGGGGTTCTCACAAGTTGAAGGATTGGATTTTGGAGAGGTCTTTGCACCGGTTGCAAGATTAGAAGCCATCCATATCCTCCTTGCATATGCATCACATCATGAAATGAAACTTTATCAAACAGATGTGAAAAGTGTATTTTTAAATGGCTTTATTAATGAACTAGTCTATGTTGATCAAGCCTCCCGGGTTTGAAGATCTTAGATATCCTAATCATGTGTATAGATTGTCCAAGGCATTATATGGGCTTAAGCAAGCCCGAAGAGCTTGGTATGAGCAGTCTTTGGGACTTCCTCATTGAGAAGGGTTTCACCATTAGGAAGGTCGACACTACACTATTCACCAAGAAGCTTGATGGACATATCTTCATTTGTCAAGTGTATGTTGATGATATCATCTTTGGATCATCAAATGAAGAATCTTGCAAAGAGTTTGGTGAATTGATGTTGAAGGAGTTCGAGATGTCAATGATTGGAGAGCTTACATTCTTTCTTGGTTTTCAAGTCAAGCAAATGAAAGAAGAGGATTTTCATCTCTTAAGAGAAATATACAAATGATCTTCTCAAGAGATTCAAGATGAATGAATGTAAGCCAATCAAGATACCAATGCTAACTAATGGACATCTTGACCTAGATGAGGGAGGTAACATGGTTGATCAAACTCTCTACCGCTCTATAATTGGTAGCTTGTTATATTTGACCGCATCTAGGCCCGACATCATGTTTAGTGTGTGTATGTGTGCTAGATTTCAAGCTAATCCTAAGGAAACTCATTTGATTGCCGTTAAAAGAATCCTTAGGTATCTTAAGCACACACCAAGCATTGGTCTTTGGTATCCCAAAGGAGCTATATTTGAGTTAGTTGGCTATTCCGATTCGGATTATGCCGGTTGCAAAGTCGATAGAAAAAGCACATCCGGAGGGTGCCATTTGCTTGGTAGATCACTTATGTCTTGGTCCTCCAAGAAGCAAAATAGTGTGGCCTTGTCCACCGCCGAAGCGGAATACATTGCTATGGGTGCTTGTTGTGCATAAATACTTTATATGAAACAAACTTTGCTAGACTATGGTGTAGTTCTAGAAAAAGTACCTCTTTTGTGCGACAATGAAAGTGCGGTAAAACTTGCAAATAATCCTGGTTCAACACTCTCGCACCAAGCACATAGATATCCGCCATCACTTTCTTAGAGATCATGTTGCTAAAAATGATATATCACTAGAAGGTGTAAGGACTGAGGATCAATTGGCGGATATCTTTACTAAACCGCTAGATGAGGCAACATTTTGTAGATTGCGAAATGAGCCCAATGTGCTTGATTTTAGTAACTTCACTAAAAAATGAGCTTATGATGTCCCTTGCATTGCATTGTAATATACAACATGTTTAATACTTTGTAATGCATATAGGGCTTGTCTAACTTGGTTAAGATAACCGCCGAAAAGCGTGTGAAGAAGCTTAACCTTGGATCAAACTTGACAAGCAACTAGATTTACTTACAAGTATTACATTGCATTTGCATGAATGTTGTTTTATCATTTGTCTTCAAATTGCCCTCTTATTGCCTATTTTCTTAAAAAGAATTATAGCCTAAGGCAAAATATTTTTGAAAAATTTAAGGGTTTGAGAGAGGTCACTCACATCAGTTCCAATTGGTGTTTATTTGGATTTTATTTAAGTTGGGACTTGATTGGGAACAGGCAGCATGAAGGACTTTGAAGATTTGCTGGAAAAAGAGTGACCGGACGCTGCACCTGGACTCTGGAGTCCAACATCCGATCAGTTCACAAGAGGTGAACTCGCTGCAAAGGAGTGACCGGACTCTGCGCTTCAGCGTCTGGTCAGTTGGAGGTTCAGCGTCCGGTCGAGCATGAAGGCGTTCGGGCAAGGTGACCAGACTCTGGCTACGTCCGGTCGTGATTCCAGGAGATTTGGACCTCTCTAGAATCGACCGGACGCTGGGTGGCAGCGTCCGGTCGCTGCCACCGGAGCGTCCGGTCAATAGGATTCTTGCGGCTTATGAACTCTTTTCCTCTTTTCTTATCCAATCCTGTGGGGACACTTTATAATCACAGCGCCTCCTCGGCCAACTCCACATCCATGCTGTCATTGCCATGATCCAGCCCTAGCCACCGTCACAGTCACATCCGCATCATGCTCCTCTGCGCCGCTCCCGCACATCCACGCCTAGCAGCGCCGCCGCGCCCCACGACGCCGTCCCCGTACGCCCGCGCATCTCCTCACACTGCTGTGCTGATTGCCCCATGCCATAGTGTTGCCGCAGTGCCCTACTCATGCCACAACCATAGTGCCACCGCTGCTTGCCCTAGCACCGACGTTGTCCCGTGCTCTAGCGTCGCCGCCGCATGCCCTAGCGCCGACTGTCGTCTCGTGCTCTAGTGCCGCTGCCATGCCCTAGGGTTTGTCTCTACTCCACAAGCCACATTGCTCACTGCCCATGCTGCAAAGCTTCTAGTGCCACTGTACGTTGCCTAACCCTAACCCTAGCCTCACAATTTGGTGGTTCCCCGCGTGTCGTTTCTCTTCTTCTCGGGTAGCCGATTCGTTAGGTAGCAAGCCTTCGATTCAATTTCATACCCAATTGCTTGCTCTATTAGGGTTTCACATCTCTAGATTTAGTGTTATTATTTATAAACCCGATCTATTCCATTATGCAGTGAGTCGGCTGCCGTTGAGGTCTTAGTGGCAGTTGTCAGTCAACTCGAGGCCAAGCTCGCGAGTACAGATCGAGGTCAAGCCTCGGAAGTGACAGTTGGCAGTTGTTCCTTTCAGATCCAACCGATGGTTCACGTCAAGAACATTGGAGGTGGTCCGGGTGATGAGGATCTGAGGCGTCCGCCTCGCTTGCCTACAGATCCAAAAGGCAAGGTGACGAAGAAGGCTACAACAAAGAAGTGCAAGTACCTAAATGCAGAGACAACTAGAGCAGCCGCAGTTACAGAGGTTGCAGAGCATGCTGAGAGAGGAGGTGCTCGCAGTGGAGTCCGAATCGTAGATCAGCTTTCACTAGAAGCAAGGGCTACACTTGAGCGGGTTGAGCACCTTCATGGTGGTCCAGCTGGGACTCTCATGATTGGAGGTCGGCGTGTTGCCATTGATGAGGATTAGCCTCAGGGGGAGTCACAGTAGCAGGCACCATTAGCAGAGCAGGCTCAGGAGGGACAGCAGACCGAGGAGACAGAGCAGGCACCTTAGCCACAGCTTCGCCGCTCTGGTCATACCCGTGCTCCAGTCATGCCGAGGGCAGATACACAGTGGAGGGGTTCTCGTCCACTGCCCAGACCGTAGGGTCCACCTCCTATGACACACTTGGACTTGAGGGCCACCACGGCCAAGCAGATACGGTAGCTCAGGTTTATGGAGTTTGAGCAGTGGTTCCCACCGAGGAGGGATGACAGAGCATCCGAGGACTTCTACACACCACTCTAGGAGGATTTCTACAATGCATATCTTAACAGTGAAGCTATATTCAGACCTCAGAGGGTGTGTAACATTGAGTCTATAGTTGCAGCAGCTGGAGAGCATATTCACCCCTATCTTACATATCTGCCAGGGCTAACAGACTTGATTGGACGAACAAAATTATATGTTCCATCTTGGGTTCGTCAATTCTATGATACACTATGGATTGACCCACAACACAGATACATTCACTTTGCATTCAAAGACAGAGATTATAGGCTGATGAGCACTAGGGTCAGGGAGATACTCAGGCTTCAAGAGCAGCCCATCAGGTTACACAATGTTTGCTATAGACAGACATCGCCTCCTAGACATCCTCATGGCGATATGGTTCCTCCCATAGATTTGGTTCACCACTACTTCAAGGAGCCTTTTGGCGAGGGGTTGAGCAGGACTCCCAGTGATCTCACTCCTATAGCTAGAGTATTGGATGCCATTATGAGGAGGACCTTGATTTCGAGGATGGGGTATCACAAGGGCTTGACTTGCTTGTAGCTATGGCTTCTCAACTCCCTGATGCAGCAGACCGTATTTGACATTTAGGATCTCCTTCTATCAGAGATGGAGGATACTATTGCTGAGGGGTTTAGAGGTCATTGATAGTTGCCCTATGCCCATTGGATCACATTTCTTATTCACGAGGCAATTATAGTGAGGCCACCTGAGATGTTAGCTGAGTATAGTAGTGCTACTACAGAGTTTCCTACATATATCCAAACTCAGATGATCCGCTATAGTACACCACAGGCACCTAGTCAGCCACACTGTCGTCTAGATGTACTAGAGACTACAGTCCAATAGGATGCTATTATCAAGAGTATTGCAGCTACTGAGGAGGAGCAGCTTGCTCAATAGGAGGGGATGGTCGAGAGCGACCCTAGTGACAGCTCAGACGAGGACTACCGGGACATTCCTCAGATGCCTGCACGTCGACATGATCATGAGGCCGGCAGCTCTAGTTCAGCTCCACCTGCACCATAGACAGACCCCGCTCTACTTGCTATACTTGAGCGGATGAGGCAGGATTAGGCACGCCAAGCTCAGGAGACCACTACCACTTTTCCATAGTTCTAGACTTGGTAGGATGAGTTCCAATGTCAGCAGTAGGCCATCCAGCAGCAGCAGTAGGCCATATAGCAGTAGTAGCAGGTCCATGCATCAGCAACAGCTTCTCATGCAGTAGTAGCTTCTCAGATTAATGCAGCATGTAGTGACAGCGATTGGGGCTCCACCGCCACAGCCTTCGCCCTAGCTTGGTCAGCCTGCCACCACTTCGATGACTCCAGCATTATAGCCTAGCGGGCTTCAGAGTTAGGGATAGCCACCAGCATAGTTTGCTTCACCTACAGAGCAGGTGTCCCTAGTATTTTGCTTCGCTAGTGATAGCTGTCGGTGCGGGACCCACAGGATGCCCCGCAAGAAAGAGAGAAGATCTAGTCTAACTAGGATTCTCCCCATGTAATCTTAGTAGTAGTATTATTTTGTAATCCTACTAGGAACTCTCATTGTAAACCGACTAGGAATCTGACCTCCTGACTATATAAAGGAGGGCAGGGTTCCTAGAGAAGGGAGATCATGATTTCTACAACACAATCAATCCAACGCAAAGGCTAACGCCGACTGGACGTAGGGCTATTACTCGACCACAATCGAGGGCCTGAACCAGGATAAATCGACTGTCTCTTGCGTTCACCGTTCGAGTTCCGCATACGCTGAAGCCCAAACAATACTGCCCCGGGGACCCCCGTGGCAGGCTATCGGTGGTAAAACATCGACAGCTGGCGCGTCAGGTAGGGGCTTTCGGCGAATTTGCATCTGAGAGCTCGATGGACCTCAACAACATGATCTTCTCAATGGGATCAACTTTCATCTTCGGCTCATGGATCTGTGAGGCAGACAACAATGGCAAGCTCCAAAGTCGTCTCCTCGAGGATTCAAAACACCATGAAGACGATTCTATTCTAACGACCACGACAGATCAAATCTCTGGAGGATTCGCGCAGCTCATAGTGTCTGATTCAACTCAGGTTCCTGTAGCTTTGTGCATCCGACTCGAATTCGAGCTCCGCATCCGAGTTGGAGTCTTATCCGAGTCCTTTCGGGAAACCGAGTTCTTTTCTGATGGGACTTAAGAACGCGGCCCTGACCTATCAAGAATACAACTCAGGAGTACGCGCAGAATCCCTTCAAGAAGTCAGATCTTCCTCCACTCGGACTCCTAAACATGGCAACATCTTATCAGGCATGGCTCAGAGAAGTCCTCGATCCAGTACTAAGAATGCCACTGAAGGGAGCTTAGGAAGGTCTCATCCTGACTGTAACATCTCAAGACTGCATCGTTCACTAGTCGGACTCTGTTCCTGAGGATAACAATACCTGACTGGACAACACGACGATGATGGCTATTCTACCTTACCAAGAAGGAGACTCGATCTACGACATCGAGGCATCTACTAAAGTCATCAGCAACTCCGACAGTATTAAAACTAACGCCAATAACAAAATGGCTCACGCACGGGAAGTACTCATGGTTCGATGTCCTCAGTCACCATTAAATCCCCCAGAAGCACCCGATGTCAGGTCATCAGATGAATCAGAATCCAACATATCACCCTTTGCCCAGGGCTACGATGGAGAAACCGAGAGTCAGAAACAAGCTAGAGAAAGAAAAAACAAGTTGAAGCAAGGGCGCCAACACCGTGCTAGGCAGCGTAGGGAAGCCTGGATTAGATACGAATCAGAGTTGGCTGAATACGACAGAAGAAAATCACAACGAGAAGTCAAAGGAAGACTGCACGGCAAATACGCCTTACGATAAGATTCGAGAAGCATTAGAAGAACTTAGAGCAACTTCACATCCCGGCTGAGAAGTATGAACAGCTCCAGGACTTGCTCCGGATCGACGATCCCGAGAACGCATGAAGAGAGAGCCCAATCAAGACTACCTGCCAATCAACAACCCACTAGGCAAGAAGATCAAAATCAAAGGAAGTCCACTTTCGAAAGACTTGGGCCAGGTGGAAGCCATAACAGAGAAAGTAGGAACGGAACATAATCAAGGCCATCAATTTGAACAACCTGAGAAAGACCGGGACTAGGGTGCCTACCCAGACAGCCTCACAGAATTATTCCCATCAAAACAACAGTTGGCCAGAAGGAGGTGCCGAATCCTAATTCAAAGAAGCCGGAACACACGACAGATTCCCCTAGTTTCGCGAACATGCTTGCATCGGTACGATTACCTCACAAGTTCAAACCGTCTAACCACTCTAAGTATGATGGCAAAACTGAACCAAGGCAATGACTCAGAATATATTCACAATCAATTGAAACTAGCCAGAAGAGACGACGATATCAAGACCCTATTCTTTCCCATGGCACTAGAAGCCATGCCCCTCCAATGGTTCGACAAATTAAATCCAGGATCTATCAGAAATTGGGAGGACTTGCAAAGAGCTTTTTGTGAAAATTTCATAGGAATCATTACACATCCAATCACTCATGCAGAACTAAAAGGACTCAAGCAAAAGGGAGGCGAAAGTCTCAGAAATTACTATCGATGATTCGGCGAACTACGAGCTCAAGTGCATGACATCACCGAACGAGAAGTAATTGAAGCTTTCTCTCATGGAATCATGGCTAGGTAGCAATTTCAAGACTTCTGCAAAGAAAATCCGAGAAACAATGAAGAATTCAGACAAACAGTAGAAAAGATGATTACTGTAGAAGAAAAAACACGAGAGAGGTTCCCGGATAGAAGCAACCAGGACCCGGACAAGCAAAATCATCGAAATAGCAGACATCAAGAAAGAAAACGTAGACCAGACAATACCAGTGGCAATGGCCAACAAATCAAAGAAGTTTTCCAAACCCAGAAGATATGATGACATTGAAAACATATGTTGCCCATTGCACCCTAATGGGAGGCACACCATCGGAAATTGCTACACTTTCAATGATCGATACACAAGAAAAGATAGTAAGGAGAACACCAAAGAGGAAAATTAGAAAAAAGATGAAGATAACCATGAGGACAAAGGAATTCCAAAAACCCAGGGGAATGGTAGTAGTGATCTTCTCAGGGGCTCCAGATTGCAGAAGCAAATATCAAGAAAAACTAGCACTACGGACTATCATGATAGCAGAACCGGCTACACCAAGATATCTCAATTGGTCACAGTATCCTATCCAATTTACCAAGAAGACCAATGGACTAGCGTGGGAAACGCAGGCCATTATCCACTGGTTCTAGATCCAACTATTGCTGGTATGACTGTCACCAAAGTACTAATCGATGGGGGAGCCGGACTCAACATCATCTTTTCAGAAACACTAAGGAAGATGGGACTACAACTCGCCGGGATGATTATACCAACAAGTACACCTTTTTACGGCATAGTACCAGGCAAGGCAGCCATGCCACTTGGACAAATTACTTTACCCGTTACTTTTGGAACTCCTTCGAACTACCGAACAGAGTTTATCAAATTTGAGGTTGCAGACTTTGATTCGTCATATCATGCAATCCTCGGACGCCCAGCACTGGCAAAATTCATGGCAATACCACATTATCCAGTACTTACTGCTTAAGATGCTAGGACCCAACGGTGTCCTTTCTCTTCAAAGTGATTTGAAGCGTGCTTTTGACTGTGACGTTCAGGTAATCCAAATCGCAGCCAAAGCACAAGCCGACAATGGAAGAAAAGAAATAGCCACAATTGCTGCAGAGATGAGCCAAGAAGAATTAGAAATACCATGCTAAAAAGCCTAGCATCATCGCACCACCAAAAGAAGCCGACGTCAAGCAAATCGACTTGGGCACTGGCGATACCTCCAAGACAGCAACCATCAGTGCTCACCTCTCAGCAAAATAGGAACTCGCGCTCACCAACTTTCTTCAGGACAACAAAGATATCTTCGCTTGGAAGCCGGCCGACATGCCAGGTGTCCCAAGAGAGTTGGCTGAGCACAGAATTGATATTAATGAAAACTCCAAGCCTGTAAAGCAACGGCTACGACGATTCTCACCTGACAAAAAGGCAGCAATTAAAAAAGAAATCACAAAGCTAATGGCGGCCAGATTCATTAGAGAAATCCTTCATCCAAATTGGCTAGCAAACCCAGTTCTAGTACAGAAAAAGAACACGGACGAGTGGCGCATGTGTGTTGATTACACAGATCTCAATAAGCACTGTCCGAAAGATCCATTTGGGCTGCCACGCATTGATCAGATAGTTGATTCAACAGCAGGATCCACCCTATTATCCTTTCTTGATTGCTATTCAAGGTATCACCAGATAGCATTAAAAGAGCAAGACCAGAGCAAGACATCTTTCATCACCCCGTTTGGTGCCTACTGCTACAAGACCATGTCATTTGGACTCAAAAACGTTGGAGCCACCTACCAAAGAGCTATCCAAACATGCCTTGGTGATCAAATCAGTGAAAACATAGAAGCATACGTGGACGATGTAGTTGTAAAAACAAAGAACCTAGATACACTGATTGAAGACAAAAGACAAACCTTCGAGAACCTAAAAAGTGGAGATGGAAATTGAACCTGAACAAATGTGTGTTTGGGGTTCCTTCAGGACAACTACTCGGTTTCTTGGTCAGTCATCGCGGAATCGAAGCAAGCGCTAAGCAAATTAGAGCCATAACGGAGATGGGCCCACCCAAAAACATCAAAGATGTGCAAAAGCTAACGGGCTGCATGGCGGCACTTAATCGTTTCATTTCAAGGCTCGGTGAAAAAGGGTTACCTTTCTTTAAACTACTAAAGAAGACAGATAAGTTCGAATGGACAGAAGAAGCCAATGAAGCTTTCAAGAAACTTAAGGCATACCTCACATCCTCACCAATTCTCACACCCCCAAGGAAAGACGAAGATATGATGCTATACATTTCGGCGACCACTGCTATGGTCAGCACAGCAATAGTCATAGAAAGAGAAGAAGAAGGACGCGTGTATAAAGTACAACGACCCGTATACTACATCAGCGAAGTATTATCTGAATCAAAAATCCGGTACCCGCATGTGCAAAAACTACTCTACGCCCTATTGATCACTTCACGCAAGCTTTACCACTATTTTGAAAGCCACCAGATCACATTGGTGACAGACTTCCCGCTCGGAGACATCTTACACAACAGAGATGCAACGGGACGCATATCAAAGTGGGCAGTTGAACTCGGAGCTCTTAACATCGATTTCACCCTGCGGAAAGCAATCAAATCTCAAGCCCTTGCTGATTTTGTGGCCGAGTGGATAGAGATTCAATAGCCTTTATCAGATACAATCCTTGACCACTGGAAGATGTACTTTGATGGGTCACTCAAGCTAGGAGGAGCCAGCACAGGCATTCTCCTAATTTCTCCGGATGAAAAACAACTTAAATATGTCCTTCAGATATTATGGCAAGCTACAAACAACGAAGCAGAATACGAAGCTCTCATTCACGGGCTACGAGTGGCAATTACTCTCGGAATCAAGCGATTACTCGTATACGGCGATTCGACAGTAGTCATCAACCAAGTCAACAAAGATTGGGACTGCACCAAAGAAAACATGGGTGCTTACTGCACTGAAGTCCGAAAACTCAAAAAACATTTCTAGGGGTTAGAAATTCTGCATGTCCTGCGTGATAATAACATTGCAGCAGATGTCCTCGCCAAACTCGGATCAGACAGGGCAAAGGTACCACCCGGCGTATTCATAGAGGAGTTACGACTCCTTCTATCAAACAAACCAGAGAGAAAACCCCGGAACCCCCAACCAAAGGCAGTCACATTCTGGTAATCAACACTTCATGGACACAAGCCTTTATTGATTATATCAAAGAGAATAAGTTACCAGCTGAGAAGGAGGAAGCCACCCGAGTTGTTCGCAGAAGCAAAAACTACGTCCTAGTGGGGGACAAACTCTATAGAAGAGCTGCATCATCAGGAGTACTCCTAAAATGTGTCTCGTCCAAGACGGCAGAGAAATCCTAGAATGAAATACATTTCAGGTTGCTACGGAAATCACGCTGCTTCAAGAAACACTAGTCGGCCAAAGCCTTTCGTTACCGGCTTTCTTACTGGCCAACAGCTCTGAAAGACCACAGAAGAACTCGTTAATAGAAAATTTAAAGGCTGTCAACTGTTCGCACGACAAGCTCATGTTGCCAGCTCCCAACCTCATCTGGCATCCCCACCCGCTTGGCCTTTTCTCCTACTAGGGGCTGATCAAGTAGGACCCACTCCAAGAAGGCCAAAGGTGCGGGTTGAGTACATCTTCATGTCGATTGACAAGTTCACCAAGTGGATCGAATACAAACCACTCGCAAAATACAGCGTGGCCAAAGCAGTCGAGTTCATCCAAGATATTATGTACCACTTTGGCATGCCCAATCGAATCATAACAGATTTAGGCTCACCCTTTACAGCCACAGAGTTCAAAAGTTGGGCGCAAGATTGTGGCTTCAGCATAGATTATGCATCAGTCGCTCCAGAGCGCGCCCTGCTCGATCGCCATCTCGTGGACCGCGTCCTCGGCGGCGCGGCGCAGGAAACAAAAAAAAGAGAGAAATGGAGAGAGGAAGAAGAAAGCGGCAGGGGCAAGAATATCATTTCACCGCTGTTCTATCTCCTCAACCGGCTGCAACCGGTCCGCGGTGTCCTGTGGCCTAATTTTACTAAATCAGAGTGTCTTCTGGCAAAATGCTCCAATGTGAGTATCTGCCAGTAAAAGACTATCACTTTGGATGTCCAATAGACAATTCTCCCTTTTTTTTAACATTGTTTATTTAATAAGAGGCGGGGACTTGCATACATGTCGTTATGGAAACACTAAAATGCAGCACATGATGCAGGATTTTTGCTGAGACTGCCCCGTTCGCTCGTCTTAAAAATGGCTTGTTCGGCTTCTTTTTTCAGCGGGAACAGTGTTTTTCTCTCACAACAATTCAGCCGGAACAGTGTTTTTTAGCCAGTTTCAGCCAAGTTTCAGACCAGCGAACGGGGCCGAAGTTAGGGCATATGCATGTACTGTGTGTTTATATATATAAATATAAATCCATGTACTCTTGTTGAGTGACCGAGGGTGCAGTGGTATAGTTGCTCATACGGGCCCGTTTGGCATGGATCTCGTCAGCTCCAGCTCCTGCTGCCAATTTACTGTAGCGACACTATTTATGGGAGCCAAATCTCTCTCTCCTTCCTCTGACCTCAGACAGCCGGTTGGAGCCGGAGAAGCCAAATATCTTGGCTCCCGCAGCTCTACGTGTGTCAGTGAGAGTGAGGGAGATGAGAGAGAAAAAACAGATTTCGTGTACAGTGCTCGTACAGTGTTTCTGCAAGCCCGTGTCAGAAGGAGCCGGAGCCGGCTGAATCTATACCCAACAGGGCCATGTGAAATGACTGGCTCCTGAATGCCCTTTGGGCTCGCTTGATATGATTGGTTTAAGGGATCATGTGTAAGTAGGTTGCTTTTGCAGAAGATAATTTATATATTTTGGCCTCACAGGACTTCTTTTCGATCAACTTCAACACAAGTCTTCTGGACCACTAGGTTAGGCCGGTTTGCCGATATTGTGAGGTACCGGGTACGTTCTAGCTAGATAAATTAACTAATTATTAGTTAACACCGGTCCATCTAACAATGCTTATTCTGTACGGACATATTAGTGTTTTATAAAGATTTTGAAAGAGGGAATGGATGAATTTTGGGGGATACGAATAAGTAAAGTTTCTTTTATGAAAAAATTTGCTGTGGGACACTCCACTTATGTGAAAATGGCTGTGGGACACTAAAATATTTTTTTTTTGTTGTGGGACACTAATTTCTTTGCCGTTGGACACCGCCCAATGTACCTAGAGCAAAGAAAAAAAGATGATTGTTTTCTCTATTACTATTTGATTATTTTCTAACCTAATACCCATATAGGAATTTATATTCTGCAATCTACCTCACTACCAGAAACAGGATCTTTGTCGTGTATCCAAGGCACATGGCGAAGCCCTTTACCGAGTGTTACACTCGGTAAACAGCACACGACGTACACAGTGATGGCAAAAGTTTATTTGCCAAGTGTTTTTTTATCAGGGCACTCGGCAAATATGTTGTCGAGTGCTGAAACCAATGCTCGGCAAAAAAAAGTAATGTGACGGCGCGGAGACGGTCACGGCGTGTTTGCTGAGTGTCTAATGGCCTCGGCACTCGGCAAACATGACCTTGTTTGTCGAGTACCCCAGCCCTGACACTCGGCAAATAATGCATGTTTGCCTAGTGTCTCGGCCCCGACACTCGGCAAATAATCCATGTTTGCCGAGTGTCACATCCCGGACACTCGGCAAAGACTGGCCATTCCAGACCCAGCTTTTGGTCTCTTTGCTGAGTGTCCATGCGCTGACACTCGGCAAACATGCCTTCTTTGCCGAGTGTCACAGCGCAGAAACTCGGCAAAGAGGTCATTTTAGCCCCAGAATGCACAGATTTTTGCCACGTGTCCGCTTTGCCGAGTGTATTTTTCATAGCACTCGACAAATAGCCCTTTTGCCGAGTGTAACACTCGGTAAAGCTGCCATATTGAAAGCATCTAGGCCCCTAGTTGGGTTTTGGTGATTGATGACAATACGTGATTACTGTGACTAACGTGTGTTTTGCAGAGGCAATTAAGTTAGGTCACGGTAATGGAGATCGATTGGGCTATCATGATGGTCATGACCCTACGATGGAAATCATTTCGGTTTTTAAAGGATGGACGATAAGGTTAAGGATGGACTAGTTCTAAGTGTCGATTGGAGTTGGAGTGACACTTAGAGTAGTTTAGGACTTTGTTTTTCCTTTGGCCGTACAATTAAGGGGGTACGGATGGGTAGCTTGACCTAGGTGAGTCTAGTGGGTTAGGTGTGGTGCACACTTGCTAAAACTAGCGCTAGGTAGCTCCAAAATAGTCCTTAGATCCAATGGAGCAAACTTCATTCACATATGATCGAAAGTTGGAAGTGAATGGAGGGTCAAATACTGACCGGACGCTGGCTCCGGTGTGACCGGACGCTGGCTCAGAGTCCAGTCAGTTCATTTGATCAAGGTAAAGTCGTTGGAAGTGACCGGACGCTGAAAAGTGAAGTGACCGGACGCTGAGGTCCAGTGTCCGGTCGACATCAATAAGGTTCCAGTAAGGGAAAATTGCGACTGGAAGCATCCGGTCACACTGTAAATATTGGAGTTCGGGGTAAATTGACTAGCGCGTCCGGTCAACATGACCGTAGCGTCCGGTCACCCCGCAAAGACACATAATGGGTTGTTTTTCAGCCCATGTTATAAATACTCCCTCCACTCATGCGTGGGGGTACTTTTGCTCATTCCAATAGCTGAGAAACACATTTGAGAGTGCCAAGAAGAGCAAGGTCCTAGTGAGGTGATTGAGATTTGAGAATCCCAAAGAGAGCCCTCATTAGTGAAGCAAGAGTAGCAAAGTGTGCATCCACCCTTCTCATTAGGCTTGTCGTGGTCAAGTGAGAGTTTGTGCTTGTTACTCTTGGTGATCGCCGTCACCTAGACTGGCTTGGTGGTGATTGGGAGTTTGGTGATCATTCGGCAGAGCTTGTGGGTGATCCAACTCAAGTTGTGAGCGGTTGTGGGTGATTCACCACGACAGAGTGTCAAAGAATCAACCCGTAGAGAGCACTTGATCCTTGCACGGATCAAGGGGGAGCCACACCCTTGCATGGGTGCTCCAACAAGGACTAGTGGGGAGTGGTAACTCTCTGATACCTCGGCAAAACATCGTTGCGTTCCTTCTCCTCTCTTTACTTTAAGCATTTACTTTGAGCAATTCAATACTTGTCTTTTACATTCCTAAAATTGTCATGCTAGAGTTGGATTAGAACTTAGGGTGCTAAACTTTTGTACGTTAGATCAATAGAAACACTTTCTAGGCATAAGGGGTTAATTGAGCTAACCATAGAATTTGATTATTGCAAAGAAATTTGTAATTAGCCTAATTCACCTCCCTCTTGGGCATCTTGATCCTTTCAATTGGTATTAGAGTCTCGTGCTCACGTATTTAGGCTTAACCGCCTAGAGCAAGATGTCTCATGGGGATGGACCTCCTCCTATCTTTGAGGGAGATGATTTTCCTTATTGGAAAATTCGCACGGAGGCGTATCTAGAAGCTCTAGATATTGATATTCTTAGAGCCGCCTCATAAGGCTTCCCAAAACCTCAGGATGCTACTCACCTACAAGGCGATGAGGTGAATTATGAGAAGTGAAATGCAAAGGCTCGAAACACCATCTTTAGAGGTCTTTGCAAAGATGTGTTCAATCGGGTGAGGAACCACAAAGACGCCCATGCACTATGGTCAGACGTTTGTGCGCTCCATGAGGGAACTAAGAGTGAGCATGAGGAACGCTATCATCTTGTCATGAAAAAGCTCAACTCTTTTGAAATACTTCCTAAAGAATGTGCTAATAAGATGTATTCACGTTTGAATGTTCTTGTAGAGGAAGTCAATGAGCTTGGACTCACTCAAATGCAACCATCCGATGTTGTAAGAAAGATCTTGAGTGTCCTCCCCATTGATAAATATGGGCATATTATGACCGTGCTCCATCAAGGTGATCTTTCCACCGCTACACCGACACAAATCTTGGAAAAGATCAATGCTTCATGAGATGTACATGCACATCATGCCACAAGATGGCTCATCCTCTACCAAGAAGAAAGATAAGGACTTAGTATTCAAAGCTAGCCAAGAGAAGGGTAAAGCAAGACTTGAGTATGAGAGCTCAAGTGATGATGAAAGTCTAGCTCTCATGGTAAAAAAGACCACCAAGATGCTAAAGAAGCTCAACAAGAGTGGCATCAAGTTTGATGGTAAGAAGAAGAAGTTCTTCACTAGCTCTAGAAGGAAGCCAATCTCCAAGATGGATTGCTTCAATTGTGGAGAACTTGGTCATCTAGCACACTAATGCACTAAGCCCAAGAAAGACAAGTTCAAGAACAAATACAAGGGCAAGAAAGATGACTCAAGTAATGAAGAAGAAGAAGAAGAGAAGAAGAAGAACAAGCCATATAAGAAGAGAGATGGCAAGAAGAAGGACTTCCATAAGAAAAAGAAGAGTGGAAAGGCATACATTGTCGGTGATTGGCTCACGGACATTGTTTCATCTAGTGCCTCATCCGATGATGATAGTGACAATGAGAAGGTGGCCGCAATTGTTATCGACTCTTCATCATCTTCATCGCCACCACCGCCATCATCCTCTACACACCTATGCCTTATGGCCAAGGGTGACCGCAAGGTATCTAATAATGATGATAGTAGTGATGATGAGCATGATAGTGATGATGATAGCGATAGTGATGATGATGAATATGAATCACCTTCTTATGATGGTCTTGCTAGATTGTTAAAACAATACACCAAGATCATTATAAAAACTAGAGCTAAAAATGAAAAGCTAGAAGCTAAAAATGATTCTCTTTTAGCCAAATGTGATATAGCAGAAAAGGCTAGTGTTGAGCTTAAAGAAGCAAATGATACTATATCATCCAAACTCAAGGAGCTCAAATCTTCTAAGAAAGAGCTTAAAGAAAAACATGATAAACTTGAGAGGACACATAATGAGCTCATCACTAGCCACAACAAGCTAAGAGAAGAATATACTACTCTTAAGATCAATCATGATAATCTTGTCATTGCTCAAGAATTTTTATCCGATGAGCCACATGATGCTACTAACAATGTTGTTAAGATTGATATAGCTACATCATGTGATGATTTGATCATTGAGAGCATTGAGCAAAGTTCTAGTAGCAAGGGCAAGCAAGTGGTTGAGGCTGATGAGTATGATGAGTTTGTCATGCTCAAGAATGACAATGAAAAGCTCAAGAAAGATCTTGAAGAACTCAAAACCACCAAGCCTATTGTGCTAGAAACTATTGTTCATGATGATGGTTTGATTCTTGAGAATGAGAAGCTCAAAGATGAGAACAACAAGCTCAAGGAAGAGAAAAACAATGATGCTCTCAAGGAAGAAAACAAGAAGCTCAAGTTGGAGAAAGAACATCTTAAGATTGGATTGAGCAAGTTCACTAGAGGCAAGCATCTCCAAAGTGAGCTACTAATGAACACCATCATAAAGATGGATAGAAGTGGCATTGGATACTTGGCAAACCAAGAAAAAAGGCTCAAGCTCAACAACAATATAAGTCCAAGCCAAAGTCATAGAGATGTTTTGAGTGTGGACAAGAAGGCCACTTTGCTCATGAGTGCAAAACTCCACCACCACAATCCTTGCCCAAACATGCTAGACCTTTTGCCTTCAATGCTCACTACATGCTTAGAAAGGATTCTAGTGGAAAGATAAAAGTGATGTTCTTAGGATCCTCCCAACAAAAATAGGCCTAAGAAACTTTGGGTTGCAAAGTCACTTGTTGAGAAGGTGAAGGGCCCTCAATAAGTTTGGGTTCCTAAAGTTTGATCTCTTGTGTATAGATGAACTACAAGACCGATGGAAGTCATTAGGTTATTGATAGTGGTTGCACACAACATATGGCCGGTGATCCTTGTATGTTCACCTTACTAGATGAAGAAGTAGATGGACAAGAAAGAATCATATTTAGAGATAACTCAAAGGGCAAGGTCAATGGATTGGGCAAAGTGGCTATATCAAATGATCATTCCATCTCCAATGTGCTATATGTTGCTTCATTGAGTTTCAACTTGCTATCCGTTGGATAATTGTGTGATCTTGGCTTCCAATGCTTGTTTACTGAGAAGGAGGTTGTTGTATCCAAGAATGATGATGATCATGTGATATTCAAAGGATTTAGATACAACAACCTATATCTAGTGGACTTCACTTTCGAAGATGCAAACTTGAAGACATGCCTATTCACCAAAACAACACTTGGGTGACTATGGCATAGAAGACTTGCTCATGTTGGGATGAGCTCACTCAAGAAGCTAATGAAGAATGATTTGGTGAGAGGGTTGAAGGATGTGAAGTTTGAGAAGGATAAGCTTTGTAGTGCATGTCAAGCCGGCAAGCAAGTTGCAAATACCCATCCAACAAAAGCTTTCATGTCAACCGCAAGAGTGCTAGAACTCCTTCATATGGACTTATTTGGGCCAACAACATACAAGAGTTTGGGAGGAAATCTTTATTGTCTTGTGATTGTTGATGACTATTCAAGGTATACATGGGTATTCTTCCTTCATGACAATTCCAAAGTTGCATCTTGTTTCAAGAAGTTTGCCAAGAGAGCACAAAATGAATTTGAAGTGAAGCTTAAGAAGATAAGAAGTGGCAATGGGAAGGAATTTGACAACACAAACATAGAAGCCTATTGTGATGAAGTTGGGATCAAGCATGAGGTCTCCGCAACATATACTCCTCAACAAAATGGTGTAGTTGAGAGGAAGAACCGGACATTGATCACTCTTGCAAGAATAATGCTTGATGAGTACAACACCCTCGAAACTCTATGGGTGGAAGCTATCAACACCGCATGCTATGCATCAAACCGCCTATTCCTTCAAAAATTCTTTGGCAAGACACCTTATGAGTTGCTCAATGGGAAGAACCTGGACGTCTCCTTCTTTAGGGTGTTTGGTTGCAAATGCTACATCTACAAGAAGCGGCAACACCTAGGGAAGTTTCAAAGACGTTGTGATATTGGTTTTCTTGTTGGTTACCCATTAAAGTCCAAAGCATATAGAGTATTTAATCATGCCACCGGCTTGGTTGAAGAAACATATAATATGGAATTTGATGAATCTAACAGCTCCCAAAGAGCACATGAGAATCTTGATGATGTAGGTCATGAACCATTGAGGGAGGCTATAAAGGACATTCCAGTTGGAGACATCAAGCCTAAAGATGATGAAGATGATGTACAAGTGATTGATCCACCTTCTTCATCAAGTATGCCACAAGATGATGATAAAGATGGGAGAGTAGAAAATAAAGACACTCATGTCTCCCATGATCAAATGGTGGTACAAGCACAAGATGTTGATGCTCCACAACCTCCTCCTCAAGTGGTCAATAGAAGAAATACACCTCTACTACAAGGTC
The DNA here is from genome assembly GCF_019320115.1 of Miscanthus floridulus. Lineage (NCBI taxonomy): Eukaryota > Viridiplantae > Streptophyta > Magnoliopsida > Poales > Poaceae > Miscanthus > Miscanthus floridulus. The sequence continues at coordinate 67,807,149 of NC_089591.1, forward strand.
ATCCATAAGATCTCATCATAGGGAGTCCATCAAAGGGTGTAATGACTCACTCACAAAAACTTGCTTCATTTATTGCTCATCATTCTTTTGTCTCTTGCTTTGAGCCTACTAAGGTAGAAGAAGCTCTTCAAAATCCGGATTGGATAAATGCAATGCATGAAGAGTTGAACAACTTCACCCGTAATGAAGTTTAGACTCTTGAAGGGTGGCCAAAAGGTGTAAGAGTCATTGGAACAAAGTGAGTGTTCCAAAACAAGCAAGATGATCAAGGCATTGTTGTGAGGAACAAGGCAAGACTAGTTGCAAAGGGGTTCTCACAAGTTGAAGGATTGGATTTTGGAGAGGTCTTTGCACCGGTTGCAAGATTAGAAGCCATCCATATCCTCCTTGCATATGCATCACATCATGAAATGAAACTTTATCAAACAGATGTAAAAAGTGTATTTTTAAATGGCTTTATTAATGAACTAGTCTATGTTGATCAACCTCCCGGGTTTGAAGATCTTAGATATCCTAATCATGTGTATAGATTGTCCAAGGCATTATATGGGCTTAAGCAAGCCCGAAGAGCTTGGTATGAGCATCTTTGGGACTTCCTCATTGAGAAGGGTTTCACCATTAGGAAGGTCGACACTACACTATTCACCAAGAAGCTTGATGGACATATCTTCATTTGTCAAGTGTATGTTGATGATATCATCTTTGGATCATCAAATGAAGAATCTTGCAAAGAGTTTGGTGAATTGATGTTGAAGGAGTTCGAGATGTCAATGATTGGAGAGCTTACATTCTTTCTTGGTTTTCAAGTCAAGCAAATGAAAGAAGGGATTTTCATCTCTTAAGAGAAATATACAAATGATCTTCTCAAGAGATTCAAGATGAATGAATGTAAGCCAATCAAGATACCAATGCTAACTAATGGACATCTTGACCTAGATGAGGGAGGTAACATGGTTGATCAAACTCTCTACCGCTCTATAATTGGTAGCTTGTTATATTTGACCGCATCTAGGCCCGACATCATGTTTAGTGTGTGTATGTGTGCTAGATTTCAAGCTAATCCTAAGGAAACTCATTTGATTGCCGTTAAAAGAATCCTTAGGTATCTTAAGCACACACCAAGCATTGGTCTTTGGTATCCCAAAGGAGCTATATTTGAGTTAGTTGGCTATTCCGATTCGGATTATGCCGGTTGCAAAGTCGATAGAAAAAGCACATCCGGAGGGTGCCATTTGCTTGGTAGATCACTTATGTCTTGGTCCTCCAAGAAGCAAAATAGTGTGGCCTTGTCCACCGCCGAAGCGGAATACATTGCTATGGGTGCTTGTTGTGCATAAATACTTTATATGAAACAAACTTTGCTAGACTATGGTGTAGTTCTAGAAAAAGTACCTCTTTTGTGCGACAATGAAAGTGCGGTAAAACTTGCAAATAATCCGGTTCAACACTCTCGCACCAAGCACATAGATATCCGCCATCACTTTCTTAGAGATCATGTTGCTAAAAATGATATATCACTAGAAGGTGTAAGGACTGAGGATCAATTGGCGGATATCTTTACTAAACCGCTAGATGAGGCAACATTTTGTAGATTGCGAAATGAGCCCAATGTGCTTGATTTTAGTAACTTCACTAAAAAATGAGCTTATGATGTCCCTTGCATTGCATTGTAATATACAACATGTTTAATGCTTTGTAATGCATATAGGGCTTGTCTAACTTGGTTAAGATAACCGCCGAAAAGCGTGTGAAGAAGCTTAACCTTGGATCAAACTTGACAAGCAACTAGATTTACTTACAAGTATTACATTGCATATGCATGAATGTTGTTTTATCATTTGTCTTCAAATTGCCCTCTTATTGCCTATTTTCTTAAAAAGAATTATAGCCTAAGGCAAAATATTTTTGAAAAATTTAAGGGTTTGAGAGAGGTCACTCACATCAGTTCCAATTGGTGTTTATTTGGATTTTATTTAAGTTGGGACTTGATTGGGAACAGGCAGCACGAAGGACTTTGAAGATTTGCTGGAAAAAGAGTGACCGGACGCTGCACTGGACTCTGGAGTCCAACATCCGATCAGTTCACAAGAGGTGAACTCACTGCAAAGGAGTGACCGGACTCTGCGCTTCAGCGTCTGGTCAGTTGGAGGTTCAGCGTCCGGTCGAGCATGAAGGTGTTCGGGCAAGGTGACCAGACTCTGGCTACGTCCGGTCGTGATTCCAGGAGATTTGGACCTCTCTAGGAATCGACCGGACGCTGGGTGGCAGCGTCCGGTCGCTGCCACCGGAGCGTCCGGTCAATAGGATTCTTGCGGCTTATGAACTCTTTTCCTCTTTTCTTATCCAATCCTACGTGGGGACACTTTATAATCACAGCGCCTCCTCAGCCAACTCCACATCCATGCTGTCATTGCCATGATCCAGCCCTAGCCACCGTCACAGTCACATCCGCATCATGCTCCTCTGCGCCGCTCCCGCACATCCACGCTAGCAGCGCCGCCGCGCCCCACGACGCCGTCCCCGTACGCCCGCAGCATCTCCTCACACTGCTGTGCTGATTGCCCCATGCCATAGTGTTGCCGCAGTGCCCTACTCATGCCACAACCATAGTGCCACCGCTGCTTGCCCTAGCACCGACGTTGTCCCGTGCTCTAGCGTCGCCGCCGCATGCCCTAGCGCCGACGTCGTCTCGTGCTCTAGTGCCGCTGCCATGCCCTAGGGTTTGTCTCTACTCCACAAGCCACATTGCTCACTGCCCATGCTGCAAAGCTTCTAGTGCCACTGTACGTTGCCTAACCCTAACCCTAGCCTCACAATTTGGTGGTTCCCCGCGTGTCATTTCTCTTCTTCTCGGGTAGCCGATTCGTTAGGTAGCAAGCCTTCGATTCAATTTCATACCCAATTGCTTGCTCTATTAGGGTTTCACATCTCTAGATTTAGTGTTATTATTTATAAACCCGATCTATTCCATTATGCAGCGAGTTGCTGCCGTTGAGGTCTTAGTGGCAGTTGTCAGTCAACTCGGGGCCAAGCTCGCGAGTACAGATCGAGGTCAAGCCTCGGAAGTGACAGTTGGCAATTGTTCCTTTCAGATCCAACCGATGGTTCACGTCAAGAACATTGGAGGTGGTCCGGGTGATGAGGATCTGAGGCGTCCACCTCACTTGCCTACAGATCCAAAAGGCAAGGTGACGAAGAAGACTACAACAAAGAAGTGCAAGTACCTAAATGTAGAGACAACTAGAGCAGCCGCAGTTACAGAGGTTGCAGAGCATGCTGAGAGAGGAGGTGCTCGCAGTGGAGTCCGGATCGTAGATCAGCTTTCACCAGAAGCAAGGGCTACACTTGAGCGGGTTGAGCACCTTCATGGTGGTCCAGCTAGGGACTCTCATGATTGGAGGTCGGCGTGTTGCCATTGATGAGGATTAGCCTTAGGGGGAGTCACAGCAGCAGGCACCATTAGCAGAGCAGGCTCAGGAGGGACAGCAGACCGAGGAGACAGAGCAGGCACCTTAGCCACAGCTTTCGCCACTCTGGTCATACCCGTGCTCCAGTCATGCCGAGGGCAGATACACAGTGGAGGGGTTCTCATCCACTGCCCAGACCGTAGGGTCCACCTCCTATGACACACTTGGACTTGAGGGCCACCACGGACCAAGCAGATACGGCGGCTCAGGTTTATGGAGTTTGAGCAGTGGTTCCCACCGAGGAGGGATGACAGAGCATCCGAGGACTTCTACACACCACTCTAGGAGGATTTCTACAATGCATATCTTAATAGTGAAGCTATATTCAGACCTCAGAGGGTGTGTAACATTGAGTCTATAGTTGCAGCAGCTGGAGAGCATATTCACCCCTATCTTACATATCTGCCAGGGCTAACAGACTTGATTGGACGAACAAAATTATATGTTCCATCTTGGGTTCGTCAATTCTATGATACACTATGGATTGACCCACAACACAGATACATTCACTTTGCATTCAAAGACAGAGATTATAGGTTGATGAGCACTAGGGTCAGGGAGATACTCAGGCTTCAAGAGCAGCCCATCAGGTTACACAATGTTTGCTATAGATAGACATTGCCTCCTAGACATCCTCATGGCGATATGGTTCCTCCCATAGATTTGGTTCGCCACTACTTCAAGGAGCCTTTTGGCGAGGGGTTGAGCAGGACTCCCAGTGATCTCACTCCTATAGCTAGAGTATTGGATGCCATTATGAGGAGGACCTTGATTCCGAGGATGGGGTATCACAAGGGCTTGACTTGCTTGTAGCTATGGCTTCTCAACTCCCTGATGCAGCAGACCGTATTTGACATTTAGGATCTCCTTCTATCAGAGATGGAGGATACTATTACTGAGGGGTTTAGAGGTCATTGATAGTTGCCCTATGCCCATTGGATCACATTTCTTATTCATGAGGCAATTATAGTGAGGCCACCTGAGATGCTAGCTGAGTATAGTAGTGCTACTACAGAGTTTCCTACATATATCCAAACTCAGATGATCCGCTATAGTACACCACAGGCACCTAGTCAGCCACATTATCGTCTAGATGTACCTAGAGACTACAGTCCAATAGGATGCAATTATCAGGAGTATTGCAGCTACTGAGGAGGAGCAACTTGCTCAATAGGAGGGGATGGTTGAGAGCGACCCTAGTGACAGCTTAGACGAGGACTACCAGGACATTCCTCAGATGCCTGCACGTCGACATGATCATGAGGCCGGCAGCTCTAGTTCAGCTCCACCTGCACCATAGACAGACCCCGCTCTACTTGCTATACTTGAGCGGATGAGGTAGGATTAGGCACGCCAAGCTCAGGAGACCACTACCACTTTTCCATAGTTCTAGACTTGGTAGGATGAGTTCCAATGTCAGCAGTAGGCCATCCAGCAGCAGCAGTAGGCCATATAGCAGTAGTAGCAGGTCATGCATCAGCAACAGCTTCTCATGCAGTAGTAGCTTCTCGGATTAATGCAGCATGTAGTGACAGCGATTGGGGCTCCACCGCCACAGCCTTCGCCCTAGCTTGGTCAGCCTGCCACCACTTCGATGACTCCAGCATTATAGCCTAGCGGGCTTCAGAGTTAGGGATAGCCACCAGCATAGTTTGCTTCACCTACAGAGCAGGTGTCCTAGTATTTTGCTTCGCTAGTGATAGCTGTCGGTGCGGGACCCACAGGATGCCCCGCAAGAAAGAGAGAAGATCTAGTCTAACTAGGATTCTCCCCATGTAATCTTAGTAGTAGTATTATTTTGTAATCCAACTAGGAACTCTCATTGTAAACCGACTAGGAATCTGACCTCCTGACTATATAAAAGAGGGCAGGGTTCCTAGAGAAGGGAGATCATGATTTCTACAACACAATCAATCAAACGCAAAGGCTAACGCCGACTGGACGTAGGGCTATTACTCGACCACAGTCGAGGGCCTGAACCAGGATAAATCGACTGTCTCTTGCGTTCACCGTTCGAGTTCCGCATACTGCTGAAGCCCGAACAAGTACTGCCCCGGGGACCCCCGTGGCAGGCTATCGGTGGTAAAACATCGACAGCTGGCGCGTCAGGTAGGGGCTTTCGGCGAATTTGTATCTGAGAGCTCGATGGACCTCAACAACATGATCTTCTCAATGGGATCAACTTTCATCTTCGGCTCATGGATCTGTGAGGCGGACAACAATGGCAAGCTCCAAAGTCGTCTCCTCGAGGATTCAAAACACCATGAAGACGATTCTATTCTAACGACCACGACAGATCAAATCTCTGGAGGATTCGCGCAGCTCATAGTGTCTGATTCAACTCAGGTTCTGTAGCTTTGTGCATCCGACTCGAATTCGAGCTCCGCATCCGAGTTGGAGTCTTATCCGAGTCCTTTCGGGAAACCGAGTTCTTTTCTGATGGGACTTAAGAACGCGGCCCTGACCTATCAAGAATACAACTCAGAGTACGCGCAGAATCCCTTCAAGAAGTCAGATCTTCCTCCACTCGGACTCCTAAACATGGCAACATCTTATCAGGCATGGCTCAGAGAAGTCCTCGATCCAGTACTAAGAATGCCACTGAAGGGAGCTTAGGAAGGTCTCATCCTGACTGTAACATCTCAAGACTGCATCGTTCACTAGTCGGACTCTGTTCCTGAGGATAACAATACCTGACTGGACAACACGACGATGATGGCTATTCTACCTTACTAAGAAGGAGACTCGATCTACGACATCGAGGCATCTACTAAAGTCATCAGCAACTCTGACAGTATTAAAACTAACGCCAATAACAAAACAGCTCACGCACGGGAAGTACTCATGGTTCGATGTCCTCAGTCACCATTAAATCCCCCAGAAGCACCCGATGTCAGGTCATCAGATGAATCAGAATCCAACATATCACCCTTTGCCCAGGGCTATGATGGAGAAACCGAGAGTCAGAAACAAGCTAGAGAAAGAAAAAACAAGTTGAAGCAAGGGCGCCAACACCGTGCTAGGCAGCGTAGGGAAGCCTGGATTAGATACGAATCAGAGTTGGCTGAATACGACAGAAGAAAATCACAACGAGAAGTCAAAGGAAGATGCACGGCAAATACGCCTTACGATAAGATTCGAGAAGCATTAGAAGAACTTAGAGCAACTTCACATCCCGGCGAGAAGTATGAACAGCTCCAGGACTTGCTCCGATCGACGATCCCGAGAACGCATGAAGAGAGAGCCCAATCAAGACTACCTGTTAGATCAACAACCCACAGGTAAGAAGATCAAAATCAAAGGAAGTCCACTTTCGAAAGACTTGGGCCAGGTGGAAGCCATAACAGAGAAAGTAGGAACGAACATAATCAAGGCCATCAATTTGAACAACCGAGAAAGACCGGGACTAGGGCGCCTACCCAGACAGCCTCACAGAATTATTCCCATCAAAACAATAGTTGGCCAGAAGGAGGTGCCGAATCCGAATTCAAAGAAGCCGGAACACACGACAGATTCCCCTATTTCGCGAACAGGCTTGCATCGGTACGATTACCTCACAAGTTCAAACCGTCTAACCACTCTAAGTATGATGGCAAAACTGAACCAAGGCAATGACTCAGAATATATTCACAATCAATTAAACTAGCCGGAGGAGACGACGATATCAAGACCCTATTCTTTCCCATGGCACTAGAAGCCATGCCCCTCCAATGGTTCAACAAATTAAATCCAGGATCTATCAGAAATTGGGAGGACTTGCAAAGAGCTTTTTGTGAAAATTTCATAGGAATCATTACACATCCAATCACTCATGCAGAACTAAAAGGACTCAAGCAAAAGGGAGGCGAAAGTCTCAGAAATTACTATCGATGATTCGGCGAACTACGAGCTCAAGTGCATGACATCACCGAACGAGAAGTAATTGAAGCTTTCTCTCATGGAATCATGGCTAGGTAGCAATTTCAAGACTTCTGCAAAGAAAATCCGAGAAACAATGAAGAATTCAGACAAACAGTAGAAAAGATGATTACTGTAGAAGAAAAAACACGAGAGAGGTTCCCGGATAGAAGCAACCAGGACCCGGACAAGCAAAATCATCGAAATAGCAGACATCAAGAAAGAAAACGTAGACCAGACAATACCATGGCAATGGCCAACAAATCAAAGAAGTTTTCCAAACCCAGAAGATATGATGACATTGAAAACATATGTTGCCCATTGCACCCTAATGGGAGGCACACCATCGGAAATTGCTACACTTTCAATGATCGATACACAAGAAAAGATAGTAAGGAGAACACCAAAGAGGAAAATTAGAAAAAAGATGAAGATAACCATGAGGACAAAGAATTCCAAAAACCCAGGGGAATGGTAGTAGTGATCTTCTCAGGGGCTCCAGATTGCAGAAGCAAATATCAAGAAAAACTAGCACTACGGACTATCATGATAGCAGAACCGGCTACACCAAGATATCTCAATTGGTCACAGTATCCTATCCAATTTACCAAAGAAGACCAATGGACTAGCGTGGGAAACGCAGGCCATTATCCACTGGTTCTAGATCCAACTATTGCTGGTATGACTGTCACCAAAGTACTAATCGATGGGGGAGCCGGACTCAACATCATCTTTTCAGAAACACTAAGGAAGATGGGACTACAACTCGCCGGGATGATTATACCAACAAGTACACCTTTTTACGGCATAGTACCAGGCAAGGCAGCCATGCCACTTGGACAAATTACTTTACCCGTTACTTTTGGAACTCCTTCGAACTACCGAACAGAGTTTATCAAATTTGAGGTTGCAGACTTTGATTCATCATATCATGCAATCCTCGGACGCCCAGCACTGGCAAAATTCATGGCAATACCACATTATCCATACTTACTGCTTAAGATGCTAGGACCCAACGGTGTCCTTTCTCTTCAAAGTGATTTGAAGCGTGCTTTTGACTGTGACGTTCAGGTAATCCAAATCGCAGCCAAAGCACAAGCCGACAATGGAAGAAAAGAAATAGCCACAATTGCTGTAGAGATGAGCCAAGAAGAATTAGAAATACCAGGCTAAAAAGCCTAGCATCATCGCACCACCAAAAGAAGCCAACGTCAAGCAAATCGACTTGGGCATTGGCGATACCTCCAAGACAGCAACCATCAGTGCTCACCTCTCAGCAAAATAGGAACTCGCGCTCACCAACTTTCTTCAGGACAACAAAGATATCTTCGCTTGGAAGCCAGCCGACATGCCAGGTGTCCCAAGAGAGTTGGCTGAGCACAGAATTGATATTAATGAAAACTCCAAGCCTGTAAAGCAACGGCTACGATGATTCTCACCTGACAAAAAGGCAGCAATTAAAAAAGAAATCACAAAGCTAATGGCAGGCCAGATTCATTAGAGAAATCCTTCATCCAAATTGGCTAGCAAACCCAGTTCTAGTACAGAAAAAGAACACGGACGAGTGGCGCATGTGTGTTGATTACACAGATCTCAACTAAGCACTGTCCGAAAGATCCATTTGGGCTGCCACGCATTGATCAGATAGTTGATTCAACAGCAGGATCCATCCTATTATCCTTTCTTGATTGCTATTCAGGGTATCACCAGATAGCATTAAAAGAGCAAGACCAGAGCAAGACATCTTTCATCACCCCGTTTGATGCCTACTGCTACAAGACCATGTCATTTGGACTCAAAAACGTTGGAGCCACCTACCAAAGAGCTATCCAAACATGCCTTGGTGATCAAATTAGTGAAAACATAGAAGCATACGTGGACGATGTAGTTGTAAAAACAAAGAACCTAGATACACTGATTGAAGACAAAAGACAAACCTTCGAGAACCTGAAAAAGTGGAGATGGAAATTGAACCTGAACAAATATGTGTTTGGGGTTCCTTCAGGACAACTACTCGGTTTCTTGGTCAGTCATCGCGGAATCGAAGCAAGCGCTAAGCAAATTAGAGCCATAACGGAGATGGGCCCACCCAAAAACATCAAAGATGTGCAAAAGCTAACGGGCTGCATGGCGGCACTTAATCGTTTCATTTCAAGGCTCGGTGAAAAAGGGTTACCTTTCTTTAAACTACTAAAGAAGACAGATAAGTTCGAATGGACAGAAGAAGCCAATGAAGCTTTCAAGAAACTTAAGGCATACCTCACATCCTCACCAATTCTCACACCCCCAAGGAAAGACGAAGATATGATGCTATACATTTCGGCGACCACTGCTATGGTCAGCACAGCAATAGTCATAGAAAGAGAAGAAGAAGGACGCGTGTATAAAGTACAACGACCCGTATACTACATCAGCGAAGTATTATCTGAATCAAAAATCCGGTACCCGCATGTGCAAAAACTACTCTACGCCCTATTGATCACTTCACGCAAGCTTTACCACTATTTTGAAAGCCACCAGATCACATTGGTGACAGACTTCCCGCTCGGAGACATCTTACACAACAGAGATGCAACGGGACGCATATCAAAGTGGGCAGTTGAACTCGGAGCTCTTAACATCGATTTCACCCTGCGGAAAGCAATCAAATCTCAAGCCCTTGCTGATTTTGTGGCCGAGTGGATAGAGATTCAATAGCCTTTATCAGATACAATCCTTGACCACTGGAAGATGTACTTTGATGGGTCACTCAAGCTAGGAGGAGCCAGCACAGGCATTCTCCTAATTTCTCCGGATGAAAAACAACTTAAATATGTCCTTCAGATATTATGGCAAGCTACAAACAACGAAGCAGAATACGAAGCTCTCATTCACGGGCTACGAGTGGCAATTACTCTCGGAATCAAGCGATTACTCGTATACGGCGATTCGACAGTAGTCATCAACCAAGTCAACAAAGATTGGGACTGCACCAAAGAAAACATGGGTGCTTACTGCACTGAAGTCCGAAAACTCAAAAAACATTTCTAGGGGTTAGAAATTCTGCATGTCCTGCGTGATAATAACATTGCAGCAGATGTCCTCGCCAAACTCGGATCAGACAGGGCAAAGGTACCACCCGGCGTATTCATAGAGGAGTTACGACTCCTTCTATCAAACAAACCAGAGAGAAAACCCCGGAACCCCCAACCAAAGGCAGTCACATTCTGGTAATCAACACTTCATGGACACAAGCCTTTATTGATTATATCAAAGAGAATAAGTTACCAGCTGAGAAGGAGGAAGCCACCCGAGTTGTTCGCAGAAGCAAAAACTACGTCCTAGTGGGGGACAAACTCTATAGAAGAGCTGCATCATCAGGAGTACTCCTAAAATGTGTCTCGTTCCAAGAAGGCAGAGAAATCCTAGATGAAATACATTCAGGTTGCTACGGAAATCACGCTGCTTCAAGAACACTAGTCGGCAAAGCCTTTCGTACCGGCTTCTACTGGCCAACAGCTCTAAAAGACACAGAAGAACTCGTTAGAAAATGTAAAGGCTGTCAAATGTTCGCAAGACAAGCTCATGTGCCAGCTCACAACCTCATCTGCATCCCACCCGCTTGGCCTTTCTCCTGCTGGGGGCTGGATCAAGTAGGACCACTCAAGAAGGCAAAGGGCGGTTTTGAGTACATCTTCATGGCGACTGACAAGTTCACCAAGTGGATCAAATACAAACCACTCGCAAAATACAGCGTGGCCAAAGCAGTCGAGTTCATCCAAGATATTATGTACCACTTTAGCATGCCCAATCGAATCATAACAGATTTAGGCTCACCCTTTACAGCCACAGAGTTCAAAAGTTCGGCGCAAGATTGTGGCTTCAGCATAGATTATGCATCAGTCGCACACCCAGAAGCCAACGGACAGGTAGAAAGAGCCAATGGACTCATACTAGCCAGGTTGAAACCAAGACTATATGAAGAACTAGCAAACTATGGATCAAAATGGATTGAAGAATTACCCAAAGTAGTGTGGGGACTACGGACCCAAATAAGCAGAGCTACCGGATACTCACCTTTCTTCTTAGTTTACGGATCAGAAGCTGTGCTACCTGCCGACTTGATTTGGACGTCACCAAGGATAGAACAGTATGATGAAGGAGAAGCAGAACACACCAGAAGATTAGAGCTTGACACTATAGAAGAAGTCAGGGTAAACGCTACCCTTCAATCAGCAAGATACCTCCAAGGATTAAGACGCCACTACAATAAGAGTACACAGCCTCGATCACTACAAGTCAGGGACCTAGTGCTAAGAAGAATACAAAAAACTGACGGACACCATAAACTACTCAGTCCATGGGAAGGTCCTTTTATTGTCTCAAAAGTCATCGGACCAGGAACGTACAAGTTAATGGCTGAAGATGAGAAAGAAGTCAGTAATACATGGCACATCAGCCAACTGAGAAGATTCTATGCATGAAAACAACTCAAAGGAGAGTACATGTACAAAACACAAGAGATCAACGTTCATGACCTATAAAGATGTTGTCCCTCGACAAAATGTGTATTATGGCTTATCAAACGATCATGATCAATAAAGATGGTTTTTTGACAACATATGTCTTATGATGGCTAAACCCCGAGTTGTTTCCAAAAGAGCAAAATGGCTGAAACATGCCTGAGCCTATCGGCCGAGAGCAAAATAGCTGAAAAGATGCTTGAGCCCGCCGATGAGGGTAGCTAATAAGCTAACACCCGAACAAAAGAGCAAAATGGCTGAAACATGCCTGAGCCTACCGGCCGAGAGCAAAATAGCTGAAAAGATGCTTGAGCCCGCCGATGAGGGTAGCTAATAAGCTAACACCTGAACTAAAGAGCAAAATGGTTGAAACATGCCTGAGCCTACCGACCGAGAGCAAAATAGCTGAAAAGATGCTTGAGCCCGCCGATGAGGGTAGCTAATAAGCTAACACCCGAACAAAAGAGCAAAATGGCTGAAACATGCCTGAGCCTACCGACCAAGAGCAAAATAGCTGAAAAGATGCTTGAGCCCGCCGATGAGGGTAGCTAATAAGCTAACACCCGAACTAAAGAGCAAAATGGCTAAAACATGCCTGAGCCTACCGTCCGAGAGCAAAATAGCTGAAAAGATGCTTGAGCCCACCGATGAGGGTAGCTAATAAGCTAACACCCAAACTAAAGAGCAAAATGGCTGAAACATGCCTGAGCCTACCGGCCAATAGCAAAATAGCTGAAAAGATGCTTGAGCCTGCCGATGAGGGTAGCTAATAAGCTAACACCCAAACCAAAGAGCAAAATGGCCGAAACATGCCTGAGCCTACCAGCCGAGAGCAAAATAGCTGAAAAGATGCTTGAGCCCGCCGATAAGGGTAGCTAACAAGCTAACACCCAAAAACAAAACAACCAAGCCTGAGCATGGATCAGGGAAAATTCAAGACGAGACCCTCCAGCTCCTTGTACCAAAAAGCAAGAGGCTCGAGGGCTACACTGAGGATACTTGAGATCACAAAGTCTGTCAAGGCAACAGTCTACACTAAGTTGTTTTATACGGCAAAGGCGAAAGCTAGACAAGAACTCAACAGATCAAAGAAGGTTGTCAACATGCAGGGTTGTTTACATGGCAAAGACGAAGGCAAGACCAAGTACTCGGCGAGTCGAACAACTCTGATCACATGGACAACTCATCCAAGGAATAAACAAGGCAACCAAGTAGAGGAAGTATCAACAAAGTATCTTCATTCAAAAAAGAATATAACTACTCTGTTATAAAAAATCAAAAGTACAGAGGTCGATTATGTTCAAGCATCATCATCAGGAGAGGAGATAACAACATTAAGATTATCTACAACTCTACTGGCTAAGTCTTCGACCTCAGGCTCCATCCGCTCAACGGCATCAATGTACTCTTGACTATCGGCTTCCTCTGCTATCTTGGATAGAGGCGCCTCTGGAGCAAGAACCCGGATCTGAGCCAAGACATTCTTGGTACATAGTTGGGCACACCTCTTCATGAACTCTTGAAAACGAGTCAGAATTCGGGGAATAAACTGAGCCCAAGATTGCCCATCATCCGCTGGAGTTCGGAGTGCATCGGCTACTGAACGAAAGGATTTCAATAAAGCTTTCCAGTTCTCGGTAGCTGTCGCCAACTTGCTAGATAAGTCTTCGATAGTTCTTTGAGCCTGCATAAGATCTCTGTCAGCTCCATGCCTAATCAGTTTAGCAAGGGCGAGTTCTTCCTCAGCATGAGTAATTACCTCCTCAGCCTTGTTATGACTAGAGCGGACAAGAGCTTTCATTTCATCGATACTCTCCGAGAGCTTCTGCTTTTCAACTCAGAGAACTAGACAAGGCACCGAAAAACAAGTCAGCGAAAAAAGAAGTCAAAATACAAGAAGAAACAAGTAGAACCCACGGCACCTTTGCACTCGTTCTTCACAAACTCCACCGCGGCATCCCTCTGCTTCTCTATCTCTACTACCTGGGCATGAAGGGTCTTCTCCTCCTTTTGGTGCATTTGATGCTCTGTCTCCAACTCAGCCCGGAGGAGGTCAAGATTGGCTTTCAGAGCGTTCACCTCAGAAGACAACTTTTCTCATTTTCAGATGAGAAAAAGAAGCCAGAATGATCACAAGAGAAAGACTGAGCAAGGAGAGACAAAGAAAAACAAGGCGTAAGGACAGAAGAAAAACGAGCATACAAAGGAGGAGTGGCAGTAAAACTTACCTGGAGCTTTTCACCAAAAGAAGTCACGAGGGTCGATAAGCTCCCCCAGGCAGCGGTTAACTCTGATAGTCGATGGGTGGCATCAAACTACTGCACCACCCATCGGCAAAAGGCAGACCACCGGAAGTAAGAGAAGGAGAAGGAGAAGCCGGTCGAGGCGAAGAAGGCACGACTGGAGCAATCTCATAGGAAGTTAAGACCAATCCCTCAGATGAACCTGCCACCATAGTCGTGGTCACTTCAGAAGCAACCAAGCCAACAGCAGCGCCTTCACTAGGAAACCTTGTCTCCTCAGCAACCACTTCGCCTACCAAGCGCTCCGAACCCTGAGGCTTGGTACTCAGTAGCACACCAAAAAACTGGCAAGAAGTCAGCAGAGGATCAAGAGAAAATGAAGGCCTGAAAAGTTGACAGATAAACTTACCAATAAGAATAAAGGTAAAGGGAAATAAATGCAAAAAGACGAAGCTAGAAGTTACTCACCCGACTATCTTCTTCTTCGTAAAATACAAAGAAGGCTTCGCAGGGGGAACAACGACGGCGAAAACGTTCCCACCACTTGGCGACAGGAGCGATGTAGCTGATACCAGAGCTTCAGAAGAAGTCGGAGCTGAGGCCGCGGAAGAGCTAGGCATCGGAAGTGCAAAGGAGCTTGGTACCAAGGAACTCAACACCGGAGCTTTAGAAGAAGCCAGGCGCAGAGACCTCAGAAGAACTCGTACCCGACGCCTGGTTCCTTCAAAAAGATCAAGACTAAAAATCAAGACAAAGAGGAGGAATGCAATAGAAGGGGAATATAAAAGCAACTCACCGCCACACGATGAGGGGAACTTCATCATCTTCTTCGTTGGTTTCAACCAAGGCCACCAGACCGCCCACTGAAGGAAGGGTAAAAGTACCCGGTTCAAGATAAAAAGAAAGGAGAAGACGAAGAGACAAAGAGTATTAAATATGCTCACCTAAGAGCATGCTAGCTACAACTAGAGTACCTAGAAGAGTACTTGGCTTGCGAGACTTCTTGGAAACAGGCAGGCCAGATGAAGACCCATCCATTCGCCCCCTCTTTGGGACACTACGAGGACTGCGAGGGACTAGACGAGGAACATATTCTTCATATACATCAACAAATCCAGAAGAAACTCCAGGAAGCACTGTGGAGAACGGGAACTTACTAGTTGCGGAAGCTCCAGCAAGTTTCTCCCCAGCTTTCGCCAAAATAGGGAGAACATCTAGGGGGATCGGGTCAACAAAGTTGCACCCAAAATCCTATACAACAAGATAGAGAAAAGTTAAACAAAAATGGATACAACAAGAGTACACAAAGTACCCGAACAAAGAGATAAACAACTTACAGCTGGAGGCGAGTTGTTAGCAGAGAACTCAGAGACAGTAAGCGGGACGACGCTCGCTCATTTCAACATCTTCTGGAGACGCTCAAGTACCTCCTCATCGGTCAGCTCAAGAGCTGGGACCATACGTGAAGGATCCTCAGCCCCAGAGTACTCGAAGCCAAAATGCTCACGCTCCTTCAAAGGCTGAACTCGGCGATGAAGGAAACTTGAAACAATCCCAAAACCGGTTAAACCCTACTACTTCAGCATACTAATCTTATTAAGGAGTGGCTGGATTGCCTGGACTTCAGCGGGCGACACGGGGTTCTTATCCCACTAGTCATTAACCAAGGGACTAGACCCAGAATGTACAGAAAGAGAAGGAATCAAATTTGTGGCATAAAACCAATCAGCATGCCAATCCCTCACAGAATCAACCAGGTCATAGTCAAAGAACTTGCTTTTAAGACCCTGGCAAAACTGGATCCCACAGCCACCGAGAACATTGGTCTCTTCACGATGGGGTTGAGGCTTTAGATGAAAGAAGTAGCGAAAAAGAGATAGAGAATGAGGGATTCCAAGGAAAGCTTCACAGAGATGAACGAAAACGGAAAGATGGAGAACGACATTAGGGGTTAGATAATTCAGACTAACCCCGAAATAACCAAGAAACTGGTGAAGGAAGGCGGAAGCAGGAAGGCAAAGTCCAGCGCGGACAAAGGAAATGAAAAGGACAATCTCACCAGGACCCGGAGCAGGAACCCGATGCTCGCCCAAAACTCTCCATTCAGCGATGTCTTTGCTTTGGATCAAGCCATCGCTGACGAGCTCACACAGCTGGTCTTCGCTTGTTGTTGGAGCCGGCCAAACCTTCTGAGCAGCCCTCATGGCCACGAACTCTTGGTTCTCGATCAAAGAAAGGGATGACTCCTCGTCCACGAAGATCGCCTGGGACTTGCTCATAGTTTTCTTCTTACCCATGAACTAGTGGAAGCAAAAAGGTACTGGGGAAGATGAAGCTAGGATGGTGGTGCTCGGGTGACGGCGACGATGACGGCGGTGGATTTCTGAAAGCTAGGGTTTCAAGGCAAGAGCTGGGCAGCAAAGGAAAGGAAGATAAAAGGTCTTTAAATAGATTTTTAGTGATAAAAATGGCCCACAAGGCCCGTTAAAGCACGGTGTGGGAACGCAACGGTCCATTTACTGACACAGCTAAAATGACGGACGACACAAACCCACACAACGGTACAATTTAACGGGCAGATTTCAGACTCATCCAGTCCAGCACCACGGCAGGGTTATCAGATCACTACAAGAACAACCTGTCAACCAAGAAGAAAGAAAGAGCTACCTCACAAGGAACAAAAGAACCTGGTTATTAAAGAAAGAACTCAGGAATCTCATGAATAACTAGGATTACAGCAGAAAAATGAACGGCAACTCTGAAGACAAGATTCTTTCCATTACAAATGGCTTCAAAGATAGAAGATTGCACATCTTACAAGACCCAATGAACTCGGCACTACAACAAGCAAGGTAGCAAAGAGGAGCCCAGACGCAACTAGGCTCTAGAACGACTACGTGCTCCAAATTGCTACTCGGTAGAACAAACCGCGATCGTCTACACTGTTTTCTTCAAAGGACAGATGAAGTGCATCCAAGGCGGATATCAGCAGCACGGCGAGACGACAAAGACTAGGGGAAGTCAGTAGGCATCTGTCTACCCAAGCCCGACGTGATGCAAGATCAGGTGTTGATCTACACCGGACAGTCTCAAGACAGACGGCGAAGATCAACCTAGAACTGCCGGATGAAGGAACGAAGCCCACATCACAAGACTTCCTCTAACTACCTGCTACGTACTTCTTGGTACATTGCTACTGTGGGGTTAGTCTACCTCTAACCCCTATCACAAGACTTTCTCCAGCTACAACAAGACGCACAGGAACCACAAAAGACGCCTGGGGGCTGCTCTACTTCGCAAACTACCATGTTCATGACTATGAAGATTCAAGATGTTCAATGGAAGAAAACAAGCACTCCGGGAGGGTATTTATAGATCGAAGGAGCGGTGCACATGGACTAGGAGTACCAACTGAAACAGGCCTTACAAAGGACACAAGTGAAAAGATAGGACTCAATAATAGAAGACTCAGGCACAGTACTCGAAATCGAGCATATTCGGAAGAATATACCAACACTGTGCAACCTATGAACAGGCAACATTTATACCCAACCACCACCATACAACCTCACCTAGCAAACGGCAGACTACCACAACAAGAGAAATTTTTAGTTAAATTCTAGTTCCTCAAACAAATCAGACTCAAGACCCTCCAACTCTTTGTTCCAAACAGTAAGAGGCTCGGGGGCTACACTCAGTGAATGCACTTTTTTCTCTAAAAAAAAGAGAGCGCACGTCACCAAGAAGACTTTTTCAAGACAAAACTACTTCAAGGACTCACGACAAAAAGAAGCTGGACTGAGCTATACCCAAACTCTTCTTGATAAAGAACCCGGGAACATGCTCGAAGACTTTTCAACGAAGATCATGCATGTCCAGAAACAACTCAGATTGTTCGAAAACAACTCATATATTATGTCACTAAGCTTGGGGGCTCGGCCAGCATCATGGCTTAATCAACACTAAGCTAGGGGGCTCGACCTTCGTTTCAACTACTCCCGAAGGCTCGGAACCAAAGACAAAGGACCAAGAATACAAGAAACTCAAGACTACAACGACGACAACACATCAAGACCCTTCATTTGATTTCTTTTCTAAAGAGAAGAACTCGGAGAAGGCTCGGGGCTGTGGGATACATAGCCCCAGAATTTTTTGAAGACAAGAATCTGGACCCTCCAACTTTTGCAAGCAAAAGCAAGAGGCTCGGGGGCTACACTCAGTGAGTGCAATTTTTATGAAAAATTGCACCCACCCAAAAAGAACTCAGATATAGTATGCTCAAGAGCCCTTCGACGAAGAATCAGAGCAATTTTAGGACAAGACCCTCTAGCTCCTTGTTCCAAAAAGCAAGAGGCTCGGGGGCTACACTCAGATGGGAGTACCTTTTTCTTCAAAAAAGCACACACTACTTCGAAGATTCCAAGAAGCGCTACATGGTTTCACTCAAGAAAGCACTCAGGCGATGCTTGTCCCTGCTCGGCAAGACCTGGAGGAACAAGACAAGGCTTCCGGAGTACAACCATGAAGTGCTCGGGGGCTTGTCGGTGCAGGACCCACAGGATGCCCCGCAAGGAAGAGAGAAGATCTAGTCTAACTAGGATTCTCCCCATGTAATCTTAGTAGTAGTATTATTTTGTAATCCTACTAGGAACTCTCATTGTAAACCAACTAGGAATCTGACCTTCTAACTATATAAAGGAGGGCATGCTTCCTAGAGAAGGGAGATCACGATTTCTACAACATAATCAATCCAACGCAAAGGCTAACGCCGACTGGACGTAGGGCTGTTACTCGACCACAGTCGAGGGCCTGAACTAGGATAAATCGACTGTCTCTTGCGTTCATCGTCGAGTTCCACATACGCTGAAGCTCGAAACAATACTGCCCCAGGGACCCCCATGGTAGGCTATCGGTGGTAAAACATCAACAATAGCCCCGTAGTTCACACCTCTTCAGATGGGCTTCACACCGGCTAAGATGCCCTCGCTGCTAGTGCCAAAGACTACAATGTCCAGGAGCCTTGGTGCATCCTTTAGTGAGTTGATAGGACAACCTACTCCTCCATACTTGCATGTCCTAGGTCCTTCTATCATTGCACCTATTACCAGGACTATAGAGATGCTTCCTTCCTCAGTGGCATCATCAGAGCTAGCTTGTTTCAGTCATACCAGCACTGCCTATAGCAGCTCTAGTTCTTGATCTGACCCAGAATGCTTCAGCATCACTTCCTAGCTATAGAGGGTCAGACTACTTAGAGCTCAGGGTCGGATGATGATGGCGCCCTAGTTTTAGCTCGCTCCTCACACCTCAGCGCCCGGCTCGTCCGCTGCCGCCCCGCCGACCGACCCTTAGGTTTTGGTGTTTGACGCCAAAGGGGGAGAGGGTTTGAATATGATAGTCTTAGGGGGAGTGACTATTTAGGGGGAGCTTAGCTTACTTAGTAGCTTATTATCTAGTACATTTGGAATTTTATGTGTGATACACTTTTATGCATTCATCGTGTGTTTACTTCTATGCATTAAACTATATCTATGTGATAGTGATATCTACATGATCGTGATATGTGACATGTGTGCTCTCTACTTTGAATCATTTATATGTCATATCACTTGTGCTATGCTCTTTTGCTTTGCTTCCGTATTTTACTCCGACACAAATGAGCTTTATTACTTGTACTCATGCTTATTTCATATCTTTTGAGTACATCATGTTGGATTGGGTCATATAAGCTTGCCTAACACTTTTGTTCTTATTGCCAAAAGCTTATATGAACCAAGCATGTTAAAAACCTCATCTCTTTCACACACTTGAGGTGGTATTGTCATCAATCACCAAAAAGGGGGAGATTGAAAGCATCTAGGCCCCTAGTTGGGTTTCGGTGATTAATGACAATACGTGATTACTATGACTAACGTGTGTTTTGCAGAGGCAATTAAGTTAGGTCATGGTAATGGAGATCAATTGGGCTATCATGATGGTCATGACCCTATGATGGAAATCATTTTGGTTTTCAAAGGATGGACGCCAAGGTTAAGGATGGACTAGTTCTAAGTGTCGATTGGAGTTGGAGTGACACTTAGAGTAGTTTAGGACTTTGTTTTTCCTTTGGCCGTACTATTAAGGGGGGTATGGATGGGTAGCTTGACCTAGGTGAGTCTAGTGGGTTAGGTGTGGTGCACACTTGCTAAAACTAGCGCTAGGTAGCTGCAAAATAGTCCTTAGATTCAATGGAGCAAACATCATTCACATATGATCGAAACTTGGAAGTGAATGGAGGGTCAAATACTGACCGGACGCTGGCTTTGGTGTGACCGGACGCTAGCTCAGAGTTCGGTCAGTTCATTTGATCAAGGTAAAGTCGTCTGGAAGTGACCGGACGCTGAGAAGTGAAGTGATCGGACGCTGAGGTCCAGCATCCGGTCGACATCAGTAAGGTTCCAGAAAGGGAAAATTGCTACCGGAAGTGTCCGGTCAGTGCTGACCGGACGCTGGCCAGTGTCCAGTCATACTATAAACACTGGGGTTTGGGGTAAACTGACCGGCGCGTTCGGTCACCCCATAGAGGCACATAATGGTTCGTTTTTCAGCCCATGTTATAAATACTCCCTCCACTCATGTGTGGGGGTACTTTTGCTCATTCCAACAACTGAGAAACACATTTGAGAGTGCCAAGAAGAGCAAGGTCCTAGTGAGGTGATTGAGATTTGAGAATTCTAAAGAGAGCCCTCATTAGTGAAGCAAGAGTAGCAAAGTGTGCATCCACCCTTCTCATTAGGCTTGTCGTGGTCAAGTGAGAGTTTGTGCTTGTTACTCTTGGTGATCGCCATCACCTAGACGGCTTGGTGGTGATTGGGAGTTTGGTGATCATCCGGCAGAGCTTGTGGGTGACCCAACTCAAGTTGTGAGCGGTTGTGGGTGATTCACCACGACGGAGTGTCAAAGAATCGACCCGTAGAGAGCACTTGATCCTTGCGCGGATCAAGGGGGAGCTACACCCTTACGTGGGTGCTCCAACAAGGACTAGTGGGGAGTGGCGACTCTCTGATACCTCGGCAAAACATCACCGTGTACCTTCTCCTCTCTTTACTTCAAGCATTTACTTTAAGCAATTCAATACTTGTCTTTTACATTCCTAGAATTGCTATGCTAGAGTAGGATTGGAACTTAGGGTGCTAAACTTTTGTGCGTTAGATCAATAGAAACACTTTCTAGGCATAAGAGGTTAATTGGGCTAACCATAGGATTTAATTATTGCAAAGAAATTTGTAATTAGCCCAATTCACCCCCCTCTTGGACATCTTGATCCTTTCACATATATAATCGGTTTATTTGGTTCAGTCACAGCCACGTACCACATTCAAATAAACATCACATCCATCACAGATAATTCACAGTAGGCATCACATGTAGTTCATATAGATATATCGACCACATCACAAATGCAAATGAACTTCACAATCACAAATGCAAATAAACTTTAGAATCACAAGTACATAGTTCCTAGTCACTCTCTAGGCTCATCAGGAATACAAATAAACTATGACCACAATGACCAATGTCGGTCATAAGGCTCATTCGATGCCGTAGATTGATTCTGCACAAAGAAGAAGAGATAAATCATTAACAGTGATTGAGAACGAAACATACAAGTATTAGAAATAAACTAGCAACTAGAAAAAGTGATTAATTATGCAGGAAACTAAAAGTAGCTAAGTTACAGTGATTGAGAATGAAACAATGATTACAAGGTTAACTACAAACTAGAAATAAACTAGAAATTAGAAACTATAAACATACGCACATCACAAAGGAGAAAAGATTGATTCTGCATAAACTAGAAACGGTGATTATAAGGTTGTGAAGTGACTCACGGTGCCTAAAATAGTATTTGGAGCAGGTTGAGGAGGAGGGACTGGCATCGGTGGCGGAGGTTGACCGATTGCAACGTAAACACCCCTCATATATTTAAACATCTGCAGCCGCTCTGCCTCCATCCTCTGCCACTCTGCCTCCATTCTCTTTCGGTCTGCCTCCATCCTTACCTCTAGCTCCTCCCAGTGCCTCATTTCTTGTTCCAACTAAGCCTATAATATTTCATCCCAATGTTACAATGCAATGCAAAAGTATATAAAAATCAATGAATGATGAATAAAATAGAAATAATCTGGAGTGCGTTCATCTTGAACCATGTAGAGTCCGGTTGTGGAAGTATTGCCGGGCTAGAACTCATGCTCCGTGCTCGAATCTGGGAGAGAGAGGGAGTACTGGCCGTGTCGATTGTGTCATTGTCAATCTAGAACCGACCATGCTTCTTGCCTCCTCCCGCCCTCATGACCACTTCTCCATCAAGGTCATAGGTGCTCGGATCGTACTTTGGGCCATGGACCGCCCTTGCCATCGATGTGTATCCATCGAGGCAGCTGTGGATGGACTCGTTGTTGTACGCTGAGGGCGGGTCCTCTGGGTTGTAGGCGATGTCGGCCATTGCCTTGCCCTTGTGGGCCAAAGCATATGCCATGAACTGGGAGCAAGGCTCACCACCATGTGCCGCCGACTGCAAAAAAAGCAATATGATTAGAAATTATGTAGAATTGAGCGTTAGAATAAAGAAATAAATTCACGTACCTATCTAGCCACGTATTCTGAGAGGTTGAGGTTGGCTTGATGGTGTGGTGCACCCGGCATCAGCAAATGTCGCTTCCAGTAAGCATTGTGATTCTCCTCCCATGCGGGGTCGCACCACCTGTCCACCATCCGGGCCCAGCACTGCAGGTCGTAGGCGCACTACCACGGAGGCACCTACGTCATCAAGTATATGACATATAAGAAGATGAAATTAAGCGTAATTAATCTCAGAAAAAATAAGTATTAATATTCTATATTTACCTTTAGGTACTGTTCCGGGGTCAACCTTCAAGTATTAATGTTCTGTATACACGTCCTGGCAGGGAGATTGTGTATCCGGAGAACAATAGGGAGATGCTGTCGAAACTCTATTTTGAATCGGAGTAGAGCATGGAAACTAACCCCATCTACACATACTCAGGCTGTCCAAAAAACGTGGACAATTCGAAACAGATACAGTTATAGATATGCAAAGATCTATATATTTCTAATCGTATCTCTTTCGAACGGGAGACGCCTAGCTAGGTTACGTGATATGCGAACATCATACAGAAAGAGGGGTGTAGGATGCCTCACCTTGCTATCCTGCAAAGTGATGAGTCGAGGACGGTGGGAAATGATCTTTGCAATAGCCTCTCCTGCAACAAAGGAACATAATAGTGTCAATTATAAATTTCAGCAGCATCTCCCCTGCACGGTGAGGTAACCAAAACCTACAACAAACCAACGGCACGATGACCGACATCACATACACACCAAACCAATGGCACGATGGCCGACACCCACCATACACAGGTTATACCTTGCAAAATCCATGGCAGGTCCAAGGTGTGGGGCGGCGGGAGGGCAAGGCACGGAGCGGCGGACGGTGGCGGTAGGGCGGGGCAGGGAGCGGTGGCCACGTGATCTATTATAACATAAAATAAACCATGTTATAACCAAATTATAACATGATTGGTTTAGCACAAGTAGCAAAACTTTTCTTTGGCAACTTGTGTTTCAGACAAAATGACGGACATGATTGGTTTAGCACAAGTAGCAAAACTTTTCTTTGGCACCATCTACCAGAATATACACCTGACAATAGACTTGGATTACATTCAACTCCAACTGATCACTGCATGCATATTAAACACGCAATTGCTACACTGCTTTGACCGGCAATGCAAGTATTATTACCAAACCAAAGGTTTATTTATATATAGCCTAGCTGAAATAATTAGTTGATCATGTTCTCTGATGAGTAAGTAAACATGGCTCAATGGGTTTGTCCGGTTCATCAATAATTTGAACCTAATAAAGTACAGTACATCAAAATGAGGTATGATGGTCTTGTTAACAAGTCACAAATGTGACTAATCATTTGACCAATTACTTAGTGCTAGCTAGTACTAACAAGAATCAAGATGAATTATCAAGCTCTAAATTCTAAATTGTATGTGCAGTTGTAAGAGAAGACGATGGCTAGCTAGCTCCTGAACACTAGATATGATTTGCACTCCTGATCACTAGATGATTTGTAGGGTTTTTCTTTTGGCCCTTGAACACTGGATTCCTAGGCCATAGCTACTACTAGTGCTGTCGATTCACAGATGAGGAAGAGGACGAACGTCAACAAACCTTGCAGGTAGGGTCCTACGCTGGATGGGAGCGCGCCCGCCGCCGGGGCACCAGCCACCGGAGGGAGGGCGCCGGTCGCTAGGGTGCCAGGGGCTGGTGAGGGCCTAGCGCAGGGGGCAACGGTGGGGGTCCTAGGGCGGTGGCGGGGCAAGGGAGGCTAGCGGTGGCCAGGGGCATGGGGCGATGACGGGGGGGCACGGGGCGTGGCGTGGGCCGGTGGTCTCATGGTGTGGACCGCCGTGTCATGGGCCGGTGGTGGCATGTCGTGGCGCGGGCATGGGAGGGCGTGGCATGGCGCGGGCACGGGACGGCGGTGGCGTGACGTGTGTGTGCGGGCGCGGCTGTGTGTGTGAGTGTGTACGTGTGTGTGCGGCCGGGGTGGTTATGAGGGAGGTTTGCTGAGTGCCCTCGATCTAGCACTCGGCAAAGCCTAGGTTTGTCGAGTGCTAGATCGCAGGCACTCAGCAAACCCATTTTTTTCATTTTCAAACCCTAAACTACTACGCGTGTGTGGGGCCGGGTGAAGTGGTTTGCCTAGTGTCCCAGGTCTGACACTCAGCAAACACTAGGTTTGCCGAGTGCCAGATCAGGGGCACTCGGCAAACTTTTTTTTTTCATTTTCCTTCTACTCCTTCTTTTCCATAACGTGTTTTCCTCAATTTGTTTTGATGTACTTTGAAAATACCTTCTCAAATTCACTCAACAATATATATTTGATTTTCCTAGGAATATTATTCTATTATTTTATGCGGTTATAGCTCAAATTCAATTTATATCAATTAAAATTATATAATTGCTCTTAATAAATTAAAATTATCAATTGATCCAAAAAATTACTAAAATTACACATGAATCAATCTATGTTCTCTATTGCCTATACAAAAAGTTTTGAAGTCAAACCCCAATTCGATCATCACTTTGACTCCAAATCTTACCGAATCCTTCCCAACGCTACGATTCTTCTTCTAGGATACTTCGGTTTGTAAACATCGTATATGACAGATTGTGCGAAACCTTCTCAATTTTTTACCATAGCCTCCACGTATGATATCATGAGATCTTGACAAATCTCATGATTTTTAGACTTCGTTTGCTTTTTTTAGAATTTAAAAACCATTCGGCCACACGTTCGTGGTCGTGTTTCTTAAACAAGATGTTCAAAATTTCTTTTAATTTCCCATTCTACTCATTTTATTCTATTATTTGAATCACTTGCGGTTCAAATTTGACTTATACCAAAAAAATTCCTTGAAATGCAATAAATTAATTAAATATAGCAAACAGATTCAGAAATATACCAAATCTTAACATGGAGTACCACATGTTGTATGTGGAGAGTAGAAAATGTTTCAAAGTTAGAAGAGAAAAACTTATTATTTTATGCAGTTATAGCTCAAATTCAATTGATATCAATTAAAATTGTATAATTGCACTTAATAAATTAAAATTATCAAACGGATCCAAAAAATTACCAAATTACACATGAATCTATCTTTGTTCTCTATTTTCTATACAAAACGTTTTGAAGTCAAACCCCAATTCCACTGTCACTTTGACTCCAAATCCTACCGGATCCTTCTCAATGTTACGGTTATTCTTCTGAGATACTTCGGTTTGTAAACATCGTACATGACAGATTGTGCGAAACCTTCTTAATTTTTTACCATAGCCTCCACGTATGATATCATGAGATCTTGACAAATCTCATGATTTTCAGACTTCGTTTGCTTTTTATAGAATTTAAAAACCATTCGGCCACACGTTCGTGGTCGTGTTTCCTGAACAAGATGTTCGAAATTTCCTTTCATTTCTCTGGTAAGGCCTCACACTGGACTCAATAACATTAATATCATTTTTCTACTCATTTTATTCTATTATTTGAATCACTTGCAGTTCAAATTTGACTTATACCAAAAAATTCCTTGAAATGCAATAAATTAATTAAATATAGCAAACAGATCCAGAAATATACCAAATCTTAACATGGAGTACCACATGTTGTATGTGGAGAGTAGAAAAAAGTTTTAAGGTCAGAAGAGAAAAAAATATTTCTTTATCGAGTGCAAAAAAACACTAGGCAAAATTATTTCTTTCCCGAGTGCCCAAAACGGACTCTCGGCAAACTCCTAATGGCCGGCACACTAACTGATGGATGTCCACGTGGCGGTTCGTTGTCGAGTGTCTCTATTTTGCCGAGTGTTTTTTCCTAGTTTGCCGAGTATTTTTTTCAGCACTCGGCAAAGAGTTTGTTTGCCGAGTGCCATTATTTTGCCGAGTGTGTTTTTTTGCAGCACTCGGCAAAGAGCTTATTTGCCGAGTACCCGATAGAATGCACTCGGCAAATATTTTTGCGCTTGGCAAATCTGTTGTTTCCGGTAGTGCCTTAGGTTTTGACAGATTTTGGATAACTATTAGCTACTCTTGCTACTTGCATTTTTCTCTTCCTAATTTTAAACCTGCTGCAATTTCTAAGAACAGCGGCTTTTACTGCCCAGGTTCCTCATATCGATCAGTGGATTGCTCGCAGTTAATACCACCGGCCTAACAACTAGCAAGAGCTCGAAAGCACAGCAAAAGCTGGCAAGTGGTACCGGTACGTTGAGAACATTTTCCAGGATAGCAGTGGTTAGGGTGGGGAAAACAAAGCTCGTGAAAGTGAGGATCTATCGTTGATAGCTGCAGAACCCGAGGGTATAGGGCTCGTTAAGCACAATGCCAGAATGCATGCACGACAGATTCTTCTCTATTTGCTCGTCACCTGCACACATGGTACAGGCTAGGCTTCTTTTTTTAGTTTAGATCGTACTCCTGTGCCAATGAAAAGCCTGAGTAGCTGCCTAAGAAAATGGCAACACAGCTCCCGTAAAATGCCATAGAGATGGCAGATCGGATATGATAGACCGGAAGTGCTGAAATTGAAGGACCACTGCTAGATGTTTTCTAGTTGCAAAACCATACAAGAAATGCCCTGAAATAAAACCGGCAATATCGCTAGCTGTGACGAAGACTAGTCACCTGCATAGGGCTGAATTATGGGTTCATTTGAGCATATTAGAAGCACTCTTGTGTTTGAAGCGACATTTTCCCATATGGCCAGCTGAACTGACGATGATGTGTTAGCATGTGTATATATATAAACAGGCAGCTGAGGGCCGGGTTCTCAAAATTTCAAACAAGGAGATATGATTTGCATTGCTTCACTGCAATGGCGGAGCCAGAATTTTTGTGGAGCCTGGACCAGATATATAACATAATATTAAGAACCTATTTAGGAGTGCTCTGACTCCTCCCTCCTCTTAAGATGGCTTAGGCTCCTCATGTGAAGTAGATTTTTGGTGGAGTTGGAGTTATTTTTGGAAATCGTTTGTCAAAAACAGCTTCAGTAGCAATTTTGTAATAATTTGTAGGAGTTTTGTGAGGGCAAACCGGAAGAAGATACATTTTTGTGGCCCTGGCTCCTCTATAAAAAATGGCTCCAACTCCTCCGGGCTCCTAGCAAGGAGACATTTGGTAGATGACGTTTAGCAGGACTTCTTGCATGAGAGTTGCAAGAAGCTAGAGCCGGAGCCCTGCTAAATAGGACCTAACACATAATTTTATACAATGAGCTTTACAATATGTGTAGGTACTTTATTTGGCCGGATTAGTTAAACTCAGGTTTAGTTCGGCTTGGTTATCAAATTTAGTTGTGATTGATAATATAAAGCTCTTGTGACTTATAAAATAATTAATCGGCTAGCTAGTATTGCTAATGGCTGATTAGTCTAATTAGAAATTAATGATCACATGTTTTTGGCATATACTCCCATGTTTAATTAGCAAATGAAGCCGATTATATGTAATCATGGCTGATACTATATTACTATTTAATAAAGGAGGAATTCATGGCGCATACTTTTGGCCGAATAGTAAACAATTTGATTTGTTCCGTTTATTCGGCTGCCAATGATCATAGCATCATCTTCATGAACATGTAGATTTTAGAAAGAAAAACAGGAACGACAGTAACCAGCTGGAATACGTGCCATGCTAGCCATTCTTAGGGTGTGTTTGGTTGGATGGATGAGACAAGCCATTTTTCTGTTTGGTTGGATGGATGCGATTGCATGGGATGAGAATACTTGATTAATTATATCTATTATTTAAAAATAATAACAACTAATTATACCCTAATAAACATGCACTGACACTAATCTTGTCGTTATAATCACTAATTAAAAATAAAATATGTTAATTAGCACTATACTACTCTAATTGTCACACAAAACATGCACTAATCAACACGTGGATATCCTCATCCGCCAGATTTTTGAGGGTTAGGATATCCAGCATCTATCCAGAATATTCTCTGTTGTGGATATCCAGGTTCAGCTTGTTCATCCAACCAAACACCCTGTATCCATGGATATCCATGTCCCATCTATGGATATCCATGGAACCAACACACCCTTACTGGAGCATGCAGGTGCCATGTTTTACTGAGCCCGGGATGGCCGGGCCTTGGCTCCGCCATTGCTTCACTGTACTGCACCACATGGAGAGCAGCCCTCCCATGAACAACAACTAAGGGCCTGTTTGGAACTAATACTAGTTGTTAGTCCACTACTTGCTCAAACTAGTTATTAGGTGACTAAAGCTCACATATTAGCCAACTTTATTAGCTTCTTCACCGCCTAGTGAACTAGTTACTAGTGAGTTGGCCAGTTGGGTGTGTAACCTAAAAACTAGTCCACCACTCGTTAGTTCAACCTGTATAGATGATTTAGGACTAAAGTTTAGCCGTGATATTTGATCAGGCCTAAAGATTTCTGATAGAGAAACGCCGCTCCATGACTCCATGTGCCATGTGTGCCAGAATAAAAGGAGAAACCTTGGAATCCACACAGCAAATTCGTCGGATTGGCAAACCTCGGAGCTGCTAGCTAGCTTAGCTTGAAACGCGTTCGGTAGGCTAAAATAGTTCAGCACGATGACAGCTGGCCAACAGAACAGACGATGCCTTTGTTGATGGATGGACTTGACCGCGCTGGTGTTTTTGTGTTTTTGCCTGGTGGTTTGTTTGTGGCAGGACCCAGGGGATGCGTCCATGGCCAGCACGCGTGTACGCACCGCAGAGGCCGGGAGCGCACTCTCGTGGATCAAATCGGACTGGAAGTGACGACGCGCGTTCACACGGTTACCGATTTCTCGGCGGGTCACAGCATGCACTGGAGTGTCAGCGAAAGCCATCGATTCGGCCGACGCATGCGCGTGCATGCATGCGTGCGTTCTCAGATCAGAGGGTGGTTGGAGCGGCGATGGAACAATCGCATCGGACGTGCGACGGGCGGCGCTCGCATGCATGTCACGCTGGTATGTCCCCCTGACCCGAAGTAGTACTCCTGCCGTCCTAGGAGTAGGGAGTACACATACGTCCTGCCGCCATGCATGCATGCTTGCTTCCATGGAGAAAACCTGAAGGCATGCAGCTAAGCTAGTGTAGCTTACACGCCTTTTCCAGCAGGGGAACACATGACTTTAGACAGCACATTTTTGCTATGGCACTTTGATGCGTACTCACTCCTACAGGGATGTCATCCGCCTAGCTCTGGCGTCGTCTCCGGCCCTGACGATCATGCTGCATGCTAAGCTGAACAGAGGCAGAGGTGGGAAAGACGGTCAAGAGCAAGGCGTGTCAGATGGTAGTCGGGTGGCATGCATGCCACGGATCATTGAAGTCGAGCACAATATGGCAGACACAACAACCGATGCATTTGGTAGCAGGGGGTATCAACCGACGTCCCGCACCCGAAGACGGCGGCATCAGCAGGCACTGTGTCTCTGTAACCACATACTAGTACGTACTACTATACGGCATATATCGCATATGGACATGCATGCACCATATGGGCAGGCACTGAGTACTAGATTCATCTCCGGGATGAGTATTTAGGAGTATACTAGCATGGCTGCAAATGATCATTCATATTATAGATATAAACACAAAATTATATGTGATATAAGATAAGTATAGGTGCAAACGTATCACATTGACATTACCGGTAGTTTAGAAAAAACAATTTATGCTAATTAGTTTGTTCTTCATTTTTCGGAACCCTAGCTATAAGAATCTACAAGATGGCAAGATAAAAAGAAACATAGGCAAACAGCGAAACTTAGATGACAAAATCCTCTGCCAATGCTTGACAGATCCACACATTGGTTGGGTAAGTGGACGAAGGCTTCCAAAAAACACCAAGAGTCATGCATGTATTGTAGTGACGAGGCTACTGAGTACTAGCATAGGCTATCTCATACAGATTTAAATGGCCCATGTCGGATGATAACAATGACATCATGGCCCATTTAATTACCCTTGGGACCCTCGCATAAGTGGGAGCATGCCCCAACCATGTGGAGAACAACCCAAGGATGCCCAAGGATGTCCTCCTTGCATCCTTGGCCTCCACCTTAGAAGACCAGCATCGTCATCCAAGCCAAGTTGGAGGCCCAATCCATATCAAGTTCGATTCCATCTCGGACTCCAGGAGCAGCCCGTACTAAAACAGACGCCCAGGTTGCATACAGAATCTGTGCTCGATGTTCTACCTATGCATGGAAATATAATTTCATAAGTTAACAAACAACATTGGTCTCATGTTAAAATTCTTTCAAAATCAACGGGAGTCAACAAAACAAGTGGATGTCCAGAATCTGTAGGGTGTTGCATCACCATCTTTTGTGTTGCGACTCCTTAGGGACGTGAGTCGGGGTCCTTGGCTGCCCCTTAGACTATATATTCAATAGTTGTCACCTAAGTTAGGGTTTGAGTTTTTGCTTTAGATCAATCTGTCTTTGAAAAGTCATCGATTTATAAGAGACCCCATCATTCGATTGCTTAATTATTCATTTGCAATTGTCACTTTGCTTGTGTTGCGTATTATACTATTATCTTGGTCTTGCTTGTGTTCTTCAATTCGCAGTAGGGATTAGCCTTCTCGGAAAGGTCAACCAGATTGTGACATGATTTATAACCTAGATAAGACATAGTACTAAGGTTAAAGGGTTTGGGCCTTTTGATCTAAAGCTAGATCGACATGTCGGATCTACATCAAATAGATAGTTATCTCCACTTGATAGACGATCGGAAACCCCATCCCCATGAATTTACTAAAAAATGATATACTACAGGACGCATCATCTTTCTAGCATATATAAAAATGTGCTAGTCGACATATAAATAGTAGAGTTATGTGAGGATAAATGATAAGCATAGGATTAACATCTCTAAGTCAACTTTAAACACAAATCCAAAAACAAAGTTATTATCTTTCTTACACAATAATTCTAAACTATTGCAAGAGTGCAAAAGGTGTTTTTAGTAACATCCCCTTCATGCTAGCAATAATCATGAGGCACAACAAAATAAAGGGATGAGATAAATTCAACAAGTAATTAATGGCTATGAATATACACATGTCTCACATACGTGAATTATTAAGTTTGAAAACCAAATGAGTTATGGCAATTACAAGCATCAAGGACATGAGCAACTATAGTACACATCCGCATGATATATCCATCCGTCAACCAATGCAACCAACAAGATAGCCCAAAACCATATTTTCATTTTCTTCAAGGTTAAATCTTCTCCAAGTAACATGACATATATGTTTGCCATGATGCAACTCTATTTGAGAGTAATGTTGGGAATGCTAACCTCTTATGAAACTTCATGTATTCGGTACCACTACCGGAAACTGGCTCTTTGCCTAGTGTTTTTATGTTTGTCGAGTGCATTTTCTCGGGCACTCGGCAAACAAGCTCTTCGTTGAGTGCTGCAAAAAACACACTCGGCAAAATAATGGCACTCAGCAAACAAACTCTTTGTCGAGTGCTGAAAAAATACTTGGCAAACGAGGAAAAAAACACTCGGTAATAAACCGCCACGTGGACATCCGTCAGTTAATGTGCCGGCCGTTAGGAGTTTGCCGAGTGTCCATTAGTGGCACTTGGCAAAGAACTAAGTTTGCCGAGTGTTTTCTTTGGCACTCGGCAAATAAATAAGTTTTTTTTCTCTTTTGACCTTGTAACTTTTTCTACTCTCCACATACAACATGTGGTACTCCATGTTAAGATTTGGTATATTTCTGGATCTGTTTGCTATATTTAATTAATTTATTACATTTCAAGGAATTTTTTTTGTATAAGTCAAATTTGAACCGCAAGTGATTCAAATAATAGAATATAATGAGTAGAAAAATGATATTCATGTTACACTAGTAGAGAACAGACATTTGATCCAAGGGCCAAACCAGGCTCCAGTCCCGGGAAATATTGCGTCCGGGACTAGAGAGACCTTTACTCCTAGTTGGTGGCTCCAACCGGGAGTAAAGCTCTTGTCCCGGCTAGTGGCGTGGCCCGGGACTAGAAAGTGACCTTTAGTCCCGGTTGGATCCACCAACCGGGACTAAAGGTCCCCCCTATAAATCCTACTGGCCGTCTTCTTCCTCCCCGAGCCCGCCCGAGAGCTTCAGTTCAAATTTAAGCAGTGTTCTTGCTCTTTCTCCATCCATTCTTCGATTCCTCCGTCGATTCTTTGGTTCTAAAGGTTACCAACTTCATACTCTTATGTTTCACCATTGTCTTATCTCATTTTGTTTACTATATATATATGGTTCTTTATTGTGGTTTTTTTTATTTGTAAGCAATTTGAGCTCAAAATCACTTCAAGCTTGCATATTTACATGAAGGAAGGTTAAAGTAGCTATTAAAAACTAGTATTCACCGTTCATTTGTAGCATACATAGCACACTTCATTGTTTAGAGATATAGAGAATTTTAGAGTTTTTTTAATTTTATTTGTTTATAAAATGAGAAATTTATAGTGTATTAAAAAATGAGTATAGAGAGTAGATGGCAACTGCTTCCGGGTCCTCGGCCTCTCATGGGTTTCCAAAGCGACTTAGGCCGGGCCTCCCACTCATTGCATGCGGCAAGTGTTGTGATGAGATGAAGATTGTGATGGAGTACCGAGTGAAGAAGGAGGGTCCCAACAAGGGTCGTATTTTCTACAAGTGTCCTGGATCGCAATGTGAGTTATTTTATCGTATTTAATGACTATGGTTAGTTTATACATATTTTCATGATGGTTGTGATTAAAGTTCTAATTTTCTATTTTAATTTCAGTGGGATGGCACTGGATGTTCAGGCTTCTACTGGGAGGAAGAGTATGTTGAACTCATGCAAAAATATCTTGCACAACAGGCAGATATGGCGGCTAATGATGTAGTGATCTAGCCAAAGAAGCCCAAAGATATTAAACAAATGGGAGATCTGTCTGTTTTAGTTGGGATTGGTCGCGAAATCCTTGTGCTACTGAAGTGCATTTTAGCTTTAGTGTTTTTAGTGGTAGTTGGGATTGTCTACATTGTAGCGAGGCTTTCTTAAATTTATAGCTTTTGTGGTGGTATGCATGTTGTATAATTAACTAATTATGTTCTAGGTTTTAATACGGTATTTATGTCATGTAATGCAGATGAGTCGGCATTGGATGTACAATGCTGATCGTCGCTCCCAAGAGTTCATGGACGGCGTGCATTCTTTGTTACGTGCGGCCGAGGCAAACAAACGCGATGGTTTCATGTGCTGCCCATGTGTCGTATGTAAGAATACGATGGAATATGCTAACTCAAAGACTCTTCATTCACACTTGTTCAAGTCGGGTTTCATGCCAAACTATATTTGTTGGACGAAGCACGGAGAAACCGGAGTTGTAATGGAAGAAGGTGATGAAGAACAATGGGTGATGATGATATTTTTGCTGAATATAGTGCCTTCAATGATACTGCAATGGGGGAAGCTGAAGAAGAGGTGGGGGCAAAGGAGAAGCCTGCTGAATAAGAGGTGGGGGCAGAGGAGAAGCCCGCTGAAGAAGAGGTAGGGGTAGAGGAGGAGCCCACTGACGATCTTGGCCAGGCCATTCATGACGCACAAAGAGAGTGCAAAAGTGAAAAGGAGAAGATCAAGTTCGACCGCATGCTAGAGGATCACAAGAAATTGTTATACCCAACTTGTGATGTGGGGCAGAAAAAGTTAGGTACCACATTGGAATTGCTGCAATAGAAGGCAAAGAATAGTGTATCTAACAAGGGATTCGTGGAGTTACTAAAAATCCAAAAGAAGATGCTTTCGAAGGATAATGAATTGCCCAGCACTACATACAAAGCAAAACAGGTAGTCTGCCCTTTAGGATTAGAAATCCATAAGGTACATGCATGTCCTAATGACTGCATCCTCTACCGTGGCACGGAGTACGAGAAGTTGGATGCATGCCCTATATGTCACGCATCGCGGTATAAGATCAGGCGAGATGATCCTGGTGATGTTGAGGGCGAATGTCCCAAGAAGAAAATCCCTGCCAAGGTTATTGGTATGCTCCTATAATACCATGCTTGAAACGTTTTTTTAGAAATAGAGACCATGCAAAGTTGTTGTGATGGCACAAAGAAGACCGTAAGGTAGACAATATGTTGAGACACCCTGCTGATGGGTCCCAGTGGAGAGCAATCGATAGAGAATTCCCTAAGTTTGCAAGTGACGCAAGAAACTTAAGGTTTGCTTTAAGTATGGATGGTATGAATCCTTTCATGGAGCAGAGCAGTAGTCACAACACTTGGCCTGTTACTCTATGTATCTACAACCTTCCTCCCTGGTTATGCATGAAGCGTAAGTTTATTATGATGCCGGTGCTCATCCAAGGCTTAAAGCAATCTGGCAACGACATCAATGTGTACCTGAGGCCACTAGTTGAAGAACTTCTACTTTTGTGGAACAAGCTAGGTGTACGCGTGTGGGATGAGCACAAGCGGGAGCACTTTGACCTGTGAGCATTGTTGTTCATAACAATCAATGATTGGCCAGCTCTAAGTAATCTTTC
This sequence comes from Miscanthus floridulus, assembly GCF_019320115.1. NCBI lineage: Eukaryota > Viridiplantae > Streptophyta > Magnoliopsida > Poales > Poaceae > Miscanthus > Miscanthus floridulus. Next base: position 67,842,421 of record NC_089591.1, read on the forward strand.
AGGACAATCAAACAAGGGATATAATGCATGCACGCACTGTTTTAGTGACATGAAAGGTATATTCTTGAAAAAGTGTCGCAAGGTCGTGTACCTTGGGCATTGACGATTTCTTCCTGCAAATCACCCCGTAAGAAAGAAAGGCAAGCATTTTAAAGGTAAGGCAGACCACCAGACCAAGCCTCGCAACCGAATTGGTGAGGACATCCTCGATATGGTCAATGATGTGAAAGTAATATTTGGAAAGGGACCTAGCAGCCAAGCTGTTTTGAAGGACGCCAACGGTCACGCACCCATGTGGAAGAAGTCTATATTTTGGGAGCTACCCTATTGGCAAGTCCTAGAGGTCCGCAGCGCGATCGATGTAATGCACCTGACGAAGAATCTTTGTGTGAACCTGCTAGGCTTCATGGGCGTGTATGGGAAGCCTAAGGACACAATTGAAGCACGATAGGACCTACGGTGTTTGAAAGAACGAGACAACCTGCATCCAAAGAAGACAGATGATGGACGCCAGTACTTAAGTCCTGCCAGCTACACTCTTAGCAAAGAAGAGAAGGACAACTTGTTTGAATGACTAAATAGCATTAAGGTACCGTCTGGATTCTCCTCGAATATAAAGGGTATAACAAATGTGCCAGAGAAGAAATTTGGACACTTAAAGTCTCATGACTGCCACGTGCTCATGACTCAATTGCTTCTAGTTGCATTAAGAGGAATTCTACCGCCAAATGTACGTCTAGCCACCGTGAAGCTATGTGCATTCCTCAATGCAATTTCTCAGAAGGCAATCGATCCAACAGATCTAGTGAAACTACAGAATGATGTGGTTCAATGACTTGTTAGCTTTGAGTTGGTGTTCCCTCCTTCCTTCTTTGATATCATGACACACCTCCTAGTTCATCTGGTCAAGGAGATTACTATTCTTGGTCCTGTGTTCCTACACAACATGTTCCCCTTTGAGAGGTTTATGGGAATCCTAAAGAAATATGTTCACAACCGTGCTCGGCCAGAAGGAAGCATCACCAAGGGCTATGGAACAGAGGAGGTCATTGAGTTCTGTGTTGACTTCATTCCTGGTATTAACCCGATTGGTGTTCCTGAATCGCGACACGAGGGGAGACTAAGTGGAAAGGGGACACTAGGGAAGAAAACATATATTGGTAAGGGTGATGATTATTTCAATAAAGCACACTACACAGTTCTACAGAACTCCTCCTTGGTAGATCCGTATATCGAGACACATAAGAACCTCCTCCGATCTGAGTTCTCAGGGAAGTCTGAAGCATGGATTACGCGTCAGCACATGGAAACTTTCAGCGACTGGTTGCGAAAAGAATATCAGGGTGATGAGAGTATTGATGAGGAGCTGTATTTGTTGGCTAGGCAACCATCATGGCATATCCTCACATACAAAGGGTACGAGATAAATGGGAATACATTTTACACAGTAGCACAAGATAAAAGGAGCACCAACCAGAACAGTGGTGTCCACCTAGATGCCACCGACCCTAGTGGGAACAAGCAAACATACTATGGCCGCATAGAGGAGATATGGGAACTAGACTATGCATCTCATTTTAAGGTACCATTGTTCAAGTGCCAGTGGGTAAAGACGACTGGAGGTGGCGTAGCAGTCGACAACCAGTATGGAATGACAATGTGGACCTCAACAATATTGGGTACAAAGGCGAACTGTTTGTCCTTGCGAAGGATGTGACTCAGGTGTTCTATGTCAAGGACATGTCTACAAAACTGAAGAGAGGGAAAAACGACAACCACCCAATCAATGATGAGCCAAAGCGCCACATAGTTCTTTCAGGAAAAAGAAACATCATCGGAATTGAAGACAAGTCAGACATGTCAGAAGATTATGAAAAGGATGACCGAATTTCACCCTTCACAATGAACAAAGACCCTAGCATCCAGCTAAACGATGAGGACACTCCATGGTTATGGTACGATCATAACCAAGGGACATACGTCAAGAAGAAGTTCATTACTGTGCCCGCTTGATATATATATTGATGATCAATAGTGTGTATTAGAGATATTATGTAATAATTGTGAATTTATGTTTGATGTTGAATTATGTCATGTTGAAATGATGTGAAAACAAATTTATGTTTGATGTTGGGATTATGTCACGTTGAAATGATGTGAAAACAAATTTATGTTTGATGGTGGGATTATGTCATGTTCAAATGATGTGAAAACAAATTTCCAGTCGAAACACAAGAGTTTTTCTAAATTTAATTAAACACTATATTTTTGCATTATTGAAATAGTAATTTAAAAACTATATTGTGTTTTAAAACTTGTTAAAAAATTAAAACTTTAGGTCACATAATTATCATGTGTGTAATAAAGCAAAATAGAATCTATATTTTAAAAATATTTTTATGTCTTTTATTTAATTTTCTGTGCAATTAACTATCCTTTTATCATTTGGGTAAAAAGAAATATATTAAAATCCTAATGAATTGGCGGGCAACGAAACTGCAGTTTGGTTGCCCACCAAAAACCTTTAGTCCTGGGCGCCACCACCAGCCGGGACTAAAGGTCACCACTAGCCGGGACTAAAGGTGTGACCTTTAGTCCTGGGCGTTAACAGGGCCCGGGACTAAAGGGCCTTTAGTCCTGGCTGGTGGTGGCGCTCGGGACTAAAGGTCCTCTCCCTTATATAGCCTCTGGGCCCGCCTCGGCCCCTCTTCTTCCTCCTCCCCACTACCGAGCCAAGCCCTAACAGACCCGCCGCCTGCTCGTCCGATCCATCGCCGACCGCTGCGCACCTCATGAGCGCTCGCACACGTGCACCTGGCACCCCACTGCCCCGACGTCGCACGCCCCAACTAAGCGAGCTCATCGACGCATCGTCCCCCGACCACCCTGGCCTGTCCCCACTCCGTCGTGGCCGTCCCCGCCCCGGCCCCGCTCCACCATGGTCGGCCCCGCTCTGCCACGGCTATCCCGGCCCTGCTCCGCTGCAGCCATCCCCACCGCCGGACTGGTGCCCTACCCCCTAAATCGCCGGATTGGAGGAGAGGAGGAGCAGGGCAAGTAGAGGAGAGAGGTGGATGAGAGAAGGGAAGAAGAAGGAGAAGAGAAGAGAAGAGAAGGAGGAGGAGGAGTCTTGGCCACCGGCCACGCCCCTCACCACCTCGTCATCACCGCGTCCGGACGCCCATCACCGCCGACCCCTACGTACGTCGATTGTCACCGCCGACCCCTACGACGTCGATATGTGTTTGTATGTGATATATGCAGAGGAACACCGTCGTTGCGTTGTATGCGGAGCAACACCGCCTCGTTGTGTTGTATGTGGAGCAACGCCGCCTCGTTGTGTTGTATGCGGAGCAACGCCGCCTCGTTGTGTTGTATGCGGAGCAACGTCGCACCGTTGTTGTACATACAGAGCAACGCCGCCCCGTTGTTGTATATGCGGAGCAACGCCGCCCTGTTGTTGTATACCCTAGCGAGAACGACGATTCACCCTAGCGAGAATGACGATTCGCCCTAGCGAGAACGACAATTCGCCCTAGCGAGAACGACGAATTTGCCCTAGCGAGAACGACGAATTCGCCCTAGCGAGAACGACGAATTCGCCCTGTCGTTCTCGCTAGGGCGAATTTGTCGTTCTCGCTAGGGCGAATTCGTCGTTTATATGACTTGTTTACATATATGACTTGTTTATATGACTTGTTTACATATATGACTTGTTTACATATATGACTTGTTGACATATATGATTGTTTACATATATGAATTGTTTATATATATGACTTGTTTATATATGTGACTTAGATTTATTTTGTTTGACTTATTGTACATATATGACTTGTTTATATATATGTGACTTAGATAAATTTGTATATGACTTGTTTATATATGTGACTTAAATTTTGTTAAATTTGTTAGATATGGCTGCCCCAGGAGACAACATGGAGGAAGAAATGATGAATATTATTGTCAATGCTGGTGAGCAGGATGTTGATGACGGAAGTCAATACCTAGCTCTTGAAAATGAGCAAGAAAATGTTTTGCAAGAAAATACAGGCGAGGTATATATACTAAATATATATTATATGTGAATATTGTATATATTTCTATGTACAAAAGATATTTATTTATTATTTTTTTATATGAAGCCCTCTGGATCAGCGACCACAACGGCGAAGAGCAAAAATGTTCGAGGACCAAAGAAACCACTGGAGGGCCGGTACATAATATCGAAATTCAACATCGAGACAAGCGAACCACTTGGTCCACATAAAAGGAAATTCGTGGAACACTGTGGGTACCTTGTAAGGGACATAATTCTGATCAGTATCCGTGAATAGAAGAAAAAGATCAACGAGCCTGATGTTAGTTTTGTCTCTGATGTTGACAAGAATTTGCTCTAGAATGATATCCTTGCCCATTTCACGTTGCAAGCGCATGATTATGATGATATCAACGATGATGAATTGAAGGAGCTAGTTCGATTGTGGGCTATGAAGAAGATGACCACACAATTCCAGACTTGGAAAAAACACCTATACAACACATACATCAAGAAGAACGAAACGCTGAATTTCAATACTGCTACGGGCCCGATCTCGAAACAGAGGCCCTATTGGAATGATTTCGTAGAGTACAAGACATCAGCAGAGGGTGAGGCACGGGTGAGAAGGAACCAAGAGAATACCCGAAAAAAGGTATACCACCATGACATGTGATCAGGTGGCTACGATACTGCCATTCCGAAGTGGCAAAAAAATGGAAGCGGACATTATTGCCAAGGGGATCGAACCAGAATCAACCAAGTGGCCCCACGCTCGAAGAATTGGTTTTTTGGTCATGGGGGAAGACTCAACCCACAGACCGGTCTGGCAGTGTATGGGCAAAAACTCAAAACAGCAGCACGCCAATTGGCTTTTGCTATAGAAGCTAAAGAGATTGGTGTGTTTAAGCCCAATAGAGAGAAGGATGAGCTGACGTATGCCATTGGGACTGCTGAACACACTGGCCGAACCAGAGACTTAGGATGCAACATTCCATGGGTTCATGGTTTCCCTAATGATAGGGAAACCTACCAAAGTCACCAGAGAAGCAAGGAGGAGCAAGCAGCGCGGGTGACAATGTTGGAGGAAATGGTGCTTGAAGCAAAGGAGCGAGAAAAAGCAATGGAAGCAAGAATGCAGGAAGAAATCAGAAAGCAAGCGCAGATAGCAATCAGTGCCCAGAGGTAGGCATCAGAGCCAGTAATGAATGTTAATATTAGCCCCCCTAGTCAGTTGAAAAGCAACTGCGCTTCCACTGAGCTGCCAAAGCAAGATGACGCAGCGCTGCGCTTCCCCGTGGATGATGTCACTACTCCAATGACATCAATTGAGCTACATGTTCCAAGGGGGAATGACACAATCAAGGTTGTTGTCGGTGTTTTTACTCCTCCAGACCCTACCAAGACACCAAGAATCCTTGGGGCACCAATATAACCTAGATATGCTAGGGTCACAGTGGACAAAGTGAGCAAAGGTTATGAGGATCTAGCTCTTGACATTCCTGGAGGTGATGGAGAGAAGACTCTAGGAGAAGCAGAGAAGGCACATATACTATGGCGCAAGTGCTACATCATTATCCCTAGGGCATCTGCTCCACCGCCAGCAGACATTAGGTGCGGAAAAAAGTTAACAAAACAATTTTTTGATAATTTTCTATGGGCATGACTAATAATAATCATTTACTTCTATCTCATTATTTTTTGTACTCACAAAGCAGAGCCTCCGCCAACCAAAGTCCAGTTGTTGCTCCTCCTGACCATCATAGTGCTCAGGGCAATGATGACGCCTTCGAAGGCACTGCTGCATCCCCACCATCTCCAACTCCTCCGCCGCCTCCAAGGAAGTCCACAACTCCTCCGCCGAGGTCTCCAACGCCTCCGCCACCTCCAAAGTCTGCACTGCCTCCAAGGCGGTCTCCAACGCCTCCCCTGCCTCCAAGGAAGCCAGCCCCTAAGAGGTCTGCCCCGCAAATGAAGCCATTGCCCTGCCCGCCGGCAAAGAAGCAGAAAGCAAATACTCATCCAGTTATTCCCCAAAAATTATCTTATGAGAAAAGTGAACATGAATTAAAGGATGCAGTACAAAAAGAAGTGACAGATTTCTTTGAAGGTGCAAAACAGGCACGACGAGCAAGGGAGAACCCGGAGCCATCATACTTCTTCCTACCTCTAGACCAGCTAAGAAAGAAGTTGGAACAAAAAACAGGATTCTCTTAAGAGCGCCGTGAAACAACCGATATCAGACTATGACCGCTCTCTCACCAAGTCATATGAGGCGGCGCAAAAAAAGAAGATAGTAGGGAAAGGTGTTGCACAACTCAGACAATAATCGCAACAATCAATCCCCCCTTGTCGTTCCTAACGAATATGGTTCAAACTTAAACTTAGTGGAGGAGGTAGGTGGCTATGAGTCGTTTCTTCGGTTTTATGAGGACACTGGTTTGAACCTTGCCGAAGTGCTCGCTGAAGGACCATCTACTCCGGAAGTGGATCCTTACAAGAAATTTGTACCAGGCCAGAGTCTATACAACCCAAAGAAATTAGGTGAACTAGGTATAAAAATGTACCTGCTAAACGGGTGGTACATGTCGGCGTCTGATGCGGGACAAGTCTATCTTTCTATCGAAATTAGAAACCACCATTGCTTTCGTGGCAATGACATTATCTATGTCGAGCTTCCAGAATTACACCAACTATGCCACCTGGACTCTCTCGACAAAAGTCTTATTAGCTGCTATTGCCTGTAAGTGTGATTATTTTCTACTATATTCACAATTTCTTTATTATATATTCACAATATATATATTCACAATTTTTATGTATGCAGATATGAGATGACAGAACTTAGAAAGAGAAAGGATAATGATGTTGGGTTCGTTGATCCGTATGTCGTATACAAACACCCTAACCCCCCGAAGGATTATAAGCCTCAACCTGAGAGAAATCTCATGAATTTCTTAGTGAACCAACGCGACAAGAAGGAGATACTCTTCTCCTACAACTTCAAGTGAGTGTTATTATAAGTAATTAATGTCGATCATATATATGGGACATCAATATTTCCTTACTAGCTAGTTACCTCTCTCTCTCTCTCACACACACACACACATATATATATATATAAACACACACACACACACACACATATATATATATATATATATATATATATATATATATATATATATATATATATATATATATATATATATATATATATATATATATATGTTTATGCAGCAATCACTGGATATTGATGGTCATCGATATGGCCAATAGTAGATTGAAAATCTTAGACTCATTGAGAAAACCGCAAACGATGTATCAAGACATGATAGATATTATACAAGGGTAATTAATTTAGTTTTTCTATAACAACATATATATATATATATATAATGGCGCCAATCTCTCAACAATTATTAAAGGTTAAATTATTTTTTTATTTTATTGGGAGCAGGGTTTGGAAAAGGTTCATTGAGGAACAAAAAATGAAACATTGCAAAGTGCCACCGGGTGTAATCGCACACAAAGTAAGTACTATAACTACACATTTATATTTAATTAACACCATATGATGATTTCAATTCACCCTAATTGATTTTTTTGTTGTAAAAGTGGGTTCTAAGGCAGGAGCAGGGTAACAACTACTGCGGATACTATGTTTGCGAGTTCATCATGGCGTACTCAAAGAGAACTCCTAAATAGCAACTCAAAGTACATATATAAATACTTTTCCTTTATATTATTTCGATCGTATATTTACAATTTCTTTATTGCTCTCATTTGTATAAGTAATTACATGAGTAATACACATACATATATATATTAATACTTTTTTCTTTAACTTTTATTGAAGACTGAATGGTTGAGGGAAAGAGTCATATGACTTGACCAACTTAAAGCAATTCGAGAGACTATAGCAGGATTTCTAAATGACCAGGTCATCAACCCCAACGGCGAGTTCTACAATGACCTGAACGAAACGTGGATGCCAAATCTGGAGGAGTGAATTGCTAAGGACATAAACAATTTATATATCAAACATTTGTAATATATATATATATATATGTATGCACATATTATATGTACATAAAATAACGTGTGTATATATATGATCATCATATATATATGCATGTACGCGTATATTCGTTTGTTATTTATGTACAAAGTTCGAACGAAAACTTACGCATGCGAAGTAAACATATATATTACTATTAGCAGCATATTCGAAAATGTATTTTAATATCAAAACTAATCATTAAATGAAAAAGGAAACCAAAAATAGAAACCAGAAAAAGAAAAAAAAGAGGAACATTTAGTCCCGGTTGGTGTTTCCAACCGGGACTAAAGGTCCTGCCCTATGGCGGTCCCTGGTCAGGCCTGGAGGCCCCCTTTACTCTCGGTTGGTGTTTCCAACCAGGACTAAAGGCCCCCCTTTAGTCCCGGGCGTCAAGCCGGGACTAAAGGAGGGTACCTTTAGTCCCGGATTGGTGCTCCCGGTTGGGAAACTGGGACTAAATGGTTTTCCAACCGGGAGCAAAAAGCCTTGCTGCACCAGTGTTATTGAGTCCAGTGTGAGGTCTTACCCGGGAAATGAAAAGAAATTTCGAACATCTTGTTTAGGAAACACGATCACGAACGTGTGGCCGAATGATTTTTAAATTCTAAAAAAGGAAACGAAGTCTAAACATCATGATATTTGTCAAGATCTTATGATATCATACGTGGAGGCTATGGTAAAAATTGAGAAGGTTTTGCACAATTTTTCACGTACGATGCTTACAAACCGAAGCATCTCAGAAGAAGAATACAAACACGCGTCTGTACTGTCTCTTAACAAGCATCTATCACTATGTAAAAAACCACATCAAAGACGCGTGTTAAGAGACAGTACAGACGCAAAAAAGCGCGTTTGTAATAAGACATGTCTTATAATAGGTACAAATGCAGACGCATCATGTACAAGCGTCTGAGTGAATACAAACACGTGTCTGAAATAAATTGAACATGCGTCTATAACAAAAGTTATTTTCAACGCTTGTTACCGAAAAGCGTCTGTAGGTTTTCAAATGCTACAGACGTGTGTTGTGTCTGAGCGACTGTAGTACAATAAATACTACAGATGCGCTATGTCACAACGTGTTTGAAGAGTTTAAGAATACTGCATACACGTGTTGTAACAAGCCGTCTGTTGACTTTCAGAAAACTACAGACGCGCCTTCTTAAAACGTGTCTGCGGACTTTTAGAATACTACAGACGCTCGTTCTCGCAACGCGTCTGCAGAGTTTCAGAATACTACAGGCGCTCATTTGTTACATACGTCTGCATTACGAAGAATACTACAGACGTGTATACTTAGCGCGAGTCTGTAGTATTTATTTACCACAGAAGCGTCTGCAACTACATATGTCTACCCAAAGCAGACCACTGATATCACAATTAATATATACATATAAACCAGACCTGCAAATCTCACAAAAGTAACATCACATTTTAAAATTATTCACTTAATAAGAACAAAAATTGTTACTGTTGTGTTCATCACACAAACAAATTAAACAGAATCGTAGTAGCTCAAACCAAACAGATAAGCTCCCACACCCATATAAAGTCATGTGCATATGATTCCAATGCATCTAAACAACTGCTTTATGAAACTCGCCTTTTTGGTCGATGACCTGTGACACAATGAACATGGCAATCTTCTCTCTAATATCCTCTAAGTTGATTCGAGTGGTTAGCACTTCAAATTCCTGTAATGTAGCCATAAGATGATGCTGCATAATTAGTTTACGTGCATTGAAATATACATCTAAATACTATAGAAAAGGCTATTTATCTAGCACATAACTATATATTCAAACTAATATATATGTAGCGATGATAGCAGCAGCACATTAACTGTGCACAAGGCTATTTCAGCAGCTGCTGCAGTAAACACCAGCAACAAACATCAATTTAGAGATTGTTATGGCCTCCTCAACGGGGTGAAAGAAATTGCTAGCGACTTAAGCTCCAGAAACAATAAAAAAAGGGACATCGAAGTGCGAGACTAGATATTAATTCCCTCTTGTCCTCTATCTTCCTTCCGTCCAATAAAATATCATTAGACTATCACTTTGGTCACCCTTTGGGACACCCTTAAGTTTAGTCTCCCTACCTCAGTTTAGGCTCATCCAAGTTATTCAGTTGACTTAGGTTCTTCTCAAAAATATTTCCTACGTGTTACTTACCTATTTAGATGCATGTTACCTACTTAGCTACATAAACACACATACATAGCCTAGCTGGTAGTGGTTAAACAACAGCATAATGTGGCTACACTTTCTCCTAGACAAATGTATAGTACCATCCAAAAGACAGGGATGCTGAACCTTGGAGTTTTCAGCATTGGAGGATCCTAGTTTCACAATCAACGTCAAACAACAACTAATAAGTAAATATATATCTGTCGTACCTCAGGAGAATTCAATTTGGTCTGCCCCATCGCAAGCATCAAGTTGTGGGCTGTATAGAACCCACAAGTGTTGTCCAGACCTCGCTGCTGGCACTGCGAACATATGAACCACATGGTAATCTAGGGAATTGAAACACAAATTCGATCACATTTGGAAGTGAAGCACTACTTACTGCAAATTTGGTGGCATGGGTCAACTTAACATTTTTCTGTCTGTTCTTCGCTTTGGGTACGGATTTGCCAAAAGCCCTCCACAGACACGAGTTGTCACATTTTTTTGACTTTGAATAACATAATTAACAAAGAAACACATGTGTCAATAGTAGGTTAGAAAACATTGAAAGGTCCTGATGGCTAGAGGGGGGTGAATAGCCTATTCAAAATTCTACAACAACACTTAACAAACCGGTTAGACAATTATGAGGTGAAGCAAGTGTTGCGCTAGCCTACTAAAAATGCAAGCCACCTACCATAATTCTAGTTTATATAGTTTCTATACACACAATAGCTATGTCACTATACTAAGTTAGTGTGCTCTCAAAAGCTAACTAAAGAGCCACACTAACCAAGATAACAAGCTCTCACAACTAGCTACTCTAAAGAGCTTGACAACTAGTTTACGGTAATGTAATGAGAGTGAGCAATTTATTTATACCGCTGTGTCAAGGAGTGAACCAATCAATTACAAGAATGAATACCAATAAAGACCAATCACCTCGGAATCAAATAATGAATACAATGATTTTTTACCGAGGTTCACTTGCTTGCCGGCAAGCTACTCCTCGTTGTGGTGATTCACTCACTTGGAGGTTCACCCGCTAATTGGCATCACACGCCAAATCCTCAATAGGGTGCTGCACAACCAACACAAGATGAGGATCACACAAGCCATGAGCAATCCACTAGAGTACCTTTTGGCTCTCTGCCGGGGAAAGGTCAAGAACCCCTCACAATCACCACAATCGGAGCAGGAGACAATCACCAACCTCCGCTCGACGATCATCGTTGCTCCAAGCCATCAAGGTGGCAGCAACCACCAAGAGTAACAAGCTAATCCCGCAGTAAAACACGAACACCAAGTGCCTCTAGATGCAAACACTCAAACAATGCACTTGGATTCACCCCCAATCTCACAAAGATGATGAATTAATGATGGAGATGAGTGGGAGGGCTTTGGCTAAGCTCACAAGGTTGCTATATCAATACAAATGGCTAAGAGAGTGAGCTTGAGCCAGCCATAGGGCTTAAATAGAAGCCCCCATAAAATAGAGCCATTGTACCCCTTCACTAGGCACAACACGGGGTGACCGGACACTCCGGTCATATTGACCAGACGCTGCACCTCAGCGTTCGGTCGTGCGATGCACGCCACATGTCTCCTCTCTTCAAATACTGAGCGCCTAATCTCAACAGTCAAGTGATGACCAAACGCGCTACTCCAAAGTGAGCGAACGCTGGACCTCAGCATCCGGTCATTTCCAGTAAGCATCCAGAAATGATTTTTCACGACCGGACGCGTCCGGTCATGCACGATCGGACACACCTAGCGTCCGGTCACACGGCGACTCCTCTGTGCGCTGCCACTTCAATAGGACCGGACGCACCCCTCCAGAGTCTGATCACTAAGTGACCTAGTGTCCGGTCAGAGACCGATGCCAGCGTCTTTGCTGCTTCTTCTGACCGGACGTGCCGGTCCTACCGAGATCAGCGTTCGGTCACTTATAGTAACCTTTGTATTTTCTGTATAGGGCACCGGTGAAGTTTCTAACCCTTGCTCAAATGTGCCAACCACCAGGTGTATCACCTTATGCACATGTGTTAGCATATTTTCACAAATGTTTTCAAGGGTGTTAGCACTCCACTAGATCCTAAATGCATATGCAATGAGTTAGAGCATCTAGTGGCACTTTGATAACCGCATTTCGATACGAGTTTCACCCCTCTTAATAGTATGGCTATCGATCCTAAATGTGATCACACTCACTAAGTGTCTTGATCACCAAAACAAAATAGCTCCTACCATTTATACCTTTGCCTTGAGCCTTTTGTTTTTTCTCTTTCTTCTTTTCAAGTCCAAGCGCTTAATCATCACCATGGCATCACCATCATCATGTCATGATCTTCATTTGCTTTGCCACTTAGAATGTGCTACCTATGTCATGATCACTTATAAACAAGGTTAGCACTTAGGGTTTTATCAATTCACCAAAACTAAACTAGAGCTTTCAAACACTCACTCATCTATCACAGATTTCAACCCACTCAAATATGTCTTCCTGCCTCTATTGGAGCCGAGGTACAAGGCCTTCTGCCACTTGGGAATGATGATGACAACAATCTAGTGCACACCATAGTTATGCGCAAACATCACATAGTCTGTCTTGGCATGTTTCTTTAGGCTTTTTTTCCATATACAACACGCTAAAACCTCTATCCCTGGTCATGCTGTCTATTGACAATGGATCTGGATCAAGAAGGCCAACCGGCACATACGTGTCCCCTAGCTTCTACAATCAGGCATCCAGGAATAATAAAGTAGCATACATAAGCAATTTAGCAAGGAAATATATGAAGAGCATCCCTACGCAACAATGAACGAGTCTAAAATATAAAGTAGCATACAAAAGCAATTTAGCAAGGAATAATAAAGTAGCATACGACTATCCCATCTGTTCTATTCTCTGCACATGCTTTCATGTAGTAGGCATGAAGAGCAACACACCTAGGTCCTACCTTCTCAACATCTGTCGCTGATAGAATTGGCTGTCAAAATTGGAACTTAGGGTTGGCCTTTATCCATAAAGTTCCAACAGGGGCACTCTTAGATGGTTTGGTGGGTTGCGCCTCCTACTGCTTATGCTTGCCACCCACCTACTGTTCTATGTCACTCTTGGCTTTTCTAGGGGCTGACGAACATGTCGTTGTAGCACATGAGGACTTAGTTGGCTTGTCTTCAATAGTGGCACTCTTTGTTGTCCCATCTTGTGAGGATGAAACATTAGCTACCACAAGGTCCTTTAGATTGCTTTTGGCTGACCCATGGCCAGATAGTGGAGGTCTTGGTGATCTTTGAGAAGAGAGCACCTTCGGTGATACCACAATGTAACCCCTACTCTAATGGACCCTCTTGAATAGAGCCTTTCCAAGAATTGTTATCTCACCACTTGGGGCGGATTCAGCACAATGCCCTCATGTTTTGGATATGCAAAATCAACATGTACAATGGCATATCCATCCTATACTGGAAGTGAATATAGCTCATTTTGCTTTGGGAATACACGACCTATTGCTACTACCTCCATTTTACCTACAGGGTTGATTAGAAGTGTACACGTTGTTGGCTCTATAAGAAGGTCCACAACATTCGGATATGGAATTCCACCAAGTCCGTCCAACTATGCAGCATTGTAGACTGCATCTGAGGCTAAGGCATAGCTGCTCTGCTGACCACCTATAGAGGTAGGGGTGTTGGAAGGCAACCTCAAAGGCACTCCTTGTTCACGCAGCATGTCCATGATATCCTTACTGAACTTTGTGGTAACTTATTGTGTCACTTGGCTCATAACTTCTTCTTTAATGGCTTCCACATCCACATTTAAACGCTTCCTCTTTCTGTACATGCTGGTGCAATTCGACCAATACTTCCACCCATAGTAACTAGACACACCACACATGCGCTCTGTCTGTTCTGGTTGGCCCAAGACCTCTGTGAGCACATCTCTTTCCCTAACCAAAGTGAGCCCTAAAGCCTGAAGTTCTGCTTCCTTCTCTAAAATTTGTCGAGCGACACTTTTAGTTGTTTCTGTCACCTAACGAATCTCAGCAATACCTTCTGAAATAATTCATGAGTGTCCCAAGCAAACTCTCACAGACATTCTTTTTCACATGAATGAGATCGATGTTGTGGCAGACCGCTAGGTGTTTTTGGTAAGGTAGCTCCCATAGAATTGACATTTTCTTCTACCTCTTCTTATCGGCACTATTTGCTTTTGCATTGCACTTTCGCTTTCCAAGGACAGTGCTCTTCGGTTCATCTATAGGCGTGGTATCCTTTAGGACCTTGTCATAGACCTATTTCCCGCTAAAATTCCTTGGGCAGTCCTGTCTCCCTCATCCCATCAAACTGACGTTTCATTTCCTGGTATGGATGAGACAAAGAAAGGAAACGTCGGTGCCTTACATAAACGCTCTTCTTTGAGTTATTCAGCCAAACAGTCTCGGTGTCATCTAAGCATGGAAAGCAATCTTTTTCTCCTTTGCTTTGCCCAGACACACTACGATGTCTTGGAATATCAGTGATGGTGGTGAACAGCATGGCACGTAAGTTGAAATGCTCTTTCCTAAAACCATTGTAGACTCTAATTCCCTCTTCTTTCCAATGCTTTTGGAAATCATCAATAAGCGGCCTCAGAAACACGTCGATGTTAACACCTGGTTGATATGGACCAAAGATCAAAACTGACATCATCATGTACCTCCGCTTGTTACACAGCCAGGGTGGAAGGTTGTAGATAGTTAACAGCACAGGCCAGACACTATGTGAGCTACTCATGTTACCACATGGGTTCATGCCATCTGTGCTCAGTCCAAATCGAAGATTCCTTGGCTCATCAGAAAACGATTTATGCTAAAAATCAATGACTCACCACTGAATACCATCTGCTGGGTGGCATATATCCGAGTGCCAGGTCAACAGTCATGCATCCGTGGAGTTTGCAAACAACCGTTTTAGGCGAGGAATTATAGTGAAGTACCATGTGATCTTCCTAGGAACTCTACGGCGCATCTCCTCGTTGCCATCACCCTCATCAGTTCTTCGTTTGTAACGAGAGGTTCCACACTTGGGGCATTCTGTATCAGCTTCATAGTCACCACGGAATAGGATGCAATCATTCTTGCAAGCATGAATTTTCTCAAACTTCAATCCCATTGGACAAACAATCTTCTTGGCCTCATATGTAGTCTTGGGTATCTCATTCCCCTCGGGAAGCATATTCATAAGCACTTCTAGCAATTCTCTGAAGCCCTTGTCAGTCCAATGATTTTTTTGCCTTCAATTGGAGAAGCTTTAGCGAAGACAACTTTGTATACATCTCATTGTTACCTAGATAGAGTGGCGTCTTCATATCTTTCAACAGTTGTTCCAACTTCTTGAACTCCGAACCAGTGTACTCCTCAAAGCCGAAGGCATCACGCACCATCTCCTCTAGATTTTTAGCAAGATGGACTGCATCATAGTGGGCAGCAATATCTGCTACATCATCATCACATAGTTTCTCATTGCCAAAGGGTGCTTCCTTGCCACCAACATTAGTTTCATGGAGGCCTTCCTCACCATCCTGCTGACCAGCAGCCTACACCTGGTCTCGGGCATTGACATGTTCTTCTCCATGTTTGTTCCAACACATGTAGTCATCCATGAATCCTTGCATTATTAGATGGGCATGGATTGTCAACGAATTCGAGTATTGCTTCATTCTTACCGTCAACGCATGGACACCACATAGATGACTTCTCTCCATTCAACATATCTGTCTGTGCAGCAGTTAGGAAAGATTTAAGACCATCTAAAGAGTCATCACAAGTACGGTTCCGAAGATACATCCAACGACTTTGATCCTCCATAGTCTACAAAAAAATAAAAATAGAAGAATAATAAGTCAATCATATCAAGAAATTATCACAACACAACAATTTTGTCACAATTCAGCAGCATGTTGCATCATCATAGTTTGACACAAGCTCATCAAAGTTTAGAATGCAAGTTAGTTAGTTGCACAAGTAGTTGTAGAGCTCACCTCTGGCCAATGCTCGGTGGCGAAGCACTACTTTGGTGATGGCGAAGCACAGCAGAGATTGAGTAAGCACGAGCGCACCCTGCTGAGATCGAGATAGAATTAAGCACACAGATTCCATCTGGCTGTTGAGTTGATAATGGTCACACAAAAATTATGATTCTATTATTAGGAATGAATTTGGTCACTACCTAAGCTGAGCTGAGCTAAGCTCACGCCTGGGACCAATCAACCTTGAGAGGATGTCGTCGGTGGACGGACGGTACGCGACCACCAGAAGGATGGATATGGACCGAGAGCAGAGCAGAGGTGAAGGGGAATGGCCGGTCGGTGGCCTTAGCACGCCTAGGCACGCCCCTGGCTGCCCGCAGCTGCCGGCGCCAGTGCCGTCGCATGCTTCGCTCCAACCGGTGTCGCACTGTGTCGCACCTGCCATGGCCGCATGTGCGCGCGCGTCGCGTCTGTAGATGCCACCCGTGATGTCCTGTGCCCCCGACTTTCGTCAGCCCGCCTCGCCGCGTGCGCCCCAAGCAACCCCCGCCGGCCGAGCCATGCGCCCGTCGCCCGCCTCAGAGGATCGCGCGCGCCCGCCCGCTGCAAGCACCACGGCCTTCCACCGCCCTGAGCTGATGAGCTGAGCTCTCTGAGCCTCGCTCGTCGGCGGCCGGGGAGCTAGCGTCGCGCCGCCTAGACCTAGAGCAGAGGCTCCGCCGTGGCGCGATGAGCATAGCAGCGGCGCAGTTAATGAATTGAATTGAATGTTGTACCGGCCAACTACCTAGCACGCGCCAAAATATTGTAGAGACGTGCCTTCGAAACAGGCGTCTGACCAAATAAAATTGGTATAGACCCGTCTTAGAAACATGCTGTCTGAACAGTAAACACGCATATGTAATAAGTCAATAACTACAGACGCATTCATATAACACGCATGTGTGAAATTATTTCAGACGCGTGTTGACTCCGCCGGACTGGTACACCTCGGTCTAGGAGTTACTACATACGCTTGTTCGGTAACGCTCGTTTATAGATGTTTATCACAGACGCGTTTTCGTCTGGCGTATGTAGAATCGCTGATTAATATGACCCTTTTTTACATAGTGTATGGTTTAATTTTTGTACAAAGTGTTTACGGTTCTGTATAACATATATATATACATTTGTAAAAAAATATATCGGACGATTATATTGTTAATGTTGCTCTATGTATAAGTTGTGTTCTAACAAACAAATGACTGGCGTTAGCATATTCACATTACAGAATCTCACACAAGTTTTATCGTGCGCAAACAACAAATTGGGCACCTGAGCTAAGCTGAGCAATACTTATGACACTTGGCAGTTCAGAAAAGACAAATATAATACAGTCATTTACAGGTATACTGATCCCATGGGCGGGTGGAGTTCACATTTATTGGCATCATCGACAGTAGCAGTAGCAGGACGGTATCATGCGGATACGGGTCTGCAGAGGTTTCTAATTCCTCACCTGACACATGCATCATGATGTTTAATCTGTCTCTCCCTCTCCTCTTATCCCTGCACTGCATCCATTGATGCACAGTTGCAAACTATTGACCTTGAAGGCCTGTTGGGTGGGACCGTGTAGGAGAGCGAGCTGCGTGCAGACACAGGAAGCAAGAATAGACTGGCAAAAAGGAAAGCTAAAACTGATGAAGGCCGGCTGAAGCAGCCTTTCGTTATCGTAGAATTTGCATAACAAAGGGCCCTTCTTTGTCAGTTACAGGATCGGAGGATGAGGAGCTTTAGTTTCCATTTCCATGCTGCTTAAAAGACCCTCCAGCAAGCCGATTGCCAGATCTCGATCCCTTGGGCGCGCGCACCAACACCTCATAAAAGAAATATGTTTGACACTTACGTTCTCTAAATCACAAATTGTGTCTATCCCCGATCCGACCTAAGTAAAGTATTGCTATTAGTGCAGATCAAAATGACTAGGAGATTAAGAACCATGCACATGTACAGTAACTTTGCCTAGGTATACGTATGTATGTAAGGTCATGTTTGGATCCATAGAACTAACAACTAGTTGACTAATTTTTAGGTTGACTAATTTTTAGTCCCTAAGTATCTAAATAGACAGACTAATTGTTAGTCCACTAGCTATGTACTGGTTATTAGTTCACTAGTCCATACATAGGAGCTAATACGACTAGTTGTTATTCCTAGTCCATCCAAACAAGCCCTAAAAAGTGCTTTTTTCTCTCAAATGCACATGAGGACCAACATATTTTTGTATTGAGATAGAATTGTTGAATACAACGCGCAGGGATCTAGTTTTTCACGCGCCTATCCAAAACTAGCTAGCCAAGATTTTGTATTCCAAGCACGAGAAGCAACCTAGCTAGCGGGACCAAATAGAGGAATAATTGTAGGTCAATTACTTATGCACTCAGCAACTGAGCTTCGCAGCGCCCAGTTCAATCCAGAGCTCACCTTCTTGCCTGATCTTGAGCAGTACTAGCTTGATCGACCCTGGCACTTTCCGTATAAAGTTGGGTGAGGACAGTCACCATCCACTCGACGTGAGGACCTGCTCTCCATTGACTCTGATCCTCCTGTATTTTTGCAATATTTCTTTGGTGCAAACTACTACTTCTAATTTTATACAATGATCCCGGATGCATATGACCGTATGTTGCGCATAGACATTATTGTCAATCGTCACTACGACGGCCTGGCGTGGACTGTTCTCACCATTTTTTCCCCCACACTTTCAGCACAGAACAGCCAGGTGTTTCTTTCCTTCCAAATTTGCTAACTTAGCAGAGCGAAAAGGGAGTCAAATCCCTTTCGTTTGTCTCCTCGGCAATGACTGCGCAGCTGGAAGTCTCGAACCACCGGTGCTGTGAACATAATGCGAAGAAGCTAGAGATTGTCACTGGTCACGAGCTGGTCGCAAAGGACGACAACGGTGGACAAGCAGTGCTTGCTTCCAGAGTCCAGACCGTACCGTGACGCCCACACGTACGGAATTACGATAGACTGTAGCAGGCCGGAGAAAATGGGGAGCGTCGATCGGAGGGAGAACGAAACTAACGGACGTGCATGCAGTGGTTTGTACCAGCTAGCGCCAGTGAGCTATGTTACGGCAGCCTGTGGTGTTGGGATGGCGTGGCATCGCGATCTGCCGTGGCGTGGGGCTGTCGACGTACCACTACCAGAAGAGCGCACAGTATTATGCGTAACGGCTCACATGCCGGCGATCGAGAATAGCATAGTAGCCGTGCGTGTCTGACGTCTCACGCGCGAGCAGGCATGCATGCTTGCTTGTTGCCATGGACACGACAAGACTACCAAGCGGATCGGACGCGACGGTGCACATGTACACCAAGCAAGCACACCGGTCACCGGCCGGCCAGCCGGTACCCAGGCAGTCCTGGTTCGGTCGTTCGGATGCTCTCGGCGCGCGCTTTTCATTCCCTGCGCTCCGGCCTCCGGATCGGAGGACCACGCACGACCGACGCACGCATGCGCCTTTGTATTGCTGCTCGAAACCGAGTAAAAGACGCGCACAAGACATGGCCCCGACGCGCGCGAGATGGAGTCCCCTCTCTAGTCTCTACCCTGCTTCTTGCATTGTTGTGCTACTAGCTAGCCGGCAGCTACCGAGATAGACGTGCTCGTTCTCCTTCTACCTCACCTCTCGCCACACGCTCTGCTGCTGCTGCTACAGATAGGAGGAGCCTGCACTGTCTCTATCGCTATCTATCCCCACCCGGCTAGACGGCCAGGCCGCAGACCGGCCAGGTCAGGCCTGGTTGGTGTACTGGGTCATGCTTCCATAACATCTCCTTTGATGGTGGATATTGGGACCTCATCAGCCCATCATCAGTGGTCCAGGCGCCGGCGTGCGCAGCCTCTCCGGCAGGCCGGCGCGGCCTGCTCAGCAGCTCGCTCTAGCTAGCTACTATATGTGCGCTGCTCTACTATCTTTCTGATCTAGTCTTCCCTGTAACTTTCGAGACATGTATATAGGTATATATGTACCTTTCTGATCTGATAGCTAAAGAAATGGACAGGCGGTGCCTGCCATTATACGTACGACGTCCAAATTCCAAAAGGATTCAACAAGGAGATGGAGTGCTAAATGATGCACTCGTGAGGGCCCAAGAGACGGTTGCTGGATGTGAAAGGCAACAGTAAGGTCTACTTTATCTTATTGTTACTTATTGGAGGCTCGATGTGCTATAATTCTCTCAGAAATAGAAAGATATTATCATCATTTGATAGACTCTTATCATCATTGGTCATCATGAGATCTATTTTGTTTTCTAAAAATAATAACCGCCTTTGTCATTATGAAAAACAACATAAATAACCCCTAAATTTGCATCTAAATTACACATATATGGCGTTACGAAACATAATCTTTAGTAAACTCCCTAAATTTGTATCTATATTACCTCCATCCATTTATGATAGATAATCTAAGTAACCACTCCAATTTACGTCTAAATTACCTAATTTGGTTATTATTAAAAAATAAAATGAAATATTCTCTCAAATCTACATCCGAGTTACTAGCATACTATTCAAATCAAGTATCCATGCAAGAGGGCTATATAAATATACACCAAGGAAAATTTTAATAAAATACAAAAGGAGTTCGACTTATTAGGTAAGAATTAAAATGACTTACAATCTGAAACAGAGCGAGGCAGCAATCTAATACCTACTATTTGGCACGACTAGGCTGGTAGCACTAAGTAGTACTCCTTGTGTTTCAAATTGTATGTCATTCTGGACTTTTCTAGATACATGCATTTTGCTACGCACCTAGATACACATTACATTATGTCTCGATAAATAATAAAAGCTATGTACCTTGAAATACTGAAACGAGTTACAATTTGGAACGAATGGAGTAGAAATTATGGACAGTTGTCTGCTATATTGATCAAAAGGAACAAGCACGAGGAAAAATTAACCGTCGATCACATGATAATGGAATAATATATACTCCACATTGTACCCTTCACTACGCCATATTTCATTTGTAGCGGCGGCTCTAGATGGTCTGTAGCATCAGTTTTGGCAGCCGCTCCTATCAAACAGTGACTATAAATCACCGATTTATAGGGGCGGTTGGCTAGCCGCCCCTACAAATCGATTTGTAGGGGCGACTGGATATGACCGATAGCCACACACCTACTCTATGGTTGTAGCATTTTCACTGATTTTTGCACACTTTGTGTCGGCCGAGATTCGAACCCGCAACTTCTCTCCCTCGCGCACTAACTCCTCTACCACTACACCTCACGATCACTTGTGTCTACAGTCTATTTTGGTTCCCCACATATTATACAAAACTGAGCATAAATTGATTGTTTGAGGCCCTAAACTAATTCAAATGAAAAAGTTATCAACTACAAGTTTATAACTTTTCGAGATCTACAACTTTTATTTTGGTAGTTTTTTCATCCGAGACCACTTATAAAATTTGAATTTCAAATTTGAGAAATTCAAACGTAGTTTTTCATGACAAGATGATTTCAAATGAGAAAGTTATCAACTACAAAGTTTTATAACTTTTTAAGATCTACAACTTTCATTTTACTGTTTGTCCATCCGATGTCGTTTAAAAAAATTAAAATTTCAATTTTTTTAGAAATCCAAACGTAGTTTTCCTTGACAAGATGATTTCAAATCAAAAAGTTATCAACTACAAAGTTTCATAACTTTTTGAGATCTACAACTTTCATTTTGGTTGTTTCTCCATCCGAGGTTATTTACAAAATTTAAATTTTAGTGCTTAATTTTTAATACTTGACGTCTATTTGTAGGGGCAGTTCAATATTGAGCCGTCCCTGCAAATTCGATTTATAGGGGTGGCTGGATATAGAGCCGCCCCTATAAATCGGGCCATTTGTAGGGGCGGCTGATAACACCGGCCGCCCCTATAAATCTATTTGTAAGGACGGCTCATTTGGCAACTATTACAAAGAAAAGGAGGCGTTGCCATAAATTATTTCTGTAGTAGTGCTTGGGTCCTTGGGCCATGTCACATATGCAATATACTGTTATATCTTCACAGCAAACAGTGCATGCCATATGTTGGTTGTGTTTAGTGAGAGACGCTTTTCTTGGCCGAGAAAACCCAAAAGCTGTACTGTACAGTACCTAAATGTGATTAACTCCGATGGTAGAAGCTTCCTAACCCCAAAATTAGGATGGTTTCTATATATGGCTATTAATTAGAGTGTCAACTAATAAAATGATGATGTGGCCACTATGACACAAAAGATTTTTAAGGGTCAAAATAGATTTTTAGGTTCGGTTTTCAAAACCTTTACTATGCCATATATTTTAGATCATGTCGATATTTATAGTTTTCATACAGATTTTGTCTTCATTCAAATTCATTTGAACATTTTATGAATTTATTTATTTTGCGACTATTTTAAGGCAGATGACTAAGTCAATCATACATAAAAATCGATTTCTAACGAAGGTTTACTTAATCATCCGCTCCTATAAATCACTCATTTTCAGTGGTGCTTGATATATAAGCAACCGCTCCTGCAAATCTTACTTTTAGGAACAGTTGCCTTGAACCAAGCGCCTTAAATAAAAGAAAGACATATATCCCGGGGCAGTTCATTTAACAACATTTTTTGCTAAAGTGCTCCCGTGACTAGTTAGAAAGGGTTTGCTTGTGGTGAACTGCCTCCCGAAAAAACATAAAGGAGGCGTTTGTTGTCGGTGTTTCGAACAAACATCGGCTAGTAAATTTATGATTATTGTGTGTTAGGTCTAGATAGTGCACTAAAGAACACGAGGTTTATACTGGTTCGAGCTGAACGTCCCTACGTCCAGTTTGCTGCTGATGCTCGTGTTATTAATACCGAAAATGGTTCGTAGTAGGGTGTACAAACAGTCGAGAGAGGGACGAGTCCCAAGTCTCTGATGAAATGATCGAAAAGGTCGCCGAGAGCTTGGTCGCTGCTCAGCTGTGTGTGAAGCGTTGTGCATTCAACTTATCTATCAAGAGTCGATCCCTTTAGTGGGGGGCCCTGCCCTCCTTTTTATAGACCAAGGGAGGAGCAGGGGTTACAGATGAGAGAAAAGAGAAAAACCAGAGGCCAAGAAGCCCCGCCGAAAGTGTTGAGCCCTCCTTTTCCGCTGAGCTAGCCTTGCTAACACGGCCAGACGGTGTCAGGGATTGGCACGTTCGCCGGGTGCCCGTGTCCTGGTGACGCCATGCCCTTACCGGATCAGCAAGTGGCCATGTCCCGCCCGCCCCTCCGGACGGCGTGTCAGACAAGGGTGTTGACCTGTGGCCCTGTGGGGAGCGGGCGGCGCGGTAACAATACGTCCGTCACTGTAGATGGCAGCGAGTCTCTTCCTGGACCGTAGTGGTTGTCGTATGCCGATGTTAGTATCCGCGCCCGAGGGCTAGTGGCGGCACCTACAACACTGTGGGACAAAAGTCGGCGCCTACAACACTATTCGAGTACTATTAGGTCGGATAGGGCTTAAAGCGCCCAGTCCCATCGTATCCTGACCTGTACCTTCCCGCAGGCGTGCAGGGCATGGTCCTCGGTATGGCGGTTGACTCGAATGTCCTGTCGTACCCTGTGCTTGTCAGCATGAAGGAGGAGGGTGCAGTCATTGGGTGAGGCAGAGCCAGCCCTCAGTTGTCGGGCGAGGCAGAGCCCACCCTCGGATGTCGGGTGAGCCAGGAGCCAGCTCTCAGCCATCGGGTGAGACAGAGCCTGTCCTCAGACGTCGGGCGAGGTGGAGCCCGTCCCTGATCGCCGTGCGAGGTGGAGCCAGCCCTCGGGGGTCGAGCGAGGCGAAGCCAGCCCTTAGGGGTCGGGCGAGGTGGAGCCAACCCTTGGGGGTCAGGCGAGGCGGAACCAATCTTCCGTCATTCGGGCAAGAAGCATAGTAGCATTCTTGTCTGACCGGAAGCAGTCAACGTTCGATGGTTATTAGTCCCACCTCATTGGGTACCCTCGGTATTAGGTCCTCGACAGTAGCCCCCGAGCCCCCAGGGTGATTCGGATAGAATCTCCTGGAGGGTATTTCGATTCGCCAAAGGGTGCGCGCGAGCGCACCTGTCAGGTGTAGCCCCCGAGCCCCCGGGTGATTCGGATAGAATCGCTCAGGGGGTATTTCGACTCGTTAGAGGGTGCGCGCAGAGCGCACCCGACAGGTGTAGCCCCCTGGGTGATTCGGATAGAACCGCCCGAGGGGTAATTTTGGATCCTTCAGTGGGTAAGGTTGTGGGATTTGGTTTTTGTCAGCTGGATAGTTTTAAGGGGACCCTGGTATCCTGTTCACGGGGATTTCGTCCAGGGTTAGCCTGGCTAGGACTTGATTATGGATCGAGACCCCCCTGCTGATGTTCGTGTACCTGGGTCTTAGTCGCCCAGTGGCCCCATCCCTCATTGGGATGGCCATTGAGACCGTCAGAGCCGACCCTTGGGCTTTCTGGGCCCTCCTGGGCCGGCGAAGAGATTTTCTGGCCCATATCCCCTCCGCGGGGGGAGAGTCTGATTCGTTCGGAAAAGCAAAGCGTCCGGGGTAATTTTCAAGGGAAAGGATAGGGATCGTGGGTGCGTATCCCGCGATATGACATGGCGGCATGTCATGGTAGGCTCGGAGATTGAGGTGGACGGTTGCGCTTCTCGCATCCGTCGCCCCTATAAAACCACGGGGTTCACCCCTTGGGTTCTATACTCTGTCTTTTTGCCTTCACATCGCCAACCTCCGCCGCCAATCGCTAGAGCTTCCCGCACCAGTACTGCCACTACCATTGAGCTTACATTTGTAGCGCCAGCCGTTTCAATGGAGCCGTGGTGTAGATCCAACATTACCTCTTAGCGCCAAGAGGGCCTCATCTACCGTGGCCTCCTTCGCCCGTTGTCCGCCTTCACGAAGTGGCTGCTTCCCAGTGATGAGGACGATGCCGTCGCCGCCCGAGGGGTATGTTGTGTCCTTCGCTCTCTTCCATGAGCGGGGATTCACCGTCCCTGCCCATATGTTTCTTCGGGGGCTGTTGGATTACTACCAGGTGGAGTTGCAGCATCTTAATCCCAATGGGATCCAGCATATCACGCCGTTCAGTCGCCCTGTGCGAGGGGTTCCTGGGGATTAGTCCTCACTTCGATCTATGGTGGCACTTCTTCACCGTTAGTCTATCGAAGAAGCGGGTCAGGAAGTAGGAGCTGAGCATGCCGATTGGTTGTGCCAGCATTCATCTACGCAACACCCGGGCGTCTGACTACCCGTTGATGCGCTTGTCGAGCTCCAACAAGGGGTGGCACTCGCAGTGGTTCTACATCAAGAATGACGTGACCGCCCCTTTGCCGGTGTACACTGGGCGCCTCCTCGAATAGGCTCCGGGGTCGTGGAGGTGGGGTGTCCTGGACAAAGATAAGAAGAGGATCAAGGACCACCTAGTCGCCCTCCAAATTCTAAAGGACAGGGGCGTGAAGGGGTAAGGGATCATCGGCACCTACCACACACGGAGGGTAGCACCGCCGATGAGCCGTGCGCTCCCCCTGTACCTGATGGCTGCCTAGGACATCGCTTGAAGGGACGGCGCTTGCCGACGGAGCGCTTCCTCCCATCGAAGTGGCACTAGCAGATCAAGGAGGCGATGGAGCTTTCGAAGGACACCTGATGGCGTTGTCCTTGACTTTGTGTATCTAGTGCCACGACATCCTCTGATGCGTCCGAAACCAGGGTTCATCGATTTTGTAAGTTCTCCTTTCCCGTGTCTTTTTCTTTACTTAAACTTCCGACCCTTTGACGCTAACCTTGGGATTGCGGGACCAGCCGAGGAGTCTTGTCCTCACAGATAGCCTGGCTCCGCTGCCAAAGGACCGAATCCTGGTGGCCACTGAATCATATTGCAGCCAGCCTGGGACAAAAGGACGAGGGAGCTCTAGAAGAAGGAGCGGCTACGGAAGCTGCAAGCGCGTGATCGAGGAGAGGAGATAGACAATGACGATGTACGATGAGGAGGGTAGCCGCTGGCGTGGATTGGGACATCCTAGAGGATGAAGGTAATGCTGACAGCCGCCCATCGACCCCATGTAGTGACCCCTCCCCTTCCACGCGGAGGGAAGCGAGTCCTTGGGGCCGGTGGTAGCTGGAGAATTTTCTGCCCCATCTAGGGTGCCATCGAAAGATCAGTGGATGGGGGAGACGGGTCACCCACCACCCCCCATGGTGTTGATGGAGGGGGGCAGCTCTGTTGCGCGCCCCATTGAGCTGACGGGGGCAAGTGGGTCCACCGCCACGTCTGAGGCATCGACGGAGAGGGGCGGCTCTGTTGTCGCGGCCCTCGGAGATGAGGAGATGAGCCCCCCTGCCTGGGAGCAGGGGGTAGGCTCGAAGCGGTCTCGCCTAGATGGCTCAGGGGCAAGGGTCTCGGGGGTTTGTCCCCAAAAATGTTTCCGTCGCCCAAAGGCGTTAGAGTAGACCACTGACTCTCCCATTTTTCCTCCTTTTTATTTTTCTGTTTTGACCTTATGCCTTCTTTCCTCTTGCAGATTCTTGCGACGGGGCCACTCTCTAGGGCTGGCGCCCAAGAAGAGCCTTGCCCTTCAGGTGAGATGGACGGCACTGCCCGATGTCACCCCTATTTCGAGTAGGAGCGGCGCTGATGCTGTGGCCTCATCGGCCGATCCAGCGGCGCCCGTGGTGGTGCCTGTGCCCTCGACGGTTGTCGAGCGAGCGGCGTCTTCCATGGTGGGTGTGGCACCACCAGCCAGGGGTCTGGTGTCGTTGGTGGGGGTGGCCTTGACCTGCGTCAAGCCAAGAGCAGCCAGACGTGGACCATGGTGCTATCACAGGGGGCGGCACAATCCGTGCCTCCAGCGGCCCAAGCGATAGCACCCAATGCGGGCTGGGTGGAGGAGGACGCAGCTAGAGGGTCCCCAACCCCAATTGAGCCAGGCGTAGTAGGACGCAGCCATGGTGGCGTCCGAGGGGCGGCGCAATCCGCGCCACCGATGGCCCTAGGCTACGGTGCCCGAGGCGGGCCGGATGGAGGAGGACACGGCCGGAGGGTCTTCGGGCGTCGTGGCGGTGGTGGAGAGGACCCGTAGGAGGTCGCCCCCAGCCCTATTGTGGGGGGTAGCTGCTCCCCCGTGCGGAGGGAGCCACCGCTCCAGTGGATGGCCACCGAGGACCCAACATCGGCTCTTTTCTCGCTTGACGATGCTGCCGAGAGCTTGGAGCGGGAAAATCTTGACATCGGGTTCTCGGCTATGATGAATGCCATGAACCAGGCCAGTGGTGCCTTGCACGAAATCCTCGTTCCTACTAGACAGGTATCCGCTTGATCTTCTCCCTTGTTTTCTTCTTTCTTCATGCATTTTTGTGTTTTCGTATTTTTGATACCGGTCTTCTTTTTAGTGTATTGTTGCTCATAGCCGGAACAAGTCCAAGTTCCTCCGTGAGCAAAAGGCAGAATGGGACTGCCTTACCAAAGAGGCCCGGCTACGAGGAGATGTGGGTGCGTAGCTTGCTGCCGCCCAACAATTGGAGGCCGAGGCATGTCGAGACATGGAGGAAATCCATGGGATGTTCGAGGACTTGTCGGCGAGGGTGAAGCTGGACGAGGAGGTGGCTACTAGGATCCGAAAGGAGTGGGACAAGCTGCTCTGGAAGGATGCCGTGACTAGTAAGCGGGCTATCAAGGTCCTTGCTGAGCTGGAGACAGAGCAGGATCTCAGGCAGAAGGCTGAGGATAGGTCCACTGGCCTTACAACAGAGGGCGGACTGGGACGCCAAGGTGATTGCCCGGTTGCATGGGGAGCGGGATGAGCTATGCCAAACCGAAGAAAGACTTCGGTCAGAGCGTGGCACGGCCTGTGAGGAGCACAATCGGGCCGTTCGAGAGCACAACGAGGCGCGTCAGGTGGTCAACTCCCTCCGGGCAGATCTTGGAGCGACGGTGAGCCAAAGGTTGGATGGCGAGAGCATCTCGGCCAGGCCATGTCAAGGAGCTCGCCGAAGTGCGAGGGATCCTTCAGACCAAGAGTGACGAGCACAACCTTCTGCAAGCCGCTGTCGGGGTGGTCATCAACGCCCTGAGGGTGGCACAACCAGAGGGAACCAGCTCGCTCACGGCTTGTGCTACGGGTATCATGGCATGGGTAGGCCAACTTGAGGAGGATGCCTTTCACACCGGGATCACCCAAGCCTTCGCCATTGCCCAGTTCCCATTATGATCGGGAGATCAACTTGGAGGTAATGAGCCAAGGCTTCACGCCTGTCTATGAAGATGCTGAGCTGGATCAGATGGAGAGGGCAGGTGACTCCCCTTGCGTGGAACCTAGCAAATAGGCTAAAAGAAATGGTTCTCCCTCCGTGGAAGTAGTTAGTTGAATCAGTTCGATAAACATTTATCCGTAATATGTGAACAAGTGTCGATTTTTTGTGTGTGAAAATGGATTCGTGGCTTTGTTTCGCAATTTTGTTTCATTTGTTTGATCTTACCCTCTTCCCTTTTTGCGATGAAAAAAGATTTACATGATCGACCCTTCCGTTTGTTAAGACCGTAGGGCCCGAGGTGTTTAGGGGAAATTTTGATTGTGCTGGTGAGCAAAATTACCGTAGCCGTCTCGGCGTGGGCCTTTTGTGGTCTCACCAATCTGTTCCCCTGAACTTTGCCGCCAGTCTTGGTGCGAGGAAGAGGTCTGTTGTAATGACTTTTTCGAAAAAAAGAAAGGAGATACTCGTACCTTTATCAGCCCCCGAGTGAGATCCGACCCCTTGCGGTTGCTGGAGTCAGATGTTACTAGAGACCGGAGCGAGGGAAGCGAACTTACGTTTGTATTCACACGTACCCCTTACTTGGGATTTCGGATGATCACTTGCATGACCATACGTTCGGTCTCATTGCTGGTCCGGCCTTCCCTGAGCCCCCGCGCATGGTGGGGATTCAGTCAAGGGCCAGCTCATTTTGTGACTGTCGCCCCATCAGTGGTTTTTCGCAACTAGAGGGGTTAAGGCGACGTCACTTGCCTCGATGGCTCGAGTGACATGCTTCATGAGCTTGCTAACAGGGATGTTTGGGCGGAATTCGATCTCGTTGCTTTGCGACAGAGTCGGTAAAGCCCTCGGGTGGCATTCCGTTGCTCCTTGCCCCGCCTTCCAACAGATTCCCTCTTAATGGGGTTTCTATGGGCTCGGCTAGGGGTTGGATTGAACTAGAAGGTTGAGATGACCCTATCCACCTCAATGTGGATTGGGCAAAGGCCGCTGAGGCTCATCTGCATTTTCTCCCCTGGCTCTTGTTTGATGCAGGGCAGCTCCGAACCCTTCGTGGGTCAGCCTTCGAACCTCGGTCTCTTGATCTTGGATCGATCGGCTTGAGCCCCCGAGCCCTTTAGGGTCTGATAGGGGTTGGCCATGTTTTCGCGCGTTACCCCATCCTCGGTTTCTGCAATCGGAGGGGCTGAGTTGACGACACTTGCCTCGATGGCTCAAGTGTCACGCTCAATGAGCTCACTAACATGTATGTTCATGTGAAATCTGGATCCATCATTCGCTGATGGGGTCGGCAGAGCCCTTATGTGGCATTCCACTACTTCTTAACCCGCCTCCTGGCAAATGCTCGAGCCGTTTGTTGGGCTCAAGTGGACTGTTGGCCTCTCCTCGACAGAGATTCTATGGGTTTGGCTCGGGGTTAGAATTGAACGAGAAAGGTTGAGACGTCCCTGTCCGCTTCTGAGCAGGGTCGGGCAAGGCCACTGGGGCTCGTCTCTGTTTTTCTCCCCTGGCTCTGTTTGACGTGAGGCGGCCTCGAGCCCTTCGCGGGCCAGCCTTCGAACCTCGGTCGGTCACCGCTCATACTGAATGAGGCGGCTGCCGCTTCATGACACGACACGGAACGTTGAGATGTAGGTATTTGCATATGCAATGCTTCGATGTATGGTTTTAATGTATCACTTAACTGAAACGAAAGTGGGGTTTGGCAATGTCACCTTGGTGAAATGAGCGATGGGAAGCTCCTACCAGACATGTCCGTGCAGGGTTCGGGCCCAATGTTTGCGATGAGGTCAGCGTAACCTGCATAAGCATCGCTATTTTTTGTTTCATGTCTCTCGGCGGTGATCTGAGCTGCTTGAATGATTTAGTCGACCTGACAGCTTCTCCTCGAAGGAGGTTTCTGCAGGGGGCCCCTCCAAACCCTTCTTGGGAAGGCGAGAGCCGAGGCTTGCGGTGCAGGGAACTATGAGTTTGATTTTATGCTAATGAACTAAAAACACCGTAGCCACCGAGGCATAGGGTCTGGCGGTTCGCCCAGTTGTATTCAAAGTTTTATACCCACACACTGCGCTTTCAGTTTTGAACATAAGGAGGGGTTAGGCAAAGAGGGTTTTAAACAAATAGACACCCTCGGCAACCCCCGAGCAATGTACGTGCCTTTGCTGTTGCTGGGGTCAGAGGCTCATTAAAGAAATTAACACTCAAAGTAAGAAAATAGGGGTGCTTATCTTTCAGTGGTCGTTCGTTCGTTGTTTTGCCAGGGCCGCCCGATCGACCTAGGAGGCCTGTTGGAGAGCGTGGTGCTCGACGTTGTAGATGACGGCGCCTTTGAGGATCCCATGGAGTGGTAGGACGTCGTCGATGTAGTACTCGTAGTAAAGCTAGGCAAAGACTGTAATTGAATAAGTTTGTGGGAGAGCCCCCGAGTGAATAGGCCTTTGAATTTAAGAGTACATTGGCCCTTTTTGTGATGAAATCACATTGTAAGTGATGAATTTGTGCAAAAAATGAACAAATTTTCATCTTTTGTTATGGCAAACAGTCTTTTCAGCTTCCTCTCTTTGTAGAAGAGGTTTCAATGCCCTCTGACCCTTCCCATGGCTCAGGTTGTAAAGGCTAAGAGTGCAGGTGAAATAGTTCTGATCACGCTGGTGAGCAAGGAGGTCATAGCCGCTGGGGCGTGGGTTTCCTGTAGTCCTACCAGTTGTACTCAGAATTTGCTCCCGAAATCCTAGCCCTTAGGACTTGTTACGGGAAGAGTGGAAAATTTAGAGAATGTTTACAGAGGTAACACAGGAAGTGTTTGCAAGATAAACGTACTTGTATCATTTGTATCAGCCCTTGAGTGAGGTCTGACCCCTCGCAATTTGTAGGGGTCAGATGTCACTAAAGATCGGGGATTTGTAAAGACAAAAATTGATAAGAAGAAGTATGCGTTTATTTAAGAATAAAAATGACATAGCTGCTCGATGTTACAGGCGTTGGTGAAGACCTCACCATTGATGGTTTTCAACTTATAGGCGCCTGGGCAGAGTACTTCCACGACAATGTACGGCCCCTGCCAGGGTGGGGAGAGCTTGTGGCGGTCCTTGTTGCTCTGCACGAGGCGGAGGACAAGGTCCCCGACATTGAAGGCTCGGTCCCGCACCTGTCGGCTGTGGTACTGTCTCAACGCCTGTTGGTACTTGGCCGAACAGAGGAGGGCGATGTCACGGGCTTCGTCTAGTTGGTCCATGCCATCTTAGTGGGATGCCTCGGCTCCCTGCTCATTGTATGCTCTGATTCTTAGCGCTCCATAGTCGAGGTCCGTTGGGAGAACGGCCTCGGAACCATAGACCATGAAGAAAGGTGTGTAGCCAGTGGCCTGGCTAGGAGTTGTCCATAGGCTCCAGAGCACCGCCAGGAGCTCGGTGACCCAGCGTGTGCCGAACTTGTTCAACTGGTTGAAGATCCTAGGCTTAAGGCCTTGAAGGAGCATGCCGTTTGCACGCTCGACCTGCCCATTCGTCCGAGGGTGCGCGATGACCGCCCAATCGATCAAGATGTGTTGTTCATCGCAGAATCAAATGAATTTCTTGCCGGTGAACTGTGTGCTGTTGTCTATGATGATGGAGTTTGGTACTCCAAAGCGATGGATGATGTTGAGGAAGAACAGCACAACTTGCTCGGATTTGATCGTGGAGATCGGTCGAGCTTCAATCCATTTCGTAAACTTGTCTATGGTGACAAGCAGGTGGGTGAAGCCCCCAGGCGCCTTTTTGAGTGGCCCAACTAGGTCAAGCCCCTAGACCACGAAGGGCTATGTGATGGGGATCATCTAGAGTGCCTAGGCCAGGAGGTGAGTTTGCCGAGCGTAGTACTGACACCCTTCGTAGGTACGTACGATTTGCTCAGCGTCGGCTACGGTAGTGGGCTAGTAGAAGCCTTATTGGAATGTGTTTCCAACCAAGGTCCTCAACAGTGGCATGGTGACCACAGACCCTACCGTGGATGTCGCTCAGCAAAAGTCTTCCCTATTCGCCAAGCATGCAGAGCTACAGGATCCTAGTGTGGCTCCCTCTATAGAGTTCACCCTCTATAAGAACACGTGTGAGCCATCGAGCTTCCATCTTATCCGTCAGTAGTGTGTCACAAAGGAGGTAGTCAAGGTCGGGCTCTGCAGCTAGATCCTCTTCAATCTCCATGACCTCAGGGTCGGACAAACCAGTCAGCAGGTCAGCCCTCGGGGCCAGATCAGACGGGCCATCCTTGGCCCGTTCTGACCCTTCTTAGCGCACCAAGGGTTTGTGTTGGTCACTGGTGAAGACGCCCAGTTGGCATCGGCTCTCGACCGAACGCCGCCTTCGCGAGTGTGTTGGCTGCCTTGTTGAGGCACCTCGGGATGTGATTAAGTTCGAGGCCATCGAACTTGTCCTCTAGCCGTCGAACTTCTTGGTAGTACACATTCATCTTGGTGTCGTGGTAGCTAGACTCCTTCATGACTTGGTTAACAACCAGTTGAGAGTCACCCTGAATGTTGAGGCGTCGGATGCCCAGCTTGATGGTGATGCGTAGGCCGTTGATGAGAGCTTCGTATTCGGCCACATTATTTGATGAGGGAAAATGGAGCAGAACCATGTACCTCATGCGAACCCTGAGGGGTGATACAAAGACCAGCCCTGCACCGGCGCCCTTCTTCATCAGTGACCCATCGAAGTACATCATCCAGCACTCTTGATCGATGACCGCCGGTGGCATCTGGACCTCGGTCCACTCCGCGATGAAGTCAGCCAGCACGTGGGACTTGCTCGCTGTTCGAGGGGCATACATGATGCCTTGATCCATCAGCTCGAGTGCCCACTTTGTGGTTCTACCCATGGCATCCTAGATATGGATGACCTCACCGAGGGGGAATGATGTTACGATAGTCACAGTGTGTGACTCGAAGTAATGGCATAGCTTTCTCTTAATGATGAGGACGGCGTATAGGAGTTTCTAGATTTGGGAGTAGCGGGTTTTAAAGTCGGATAGTACCTCGCTGATGAAGTACACAGGGCGCTGCACCTTAAGGGCGTGCCCCTCTTCTTCCTACTCTACCACTAGGGCGACGCTGACCACTTGCGTGGTGGCCGCTATGTACAGCAGGAGGGATTCTTTGTCGCTTAGAGGAACTAGGGCCAAGGGTTTTGTCAGGAGTAGTTTGACCATGTCAAGCGCCTCCTGGGCCTCGGCTGTCCACATGAAGCGGCCGACTTTCCTCAGGAGTCAATAAAGGGGGAGTCCTCATTCGCCGAGGTGTGAGATGAATCGGCTGAGGGTGGCAAGGTGCCCTATGACCCGTTCAACCCCCTTTATGCTCTAGATTGGGCCCATCCTTGTGATGGCTGAGATTTTCTCCGGGTTGGCTTCGATGTCACGCTCAGAGATAATGAAGCCGAGCAGCATGCCCCTTGGGACCCCAAAAACACATTTCTTAGGATTGAGTTTGATGCAATTTCCTAGAGTTTCGCAAAGGTTTGCTCAATATCGGCAACAAGGTGGTCAGCCTGTTTGGACATAACTATGATGTCATCGACGTAGGCCTCAACGGTCCGCCCAATGAGGTCCCCGAAGCAATTGAGCATACAACGCTGGTAAGTGGCCCCAGCATCTTTCAGATCGAACGGCATTGAGATGTAGCAGAATGATCCAAAGGGGGTGATAAAAGACGTCGCGAGTTGGTCGGACTCTTTCATCATGATTTGGTGGTAGCCGGAGTATGCGTCAAGGAAGCTGAGGGTTTTGCACCCTAAGGTAGAGTCGACTATTTGGTCTATGCGTGGTAAAGAAAATGGGTCCTTTGGGCACGCCTTGTTGAGACCCATGTAGTTGACACACATCCTCCATTTCCCGCTCTTTTTTCGTACAAGAACAAGATTTGCTAACCACTCTGGGTGGTGTACTTCTCCGATGAATCTGGTGGCCAGCAGTTTTGCTATCTCTTCACCGATGGCCCTGTGCTTTTCCTCATCAAAGCGGCACAGGCGTTGCTTCATCAGCTTGGAGTCTAGGTGGATTTTCAAGGTATGCTTGGCGACCTCCCTCGGGATGCCTGGCATATCCAAGGGCTTCCATGCAAAGATGTCTTTGTTGTTGATGAGGAAGTCGACGAGCGTGCTTTCCTATTTAGAGGAGAGCATGGTACCAATGCATATCGTTTTACCCTCAGAGCTATAGGGGTCTACGAGGACCTCCTTGGAGCCCTCTACCGATTCGAATGACCCGGTTGATTTCTTCGCGTCGGGCGCTTCTTCAATGACCTCTTCCTTGAGGGCGACGAGTTCCCCGGAGGCGACGATTGTTGTGGCATGGCCGTAGCACTCGATCTCGCACTCGTAGGCCCATTGGAAGGAGGTGCCGACGGTGATGACCCCATGTGGGCCTGGCATCTTCAGCTTGAGGTATGTGTAGTTGGGGATGGCCATGAACTTCGCATAGCATGGACGTCCCAGGATGGCGTGGAAGGTTCTAGGGAACCCTACTACCTCAAAGGTGAGGGTCTCAGTCCTGTAATTGAACTAATCCCCAAAGGTAACGGGTAGATCGATCTATCTAAGTGGCATGGCCTGCTTTCAAGGGACGACACCGTTGAAAGGCGCTCGGACTGGGCGGAGGTGCGTTCGGTTGACGCCCATTACGTCGAGCATCTTCACGTACACGATGTCGAGGCCGCTGCCTCCGTCCATGAGAACTTTGGTGAGGCGCTTTGGGCCAGCGATCGGGTCGACAACAAGCGGATACCTTCCCGGGTGTGAGATGGCATCCGGATGGTCGGTCCGATCGAACGTTATGGCAGACTCCGACCACCGAAGAAAAAGAGATGTCGCCGGTTGGGCCGTGTAGACTTGGCGGCGTGCGACCTTCTGACGACATTTGGAGTCATAGGCTGTTGATCCTCCAAAGATCATGAGGTAGCTATCCGGCGTTGGAAAGCCATCGTCCTTCTCCTCGGCGTCATCGACAGTGGGGCCAGGTTCCTTCCCCTACTCCCCCTTATTGGCGCTTTCGGCCAAGAATTTCCGCATGAGGCCACAGTCCTTGAGCAGGTGTTTTATGGGAAAGGCGTGGTTCGGGCATGGCCCTTTGAGCATTTTTTTGAAGTGATTCGAAGTGCCCTCCGTAGGCTTCCAACCACCCTTGCGGCCGGCAGCGGCCACGAGCGAGTCATCGTGTCGTTGCTTCTTATTCTTTCTTTTGGCAGAACGGTTGGAGGCGCCTTCACCGGTGCCCTCATCCCACCTTGCCTTGCCATTGGAACAGTCGAAGATTGCTCCGACCACCTCTTCTCCTGAGGCGTGGCTAGTTGCGATGTCCAGGAGCTCCTTGGTGGTCCACGGGCCCTTGCGTCCTAGATTGTGAACTAAAGACTCGCAGGTTGTCCCAGACAGGAAGGCTCCTATCATGTCGGCGTCGGTGACGTTAGGGAGCTCATTGCACTATCAGGAGAAGCGTCGGATGTACCCGTGGAGGGTTTCACCGGCCTTCTGGCGATAGTTCTTGAGGTCCTAGGGGTTCCCAGGACATTTGTACGTGCCCTGGAAGTTCCCCACAAAGATCTCCCTTAGGTTCGCCCAACCCTAAATGGCGTCGGATGGAAGGTGCTCCAACCACGCTTGTGCCGAATCGGCGAGGAACAGTGGAAGGTTGCGGATAATGAAGTTGTCATTATCTGCACCACCGGCTTGACAGGCAAGCCGATAGTCTTCAAGCCAAAGTCTAGGGTTTGTCTCCTCGGAGTACTTAGGGATGTTGCTAGGTGGTCGATACCTTGGTGGGAACGTAGCATTGAGGATGTGCCGGCCGAAGGCCTAAGGGCCTGGCAGGCCAGGGCTCGATCTCTGGTCCTTGCCGCTATCATAGTGTCCACCGCATCGAGGATGATAGCCGTGGTGGGGTCCTTCCCTCGGGTCACCATAGGTGCACCTACGGGCGTCGATGGTGCTGCGTGCATCTCGGTTGTGGCCGAGACGTTGATGTAATGGGATTGCAGCGCGCTGCCCGTTGCCTTGCAGCGCTTGGTGGACCAATGCGTCCCTGGCGGGGCGCACCGAGGGGGTACACTGGCTGGCGTCAGGCTCATGTCGCTGAGACATCGAGCTCTCCGCCTGCTGTGCTGCCACATGCTCAAGTAGCGTGCGAATCTCATAGTGGACCCGGCGATGTTCATCGTTGATGATGATCCTTCGGTTCCCGTCGCGGGCCACGGCGCGTGTGTGCCCTCCATCTCCGCGGTGCCTGATCTCCTCATCGATCCTCTCGTACTCCCAAACAAACTAATGTCCAGCTTCGTCTATTTCCCGCTTTTGGGCTTTCAGCTGCTCCACCCCTACGTGAGGTGGGGCCACTACTTCCCCTTCAGCTCCGTCGCCGAGGTTGCCTACCGGGGTGACCTCCTCCTCGGAGGCGCTTTCAACGTGTTCCTTAGAGGTTTCCGCCATGAAGCATTCCCAGAAGGGATGATGGATCCCCCTACCGAAGTC
This sequence comes from Miscanthus floridulus, assembly GCF_019320115.1. Taxonomy (NCBI): domain Eukaryota; kingdom Viridiplantae; phylum Streptophyta; class Magnoliopsida; order Poales; family Poaceae; genus Miscanthus; species Miscanthus floridulus. The sequence continues at coordinate 67,879,472 of NC_089591.1, forward strand.
AGAACCAGAGTCCGACCCTAGGCCTTCCGCGAGGAGGCCATGGAGGGATTCTGTGATGCTTTCGATCATCCCCATGAACTCGTTGTTCGTGGGAAATAGGATCGTGCGCTGGGCCACAAGGTGGCTTACGGTCGCCGCGGCATTGCGGAGACCGAACGAAAATGCCATCGAGGCGTGTCGTGTGGAGCGTTTCGGAGAGAGGGTGATGCGGTGCAGGGCCTCCCTAGACGGCTGGGGTCCAAGGGAGATGCCGGGCTGACCCTCAAGCCTCTGGTAGCTGAAGTTGGCGGAGGAGAGAGACTAGACGGCCACGTGGGCAAGCGCCAACTCTCCTCCCAATGTGACAATGAAGTCTAGGTCACCGAAACGCACGTGTGTGTGCCCGGGACCCAGCTGATTGCAGTGGTTAGCCATCCGAGGCCTGATTTGGAACACGCAAAGACCCCTACCTGGCGCACCAACTGTCGGTGTTTCGAACAAACACCGGCTAGTAAATTTATGATTATTGCACGTTAGGCCCGGATGGTGCACTAAAGGACACGAGGTTTATACTGATTCGGGCTGAACATCCCTACGTCCAGTTTGTTGCTGTTGCTCGTGTTATTAATACCAAAAATGGTTCGTAGTACGGGGTACAAACAGTCAAGAGAGAGACGAGTCCCAAGTCTCTGATGGAATGATCGAAAAGGTCACCGAGAGCTTGGTCGCTGGTCAGCTGTGTGTGAAGCGTTGTGTGTTCAACTTATCTATCAAGAGTCGATCCCTTTAGTGGGGGGGCCTGCCCTCCCTTTTATAGACCAAGGGAGGAGCAGGGGTTACAGATGGGAGAAAGGAGAAAACCCAGAGGCCAAGATGCCTCGCCGAAGGTGTTGAGCCCTCCTTTTCCGCTGAGCCAGCCTTACTGACACGGCTAGACGGTGTCAGGGATTGGCACGTTCACCGAGTGCCCGTGTCCTGGCGACGCCATGCCCTTACCGGATTAGCAAGTGGCCACATCCCGTCCCACCCCTCCGGGCGGCGTGTCGGACAAGGGTGTTGACCTGTGGCCCTGTGGAGAGCGGGCGACGCGGTAACAATACGTCCGTCACTGTAAATGGCGCGAGTCTCTTCCTGGACCATAGTGGTTGCTGTATGCCGATGTTAGTATCTGCGCTCGAGGACTGGTGGCGGCGCCTACAACACTGTGGGACAAAAGTCGGCGCCTACAATACTATTCGAGTACTGTTAGGTCGGATAGGGCTTAATTAGCGCCCGTCCCATCGTATCCTGACGGTACCTTCCCGCAGGCGTACAGGGCATGGTCCTTGGTATGGCGGTTGACTCGAATGTCCTGTCGTATCCTGTGCTTGTCAGCATGAAGGAGCAGGGTGCAGTCATTGGGTGATGCAGAGCCAGCCCTTAGCCGTCGGACGAGACGGAGCCTGTCCCCGGTCGCCGGGCGAGACGGAGCCAGCCCTCGGGGGTCGGACGAAGCGGAGCCAGCCCTCGGGGGTCAGGCGAGGCGGAGCCAGCCCTTGGGGGTCGGACGAGGCGGAACCAATCTTCCGTCGTTCGGGCAAGAAGCGTAGTAGCATTCTTGTCTGACCGGAAACATTAATGTTCGATGGTTATTAGTCCCACCTCATTGGGTACCCCGGTATTAGGTCTCCGACACCTGTATTTGGAGACACATGGAGAATCATGAGACATCCATATATAAGAGCTCAGCCTCGTGCTCCAATTAATGCTAGCAAACACTTATGCTTTTTGCTTAATAAATAATTAAGCTAGTTACTGTTCCTAGGAGATACTCTGCAGTCCTGCTGCAGCATGTTTCAAGCTAGCCAGGCGTCCAACGCCTCGTCAAGCAGCTTCGCGCACATGTACACGAGCTCTTATGTTCAGGTCCACGGTGGCAGTAAAACAATGAAACTACTACCTGTGTTGTATCTTGTACATGAGCTAATACAACTCTAATTCGCATACAAAACTGTCGTACCGCGCGCGCAAGCGTATCATTGGCCCCGTTCGCTTCTCTATAGGCTCTGTTCGCTTTGCTGAAAAAATAAACCAAAACACTGTTCCGATTGATTCGTTGTGAGAGAAAAATAATGTTCTGGCTGAAAAAAGAAACTGAAAAGCACGGATTATAAGAGAAGCGAACAGTGCCATAATCTGTATTTTTCAGCTTATTTTTTTAGCTAGAACAATATTTTTCTCTCACGACAAATCAGTCGTAACAGTATTTCCGCTCGTTATTTCATCCAAGCCAACGGCCCAAGCCGCTCCGCTCCGATCCGATCCTCTGATGATCAGGCGATCCATGGGTTCAGGCCACGACGACACGCTTAACAGCGCAGGCAGCACTGCCGCACAGTGCGTTGCGTACTCCTAGCGCTGCAGCCCATGCCCACCTCCACCCGGCCTGCGGGGTTAATTGGTGCATGTGAGATGGAAGCATCCAACCACGTCCCAACAAAGGTGCATTAAGGCCCTGGTCAACCCAGGCAGTGCAACGCACTGGTAGCTAGTAGGAAGGAGTACATGCTACATGAGACCATGCCATGCACCAAAGCAAAAGCTAGTGTGTGTATGCATGTGTAGTTTGAAGGGGCCGGAGAGAGAGAGCGAGGGGAGGAGAATGGCTAGCTGTGCTTGTTCTGGCACATCTGACGGCTCTGTGTGGCATGCCATGGCATCCGAGATGGAATCAGGAGGAGGCGTGTCCGGGCCGGGCCCAAGAAACAACAAAGCTGGGCACTACTGGGCGGTGCATGCATGCAGATGCTGAGGCAGCTGCGGCCGGCGCCCGGCAGGACAAGCGCCGGGACGGGGTGGGAAAACCCTGCCCGTTTCGGACACGCGCGCGCGGGCCCTTCCGCGGCGGCAATGCGCCATCTCCGTATCCTTTCCCACTGCACTGCGCTGCGCTGCACTGCACACGCAAACACTGCTCACCCCTGATGAGACCGTTGAGCTCGCCCCCGTTACGTCGCTTTCGCAAGCACGCCACGCCTCGGCCCATGTGCACCTGGACCGGTCCAGGTCCAAGCGCCCGCCGTTGGAACGGAAGTGGACCGATCGATCCGCCCAGCGCTTTTGCAACTGTACTGTACGTCTATGTACTGTGCACGAGTCGATAGCGTTCCGCACTTCCGCTCCGCCCCGTGCCGTGCCAATGGCACGCATGGGGGACCGCGTGGGCGTGGGCGACGACGACGGGAGCGGGGGCCGGGGTTCCGCCGGTTCCACAGATCGGGCTAGCGCGCCCGCATGAGCCGCCCGCCGCGCTGTGGAAGCCGGTGGACCGGACGCCCGGATGGCCATCGAGTCATCGACTGAATTGTCGTGTCACACACGGCGCGATAGGAGATCGACCCATGGTGTGCAACTGCGCACCTTCTAACCATGCCATCCGGCTGCGCCCTCCTGCCGAGGAGAAAGCCCGAGATAGAATGGCGGCAATGCAAAGCACACCTCGTTTCAAAAAAAAAAAAAAAAACAGCGTGTTACTACTTGAATCGAATCGCATCTCGTTCGACGCGTGTCGCGCCAAGCAGCGACGGAGCTCAGATGCCGTTTGGTACAACTCCAACACCATCTCCTGGAGCTGTTTTATACTAACATGGTAAAATAAAACAACTGCATTCAAGGAGCTCCTCGTAACCTGCTCTGGTAAAGTATTGGTAAGAGTAGAGATAAAAATAGTAGTTTTATCCGGTTCCACCTCATTCTAGTGGGCCACGACGGGGTAAAGCCCTGATTTGTCTCCACACGGACAAGAAGAGGTCCACCGGAAGCACCAGACGTGGTCGCCAAGGCACGCGCAGGGCCATGCACGGGGTGCTGCCATCGGGGACGCGCAACGTGTCTGCCGCCGCCGGGGCACGGAGAACAAAATAAGAAAAACTCAGCAGAAGGATATTATGGTCTTTTCATTGTTTTTGCACACCATGAGTGTTGTAGATTTTATCCTCGACAAGTATATCAGTGTTTTGTGCATAGAAGATTAGAGGGGTAGCACACGGGACACGGATGTATACTAGTTTGGATACATGGTACCCTGCGTCTAGTGGAGAATCGAGCACTTATTCCATATGTTGTGTAGTTTATAGGGGTGTTGATGAGTTTGTCTACATGTCTAGCTACAGATGTGTATGGGATATGATTGACGTACGGATCAGGGGCTCCCTACCCCACCTTATATAGTCTGGGGTAGGGTTACAGATAGAGATATGATCGGTTTACAGGTTGGTTTTCTAGTTTGTAAAAGGAAATTTAGTTGGACATAGTTGGTTTCTAAGTGCATCTTGATATGCCTGTCCACCAAGTAGGTGAGGTACCCCGTCTGGTTTAGCCCTCTCATTTGGCATGTTTGGCCCGTCCGCCCTAGTTGGGTTGTTTTCCATGTGACGTGGGTATCTGGGTACCAATATATATGCCAACAATCAGGAGCTCGGCTCCACCGATACATCTGCTCATGGAGACGAAGCTTAAAAAACAGCTCCAGTGGTAAAGTGGAGTTGTGCCAAACGGTGCCTTAGTGAGGTCGAAGACATCCTGACCAACACACACCTCATAAACAATGCATATTCCCACCACAACCCTTTCATCACCAATGATGAATGCCTCTCAATTGCATTGCTCTGCAAAGCTCTTAACTCTTGTAACCAACAAGATACTTCGGCGAAATTCATTTGATCCAGTCGTGCTCCCCCTCGTGTACAATTCTTTGTCTGGTTGCTCCTCCACGATCACCTCCAAGCAAAGCTAACCTAAAGAAAGAAGTGAAACCTTGAAGATGACAAGTGCGAGATTTGTTCGTCAGCTAAAACACAATTATACCCACACCATACACTACGTCATAATACTCTATCATTGTCGGTTCAAAATACCCATCACTGCTAGATTTTGAACCGGTACAACCATAATGGCAGTGATGAGGGTAAGCTATCACTGTCGGTTCCTACAAACCGGTAGTGTTCTTCAACTTCACTGCTGGTTCTTTACACAACCGGCAGTGTTCATTTCCACCAACACTACCGGTTCATAAGACCACCTGGTAGAGCTTAGTTCCAACAACACTGTCGGTTTGTGTTTCAACCGACAGCGTTGTAGTAAGAATCACTATCGGTTTGTGACAAGAACCGGCAGTGATGGCTAAGCCAACGCTGCCGGTTTGTGGCTCGAGCCAGCAGTGCCATCACTGCCGGTTTTGTTGCTAACCGATGGTGATGTTTACGACAACACTGCCAGTTTTCTGATAACCGACAGTGTGTCACGTTCGTAATTTATTGTTTTATAATTGATTTTAATTTATATTTTTTCGTAGAATCGGGTTTCGCTTTATATACGCTACGTAGACGACATATACATCAATATTAAACATTACAAATGTTACGGTTACAATTCAAATGTTCTTATCCACATCTCAATCCCTCAAAATAAAAAAGAAATGTTTTTGGACTTCACACATGCTTCTCGGACATCTTACAATAATCTAGCGAGCCGCTCTGGGCCATACTGGTCCTTGTACTTTACGGATTGTGCAATGGAAAATACTCCATCTTTTTCCAATATCTCGGCTAAGATGAATTTTGTCAGCTCCGATTGCAGTGCGGTGATCTCCATGTCTAACAGTCTTTCGTGGTTATATTTCTTGCGCTGTCGTTCAAAAAAGATGATATCCAAATAGGAACAGTAAATCATTTTGTTGAATCATTAACAGACATAAATAAAATGAGGATTATACACATCAACTTATCGGCTTCTTCCGATTTCTCGCCGATGTAGCGAAGCATTGCACACATTACATAAAACCCGCATTTATTGTTTCCTGCCGGCTGTGATAGGTACTTCTCCTCTATTTCGACAACCTTGAATGGGACCAACTTCCAACCGATATGTCTTCTTCCGACACTGAGCAACATTAAAAGGAGAAACATTACAAAGCGGTATGTGTGATTAGAAAATAATATGTTATTAGGATCGCTTACTAATTCATCCAGATGATGAAATAGTTTTTTCTTTGAGTCCCACACCTTGATCAGATTTTTGGCAAGATTAACACAAATGAAGATGAAATGGTTGATGTAATCATAGAATCCTAATTATCGAATAATCTTAACGAAAAAGAAGAATAAAATTAAAAGCCGAGAACACATACTCACAGTTGTAGGCTGAAAGTATGTGGGTTTTGTTCTTCATCATGAATTCGTAGAAAACAGTAATCAATCTCTGTTTCAGGTCTTCCACGTCACATCCATGGAGGCCTAGACATGTCCTCTCATTGACTCGCAAGGGGTCCAAGAAGCCTATGTAATCCCATTTGCTTTTTAGAATGCAAAATTTTGCTATACACCTACATAAAAATCATGGAAAGTGCTCAAAAGTTAATAATTTGTGTCTTGAGAGAGTAGTTAATTGTAATATCATACGTGTAGGGTACTTACATAGTCCACAGCATCAACATTTAAACATCAAGAGAGTGTTTCTGGTATAGCTGGAACAAGCACTCCCACTCGACATCGAACTTCTCTCCTTTAGGATAATAGAAAATATGTGGCGAACAGATAATAACCTCAAAACCAAAGTCGTCCGTCTCTGTTGCTTGAGCCATGTAACATTCATGTAACTGGCGCATATATGTTGTCAAATTTTTATACTCATGATCGAGAACCAAAAGATTGCCCCTTTCATACTTCATTGCCGGTGTTGTCGTCCCTTGTACATCATAATAGATGGTCGCGGCCTCTTCCATGGTTAATCCTAGGTTGTCTTCGACGTACTTCTGTATGTTCCTTAAATCTTTATTATGTATTTCTTTGTCTCTTGTTGTAGCATATTTATTCTGTGTTTGCCTTTTGAATTCGGACTTCAACAAAAACGAAGGCAGTGAGGCACAGAGATTGAAGAAACTAACACAATCTTCCTTTGAGATGTGTGCTATAAATTTTTCTTTCATCAAGGTGGCAACGCTGTCACTGAATGACCTTTTTCTTTTCCGTTCGTCCACTTTGGGAGCATAGCGACCAAATCTAAGGATATTTTCTGCGACTGCGAGGATGTCCTTGATCTTGTTTTGGGCTGAGGTGGAGGAGGAGGAGGAGGATGATGACGAGAATTCTATTTTCCCGACGCTGATGAAGATAGAGGAGGAGGGGGGAGGAGTCTCTTTTCTCGGGGCTGATGAAGATAGAGTCAGACGAGGAGGAATAGAAGGAGACCACTATCTTCTTAGGGGTGATGGCTCCATATGAGGAGGGGAGTGATCTCTGTTGGGAGATGGTGAGTGATCATCGTGGGTGGGCGAAGACTTGCAGTCATCCTCATCATCAGAGGACAATTGATGGTCAAGCTTAATGAAGCGCTTGCGCCAGGCCACTTGAGAGCTCTTGTTTTAACCAAGTTTTGGCCTGTCTTCCGCTATGGGGTACTCAATGGGTATCTTATTAAACTTCTTATCAAGTATTCTGTCAATGGTGATGCGAGCGTACCCTTGTGGAATTAGGCGACCATTAATTGTCCCATCTCCCGTAGTCCAGGCCTGGCCAAGTGCCACCTTGTCCTTTGTCCATTCCTGACAGATATACAACTTGACATTGACAAGTTTAGTGATGTCATCCACCGGATGAGGCACATTCGCCTCTTCTTCATTGAGTGGGGTCGATCCGCAGCTGCTGCGACCCCTAAACTATGGGCTAAAGGCAGTAGGAGTAGGGTTTTGTGGTACTCCTGACTCCTTAGACAGCAAAACTTGCTCGACTCGTGCTTCAACAGTCGCCTCAAATACTCTGCCTCCTGTTCCGCTCTACCCCTCGAGCGGCTCTGGTAAGTGTTAGATTCTTGAGGGAATGCTAGTTTCCAAGGAACAACATCGGTTCCTCTAGTGCGACCAGGGTGCTCCTTGATTCCGAGTGCTTGGGTGAGCACGTCTTTCTCCCTATTAGAAGTGTGAGTCCCTTGCCTCACCTCCTCAGTTACCTAGGAGATCCTCTGGATGAGTTCGCTCATGGGTTCCTTTGTGGAGCTAAAGCTCCCATCCTCGGCATGCCGTACATTCCTCCCCATACAGTATAATACCGATTTGGGCTCCCAATCGGCTGTCTCAACCTAAACACCTTCCTCAGCAAGGTGATCCATCTTTTGAAGTTCTGCTTCAAATTCTGGCATTTTTTTATGTAGCCACGAGAGCCGAGATGATGAGGATTTATCACTTTCTGCGAGTTCTCCTTATTCTTCCTGCTCGGTGCTAAGTACTCCTTGGATAACCTGTATTCCTTGAAATCCTACTAGAAGTCCTTCGGCTTGCTAAACTGTCCACCATCGAAATCTGGCTCTTTATTTTAGAGGACAAAATTCTTGTACAATGTCCCCTTGAAATTCTTGAAGCATGTCCCCATGATTTCTTTTGCTTTTTTTCTTGACTAACTCCCTGTCATACTCGGTTGGGAAAGTGAAATACTCTGGGATCTTGACATCCCATATGTAATCCTTCTCACTTTCGAAAACCCTCCATGGGTCATTATCTTTCCCAATCCACTTTCTGTACCTAATCGGGATGAAGTCCCTAACAAGTAACTCGAGGATAGTCTTGTATTTGGTCAAAGCTATAGACGGTGAGAGTGGATCCCCGAATTCATCGAACTCAGTAATGTGCCAGTGTGCATTCCTAACAACAGGAATCTTTGACACTCCTTGCTTGGATCTAGCCTTCTTACTACCCGAACCCTCTGGCTCCTCGGTCGGCGGAGGCTCCTGCTAGAGACACCAAGTAAGCTATGACCCTCTCAATTGATTAGCGTGTGTGGCTACATAGTCACATGATACCAAAGTTACCTAGCCATCTTGGTCATTTTGACCCAGATCGAGTAGGTCGGATGGGGTCCATGGCTGCTCGTTCTCACCGACCTGATTGACACCATCACCATTTGTCAGATCATATGGCTCTCCTGTCCTAGCGACAGCCGCTTCTTGTTGCCGATCTGTTCTTCGACGATGGGGTAATAGGCGACGATGAGTCATGGCTGTGACACGATCGTGGTTAGTTTTGGCCGTGGACAACTACTAATAGCATATGTTCATATATATATATATATATATATATATATATATATATATATATATATGCAAAGTCTAATAATAAGTCCACATACAACAAAGTCAAATAATAGCATATGTTCACCTAGAATAAATTCATTGTTTGATTGACCACATACAACAAAGTCCACGTACTGTTCTATGAAACTAAGCCTACATCAACTTCCAAATAAGAAAAGCGATGACCATAGCCATAAATAAAAGCATGACATCTTTCCAAGACCAAGGAGCATTTCTCCTAATCTTCACATCTCCGACGGGTGGCTTCTCTTCGATCTCCAGTGCCAGCGGATGGCCATGGTTTGCATTTATTGGACCATAGTAGGCCGGTTGCCCATGGTTTGCAAGGTAGGTCGGATGACTATAGTAGGCCCTCAAAGCTTTAGCTTCTGTGTTGTATTTTTTGTGTAAATTACCAGGGTAACGATTGACTTGAGCATAGCAATCTTCCCAGGTTCGATAAATCCCAGGCATGTGACCAGCATGCACTACATACCATACCATGGTTGCTTATACATTTAAGTAAATTAGGTTGTCGTTCAAACATGATGTATTCTTATAAAATTTAATATATTTATGAATAACACACAACCATTGCATAGATAGGAGTGTTTGGAAAACAGCTATTCACGTGCCTTAGTAATAGTTGTTAGATGTAGGAAAGATATAAAGAATATTTTTTATTCGTTAAAAACCAAATGATGATTTAGAGAGCCAATTTAAGACTTTTGGATATACTCCTAGAGATGTCTCAGAGTCTTCAGTCTCACTATAAATTCCCCAACCATCAGCGCTAGGTTCTTTCACAAGTATCAGTGCAGGTAAGCATCTTTCCAAATTAGTGATACTTTGATCTGAAACTTACATGGCTGGTAGGGGCAAATATGCATCTCATACTATCCCAGGAAAGTGACATGCAAAAACTCATAATAAGATAGGATTGTTGGAAAATATTCCCAGTTTAATGCACAAGGCTACATAACTATGTATTACTTGTAATCTTGCATAAGTTAATAATTATGCATCTTTATGCTGATAGCATAGAGAATTCCATGACAAGTTTGGACATATATTAGTTCTATAGGTCTAAAGTATATATACTCCATCCTCACATCAAAAAACATTGAGCATCGGGGGCACAGTTTCAAAAACATTGAGTATCCACCTGATGTGAGCGTAGTTGTAATTGCAAGCTATGAGGTGAGGCCAGCCATTGGTTTCACATATGTATCCGGCCAAGCTCCAATGATGCACAAGATAGTTTCACAGAGAAAACGCAAGTTTGTTTCACAGAGAAAATGCAAGTACTCCGAAAACAAACTACAATTAACGTTTAGAGAGCAATTTCTGTCAAGTATTACGAGTCCCTGCTATGTTTATCCTGGTAACCAAAAATAAAATTAAGCTTTTGTTCTAATCAGTATACTGATGAATAGAGCTGAGCAATGTGCTACTAAGTAACAATGTACTACTTACTAGCAATGTGTCTAGAAACACAAAGAAACAGACAGCACATACTGTGTGGCAAACCCAGGTTCTAGCATTCACAGCTGCATGATCAAAATGTATGACAGCATACATTGCATGATCAAACTTATTCAAGTAAGCAGTTGTGGGACATTTCATCAGACACGTAGCAGGCAGTGAGCCACGTACTCACCGTGGGGGTGGGAAAGCAACTGTCCATGCGCTCCTGAAGGCCTCGGCGGTGGGACAGATGGCGCGGTGCTCCATACGGCGTGGTGCTCCAGCTTGGCATGGATGGCGCGGTGCTCTGGCTTGGGGCGGTGGATAGCATGGGGTGATGCTCCGGCGTGGGGTGGTGCTCCGGCGCGGGGTGGTGCTCCGACGATGCGGGGGGAGGGGTTGGCGCGGGGTTAAAATGAATTGGGATAATTTCAACCCGTGCCACTTTTATAGCAGTAGCTCATCACTGTCGGTTCTGCTTGTAAACCGAAAGTGATGGGGCACATCACTGCCAGGTCACTCCCCAAACTGGCAGTGATGTGTTGTAGCAGTTAGGTGTTAAGTAGGATAAGTTTTCATTTTCTTTCTAACTCCTACTGGCGCAACGGTTAAGACCCTTCAACTTAGCCTCCGAGACCCGTGTTCGAGTCCAGACGGCCTAACTTTTTTGTTCTATTTTATAAATTATTAATTTATTTTGGGAAATAGGTCATCACTGTCGGTTTTGCTTGCAAACCGACAGTGATGGGGTACATCACTGTCGGGTCATTCCCCAAACCGGCAGTGATGTTGTATAGCAGTTAGGTGTTAAGTAGGATAAGTTTTCATTTTCTTTCGAACTCCTCCTACTGGCACAGTGGTTAAGACCCCTCAACTTAGCCTCCGAGACCCGTGTTTGAGTCTCAGACGACCCAAATTTTTTTGTTCCATTTTATAATTTTTTTAAGCGGCCTAAAGGTCAAAAGGAAAAAGGTAAATAACCCTCGGCACATATCCTATACTAGCGTAGTGGTTAAGTCTCTGAACTCTGTAGCCTAAGACCCGTGCTCGAACCCGAGGGCTGGCATAATTTTTTTAATTTTTTATATATCACTAACGGTTTTCAAAATAAACCGATAGTGATAACCAGTATCACTGTTGGTTTATTCTCATCAATGTTGGTTTTTAAAAACCGACAGTGATGTTTATATATATTAAAAAAATTTCTTTTATATACTGAATAAATAGAAGCATATGTATTCTTATGTTAAAATGGCTTGAAATTTTTTTGGCAAGCTTGTACACCCAAATTAAGACCCCACAAAGGATCTTAGGTTTTTCTGATCAATTTTTTTATTTATTATATTTTTTGTGTGCCGAATGAGACAAAAGAGGGTGAATTTCATATTGGGCCCAATAGATTTTTTTCATCCACCTCCACAAATTCTTATCCCTAGGTTACATTAAAGCCTGTGTAAAAGTTTGGTACCATTTCGGATCTTTTCATAGGTAGACTCAGTTTAACCTATAATTAATCAGTGCCGTCACGCGAAAATTCAATTAAACCTTAGAAAGTAGCAAATCATCTTCGAAAAATCCCAAACTAGGTGTTTCCTTCACACGTGGCACGTGCAAGCCTAAGAAAAAGTTTGAGACCAATACGACACCGGAATACATATGAACCACAGAAACCTTGATAACCTATGTGTATAGTCGTGGTTCGATGAAAGGGCGCATGTACCTCTGTGAAGCATGTATACTCCGCCAATGTTGAAATGGCTTGAAATTTTTTTGATAAGCATGTACACCCAAATCAAGACCCCACATAGGATCTTAGGTTTTTTTCTGATTAGTTTTTTTAGTTATTATATTTTTCTGTGTGCTAAATGAGATAAAAGAGGGTGAATTTCATCTTGGACCCAATAGATTTTTTCATCCACCTCCATAAAATTCTTATCCCTAGGGCACATTAGAGACTGTGTAAAAGTTTAGCATCATTCTAGATCTTTTTGTGAGTAGACTTAGTTCAACCTATAATTAATCGGTGTCGTCGCGCGGAAATTCAATTAAACATCATAAAGTAGCAAACCATCTCCAAAAAATCCCAAACTTGGTGTTTCCTTCACACGTGGCACGTGCAAGCCTAAAAATAATTTTGAGACCAATACAACACCAGAATGTATATTTCTAGTTGCCCAATAAATGTTACACGAATTACATGCATGACAATAATTAAACACACAAAGTCGTACAAATTAAAATTAGAACCCAATTAAACTACGACCTTGAAAACCTAGCTAAATAAACATTAATTACTATCAGAATTACTGCTGGGATCAATCGGGCCACGCACACTAACATGCCTCTGTAGCCATATATGAAAATTGATGTCACGGATTATGTATTCGCTTGTATCAATGAAGTTCAATGCCCGTATGAGTGCACTCTCTCATGCCTCAATACCAAAAGAATGGTTGGCCATAGATGTAACCTACTGAACGACCACTGCCCCTGTTAGTAATCCTTGTGTAGTATTGGCATCCTTCTATAGTGAGTTGGCCGAGGTTTCCACTGCAGAAGTCCTAATCATACCCGAGTTGCTCTGTAGCTTGGTCTAGAACGGCCCACAAGCCACATGCAGCATAGGTAAGGTCCTGGAGCGCAATCTGCATGCGAAGAAAAACAAAAAAAAATTAGAGAATGTTATTATAATAATAGACAACAAATAACCACGACTCAGGTATAAGTGACCATTTTACCACATCCGCATGGTTGTAGCTCACAAACCATTCGCTTGCTTGCGAGACGGGGATATCACCATCATTCAAAGCAAGTGCCTTGAAGTACGAGAAACCAGGCACATCATAGCAAATATGTCGAAGTGCCTCTAAACATATGCGCATGGCACTTAATTGGGCGCTTATCACGTCCGGGCTCTGTATTCCCATCTAGTGAATATGGTTCTGATGATTTGAACCCATCACAGAGATAGAAAAACTAAGTTCACATGTTCATAGCCGACCACTTACATTAGATGTCGTGTTCTCGACGATGTCCGAGATAAAGAACCAGCTAAGTGCTGTTCGTAGCCAATCTATTGAGGATATAGTCTACGACATATATGCATGCAACAATGATATTAAATTAATTACACTTATTTGTTAGCATCAAAAAACAAAAGATGTTGGAAAATATTTTATACAATAGCTGGAACAGGGAACCGTGGAATGACCACATTAGGAGTGAATGGCTCATCGCCAGGGTAGAAACCTGGTTCTTGTGGTGGGGGAGGTCCGTTGTTCATACCACCTAATCGATAAAATGCAAAAAAATATAAACATGAAATATATGCACAAAAAATTCTTCCAAGTAAAATGTGGCAATATAATTAAATATAGATCGAATGTAAGGAGTAAGAATATATATAAATGTAGAATGCAAAGAAACATGAATATAAATATAGATGAAATAAATATAGATAGAATATTGGAGAAGACAACATATCAATACCATTGAAAAATGCAGGAGCCATGACCAAATCATGTAGAGAGAGAGTGGATGTCTTGAGAAGTGAGAGTGAAATGTGAGAAATGAGACTGAGAGAGTTCGTGTGTGGGTGGGATAGATGTATGTGGCTAGCAGTTTGTTTTATATAGGGGGGCATCGACATCACTGCCGGTTTTTAAATAAAACAGACAGTGAAAGTTACTATCACTGTCGGTTTCTAAATAGAACCGATAGTGAAGGTGCATATATGTAAAGGATATATTTATTTAGATACTACAATGGAAAAGTTTTAACAACAACGATATATTTATTTAGATAGTTATGAAATACATCAAAAAATTACAAAAAAATTAGAAATAAGTTACATATACGATAACAAAGATCTTAACTAAAATTCCATATACGATAACAAAGACCTATTTGCGTACTGGTCAATGTTACCATCAATGTGTATTAACACATTATAATTTAACCACCTCAGTAGCATTCTTCTAGCACCAACTAGGGTCAAACAACAACACCGAGGTGGTCTACGAGCTATACCGGTTGAGATGATAAGGTGGCATTGATGAATCCATGCCTCTGCTGTACATGGACTTTTTCTTGGTACAGTCCAGAGCACATCGGATTCAGCTTAGCACCGCACCGATGAACCAATGCTGCTCCAGGACAGGAAATTGCCGAGTGCACACTAAGTCTCTCTGGACATACAGTCCAGAGCGCACCTCAACAGATGGCTTTGTGAACCTCGTGGCATCTCTAATCTTCGATGTTGCTCTATCTTCAGTAGCATTCTTCTAGTACCTCATGTGTGCACCATTTTGGTGGATATGTGTGCACCATTTTGTTGGACTACGATGCATAACGATATATATGGTTTGTTGTGAGAGGAAAATATTGTATCATGGCTGATAAGGCTTGGCTAAAACCAACATTCATGGAGAGGCTAGCTCCTGGCTGAGGGCCATTTTATAGGGGCTAGCAGTCGTGGTACATTTTCATTTCTGAACTAAAGTTGTCGGGGTAGGTGGGAGCAGTGTTCCAACTGTTGTGGTCATGGGAGCACTGTTAGCATGTGAGGAGCACCTACACATCACTATCGGTTTTAGTTTAAAAACCGACAGTGAATTGGGCCTTCTGTGTCGGTTTGAGCAACCGACTGTGATAGAATCTATCACTGCCGGTTTTAAAACCAAAACCGGCAGTGAAGGGCCCTACCGCCATCTTTTAGTAAAAAAATATAAAAAACACTATCGGTTTAGAGCCTGCCATCGCAGCTTTTTTATAAAAAATATAAAAAAGTTTGGCCCACCTGAGATTCGAGCGGGGGTCGCGGGGTCGAGACTACGCGGCCTTAACCGTTGAGTTAGGATAGGGAGTTTGGTTAGAATGGTTTTATTTTTTTCTTTTATCCCATCGTAATGCACTACTAAATAATAAATGCAAAATCAAAAAAGTTTGGCCCGCCTGGGATTCGAGCGCGGGTCTCAAAGTACATTGTGCACGGTCTTAACTGTTGAGCTAGGATAGGGAGTTCGGTTAGTTTGCTTTTCTTTATTTATTTATTAATAGAAATAATGCAGTTAGTTTATATTCTAAAATAACACAAAAAATTATGTCTTGATTATTTAATTATATGATAATTAATTAATGGTCTATAATTATCAAATAATAGTGTTCGTGAACATCATCTTAATATTTGATTACATAGTCAATAATTAAATTGCAGAGATGCGCACAAAATATAAATTAAATATTCAGTGCGAATTACTGATACAACGTCTGCATAATAATTACATAGTTAATAATAATCTAATTATCTTTAGGTGCATCAACAATGAGGGATCATTGTGATTAATTCATATGTAAGCAGGTTCGTCACCCTCTTAAAAGATAGGTAGGGGTACGTTCGCCCCGAATGGATGCATTTCCTAATAGCCCCTGTAGTATTCTTCGTCCATCACTCCATCGACACCGATAATCTTCCTTTTCCCTTCTAGGACTACTTTTAGCCTTCCTTTTGTCTTGTTGTCCCTTGCATAGAAGACTTGCATAACATCTCTTGCAAGGACGAAGGGGTGGTCTCTGTATGCGGTCTTAGTGAGATCAACGGTAGTGAACCCTTCGCTGTCAGTGTTGATTTCCTCGAGCCAGACCCACTGATAGTGAAAAAGAGCTGCCTTCAATGGACCATAGGTTAGCTCCCATATATCCTCTATGAAACCATAGTATGTCGCTTGCACGTTGCTGTTTTCATCGTGAGCATCAAAACGAACACCACAATTTTGGTATGTGCTCTTTTCATCTTGGACTTTTTTGTGTAAAATGTGAATCCATTGCTCTCATACCCTTGGTACTTAAGATATGTACTCGAAGGCCCCTTGGCTAAGGCATCCAGTTGATTACCCAACTTTATTCCAAGCAAGTGATGTCGCAACCAGCTGACAAATTCCTCCATATGTTTTTTATCTAGCCAAGCCTGTGACCTGCTCAGATACAGAGTTTGCAGTGATTGCCTGTGCTCGTCAATGTATGGCATCACACCCTTGGCTTGCTGGAGAACAGCGAACTATGTTTGTCTGAAATAAACAGGGTCGTCTACTATAACAGATTTCTCTCCGATCGTTCCTTTGCCACATAGTCTTCCCTCGCGAAGAGATTCTACAACTCTGACCTTTTGATGTCTAGATAATATGTGCATAACTCAATGGCCTCCTCCGTTGACCATCCTTCAACCATGCCCCCTTCTGGCCTTAATCTGTTCCTAACATACCTCCTGAAAACTTTCATCAATCTTTCGAAAGGGAACATCTGATGCAGGTACATTGGGCTAAGGGCTCTAATTTGGTCAATAAGATGAATGAGTAGATGCAATGAGATATCAAAGTAAGTTGGCGAGAAATACATCTCAAGCCTAACGAGAGTTTTAGCTATATCCCGCTGCAGCTACTCTAGCGTGGACACATCAATGACCTTATTTGAGATCACGTTGAAAAATGAGCAAAGCTTTATGGTTGGGGTGCAGACCTTTGGGAGGAGGATACCACACAGGGCAACAGAGAGCAGCTGAGTCATAATGACATGATAGTCATGGGCCTTCATAGGGATATAGTTGAACTTGTAAGTGCAATCAAGCCCTATTGTGGGTTTTGGCATTGATGACCACCAAATTAGAGGACTAATGAGATTTATCAAGATGATTAATAAGGAATCGAAGAATGAGGATGATGAATAGGTTGCAGGTGTCCTAATTACAAAAGGTGGCCAGACCTAGCTCAAAGGAGGTTTAAATTCTTTTATGTTTTGAATTTGAGTTTAGGGAAAGCCGTACTATTAAGAGAGATTTTAGAACAGTTGGTCAACTATTGAATCAGATGCTCAAATTCATAGATTTACATCCTCCCACCGAGTCAAAACAGCCAGTTAAATTTGATATCATATTACCTATTTTGGCTAGGGCGGCAGTGCCGCCCTTAACTGACCGTTGGGCTCAGGGGTATTTATACCCTTCAGGTCCAGCCCACAACGGTCATCTTCTCTACTGAAACATTCTGCTTGAAACCAGATAGAACCAAAGCTCACCTCTCTCCTCCATTGTTGCTCCTCCATCCCTCAAGCTAATCCTTGATTCCAACCATCAAAACTTGAGAGAAAAGGCAACAAAACTCGATTGGAGAGAAGATCCACTGATTCCCAAAGTCTAAGAGCATTTGATTCACGTTTGGCCAGTGGTTCTAGGGTTTGTTACTCTTGGAGCTTGCTCTTAGCCAGCTAGGCGTCGCTCTTGTGCTTGCCAACTCGTGTGGCAATCTTGGGAGGTTTGTAACCTCATTCGAAAGCTAAGAAACCACCCCTCACTTCAAGAGTTCACTCTCTTGACTTGAGAACGAGGGTAAGGCAAGCCTTTGTGGCAAGCTCAAGCCTTTTGTGGCTTCCTCAACAACATGGACTTAGGCAAACCTTAGTGGTGAGCTGAACCACAGGATAAATCTTGTGTCTTACGTGCTTCATCTTTACTATACTTGTTGTTTATCTTATTGCTAGCTGTTGTTAGGGTTTAGTTGCTTGATTCACATTTGTGTGAAGTTTCTGTGGTATCCAGTCTTCGAACTAGATCTTGAAGTTATATTGCAGCATTAAGCAGCTAGTCATCTCTGTTAAATCTCAACTATGTTAGATTATTTTTCATAGAGCGACAGTGCCACCCTGTAAGGCCGGCAGTGTCACCCTCTGTTCTAATAGAGTTTTGAGTTGAATTTTTATAGGCCTATTCACCCCCCCTCTAGGCCTTCTTTATCTTCCTATAGAGCCTACAAGTGGTATCAGAGCGAGGTTGCTTTGTATACGCTTCACCGCATGAAGTATGGAAGAAGGAGAAGGTTCAAAGACCATTCGCGTTGCGGACACAAGTGGTGTGCACGTCGAGGATGTTGGCAGCAGCAGCGAGCTGTCCATGTCCATAGCAAGTGATGCCACCATCAAAGAACCCAAGACCACCGATGCCAAAAGAAGAAAGGCAAGAAAAGAAAGAAAAGCCGCAAAGATCGCAATAAGAGAAGCTAGAGAAAAGAAGAAGGAAGAGCAGCGACTCAAAGACAAGAAGAAGAGAAAAGAAGCTAAAAGAATCACAATAGAGGCAAGAGCTAAGAGACAGGCAGCAAGAGCTCAAGAGCAAAAGAAGAATGAGTATGATGTATCATCTAGTGAGCTCTCTAGTAGCTCAAACGATGGAGATGATGATGTGTCATACCATACTTCAAAAGATGGCAAGGAGGTGAAGAGCAAGGACAAAAAGAAGGATAGCAAGGACAAGGGCAACAATAACAACAACAAGAACAAATATATCGTCGTATCCTTTAATTATTCTTATTTGTCTAACCATAGCAAAAGGTCTTTTATCAATGTGCCCATGGGCAAGTTGCCTCATTTCGATGGGACAAATTTTGCCAAGTGGAAGCACTTGATGAGTGCCTATCTTGTAGGTCTTCATCCCAGGCTTTGGGAGATTGTGGTGAATGGATTGCAGCCACCAGAAGATCCCGAAGCACTAACAAATGAAGAACTAGCTGTCGTCCATCTCAATGGCCAAACCACAAGTATTCTTCTTAGTGCCTTGGATGGAAATGAGTACAACCGAGTGATGAATGTCAATGTTGCAAAATAGATTTGGGACACTTTGCATCTAGCACATGAAGGTGTTGATAAAGTAAGGAAGGCAAAGATTGATTTGTTGATGGCCAAGCTCAATAGGTTTGTGATTGTAGATGGAGAGGGGCTACAAGAGATGTTTGATAGATTGATGACCTTGGTGGGCAAGATTAGAGGCTATGGATGTGATGAGCTTGATGATCACAAAGTGGTGAAGGTTATGTTGGAAGCCTATTCACCAAGGAATGAGACCGTAGTCACCTTGATTAGGGATAAGAAGAAGTTTGAGCACTTCACACCTAATGATGTGCTTGGAAGATTGTTGACATTTGACATGCAAAGAGAAGAAGCTAATAAGAGAAGAAGACTTGATGAGTTGCAAGCCAAGCTAGAAGGCATGAAAATCAAGGAAGTAGCTCTCAAGGCCAATAAATCAAGCAATCAAGGCATCTCCAACAAGGCAAAGGGCAGTAAGCAAGCATCAACAAGTCAACCTAAGGAAATCAAGTCAACTCTACAAAATGATGATCCAAGTTCATCCTCAAGTGAAGATGAAGATGATGGGGCTGATTATATGAAGATTGATGACATGGCTTTGTTCATGAAGAGCTATCACAAGGGGTTGAAAAGAATGGGTATAAAATAGTGCAATGAAGGTTCCCCAACAAGAAGAAGAGGACTTGCTACAATTGTGACAGCATGAAGCACTTCATTGCTAAGTGTCCCTATGACAAGAAAGAAAACAAATACAAGAAGGACAACAATGAAGGCAAGCACGAACACAAAAAGAGATACAAACAAATAGGAGAGGCACACATTGGGTATGAGTGGGACTCAACTAAGGAGTAAAGTGAAGAGGATGTGAAAGTTGCAACCGTGGCTATTCAAAAGTCATCCTCTACATCAAGGCTCTTCAACAACATGTCTGATGATGATGACCACTGCTTCACTCACGTTTGTCTTATGGCAAAGGGTGAGAAGGTAAAACAAAGAGCCAAATCTCCTCCACCTCCTAGTGACATCTCTAGTAGTGAACTTAGTGATTCTAGTGATGATGATACTAGTGATGTTGAGAAATATGCTAAATTGACTAAAAAGTTAGATTCTAAGACCAAGCTCTTTATCATAAATCTAATGGAGGAATTAGAAAGTGTCAAAGCCGAGCTAGCCGATAGAGATGATTATCTTGAGGAAACCAAAAATATGTATATTGGCTGCAAGGAAGCTCTTGAGTTAGAGAGAAGTGAGGTGGACTCTTTGAATAAGGCCTTGGCCGAAGAACAAAGAGAACATGCTCTCACAAAGAAGGCAAATATTGCACTCAATAACAAGTATTGTGTCTTAGTTGAAAAGCACAACAAACTTGAGAAGCAATATAACCTTCTATGTGAGAGCACCCCACTTCCCTCCAACACAAATGACACTTCTATTCCATCCACTAGCCAAGGATGTGGAAATTGCTATAATCTTGACTTAAATGTTCATTCCACTAACCTTGCAAACTTGGAGGTTATGAAAAAGGGAGATTGCTAGGCTCAATACTATGTTAGGAAAAAGGTGCATAGAAGGCAAGAAACCTGCTGGTGGCAAAGGTGAAAAACCAAAGAGGCCACAATACAAAGATGGAAGAAATCCACACATCAAAGATGGGCTTAGGACACACTCATGGAGGTAAAACCAATGAGAGAAAGGTAATCAATGGATATGAGTGTGTTCAGTTCAGTGAGCAAAGGGACAAGAAGGATACAGATAGGTCTGCATAGATGGTGGCACAAGGTCAGCCCAGAGCAGCACTGCGGCCTATGGGCGGCAGTGCCGCTGTGAAGGGCAATAGTGCTGCCCCCACAGAAAAGGGAAGACCACCTCCTACTCATCTGCTCATGTCAAGCCCAAGAAGAAGGTGTCTCATCCAGAGCAGGTTGTCTAGAAACTAAAGAAATCTATCTGGGTCACTCCAAATAGATATGCTTACCAACTGAAAGCAAAAACATCTCCACAATGTTTGGATTCTAACTTTGTTTTGCAGCACAACAGCAAGGGGGAGGTGTTTGCCAAGTTTGTTGGCAATGGTCGAAATGTTTATCATAATGCTTTCGTTTGGGTTTCTAAAGTTCTTATGACTAACATGCAAGGCCCCAAGAATATTTGGGGACCTAAAACTAGGAACTAAACTTGTGTTGTAGGCATACTCCTTCGGTGGGTCAGGTTGGATGCTTGACAGTGGCTGTACAAATCATATGACCTGGAGAAAGGAGTATGTTTTCATCATATTCCCCAACTACAAATTCAGATGAGAATATCATATTTGGTGACAATTCAAAAGGGGGTGTGATTGGACTTGGTAAAGTAGCTATTACACTTGATCATTCTATAACAAATGTCTTACATGTTGATTCCTTGAAGTACAATCTGCTGTCCATTTCTCAATTATGTGAGATGGGCTACAATTGTCTCTTCACGGATAAGGGTGTGGAAGTCTCTAAGAGGGAGGATTCCTCTATTGCCTTTATGGGTCACCTCAAGAACAAGCTTTACCTAGTTGATTTTAGCAAAGGGAAAGCTAAGCTTGAGACTTGTTTAGTGGCAAAATCTAGCATGGGTTGGCTATGGCATCGCCGACTAGCTCATGTTGGGATGCGGAACTTGGCCAAACTCCTAAAAGACAACCATATCCTTGGACTAACCAATATTCAATTTGAGAACAATAGGATTTGTAGTGCTTGCCAAGCCAGAAAGTAAGTAGGTGTACCTCACCCACCAAAGAGCATCATGACCACCACACAACCGTTGGAGTTGATTCACATGGATCTCTTTGGACTGGTCGCCTACATAAGCATCGGGGTAACAAATATGGTCTAGTTATTGTTGATGATTATTCCCGTTTTACTTGGGTGTTCTTTGTTTATGATAAGTTCTAGGTACAAGAGAAAGTCAAGATATTTGTGAGAAGGGCACAAAGAGAGTTCGGTCTTCCTATCAAAAAGATAAGAAGTGACAATGGGATCGAATTCAAGAACACTCTAGTTGAAGAGTTTCTTGATGATGAGGGCATCAAGCATGAGTTTTCAACTCCTTACACCCCTCAACAAAATAGTTTAGTAGAGAGGAAGAACCGTACACTTCTTGATATGGCAAGGACAATACTAGATGAGTACAAGACGTCGGATCTCTTTTGGAGTGATGCCGTCAACACCGCTTGCCATGGAATCAACCGCCTCTACTTACACAAGAAACTCAAGAAGACTTCATATGAGCTTCTAACCGGTAACAAACCAAAGGTGTCATACTTTAGAGTGTTTGGGTGCAAGTGTTTTATACTTAACAAAAGACCCAAAACCTCTAAATTCGCACCTAAAGTTGATGAAGGCATTCTTCTTGGTTATGGATCAAATGAGCATGCCTATCGTGTCTTCAACAAAACCATGGGTAGAGTTGAAGTCACGATAGATGTGACATTTGATGAATCTAATGGCTCTCAAGTGGAGCAAGTTGATTCAAGTGTTGTAGGAAAGGAGGATCCACCATGTGAAGCAATCAAGCAAATGGCTATAGGCGACATTAGGCCACAAGAAGATTGAGCCACTAATGATGAGGATCCCTAGGATGTTGCTGCATAAATTTCTACTGACGTACTCCATCGACAAGGGCAGCACTCACCTGCTGAACATCAGCAGGGCGGTAGTGCCACTCATGAGGGCGGCAGTGCCGCCCCATCTACCTCAGCAGCAATTCCTTCAACTCCTACTCCACCACCTCAAGGACTCAACCTAGAGCCTATCTTTGAACAAGAAGAGGCTGAAGGTCTAGAAGAGGAACAAGGAGGTGTTGAGCATCCAAGGCTATGTCAAACTATACAACGGGATCACCCCATTGACAATATTCTTGGGAGCATTCAAAAGGGGGTAACAACTCATTCACATTTAGTATTTTTTGTCAATATTACTCGTTTGTTTCCTCTTTGGAACCTCTCAAGGTAGAACAAGCACTTAGAGATCCGGATTAGGTCATGGCCATGCAAGAAGAGCTCAACAACTTTGAGAGAAATTAAGTGTGGAAATTGATGGAAAGGCCCAACACCAATGTCATTGGTACTAAGTGGGTCTTTCACAATAAGCAAGATGAAAATGGCATGGTGACAAGGAACAAGGCAAGATTGGTGGCCCAAGGCTTCACTCAAGTAGAGGGCTTGGACTTTGAAGAAACATATGCACCGGTGGCAAGACTTGAAGCAATCTAAATGCTTCTAGCCTTTCCTGTCCATCATGACTTCAAGTTGTATCAAATGGATGTCAAGAGTGCATTCCTCAACAGGCCCAATACAAGAGTTGGTGTATGTAGAGCAGCCACCAGGATTTGAAGATCCCAAGTTCCCCGACCATGTCTACAAACTCCAAAAGGCGCTCTATGGGCTTAAGTAAGCACCAAGAGCATGGTACGAATGCCTTAAGGAATTCTTGCTCAAACAAGGCTTTGAAATAGGCAAAGCCGACCCTACACTCTTTACTCACAAAGTTGGAAATGATATATTTGTGTGCCAAATATATGTCGATGACATAATATTTGGTAGTACTAACCATGTGTATTGTGATGAGTTTAGTAGGATCATGACTAAGAGATTTAAGATGTCCATGATGGGTGAGCTGAAGTTCTTCCTTGGATTTCAAATCAAGCAAATGAAGGAAGGGACATTCATTAGCCAAACCAAGTACACCCATGATATGCTTAAAAGGTTTGACATGGTGAATGCCAATCCTATCAAAACTCCCATGTTAACCAATGGACATCTTGATCTAAATGAAGAAGGGAAAGCTATGGACATCAAGGTATATCGCTCTATGATCGGCTCTCTACTTTACTTATGTGCATCTAGGCTGGATATAATGCTTAGTGTGTGCATGTGTGCTAGATTTCAAGCCAACCCGAAAGAGTGCCATTTAGTGGCTGTTAAAAGAATCTTTAGATATTTAGTACACAATCCTAACCTTGGCTTGTGGTATCCCAAGGGCTCTAAGTTCAATCTACTTGGCTATTCGGATTCCAATTATGCCGGTTGCAAAGTAGATAGAAAAAACACTTCGGGAACGTGTCAATTCCTTAGACGGTCCCTAGTGTCTTGGAGTTCTAAGAAGCAAAATTGTGTAGCCCTTTCCACCACCGAAGCCGAGTATGTTGCAGCCGGTGCATGTTGTGCTCAACTACTTTGGATGAGGCAAACCCTTCATGATTTCGGATGTTAATTTACCAAAATCTCACTCTTGTGTGACAATGAAAGTGCTATAAAGCTTGCAAATAATCCCATAAGCCACTCAAGAACCAAACATATAGACATCCGACATCATTTCTTGAGAGACCACAAAATCAAAGGAGATATCGAAATTCGTCATGTGAGCACCGAAAAACAACTAGTCGATATCTTCACTAAGCCTCTCGATGAGTCAAGGTTTTGTGCTTTGCGTAGTGAGCTAAATATACTTGATTCTCGTAACGTGGTTTGAAATATGGCACACCTCTGGTTGACAACATAGTGAAATAGGAAAATGATTTAAAAAGATATTATATTGTGTTTCAAAATCATTTCAAAAGGCCAACTAAGTGTCATGACTATTGTCTGTATTGTTGATTGCTTACTGGTCATGATATTTAGAATATATATATCCATATCTGAGGTGAAGGAGGTCATAAAGTTTCAGTGTAATCCCTACAAAATTGATAGGGCAGCAGTGCCGCCCATTATGGCCGGTAGTGCCGCCCTCTGAAAACTAGGCCATTTTCTACCAATTTTGGTTGGGTTGCGGGGCCCGTTTTCTTCTACTTATTCCTTCTCTGGCCCCTGACTCAACTCTCTCCTTCTCTCCCAGCCGACGCCGATGCCCGTGCTCCTCTCTTCCTCTCTCTAAAGCACGCATCGCCGCCATTTCTCGTGACCTGCCACCCCACTAGTGCCGCCCCTGCTGCCGGCCAAGTCTCTTCATTGCTGGTCACTGCAGGAGGCTCCTGGCCGAGTCGTTTCTCCTCTTCTCCCTCACTCCAATGGTTTGGAAGCAAGGTGAAACCCTAACCCCTTTCAACCTATGCAATGTGAACCTTTTAGTCATGGATTTCTGTTTCTAGGGGGAGTATGAAGGGTTTAGAAAGGTTTTTGATGGTTGAATCAAGTTGATTTTGGATTTCACCGGTTGGATGATTTTGGGGAGAGCGACAATGCCGCCCTTGGGACCATTAATGGCACCCCTAGTAGATTTTAACTGCTATACTCAAGCTCATAAATCCAATGAATTTCAGAATGGATTGGATTCATTTATCAAAAATTGTTTCTAAAGTTTTTCATACTCAATCTTTCAAATTCATGGCTAGGGTTTCATGTATTCCTTGCTTAGACTATGATTCTGAAATTGTGATGATGAATAGACACTGTTGGAAATAGGATTTAACCAAAACGAGAAAGTTGAAAATGAAATAGTGAAGCAACTGAGGGCGGTAGTGCCGCCCTACCATGCTGAATCCAAATCCAGCAAAGCTTCCTGTGTCATTTTCAAAATTCTTTTTCTTGTTAAAACCTGCTTGCAGCTGTGTCTAACTCATTATCTTATACAGTTTCTTATCAAGTCTCATTTAAATTGCATAGATGGACCAAGGTAAAAGGAAGGTGTTAACAACCAAGCAAAAGGTCAAGAGAGGCAGGGGACAGGCGAGCTATACTCCTAGAGATAGAAATCTTGATGAAGATCTTGCTGAAGAGGAAAACATTTAGAGGATGGGAAGAACTATTCATGTGTGGCCTGATTCTCCTTTGCACATTTTAGAGTTTGATAGCAGCTACATGAGAGATAACACTGATAGGTTCGATCTCATTCCTCCCCAAAATAGAGATGATCATAGAGTTGTTGATTATTCCATGAGTTGGAAGAAGACAGGTGAAGCCAGAGAGATTGATCCCTACTCCTCTGACAGATCAAATGGCATTGATTATAGATTTTGGAATGCTTTCCAATCTGATTTTTATGCTACAGCCATTCTATCTAAGTCAAAGGGCAAGATTAGTAAGATGCAGTACATTGACTTTGGTGACTTGGAGAGCAGGGATGATCATCAGTTTGCTACATTAATCAAGACCTGTGACTGCTTTGAGATGACAGACATCATGAGTTTCAGGTATGATTGGAACAGGGAGATTCTTGCTCAGTTCCATGCTACTTACTATTAGAATAGGGAAGTGGATGAGCTTCATTGGATGACTGATGGGAGACATTATCACATTGATTTTGTCACCTTCTGTCGTATTCTTGGTTTTGGACACATCCATAGGGGATATGAGAGGATTCATAATGAGCATCATCTTGAGCCAATGGAAGTAAGCTTCATGTGAGAGGATCAAAATCTTGCAGTTCCTGATTGGTCAAGGACCAAGCTCAAGAGTTTCTATTACATCATGAACAATCTTTTCAGGATCACTCTCAACCCTAAAGACAATGCAACAGATTTGAATGGCTATATCACTAATGTGTTGTCTAGGTTTCCCAGCTGTGAAAAGTTTAATGTTCTAAGATTCATTTGGGTTGAGCTAGCAGATGCCATGGATGATGGGAGGAGATCTTTGCCCTATGCTCCTTACCTCATATTTATGATTGAGAGAGTGACTGGCATGTGGTTCCCTAAGGATTGTGAGCACACAGTTTATAAGATCAAGAAGACCCATGGTGGTTTAGGGGGACTTGGTTCAGCTACTTAGCACACTGGTTCTGGAGGACTTGGAGATAGTGGGGCAGTAGGCTTTCACACTTCTGGTGCTACACAGAGAGATATTCCTGAGCCGTCCAGGCCTAGGGAACAAAAGAAGAAGTCAAAGTGGGGAAAGATGAGTGCATGGATGAAGGCAATCTTTACTCATTGTGCATATGCTTCACAGACTACTTATGAGGATCGAATGGAGAACAGGGAAGCAGTGAGGCATGCTAGGGAGATGGCAGGGCTGCCACCACTTCCACCAGTGCATCCACCACCTCAGTTTCCTAACTTGCCTCGCCTTTCTTCTTCTGATGAGGAGCAGGATCAGGCAGATGAGCACCATGATGAACAGCCAGATGATCGGCAGTATGGGCACTCATATGAGCCATTCAGTCAGTACTACGGGTACCCACAGGGACAGCATTTTGAGGAGCCCCCAAGTTAGCAAGACCTTGGTGCAGAGATCCACCCTACAGAGGCCGATCTACAGGTTTAGGCAGCTTTGTTTCACACATATTCTAGGAGACCGCGTCCTTCGATGGATCAGCTAGAGACTTCTACTTTAGCTAGGGCAGCACCTCCACGATGTTCAGCACGCTTCACTTCACACACCCATGTCGCCGGACGTGCCCGCGTCGACTCCGACAGTGATGAGTGATTTCTCTTCTTTTTCTTCTCTTTTTGGTACTTGATGCCAAAGGGGGAGAAAATTAGAGGGGTCAATAGTTTTTTGACGCCATATGTTCTTCGCTGCTGTGCTTGATGTTCAGATCCAATGAGAGTAGTTAGGTTGTGAGTTTGAGAGTCGCTTAAAACTCTATTTTATGAAATTATGCTACTTTGTGACTTAATTTGCTTCAGATATGGACATGTATTCATGGTTACTGTTTTAGCTTGTCATATTTTGATTTTAGATGGTTTTATATTCACATGATATGTTGTAGAAATTTGATTGCTACCTGACTAATATAGTCAGGACGGCAGTGTCGCCCTCTGGGGCCAGCAGTGTCGCCCTATGCTGTACTAGCCAGGATCTTATGTGCTTAAACTGATAAAACATGTCATGTGCATCAAGTTTATTCCTATGACACTTTGTTCAGCACCCCACAACAGGCATGAATGTAGGGGGAGGTTCCCATCACACCTAAAATGTGAATTGTGGCCTTTTCATGCCAAATTGAGAATTCAAATCTCTATTCACATATTTAGGGGGAGGCTCCTACACCCATGGTTCGAAAATCTTAGTTTAGATTTTATATCATGTGTAAGCTCTAATTGGATTGTTATCAATTACCAAAAAGTGGGAGATTGTAAGTGCAATCAAGCCCTATTGTGGGTTTTGGCATTGATGACCACCAAATTAGAGGACTAATGAGATTTATCAAGATGATAAGCAGAGAATCGAAGAATGAGGATGATGAATAGGTTGCAGGTGTTCTAATTACAAAAGGTGGCTAGACCTAGCTCAAAGGAGGTTTAAATTATTTTATGTTTTGAATTTGAGTTTAGAGAAAGCCGTACTATTAAGAGAGATTTTAGGATAATTGGTCAACTGTTGAATTAGATGCTTAAATTCATAGATTTACATCCTCCCACCTAGTCAAAACAGCCAGCCAAATTTAATATCATATTACCTGTTTTGGCTAGGGCGGTAGTGTCGCCCTTAACGGATCGTTGGGCTCAGGGGTATTTATACCCTTCAGGCCCGGCCCACAACGGTCATCTTCTCCACTGAATCATTCTACTCAAAACCAGACAGAACCAAAGCTCACCTCTCTCCTCCATTGTTGCTCCTCCATCCCTCAAGCTAATCCTTGATTCCAACCATCAAAACTTGAGAGAAAAGGCAGCAAAACTCGATTGGAGAGAAGATCCACTGATTCCTAAAGCCTAAGAGCATTTGGTTCATGTTTGGCCGGTGGTTCTAGGGTTTGTTACTCTTGGAGCTTGCTCCTAGCTGGCTAGGTGTCGCCCTTGTGCTTGCCAACTCATGTGGCAGCCTTGGGAGGTTTGTAACCTCATTCGAAAGCTAAGAAATCACCCCCTCACTTCAAGAGTTCACTCTCTTGACTTAAGAACGAGGGTAAGGCAAGCCTTTGTGGCAAGCTCAAGCCTTTTGTGGCTTCCTCAACAATGTGGACTTAGGCAAACCTTAGTGGTGAGCTGAACCACGGGATAAATCTTGTGTCTTGCATGCTTCATCTTTACTATACTTGTTGTTTATCTTATTGCTAGTTGTTGTTAGGGTTTAGTTGCTTGATTCACATTTGTGTGAAGTTTCTATGGTATCCAGTCTTTGAACTGGATCTTGAAGTTATATTGCAGGATTAAGCAGCTAGTGGGGTTAGGTTCATCTCTGTCAAATCTCAACTGTGTTAGATTATTTTTCATAGAGCTGCAGTGCCGCCCTGTAAGGCCGGCAGTGCCACCCTCTGTTCTAATAGAGTTTTGAGTTGAATTTTTATAGGCCTATTCACCCCCCTCTAGGCCTTCTTTATCTTTTTGTAGATCCTAAAGAACTTGAGTTCTCTCATGTTCACTAGCCTCTTCGGGTTCGCACAGTAGCCCTTCGAGACTTTGAGTTCATTGAAGAAAGAAAAAAGCGTGCACTTGTCCTCCTTCTTCAATATCCATGACGCAACCAGAAGTTCGAACTGGTCATTCTCTAGCTCCATGGGATGTAGCTCCTTCCTTATTCCTAAGTGTTGCATGTCTAGGTGAGTGGCTAGTGAATCCTTCGATGTCCCCCCGGTGTCCATCAAGGTGTTAAGAGTGTTAGCGCACACGTTTTTAGTGATGTGCAAGGGATCAAGATAGTGGCGTACACTCAGAAATGGCCAGTAAGGTAGTTTCTAGAAAACCAATTTTTTTCTTTCAAACGCTCCCATCAGGCATTGCTACTACATTGTCCTCCTTCCCAAGGACAACCTCCAGTTTGTTGAGTTCTTGAAGTATCGTAGGCCCATCTCGATATTTTGGAGCTAAGCGTTTCTCAATAGTACCATTGAAATCTTTTCTATTCCTGCGGTAAGGGTGATCCTTAGGTAGAAACATACGGTGTCCCATATAAACTATCTTTGAGTTATTTGGTAGATTTACCGCATCGGTGTCGTCCAAGCACTCGACACATCCAATATAGCCTTTTGTCTTCTCTCCGGACAATGAACCTCGACCTGGTAGATCGGTGATTGTAGCGATAAGTACTCCCTTGATCGTGACATGTTCCTTTTTGTACTCGTCCCAAACATCCAGCACACCCTTTTCAAACATCTCCACTAGTTCATCGATACTGGTTCCAGAAACATATCAATGTCATTCCTAGGTTGTCTTGGCCCTTGGATCAGTAGTGGCATCTGGATGTACGACTGCTTCATACAGACCCAAGGTGAAAGGTTGTATATACAGAGCATCACTGGCCAGGTGCTATGATTGCTTCTAACCTAGTCGAAAGGATTCATCCCATCTGTGCTCAAAGCAAACCAAAGGTGCCTTACCTCTCCACCGATGTCCTTATAGAACATAGTATTGACAGTCCTCTAGTCATGTCCATCGGCGGGGTGCCTCATCATTGTATCTTTTTTACGCTCTTCGCCATGCCAGCGCAATAGCTTGGCTGACTTTGCACATGCAAACAGCCTATGCACCCGGGAAGCTATAGGGAAATACCAAATGACCTTTACAGGACCTCCTCTGGTCTTGGTACCCTCATCTGACGGCCCTTCCTTGTACCATGGAGCTTCACACTTGGGGCACTTGTCCAAGTCTTTGTATTTTTCTCCACGGAATAATATGTAATCATTGGAACACGCGTGGATTTTTTCAACCTCGAGGCCGATGGGGCAGATCATTTGCTTGGCCATGTATGTCTTTTCTGGTAACTCATTTTTTTTCTGGGAGCATTTTCCTTATTATACCTAACAACTGATCGAAGCCTTTATCGCTCAATCCGTTTGTCGATTTGAACTCTAACAGCATGATGTCGGCTTCCAGTTTGCTCATTGGACAATTTCTATACAATGGTGTTTTGCCATCTTGTCTTATTTTCTTTAGCTTTCTCAGCTGTCTTTCACTAAGACATCCGGTCTCTACATTACGTAGCAGCTGAGAAATGCCATCGTTATCCTCGGTGTCGTCAGCTAGTGTGTTCCTAAACACATTATTAACTGTGGCCATAGGTTCCATGTTGACACCAGGTTCCTCGTCAGCATCGTGGATGACTACGTCAGGCATGTCCACATCATCATCGTTTTCCTACAAAACATTCACACCAACCTCGCCATGCGTAGTCCATATCGTATAGTTTGGCATGAACCCCCTAGTAATCAAGTACGATCGTATAGACTCAATTTGATGAAAGTTCCTATGATTCTTGCAATCTTTGCATGGGCAGAAGACAGGGTTCGCATTCCCAGCATGGGCTTTGGCATCGGTGATAAACTGGCTGACGCCATGCATGTACCGCTTGTCCGTTCGGAACAGATGCATCCACTCTCGATCCATCTCTGCACAAAAAAATACTAAGACAGTAATTACAAAGAATTAATAAGAAATCGAGCTTCATGAACAACAATTGTAGCTCGAAAGTACCATTTTTGAAAAACATTATTGTACACTAATTATTAGAAAATTGAAATTGGTAGCCCTGGCCCTGTAAATTGAAAATCGTAGTAAAAAACAATTATTGCGCAATAATGAAGAACATCTATTCTACTCTACTTCTAAGAACTAATTATAGCATCACATACTAACAATGATGATCTTGACCACCATGGAATAATTAGCTAGGAATTTAAATGTGTTCATAGACACCAACCTTTTGGATGATGGATTCACCATAATTTGAGCCTTGCACAAATATCCAATTGGAAAAGTGCTCTCTAGAATGGAGAAAGAACTAGAATGAGAATCAAGCAATGTAGCCATCAAAACGAAGCTAATTAAGCAACAAAATCAAAGGAGTGAGTGTTTGTTACTAACCTTAAAGCAAAAAGATCAAGCCATTCTTCAAAATCCAAGCACTAGCTTCATGGTGAAGAGCAGCCGCAACAATGGAGGGAAGGGTCCAAATGCGCGCCTCTGTTCTTGGGATGGAAGAGAGGAGGAAGGAGAGGACGGCTGCAGCCTTTTTGTGTTGTAGGCTTATCACCATCGGTTCTTGGCTAGAACCAACAGTGATAGAGCCCAATCACTGTTGGCTCTTGGCTTAAACCGGCAGTGATGAGTGGCCGCCAAAACACTACCGGTTCATGCCACAAACCGACAGTGATGTGGTCCTTCACTGTCGGTTTTAGCCCAGCCCCAATCATTTTTTTTATTTTCAAGCTCATAACCGGTAGTGAAGGTACATCACTGCCGGTTCTCACAAATCCGGCAATGATGATGCCGGCAGTGATGTGCAAATCTGGCGTAGTGATACTTGGATGCCCCTTGACCAAAACATTCTGGGAGGCATTGCGGTCGAAAATAGGTGGAGGCACCATATAGTGTGTTGCATGCATTGACGAGATTGAGCGCCCAAACGACATCCCTAGGAAACACTATGACGTTTTCCTAATCCTATGTTGCTAGCAAGTTTGGAAGAGAAGAAACAATTTCATCTTCCAAAGGCAAGCGATGACCATACTCCATATCCTCAATGAATGCAAGAACAAGGCCAGCCTATGGTGTGATAGGTTGCCTGCAAAGAACAAATGTGCGGCTGATACTTGGTGCTTAATTTTCTCGGTAGCAATGTAACTCTAGCTTTGGGAATGTAACTCTTGCCTTTTTGGCTTCCAATCAATGTAATTCCTGAATTTGCTGGGCAACAAGGCCCTAAAAAGCAATATAATTGCGGGTGGGGATCCTCTCTCCCTAGCATCTTATATATACACACCTAGTATTAAAGCGTGACTCCCATCCTTCACTCTCTGGTCCATCAATCCTTCCACTCTCCCAAGCGTAAGAGTCATGGCCGGTTTTACTAAGAGTAATATGTTGCATGATGAATTAGTGATAAGTGTCCCAATTGATTTATTAATGTCTCGTTCATGATCCGAACTTACAACGCATGCTCATATAAGTTAAAAATAGCACATATCTAGTCATAGTACAAAGCCCATTGAAGATGTATTGGAGCATATAATGTAAATTATATATTCTGCTACAACATGCAAACATATATAATAAAAAAACAGAAAAGACCGGAGGCCGCGAAAACTCGTTGAAAACAGTGGCAGGGCGTGCACGGGCCACTGGTTATTAGTTATTACCGAGAAGCATATCACGGAGACGTATCTCCAATAACGCCGAGCAGGCAAGTCAACACGCTCCTCCCACACGGGCCACGGACACCTAGGGAAACAGAAAACAAAAACAGAGGAAGCGATGAAACGCCGAGCTGCTGCAGTCAGTCAATTCAGCCTCATCTACGGCCATGCATTGCATGTCCGGCGGCCATTGGCGTGCGGGGAATATCTTGCGGTTAGGGACACTAATAAAAAGCCGCCAGTCCAGTCCCGTACGGACGCGCGCGGCCTCCAATTATTGGCGTAATCAAACTAGGCCTCTCAGCTCCCAACACCCACAAAGGAATTCCCGCTTTTCATTCGCCCCACCCCTCCCACGCTTTTGCCCTTTGCACCCGACGCTCGTCGGAGGACGGACAGGTAGGCCGGTGATTAAACTACTCATGCGGCAACATAGATGCTACGGCAGAGACGAGCCGTTTGGTTTGATTACGGTGCCTTTAGGCGGGGGTCAGCAGATTGATCATGAGAGGAGAGCTGTGCGGTGCGGTGCAGTGGATCGGGATCCTGCTGCTCGGTTTTTCTATGCCGTGGGACTGTTGGGATTTGTGAGACCGTTTTTGCTTAGGGTTTCTTTATTGTTGCACCCGCCTGCCTGGACCTCATGGAGGAGCGTTCTAAATGCGTGCTTCATTCTTTATCGTTTCTCTGTCAGGAGGTTGTTAAGATAGACTAGTTTAATTTAGCGTGGGAGTCGCAAAGTAGCGAGGAACAAGTGGTCCCACTTGCCATACATTGTCAAGCTCTGACCTTTACTACTGCGAGTAGCGTCATTTGTAGTTAGCACTGGCCCAAATGCATACTTTTGTTAGATCGACCAACATGGAGATTGGTTCCCATTCCCAGTCTACTGTCCTCAGTTTGTCATAGACAGCGTTGGATTGGATAAAAATGCGGCCCAACGGACATGTGAATGCAGATCACCCCGTATGTGCTTCACAAGCTCCAGTTTGCTGCTGGGTTCCCATAGGAATGGTCGAGAAGCCCAATCGATCTCATGGGCCGGTCGGGCCTAGATGAAGCATCGAAAGCTGTGGTGTCCGTTCACAAGGCCTACGTGCAGGCAACAGTTGATTCCTCCTGTTTTTCTTCTGGATTTCATGATACCATCGTCAGTAATCCATTCAGATCTCTTCTCATTCTGACAAGAGATTTTACAGAGAATGGAAAAATAAATTACACATTTCTTTCTTTCAAAGAATCGTAAAGGTTCATCATACAATACATGATGTTGATCTAGTAAAAAGCTCAGCACCACGGAGAATTTATTGCGAACATATCCTGTTGTTCCTATGTCCAGACGTGGTGAGAAAGGGGAACGTCTATCTAACACCCGGGTGTTTTAGCATCCGGTAACATCCGAATTTTTTTTTCTATGGATATTGTTTATCTTCCTCCTCTCCCATCTTCCTCCTTGACATAAATCACGAGTAACAAATCATAAATCACAAGTAACAATTTCTTTTCTATGAAAGGACAAAGACAAAATTTGGTGGCGGCGTCGGAGTTGGGGAAGAAAGAAGCTCGCCGGAGTTAGGGAAGATGCCGGACGTGCTCAGGTGCGGCCGCGGTGGCGGCGCGCCGTAGTCTCCAAGGCCTGCAACACAGTAGACGTGATAATGGCTTAAGATCCAAATCCGAATAGAGAAATCTAATTAAAATCCAAGAATTTTGCAAAAAAATAAAATCCAAGAATAAAAAAAAACCAAAGTACAAACCTGCCACAATACAAAACGGTTACTGTCTGATACAATTTAATTGTTAAGTCCAAAGCTATCTAATATGGTCCAAATAACAAAATTATTATAGCTACATGTTGGTCCTAGGTTAAAAGTTGGACCTTAAAATTTAAAATCTTTTGACTGGAGGGTTTGACAAAACTCATTTTTACTCGATGACCTTTGTCGTTCCTCGCCAAGAACAAGAATTCAGCTGAACAAAAGCAATGTTCGACTGTCTGGTAAAAATAGCACCACCACGTTGCCTCCCCACAGGACCAAATACGACAACACTTGTCCACGCAGGCGATGCTTACAAAAGCGATGTCTCATCCGAAACAAAAACCACTGCTATACTGACAGACCACGTCCCTTCCCTTCTGTACATTCGTCAGCAGGACGCCGCAAACCTGGGTCACAGGCTCACACCGCTCACAGCCGTAGCCCCCCCTCCCCCTGAATGGCTGAATTCCTACTTGCTCCCTAAAAAAATGCACGTCTTTTTATAATTACACAATGCATAATTAATACTGTACTACTCGTACTATGATGCAACATTTATAATATTGTGCAGTAATTTGTTTGAAGCCACCAACCATGGCAGCAATCTGCCGAGCGGCTTCTGGTGCTGGGGCCCGTGGAAACCGCGGCCGTGGCCCGTGGCGCAGGCGTGCAGCCGCGAGAGTTGAGCCCGTCGCGCCGTTACATCGGGTATGTTCGCGGCCTGACGCGCCACGCGCGACACCGTGCGCTGTTTCTGGATCCCCCAACCAAACCACGGGCCGACGCTCGAAACCGAACCGAACCGTTTCTTTCCTCGGCTTCTAGCGCATACCAGCAGCGCGCCACCGGGTCACATCAAACCAGGGCGCGCTGCCCACCGGACGCGACACGCAGCGAGTCCAGCTTGCCCGCCTGATCTCATCGTCATCTCCCTCCCCCAATCCCAGAAACACGACCCCTTTCAAAAGCCTCGACCGCCCGCTCCGGCGATGCAAGTCCACATCCAAAATTCCGGGTCCGCTGTCCAAGACCAATCCAATCCAATCCCAGCGCGAGTGGAAGCAGGTTCATTTCCTTCCTCGCAGCAATGATTCACGTGGCGATAGTGGCGGAGCTTCTCGAGGAGTACACGGCGCTGGTGGCCCGGGTGCTGGAGCAGCTCCTCACCGACGCGCCG